>NC_135327.1:30667173-31867173 GCF_023851605.1 Tamandua tetradactyla | reverse complement strand
AAGAAAAAACAACAACACACACCTAAACCTCACAGGCCAGCTAAGAACAGGTATTTTGCACTGATTGCATTTCCCCTTATTCCTATCAAGCATCCCATCTGCACTTCTGCTGGTTAATGTTCACAAAGAGAGACTTAGAAAAATATGTGCTGGGGTTTTCTTTTAAGGCAAGTCTTTTCTTTAGAAATCCCGATGACATACAATTTCTCTAGAACTTGAAACTTTATTTTTAAACCATGCTTGATACTCAAGCTAAAATAAGTTCCTCTCCTGGGTGTATTTTTGTTTTAATGCTGGAGGACACAAATGAATAGTTACATACAGTCTTACGCTTGACCAATAATAGGCAACCTGTGTTGATACATTTCTTTCCTTAGGGGTGTGTTTGCTAGAATTAAAAAATCTCTGGCCAGATCACAGTCAGCCGATTTTTCTCATGAGACTACACCTTATAAAAAGGTTCTAACTATCCCAAACAGCCCACGTTCAATTTCGCCACAGATGTAACTTTTCTAAGATTGTGACTCAGCCACGTGGGCATAATCAATTGAGGATAAAATTCGTTAGGAAAAAATATATATTTCAGGAATCTTAAATATTCTATTTAAAGATAGGGTAAAATGGGCATGAAATTCGAAGAACCGGAGAATGTGGTGAGGACAATTCCCTGAAAAAGAAAAAGAAACTCCACCCTGCCTCTACACCCTGTGCATCTTGCCACATGTATGTCCTTGATTTGAAAGCTTCTCTATACCAGTTCTGAGAAGCAGTTTGTCATTTTCTTCTAAGCCCCTCAGTTGTTGCGAGACTTTCTCCCCAGTTCAAGCCGTCTGCTGCGAGAATGTGCTTGCGTGATATTTAATCCCTCACAGGGAGCCCGGATGGGGCTTGTTGCCAGAACTAGAAATTGCCTCTTTTACAAATTCCCCTTCCTAGCTAAGCCATGATAGCCCACATCTGTGGCCCGTAACGCCCTATCAGTGCATTTTTAAACAAGAGGAAAGGGCCCCACCTTGCATCGTAAATTACAGTAATATCGTCTCTAACCACGGAGGTACAGTTCACATTTGCAGAAACGGTCTATTTCAGGATCTAAGGAAGGCTAAGTCTATAGACCAGAAGGAGAAACTTTTTCATAGAAGAAACGTATAGTTCCCAGACTAGTGGTTTGCTGGTAAACCAGCGGGGGTGGGGGCAGGGAAAGTCTGGATTCCATGAGCCTGTTTCCGTAGGGATACATCCTGCCACCAGGCTCGCTTTTGGGCTTCCAGTATGATGTTGCTGAAGATAGATTTGGGAAGAGATGAAGAAAAAAAAATCAGCTCTCCAGAGCTAGTGTGAGAGGCACACCATTCTCTCAGACCTTCCTTTGACTCAAGACAGAAGAACCTAACTCTCTTGAAATAGCAACATCCCATTCTTCCTTGGAGACAGTAAAAAATGAAGTCTTGTTACACCATTATTATCTCTGGCTCCATCGCGAAATCCCAGAGGCTCTGCTAATTCTTTCCAAGTAACAGACTTTACTTAAATTGTTCCAAAGTTAATATTAAACCTCCACCACTGTTCTGATCCAGGGGATAAGAAGCCTGAGAAATCAAATGCTTTTCGTATTTAGAAGAAAAAAAGGGATCTCACAAATACCTCCCTACCATGGAGTTAATCCCATTTGAAAATAATTGTCACAGGTACTTTAGTTCTTGGAGTTATTTTAACAAAATATTCTTGTCATGTTGATGTCATCCTAATGACATGTTATTGGTATTTTTTTGCTCTCAGAATGGGAGTTTCCCGGCAAACCGACCAGCGAGAAGAAAGGTGGATTGGGGAAGTGAAAGTGTGTCAGAAACTGCAAGTTAAGGTTCTGGTGAACTTTAAGGATGGCTAAAATTATCTAGGGAGACAGAGAGCTCGGATTTCCTAAAATTAGCTAAAATTTCCTTCTTTGGGACCCTCTGGGCTTCATCTTGGACAAGCCTCTGTAACAATTCTGCAGCATATGGCTTGATTTCTTTATCTGCTTATCCTATTAGACCTGGCTCATCATCAAATAGCTGGCCTCTTTATCTTTTTAACACTCCCCAGTGCCTTAAAAAGCACCTGGATTTTTAGAGGAATGAAGGACATGAATTATTTTCAGAAGTGAAATAAAACCATTGGGCTTTCAAGATTCTAATAGATTCATCTTTTTCATGAATTCACCCCACATGGGTGAGCCCTTTCTGAGACCACATCCTTACGGATTATTTAGCAATCGACTCTTCTGAAAGTTGCATAAGAGAGGGGTGGTTTTTACAAATGGCTTAAACAAATGATGAGGTGGTGTCGTGTGGGTTCAGGAGGCAGGGTTACTAGTGTGGGCAGAGAGAGAGAGAAAGAGAGCTGTGGGGTTGGATCACTGGGTCACTCCGGACCTGAGAAAGTTCTTAGCTGCCCTGAGCATGAGTTTATTCATCTCTGTAAACTGGGAGCATAGTGAAGCTCTAAGGATGTCATAAACACTGAATGAGAGAAGAATATATATACTTAATGGGCTGCTCAATAGATGCAGTTTTTGTCCCTGCCTTCCTCCTTTCTCCCTCACTCCCTGTCCCCACCTTTATTTTTTTTGCGTGGGCAGGCACTCTCTCCTCCCTTCTAAAAGTGTGGTTGGCTTGTGTCTGATGCTCCTTTTATCTAGGGTATGGACAGATGAGTAAAAAACATGGATAAAAAATAAACAAATAATGGGGAACAAAGATTAAAATAAATTGGGTACATGGAAATACTAGTTATCAGTGAGATGGAGGGGTAAGGGGTATGGTATGTATGAGTTTTTTCGTTTTTTTATCTTTTGCTGGAGTGATTCAAATGTTCAGAAAAAATGATCATGGTGATGAATACACAACTATGTGATGATATTGTGAGCCATTGATTGTACACCATGTATAGAATGTTTGTATGTCAAGAATGTTTGTATGTTTCTTTGGTTAAGGTTTTATTAAAAAAAAATAGTGTGGTTGAGAGTCCTGGGCCCCATCCTCACCTAAAACACTGATGGTATACATTACAGAGCAACCTCAAATCTCTCTCCTCTTGGACGGTTTCTCTGTCCACCCTATTTAAAGCAGCTCCCCTCTCCTCCTGTCCCTTTTCAGCCCTTGGCTTTTTTCTTCAGACGAGTTATCACTACCATCCAAATTGAATAATAATTTATTATCGATGTTCACTGACAACACTGTCAGTTCCAGAGAGCAGGGATTTGGCGGTGGCCTTTCTCAGGGGGTAGAATACTGCCTGGCATGTAGTAAGTGCTCAATAAAAGCATGCCTTACAACTGAACGATAGCTTGCTGCCGTAATTCCCTCTGCTTGTCTTCTACCCACGCCGCCTGTACCGCTGCTTGGGGCACAACCTAATTTTAGAAACGTGCCCGTGGGTGAGCCAAAGGCAGCAGCGCTGTCCCGGAGTCCTCCGGGCACACAGTCAGGGGGTGCGCGTCTGCAGCCGCCGGGGAAAGCCCGCGCTCAGACTGTTTGGACTCGGGGACCACCGCGGCAGCGGCCCGCCGACTCTCGGCCTGGCCCTGCCCAGGACTCGGTCTGACTCAACGCTCCGAATCCCGAGGTCGGGAGCCAGCTCTGAGTCACACACGCTCCCAAAGGTGAGTAAGGCTGCAGTGAGGACAGGGCAGGGCACGCGAGCATCTCGCTCCAAAACAAAGCAGCCTCTTCCGCCGGCTCCCTATCGTTTTATGCAAAAACACTGCCTTGCGGTGTCTGTTGGCTCAGCTGATGGCCTGATTTATTCCTGGTGTATTGATTTGGAGGACTTTTCTCTCTCTCTTTGTTCTAGAGGATTTCGCAATAAACCTCAGTTGCTTATGTCCAGACAGGTTGCAGCGGGCGGGGGGTGGGTGGGGGTGGGGTCAGCCCTGCCTCCTCAGGCACCCAGCAAAGCCGACACCCCAGGGAGCGGTCCCAGATGGACCGTGGGCTCCGGGCTCCTTCGCTCAGACCCGACCTCAGTCACTTGGACGGAGGCCAGAGGGCCCGAGATAAATGTCCTGTGCCCACGCGACGTCCCATGACCTGACAGCGTTCTCACCGATGTGCCCAGCTTGGAACAGAGCGGTCTGTTTGTTGGCCAGCTAGCCCTGCAAACTTGAACTAGCCGCTTCCACCCGCTGCACCTTGTTTTCCTCACTCTAGGATAAAGCTGCCCGACTAAGGACAACAACAAAAACCTATTAAAGTTGAAAAAAAAAAAAAAAAGGTGGTTTGTGAGCCGGATGCAACACCTAGGAACTTGATTTCCACGGAATCCCCTGAAAAGGGGGTTTGCAGGGAAAAGCCAGGTGTCCCAGTTTGGGTTGAATATTCTCAGCTGGGAAGTTGCTAGCGCTCCTGGGGCCATTCAGACAACGGAAAGCAGGACGCCAAGGGCCTGAGACGGGATAGCTTATCGTAACGCCGTGGTCCTCATGTGGGAGGGGGACTGGATTTCCCCCAGGGGACATGTGGCGATATCTGGAGACATTTTTGGTTGTCACGACTGGGTGTGGCTACTGCTGGCATCTGATGGGTACAGACCAGGGATGCCGTTGAGTGCCCTACGGTGCAAAGGGCAGCCCCCAGAGAATCCTCCAGCCCCAAAGGTAGGCAGTGCTGAGGCTGTTGGCCTGTCAGTGCTTTTCTCTGCACCAGCCAGTTGCCCACTTCATGATTTCAGCTTAAGGACCAGGTCCCTGGCCAGGACTCCTCCACCAAATCTCCCAGAAGCGGAATCCCCTCCTAACCCGCATGTAGCCCGGTGCCCCTCCCAGGGATGCTTGCTTGCTAACCAAAGTGAATCCGCCAGGCTGCGATTTGTCCAGTTTCATTCATTCACTCAATGCATATTTCCTGAGCACTCACTTTGCACCCGATCCTGTTCCCGGCATCTGAAAGGGTGCAATTGGCAGACGGAGTCCCATAACCTCCCCCAGATGGAAGTTTAAAGGGCACTGAAGAGAGCCAGCACTTGCCGTGCAGAACTGCTGCTTTCTTCCTGCATATCAGAGCCTGGAGCAACGGCCTGGTGCTCCCTGGAGCACCACGTCGCCCACCACTGGGGATGTGTTATTTTTTTACTCAACAAAAAATTTTGCAGGGGAGCTGGAGAAGGGGAGAGCTGAAAACCCTTCTCTCAAACCCACCCCTCAGGCCTTTCACATGACTCAAGCACCTATTTGCCACTAGTTCTTTTCTCCTCACCTTTTGCCTTCTCCCACAGGTCCCCAGCCTCCCTGGCTTTGCTCTTCTTCACTTCCTTTCCATTTTCCCTCTTAATTCTCCTCCCTGGTCTCTGTCTCCGAGGAAAGTTGAGTTTCCTTATACAGAATCTCTTCGAGGTCAGCTTCTTTTGGGGTCCTTTGGGGCAATCTTTTAACTCCCCATTCTCCCTCTCCTTTCCCCACCCCAGGCCCCAGTCTGCTGCTTTTCCCATCAGAATATGTTTCCTGTTGGTCTCTTCCCCACTATCCCCTTGATCCTACCTGGGTCTGGCAAAACCTCCTTGGCCACTCCCCATCCACCCTCCCTCCCTCCCTCCTTTCCTTCCGCACCCCTAAGATCAGAACCTACTTGTTTCCTGTCCCATAAATTATCAATTGCTTTGTTTGTCCCTCTACCTGCATCTACTTCCCATTCATCCATAAAGGTCTTCAGCTCATTTTGTAGTTGGGCCTCTTCTGATAAGCACCTGCGTAGGAAAGGCGTTGCAGGAAACACGATTCTTTATCTAGAGGGGCTTATGGTAAAATTGGTGGCCCAGGTGCCAGTCTGGCCCACAGACAGGGCTGGTGCAGGGATGTGTGACCCGTGCCGCCACACAGGGCACACGCTCAGGCAGGCCCTGTGCTTGGTTTAATGCTTTCCTATCGTTGTCCTGAAATTCTTAATAATTTTGAACCAGGGGCCCTGTATTTTTGTTTTGCACTGGACCCTGAAAACTTTGAACCTTCTCATCGAGTTGGCTGGCACAATTAATTATCCTTTTAAAAATTATTTAACTGCATCAAAAAGGTGGAAGCTTTTTCACTTGAAACTCTAACTACCTATCTGGCTCCTCTGAAGATATCACAAGGTCTGGCAATGCTGAGTTCGTTTTCTTCATGGCAAAAACTCATCTGGAGCCAAGTACCACCCTTCTCTTTAAACTCTGTGCTGGTTTCACTTCCTTGCCGTCTGTGCACCATGACTTTGGAGTCTGTGCGTAGATTTACTGGTTCTTTGCAATGCTTCATGCCAGCAGTTTTGCAGGACAGAACAGAGTGCAAAATGACCAGCCCCTCCCCTCGCAGAGTTTATACAGAGCCTCAGCTTCTCACTAGACCCTGCACTGCTTGCTTTTCTTCTTTCCTCCTCCTCTTCTTCCTACTCCTTCCTCATCTTCTTCTTTTCAATATTTTTTATTATGGTAGCATATGTACGGTATAAATTTTTCTGCTTTAATTACTTTCAAATATACAATTCGGTGTTTTAATTACAACACACCACTTTCTATTATCAAAACTTTTCTGTCATCCCAAACGGAAGTGGTCCTCATTGAGCATTAAACCCAGGACTCCTTTCTATGTGTTTCACAGCCTGGGCTGGTCTACAGTTAGCAGACTGCAAGGAGAAATTGAAAACAAGCTTTTAGAAACTTTTATAGGAATTCAAAAGAGTAATTTTATGTCTATTAAATCTAACGAAAAGTTGGGCTTGTATTTTTAAAAATTTTTTATTGTATAGTATAACATATATACAAAGCAAAGAAATGAAAAAAAACAATAATTTTCAAAGCACTCTTCAACAAGTAGTTACAGGACAGATCCCAGAGTTTGATCTGGCTACCATACAATCCTCTCAGATTTTTCCTTCTAGCTGCTCCAGAAGATAGGAGGCTTAAATATTTTTTATCACCACTATCAACATTTTTTCTTTCTTTTTTGTAAAAAATAACATATATACAAAAAAGCAATACATTTCAAAGCACAACACCACAATTAGTTGTAGAACATATTTTAATTTGCCATGGATTACAATCTCACAATTTTAGGTCTTTACTTCTAGCTGCTCTAAGATATTGGAGACTAAAAGACTTATCAATTTAATGATTCAGCATTCATATTCATTTGTTAAATCTTATCTTCTCTGTATAACTCCACCATCACCTTTGATCTTTCTGTCTTTCTCTTTAGGGGTGTTTGGGCTATGGCCATTCTAACTTTTTAGGATTGGCTGGGATGGTCCTGGTTGCGGGTTGGCAGGTTATGACAGGTAACAAGGTTTACCTGAAACTTGCATAACAGTAACCTCCAGAGGAGCCTCTCGACTCTATGTGAACTCGCTCTGCCACTGATACTTTATTAGTTATACTTCTTTCCCCCCTTTTGGGCTTGTATTTTGATTTACTTTTTAATTTCATTTTTCTAGAATTTAATTTTATTGTATTTGACAAAATTATCTGTCTGTGACAGATTGGAAAAAATAAAAAAACAGGTTCTTTAGCTCAACAAGTTCAATTCTCTATCTTTTCCTCCAGTGCTGCTTCTGACTACGCAGACTCAGGTAGCGTAGTCTTGCCCCTTTCTATCCACAGGTGAAATTGCAAATAGGTGTAGACTCAACAAACTAACAAAGCAAAAACCTTCTGAAGAATGAGTTCTGACTAGATTCCAGAAACTACTTGCACACCCAAACTGAGAGTTTGAAAGCTTGAGGGAGGCAATGTTTTCCCATTTAATGGATGAGGAAACAGATCGAGAGAAATTTAGTAACTTGCCTAATTTGCAAAGTAGAGTCTACTGAACAGATTCTGAAGCAGGCATAGAAGCCCTAGCTTAGTACCGGTGCTCACACAATGTCTGAGGATGCAGAATGTGACACTTTCCTTCCGCTGGCTGTGGTTTTCACACATGTGATTCTGGGTGACTGAAGGTGGTAGAAGAATATAGAGTTTTAGATGAAAGAATCTGGAACCAGGCTGCTTGGGTTTAAAATCCAGTTTTGCCACTAACCAGTTGTGAGACTCTGAACGAGCTACTTAAACACTCAGCCTCAGTTCTGCCGTCTTTAAAATGGGGTAATGAATGTTTCTGCCACCCAAGGTTGCAAGTTAAGCGCTCGATAAATCTCAGCTATTATTGTCAGATATCCTGCTTGGAACAACTCAAAAGTCCCCAAACGCAGCCTTGGGAAGAATTTAGGAACATTGATGTATTTTGTCTGTTCACTCACTTTTCCTTTTCAGCAAATATTTAGTCATCTACTCTGTGTGCTAAGCTCTATTGGGGAATGAAGAGAGAATAAAAAAAAGGCCCCCCCCCCTCCTTCGCAGCCCCACCCCCATGAAGGAACTAGCATCTTGGAGGGGAGGTGGGGACACAGTTGTCAAACAAAGAAATAGGGCAGTTTGTGAGTAATAAGTGCTAAGAAAAAAATGAGACAAGGTAATTCGTTTAGTGTAGGGGTTCTTAAATTCTGCATTCACAGCCCCCCCTCCCCCAGGACAGATTCATGGATCTGTGATTATAGATGGGGTAAAATGGCACCTTTTTTCCCCACTAACCTCTTACCTCTATTTTAAATATATCACTTGTTATCTATGAAGGTTATGATAACAGTTTTCTTGAATAATTGGCTCTCTTTGCAATCTTATGTACTTTATGTATTCGAAAACCTGCTTCTGAGAAGGGGTCTGTATCTTCAAAATGGCCCATGACACACAAAAAAGGTATATGGGAGCCCTTGCGTTGTGTGAAATTTGCATGGGGTGGATGGATAATCGCTGTGGAACTTCCCTTGAGCTCTAAATGCCAAGAAGGACCCAGCTGTGCAGACAGCCAGGGACAGAAGGGTCCAGAAGGGAGACGCAGGAGCAAGGTCCCCAGGGAGGAGCTCCGACAGACGATGCATTGCATTCTGGCTGCAGTTGTGCCCCAACATGAACCTACGTCCTAGCTGCATCCAAATCAGAGCCTCTCCTTTCCTTCCAAATCATCCTATTATCTGAGAATGGAGCCAATCATGAGTACAGTGTGTCATGGATGAGAAGAGACCGCGGAGAAATGAAGACTGAAGGCAATGTGGAATCCTGGAGTGGGTCCTGGAACAGAAAAAGAACGATAGGGGGAAAGCTGGCGAAATCTGAGTAAAGTAAATCTCATGAATGATATCACATCAATATCAATTTATTGATTCTAATAAATGAACTGTGGTTACGGAAGATGATATGATTAGAGGAAGGTGGGTGAGGATCCATTGGACTTTCTCTGCAGCTCTTCTATAAATCTCAAATTGTTTCAAAATAAAACTTTCAAAGGAAAAGAAAAAAAGCAGGACAATTTAGAACATTTCCCATTCTATATCAAATAAATCAATATTATGATAATCACATTTTTTTCTTTCGGGGGTGGTGTTTAAAGATTTTAAACATTTAAAAATCCTAGTTATTTAAAAAAAATGAATACTTGCTATAAAATCAAGTTCATAAGGGTACAAAAGGATATCATTTCCTGTCAAACCCTGCTTTGTTTGACAGCTCCCTTCTCTGAAGAAAACTTGTTATAAGTTTTTGTCTTTCTGTCCAGAGTTATTCTATGCAGAGACAAGCCATCTCTGTGGTTTATGCTGTGTATATTTTTGTTTGTTTGATTGTTTTATTTAACAGTGTATTTTGGAGATTGTTTCACCTCTGTGAGTATGTCCTCATTCCTTTTTATGGCTGCATAGTATTCCTTTTAACTAACCAATTTCTATAAGCAGTCTCCTTTGGATGTACATTTCAATCATTTCCATTCCTTTGCCCTTACAAACAGTGATAAATACATAAACATGATAATCTTGCAAACATAATAATAATAAATACAAGCATAAATAATCTTGTACATTATTTCACATGCATGGGAATATATCTAAAGAATACATTTCTAGGGATTATACATACTTTTTTTTTGCATGGGCAGCACCAGGAATCGAACCCAGGTCTCCTGGCATGGCAGGTGAGAACTCACCCTGCTGAGCCACCATGGCCCACCCATGTATACATTTTTAAGAAAACCAAAAGCAAATGGCCAAATGTCTCTATTCAAGACTTGAGAGGTGCTGAAACATTCTCGAGTGCCGGCATCTTGTTTTGGAAATGCCATGTTCAAGGAAAAGGCTTCCTTCACACCACTACAGAGGCAGGAGGGCATGCTTCAAATAGCTAATCTGGCGATAATGACCTCCAGAACGCGGGGAGGCAGACAATAGTACCAATAGAGTTTACACACTTGAGAAATGACTTGAAAACATCAGGGCTGGTAGCCATCTGCTCGGATCTCCCTTTCAAGAGCCAGCGCGTTTCATCCACCGCAGGCGCCTGAAGCTGCCCGTGTTGGCACCAGCCGCGATCCGCAAACTCACAGGTTGCGCAGGGCGCAGGAGAGGAGGTTGTCCAGCTCTCTCAACGCACTCACATTCCTCTCCAGGCGGAACTGGGCTCGCAGGAAGATGCCTGCCTCCCGATCTCGCCTGGCTGCCAATGGAAGAAGGGAGCTTATTTATTATTATTATTTTTTAAGGCTTATTAGCTTTTCAAAATGTTCTTAAAAAGCTTTTCTTCTTGGCTTGGTAAACAATGACGATGGCTTGTGAAATCCAATTTTACATTTCACTTGGAAAGAAAGACTTTATTTCATCCACTCACGAGCTTTTTATAACAATCCCTGTTAGGGGTCATTGCTTGCACTGCTCACAAGTCTGTTTTGCAAAGCCCAGAGTGGGGACTTGCCACCAAAAGATGGAATGAGAATTAATAATGATAATCAAATTATAGTAAATACAATATGCTGAGAACTTATGGTTTTCCGTTTATGTTGGCTTTAACTCTGCAACAACCCTATGAAGTGGAGACTTATTAAGTACACATTACAGAAAGAAAACTGAAGTCTGCAGGGGTTAAATTATATGCCTAAAGTTCCGCATCTAGTAAATAGCAGATAATCTGGATTTGTCTGTGCAAAACAAATACTCTTGAACATAATGCTATAGTAGTGGTTCTAATAGTGCTTCTAAGTTAGCCTGGGGGCTATTTTACCTCCTAGGGGGATGTTTGAAGACATTCTTGGTTCTCACAACTGGGGAGGGGTTGTACTACTGGCAGCTAGTGGGTGGAGACCAGAGACGCTGCAAAATAGCCCACAATGCACAGGACAGTCCCCCCCCCCCCCCACACACACAGCAAAGAATTATCTAGCCTCAAATATCAAAAGTGCCATGTTTGAGAAATCTTATACTATATGGACAAGAGGTCAACCCAAGCCTTGCAGACTGAATCTGTATTCTCTATTTTCCTGGGAGTCATTAGTTCAACATTATGGGAATTTGAAATGTCTGTGCACAAAATCTGATATACTGTAAATTCCTGCTCACATTGCAAATTTGTCAAGAAATGCATCATTTCGAAACTAGTGGGTTTAGTGGACTATGAACTGTATATGATATAGCCACATTATGCCAGTAGAATTGAAAAACAGAAATACTGTGAATGATTAGTTATTCACATATGCGTCCTCTGCAAAAACTGGTCTGTCCTGTACAGAGAACTGAATGAAAGAATGGCATGTGGAATTGCTTGTGTGTGTGTGTGTGTGTGTGTGTGTGTGTGTGTGTGTGTGTGTTGTATGGTGGGGGTCACATTTCATTCTTTTTCCATGTAAATATCCCCTTATTGCAGCACCATTTGTTGAATTTTTGTTTGGTTGGTTTTTTATTTGTTTGCTTGCTTGTTTGGGAAGTTCATGGGCTGGGAATCTAACCCGGGTCTCCCACATGGCAGACGAGAATCCTACTACTGAACTACCCTTGCACCCATGGTTTGTGGAGATTTATATGCCCATAGGTACATAGATATTTTTGATTTGTATCAATCTGTATAGACTTGCTATAAGATATTCTTTAACCAACACTCTAGACATGTGCATAATACTTCACAGAAACTATTCTGTGAAGATAATTTGTACTTATCAAAGTTGTAATTATCCCAAGAAATAGAACGAGAATATTTCCATGGTGTACAAAGCTGGACAATTTTAGATTGTTCCTATGTGTGAGTCTCCTGGAACGTCTGTGCACATCTGGAGGTGAAAAACACTTTTTTCTTTGGTGAAAACGATTGCCATTGTCATAAGAGATATTGAAGGATGACATCCAATTGCTCAGACCTTGCAACAGATCTGAGTCTATTCTTATTTCAACAAATGAGTTACAGTGATGTACAATTTGTTTTTCCAAAGACAGAAAAAGGGATAAACAGGAGTCAGCAAACTTTTTCCGAAAAAGGCCCGAGAGTAAATATTTTCTGCTTTTCTTGCAGGCTGCAGGTCTCTGTTGCAGCTACTGAATTCTGCAGTTGTAGCGTGAAGGCAACCATAAATAGTATGTGAAAAAAGAGCATGACTGTGTGCCAATAAAACTTCATTGATGAAAATAGCCTTGGGCCTGGTTTGAAGACCTTTGGAGTAAAGATAAAGTTATGGATAGACAGACACGGACAGATACTTGAAGAGGGGCAGAGACTGTTCCTCACCTACCCATAGCCCATTTCTACCTTTTTCTTAAGA
Organism: Tamandua tetradactyla; assembly: GCF_023851605.1. NCBI lineage: Eukaryota > Metazoa > Chordata > Mammalia > Pilosa > Myrmecophagidae > Tamandua > Tamandua tetradactyla. Next base: position 31,854,563 of record NC_135327.1, on the reverse strand, counting down.
ACAGAGCCTCCATACTGCTGGGGTCAGGAATGTCCCAGTCTCCCAATCTCCCTTGCCAATAAGTGGGATTCTTTAAGTAAAAGCAGAGAACATGGTAGAAACATTTGGGAATGTTCTATAAAGAGGCCTTATCTAACAGGCAGATGCTCCCTTTGCCGTCTCCCTTTTTCTTTTTTCCCAGACTGGAGCATGGACATATTTGCTGGAGCTCAAGGGCCATTTTGTGACTTAAAGGGCAAGTCCAAGGAAATGGCAGAAACTCAACCTTTATATCCTTGAGCCAGTAAACCAAATCAGCAGCAAATCTGACCTCTGTAGAGTAAACAACCATTATATACTTAGACCACTGTTGAAATTGTGTTTCTACTTGTTGCCAAGCCCAAACTCTTTTACATTTGGCTATGGATAGCAGACATAGCTCAACTCCCAAATAATAGAAGTAATAGTAAGTTAAGGCTATAATAAGGAAATATTTGTGATTAAATACTCTGAATCCATCAGACCTGGTATCTAATCCTAACTTTACTGATCTTGGATAATCATTTACTTTCTATGCGTCATTTTCTCCCCTGCAAAATGGAGATAATAATAGCACATGACTTCTAGTATTGTTGAAAGACTTAAATATGATAATGCATGAATAAAGTGCCTGGCACATAGTAAGTGCTCAATAAGTATTAGTTATGATCATTACTGTTACTATTATTATTTTGTTAATCCCTATGAACTATCATTCACATCTTTGAAATAAGGATGCAGATAAGAACCATTAGTGATGCTATTTTGTCCCCACCCTTCACTCATCGCCTACTCTCCATAGCTAGGACAATACATGGAAATACACTCACATCCTTCGGGCATGGGTTTTTAATAGCTGTTATATGTCGGGCAGAGTGCTAGGTTCTCGGAATTCCAAGATGAATAAGGCAGCTCCTGTCTTTGATGCAGTCATAGCAGAGTGGGCAGCGACAGGCCAGAGAACAATTAAGTTAAAAAAAAAAAGGGTTGATAGATGATAAAATATGAATGGGGCACAGAGGGAAGAAACTAAGAAGGAGTTCAATTCTACATTGTTGGGTGGAAATGGTCTTTGGGTGGATATAAAATATTGGTAAAGAAGAGAGGTTATAAGCTTACCTATTATTTTTAATAGCAATTATAATAATATGAGGAAAACTTTTCAAATCAATGGTAGCGTGTTCAATATTTTCTATTTTCTCCTCGTGATCTACCCTTCTGCCTTTTCCTTCCTGCTCAGTGACCGCGTCCCTCGGGAGTGTATTAAAAGACCCGGTACTCGCTGGGTTCCAGGTGGGTTGGATCAATGGGAGACACCTGCAGGAGATTGGCAGGAGGGAGGAGATGGAGGTGAGTTATTTAGTCCGCTGAATCCCTTCCAGCTGGGTTGCTGAAGGTTGGCGCCATCCCTCTTCCCAAGATCACAGCTTTTATCAACTTCCTTCCCCTTGCCTCTTCTGGCCTAGTGATAGCCATGGCTCTCAGCTGTTGCTAGCCTCAGACTGGTCACTATCTCTTGCTGTTTTCTCTTAATGCGACCCACATCTTTGAAATAATCCTTTGTTTAACTTCCCTTGTATATCCTGTTCCTACTGAGATCCTGAATGGCAAACTCAAATGCCTAAAAGGGTATGATAGGGGATATGAATGGGTGAGGTGGACTGAGTCTGACACAATAGGGCTGGGTGGAGACTGCAGTAAACTGGGGAGCACTAAAGTGGGTAGCTGCTACTTGGGTCTGGCTGTTTAAGCCATTGAGAATACAGTCCTAGTACTGTCTGCCCTCCTAATTTTTCAACAGAAACTGAAAATACACATTTTTCAAAACAAGAAATTTCCCCATTTATAAAACATTCTCGGCAGGCCAAAGAAAACATGCTTGAGTTTGGCCTGAGGCTGCCGCTGCTATAAGGACAACTCCCTTGGAAGGAAGGGCATGGCTAAAGGACAACGGTATCGATCGCCAACCTTGAGCAGACCTTTGCATGCCTGATTTCATTTAATCCTTTCAACAATCCCAACTTGAGGGAGTGTCTATTATTACCAGTTTATAGGTGAGGGAACTCTTTAAAGGTTAAGTAATTCAACTCAGATCCCTCCAGGATACAAATGCAGTTGGATTCTGGGGCAGGAGCACTTCAGGTGTGACCCTTGACCCCCTTCTCCTGTGCTAACTGAGTGAGCTGAGTGAGGGGTGAGCCTCAGTCCTCCTGTCTGTTCATATCTGTGCCTGAGTCAGCCAGTATCTTTCGCTGGAATCTTCTGATCTTAATCTGGGGTTCATATTGCTTAGATGACATACAGATGGATTCTGCGGTGGTCTATGAAATCCTTGAAATCATAGGCCAATGTGTGTACATGTATTAGTGCATTTTTCATTAGGTTCTCAAACGAACTACAAAAAGTTTAGATAATTTGTCAGGGTGTTGGAAAATAAATTAAAGAAAGAAATGGGACTACCAGGGTGGTTATCATAAAGCGATGGAAATAACAAGCTTTGGTGAGGATGTGGAGAAACTGAAACCCTTATATCGATAGCACTGGTGGGAATGTAAAGTGCTGCAGCGACTGTGGAAAACACTTGGGCGTTTCCTTGAAAAAGTTTAACATAGGGTTACCACATGACCCAGCAATTCCACTCCTCGGTATATGCTCAAGAGAATAAAAACATGCACCCACGCAAAAACTTGTACTCAAATGTTCATAGCAGCTTTATTCATAATAACCAAAAAGTGGAAACAATTCAAGTGTCTATCACTTGATGAATGGGTAAATACAATGTGGTATAGCCACACAAAGGGATATTATTTGACCATATAAAAGAAGGAAATGCTGCTATGTGCTACTATGTGGATGAGCCTTGAAAACATGGTACTAAGTGAGAGTAGCCAAGCACAAAAGGCCACATGTTATATAATTCTGTTTATATTAAAAGTCTAGAAGAGACAACCACATAAAGACAGAAAGTAGATCCCTGGTTACCAGGGGCTGGGAGGAGGGGGAATGAGTAACTGCAACCAGGTACAGGGTTTCTTTCTGGGGTTATGGGAATGTTCTGGAATTGGGTGATGGTTGCACTACTTTGTGAATATACCCATTAATGCAAACGTTAAAAGGTAGATCTAATGGTATGTGAATTTCTCTCAATTGAGAAAAGAAAGAAGGAAATGGGGAGTTGTATTAAGTGGTCTACTAGCAGCCCAGAGTTGCTGAGAGACAGTTCAAACTTAGAGGGCAGTTTGGCATCTTGGCAGACCCTGTGAAGGTGGCTGCTCCATGGCCATCACCCCCTATCTTTTTCCCCTAACAAGAGAACTTCAATTTCATCCAAAGTGATAAAGGGCCCAGGCCCAGGGAATCCGAATTGGTCTAAGTACGAGGTGACAAGTACTGACAAGAAAAGCCTACACGTGAAAAATGGCAGAGCAGAGAAAGAGAATTGGTCTGGGCCTGTCTCAGTCGACACCAATGCCAGCACCCAGATTCCTTTAATCCTCTTGCTAGGTGAGACCATGAAAGGTCTCTGTTACTTAAGCCATTGTTAGTTGGGTATTCAGTTAATTGCAACTGAATGCATTCCTAACTGATGCAGCATCTGAAATGGAACTGCATTTTTATAGAGAAGAGAAAAAACTAGAAAAAGTCAGAGGGCAGGGAGCAGAAAGTAACTGAAGGCAGCAAACAGACATTGTGAAAATCAGACTCCATTAGTCTCATTTTACAGATGAGAAAACTGAGGGTCCAGAGAAATTCAGTAAATTGCCATTATCTTAAGGTAATCAGTAGCAAATCTGAACCTAGATTCATTGGATAATAAAGTCCATGGTCTGAGACACTATATATAAAACCTGTTGTGGGGGGGGTGACAGAAAACCAATGATCACTGATCACTTACTATGTACCTGGTTATGTGCTTTACATTCAGTATACCACTTTAAAAACATATAAACATATTAAGAGATTTATTATAGGAATTGGCTCACGCAACCCTGGGGATTGGCAAATCTGAATTCTGTAGGGCAGGCTGCAAGCTGGAGACTTTGAATAAGGTGATTCTGAAATCTGGCACATCCAAACTCTATAAGGCAGGACACAGCTGGAGACTCTGATGCAGGTGAAATTGTTTTTCTCAGGAGCAGTGGGCTGACTGAAGAAGAGGCACCAATTCTTCGTTCTTTGGCATATTACTTTTAATCCTTAAACTCCACTCCAAATTTACTCATGTCCTTAACATCACTCTGCAGATAAGAAAACTGAAATCCAGAAAATCAAACAAACAAAATAATTGAATTAGTTAGATTAAAAGAATAAAAAATTCTGCATTCTATATGTGGCAGATTGGAAAATTATTCCCATCCCTATATTCACGTACCTTTCAATGTGGCTTTATAGCTCCTTCCATCAGAAGGTGAAGTCTATTTTTCTACTCTTCGCATCTGGACTTGGCCACGTGACTTGCTTATTAATTATATCATCACAGCAGAGGCTTCACCGGGGTGCAAAGGGGCTTGCCCCTTTACTACTCTTGGGACGTTTGTGAACTCCATAAGGAAAAGTGGCTTGAGCTAATCTGCTGGATGACCAGAGACATCTGGTTGCTTTTGCCACCCCAGCTGCCAACATTCCAACCACCACATATGTAAGTGATGCCAGCATACAGTCATCTAGCCACCAGCTGAGCTGCTAGCTGACGACAGATGCACAGAATGCCCGTCAGGGATCAGCCAGAGCTGGCCCAGACCAGGAGAACATTCCACCAACCCATAAGGTTGTGAGCTCAACAAATGTTTTTTTTTTTTTTTTGGGCATGGGCAGGCACCGGGAATCGAACCTGGATCTCCGGCATGGCAGGCGAGAATTCTGCCCACTGAGCCACCATCTCACCACCCAACAAGTGGGTTGTTTTAAGCCACTAAGTTCTGGGTTGGTTTGTTATGCTGCAGAAGCTTTTACCGTGTACGATACATATAAGACACAGTACTTATCATCATATGTGACAAATAATTAATTGAAATCAATAGGTACTAAGAATTTGCAATGTAAAGGTTTGAGTAGAATCTGACATTTATATAATATGCATGCCCATATTATGTGTCCCTTTTTATTGGCAATAAAATCCTTTGCATTAAAAGCTATCAGTGAGGTAAGATAGTGTGCCAGGAATGAGAATGATGAAAAATACACCCTGTTTCCACATCTTAAATGCTATTAGGATCCTGAAAGTGGTCCTGGTTTGTCTGGCACTTTCTCAGTTTTAGCACTGAAAGACTCACAACCAGAGAAACCCTCAGTTCCAGGCAAACTGGGGTGACTGGTCATCCCAAGCTCAATTTCAGTTTTGTCCAGCAGATAAAGATCTTCTCAATTTTTATCAATTCTCAATAATAGGCTGAGTAAGACCTCATACAGTTGGGTCTAAGTTACAACTTTGTCATGTTTGGTAGACAATTGAGCCATGAGTTTATGTTAAGTGATCCTGGACAAGTCACATTTTTCTTTGGGAATTTCCAATTCACAGGTATTCTTTAATATAAGATCTGTATTTTTGGAAACTGACTGACCGCCTATTTACAATCTTCTCCCTGACAATCTTACCTGCATCTCATGCCTTATGTTTATGAACCAAATGTTAGAAAAAATGAGTGTCATTCATTTATTCACTCTTTCATTCATCCATCCATCCAAAAATACTGTTTGCATGCCCACTAAGCACTACTTACTGTTCAGAGAGATGAGGATGCATTAGCCCTGTACCTGCCTTCCAGGATCTTAGAATAGTGTAGAGGAAAAGAGCTTCATAAATAAACAGGTAAATTCCAAACTATAGCTGGGATAAGTGTAACAAAAGAGAAGCAAGGTGGTGTTACGAAATTACACGCTTATCAGAGGAATCTGACTTAGTCTGGGGTTGGGCGCATTCAAGAAAAGCATCTCAGAGGGATAAGGGAGCCAAGAGCTGGAGACGAAATGGGAGTGGGGACTGGAGAAGGTGAAGAAGAGAGCTCTCTGAGCAGGGGGAATATCAAAACACATGAGCAAAAGTCCTGTGACAGGACACAACCTGGATGGGTTGAAAAAGGCCTCTATGGATGGAGCCCAAAGATAAGACAAGGAGCGGTTGGAGAGAAGTGCAGAGAGGGAAGCAGGAGCCTGACCAGACAGGGTCTTCTAGGCCATGGGGGTGGGTTAGGGTGGATATTGGTGTTTGTCTCAAGAGCCATGGGGAGCCATGGAAACGCTTTAAGCAAGGGTGGAAGGGAATGAGGGGCTTGGTTGAGGCTCTCTTGCTACATTGGGGAAATGGGTGAGGCGGGGGCAAGAGTGCATGCACAGGGGCTAGTTAGGAGACCAAGGGGGTACTGGTTAAGAAGCTGCAGAGAGACTAGTTAGGAGGCTGATGGGGTTACCCAGGAGAGAGATGACAGTCACTTAGACTAGGGGCTGGGAGTAAGATGAAGCCAAGTGAACGGATTTGGCATCTGTTACGGTGCACAAGACAGGAATACCAATAATGGCTCTGGTCTTCTGGTTTGCTCATTGGGATGGATGGCGGCACCAATCAAGAAGCAAGCAACTTGGCGGTGCAAGGGTAGCTCAGTGATAGAATTCTTGCCTGTCATGCCAAAGATCAGGTTCAATACCTGGAGCCTGCACATGCCAAAAAAAAAAAAAAAACCAAAAAAAAACAAGCAACCCCCCAGGGAAGGCCAGAATCTACTTGGCAAGGAATCTGACAGCCAGCAGGACCATGTTTGGGGTATTAAAAACCGACAAGCACAAAAAAGCTTCCTTTTAAATTATATGTATAGGATCAGAATGAATACATGCTGCAAAGCTCTCTATTTTTACAAAATAAGATTTCTGGGGGATAAGTACAAATCAGCATGTAGAGATTGATCTCTTATTAACGACTGCCTGGTAATCCATTATTTATTTAATCCATCTGGTGCATTTAGGTTTTTAATTTGATTGCAAATTTTTCAACAACTTTTTAACTTGCCCCATTAAAGAAATACTTTTTATACTGAGATTCAACATACCTACACACACACATTTAATAGCAAAAAATGTTTCACAAAACAATACTTTCCCTTCCTATGTGTTATATACCCTAATCTATTCTATTTCATTAAAAAAAAGGCCCCACTTGATTGATTTTATCATTTAATAGGCCACAATTTTGAGTTTGATAGGTTCAGACTACAGTTTGGAAAACACTTTCAATGCATATTTGTTAAATGAAAAGGGAAAAGCACTTGCTTATGTTCTGGATTGCTCTGAACATTTTACAAATAGCAAGTCATTTAATCTTAACAAAATCTCAATAGATAAGAATTATTATTATCCCCATTTTACAGATGAAGAAACTGAGGTTCACAGAGGTTGAATGAATTGCCAAACGTCATAAGCCAGTATGTGGGAGTGCAGGGCTTCAAAGGCAGGCAGTCTGTATACTCTTAACCATTGGCTCACGGTACCTTCTTTAGACTTAGGGAATTGACACGAGACTAAAAAAATATTTAGACATGTAGAGTTCTAAATGGCCTTCACTCAGTGTTTCAAATCCCAGCAGCATATATTCCTTTTCAAGATAGTCAAACAGGGCATGGCAAGTATGCTGCGCTACTCACACGTCTTGTATGCTCTAAAAGCTAAACAATGACTCCCCGTATTGAACAATCTTCTCCAAAATTCAGCACTGGGAACACATACACTCAACATTTCCAATCCCCCAAAGCCCCAACCCCTGAAATGATCAGTGATGACCACTATCTGTGCCGGCCTTCTAATAACATTACAGGGTAGCTTCTTATTCAGAGGTGGTGCTGAGCTTCCCCATTATTTATTGATCTTCTCCTAAAGTTATCGAGTCCAAAAGCCTAATTAGTGGTGTAATAGTTAGCCGAGATGTTATGAGAACGGTAAGCCCCTTTAGCTAATGCATGGCGTATGTTGGAGGGATTCAGCTAATTCACTTATCTGTCTGCACTATTAATAGAGAAGGTTACATGCCAATTATCCAGGGTTCAATCAGCCTGTTTGGATACAATAGAGGCAGTGTTCACACACTTGATGTGCCACATTCCTTCCCAACATCAGAAGCAGCTGGTCCAGATAAAGACCACTGGGCTTTTGATATTTAGGAATCATGTCTAAGGAAGGGCTGGAATGGAGATTCGATTGCTCCATGGGCTGCAGGTATCTTTAACCTGGATTCTTTTAGAAAAATGCCTAGTGTGTTTGCAGTCCTCTCTGGTCATTAGCTGTTCCTGCTCAAACTTGTTGGGTGGGTGGGTGGATGGGTGGAGGTGCTGAAGAAGAGAGAGACAAAGGTACAAATACTGTAAGTGACAAAGGAGAGAATAATAGGAATGAGTGAATGGATTCCAACAAGATAAAGAATACACACGTATTGCTGTGCCCAGTTTTAGAACCAAACAGACTAAGATAATTTTTTCCTAAGAATTTGATCTTTTGGATTGAAAATATATAGACGTATACATTTCACCTCCATTTTCTTCTTCTTTCTCTCTCTTTTCTTTTCATTTCTTTTTTCCTCTGTTTCAAAAACTGGACTAGAAATGTTGCGATATCATCAGAAAATGCTTCTTCCGGTGGTATTTTTTAACGGGGAAGAGAAGCAGAAGTGTCTGTAATCACCCGAGAAAGCCCCTGCTCTCCCATAGCTGTTCTCTGCTTTTGCTGGCACACAGCATTGAATCAGTGATTAGTGAGTTAAAATGGCAGATGCTGGGGATTTTAGGAGGAGGGGAGCCAGATACCTGAGACTCCCCAGCAATCTTTTCATCACCCTAGTACCTCCATTTCCAGATCACAATATTAAAACAGAGGTGCTACCTTCTTGTCTAAGGTCACACAGCCCAATTTTGGCATAACTGTGAAAAAAGAAAAAGAAATAATAAAAAATAACAACCAGTTCTCCAAAGGCTGCATTGTTGCCACACTGACGTTACTCAAAAATGGCAACAGACTGCGATACCTTTAAAAGAAATTACCAAAACCTAACAAACAACAGGCAGATACAACACATCAGCCACTGTTTTGCGTGCTATTTCAGCTCAGTGTGTAGTTTTTTCCACCCTCCCAGATGAAAATACAGTAATTAACTCCATGCAGATGGGGGTGGGGGAGGAAACTCTTTTTTTTTCCTCCCTTAGACTTGAAAAGAAATTCTGGCAGATAATTTGGCTGAACATGAAAAGGGAGAGTCTGCTTACAGCGTCCAAATAAAGTGCTAGGTTGGTGAGGCTCCGCGGACTGAGTTGGTTATTTTGCGGCATGAAAAGCAGACATTTATCTGTTCCCATGGAGATGTGTTTTCTACTACTCAATCAGGGACTGGGAAGGTCAGCAATAGCCAGTAGTTCCTTTTCATCTTTAGAGACGGTCGATTCCCCCTTTCATTTTAACATTTCATCTAAATTTAAAGGAAACTAAATGATTTCTCAGAATACCTGTAAACGCAGCCATTATATTTTCAAGTGATTACAGTTAGTAGGGAACTCCAGCTGCCTTGTGGTGGGGGGGATGTGACTGGTCCCCTCCCTTTCCAATTTCAAATAATAGGTGGTTCCATCCCAATCCTCATTTGCATAATCCTGTCTTAAAACTTGTTTCCTCCCTCCCGAATAAAATAATTAATAAGGTGATATGGGTTGACATTTTCCAAACAACTGTTGGCGAGCAAGCAGGGGAATTCAAACAAAATATGGAAGCAAGGAAAAGCTGAACCAGAAGAGAGCAAAACCTGAAGTTCATTCCTGGCATTTCCTTACCATAAAAGTTCGCATGCAGAAATGATTAGGGCTGTTATTTGGCCTCATATGTTTGTTATCAGTCCCAGAAAACAGATCATATTTGCAAACTATGTTAATTTCAGTAGGTGAATTATAACAGAAGCTCCTGGAAACTGGGATTCACTATAAAGAGTTTTTAAACTTATCTTCCCATCAGTGTATCTTTTCCTACATCCTTTTTACACATGCTCAAGGCAGAAGAAAACACAACAGAGGACTTCCCAGAGCTAAATGAGAAGGGAAAATACATTTCTACAGGAAAAAAAATGCCATTTAAGCTGCTGCTCTGACTCTTGGAACATATTTGAGAGCCAGACCATCAACTAAGGTTTAAACAGCAGGCCCTTCTGACAATGGCGCAACAGACAGCTGCAGAGATAGCCAAAGTCAGGATTTATCCCTAAGTCACTTCATTCTTGTTAATGGAGTCACTCAAGTGCAGCTCAACCGCGCACGGAAGCAAAGTAAACAAAAGTGCAGCTTTCGCTTAGGACCTGTCCGGCCTTTCTGTGGCAGTTCGGGAGCTCGATTTCATTTCCATCTTCCTGGAGGCAGAGGTTCCCGCTTCTCCGGTCTGGTGGCGACAAAGAGAGCAAAGGGGAACCTTGGAAAGCAATTTAGCGCTTAGGGAAAGAGGAAAACTCCAGTGTACGCAATAAAGTATAATATCCCCTAGATAAGGAGGCAAAAGAGCAGGTGTTTGCTTACCTGCAATGTTCTCGGGGTCTGATTTCCCTAGAAAGTCATGGCATACATTTCTCACATATTGCAAATTAGTATTTGACCGTTTCCTTCATGTATTTCCTCATTTTTTCCCCTTTTAAATAGAAATAATACTTAATCTCTCTCTGAAAGATTCAAACAGTATAAAATGAAGGTAAAAAAGGTAAAGCTGGTGGTGCAACGGTGGCTCAGTGGCAGAGTTCTCGCCTGTCATGCTGGAGACCCAGGTTCGATTCCCCGTGCCTGCCCATGCAAAAAAAAAAAAGATAAAGTCCCCATGCCGGTTTGCTCACCCCCAGAAACTCATGATCTCAGTAGAGATTGCAACTATTTAACAGCGTGACACATTTCCTTCCCAACAGTTTTCATAAATATGCATGCATATGTATGTATATGTGATCACACATACACTCCTGTTTTAAATCTATCTCTGGAATCATATTGTGTTATAGACACTATTTTACAATTTGCTCTTTTCACTTAAAACGTCGTGGGCAAATTTCTGTGTCTAGAAGTTTTTTTTTTAATCAGTTGTACTTTTTCTTTTCTTTTTTGGAAACAAGTAATAGATGCTTCTGGGGAAGGGCGAGGCTAAGGTGGGGGGGCAGGTGTTTCAAATCAAATGATTGTGGGAAGCGCCAGTCTCTGTCGTCCCCCATAGACAATCCCTGCTTGCAGTTTTCAGTGCATTATTCCAGCAAAGGTCTGGGCATAGAGAAGCAGATACGTATGCAAAACATTCACAAGTTTCTCTGACTTTACACAAATATCTTTCACCTTGCATTTTTCATTTAGCTATCTTGGCGCTTGTTCCATGTCAGAAAAAAATTGATTTTTTTCAAGGTTTAAATGCCTTCCTTTGTATGGTGTTCCTTGATGTATTTCACGTGTCCCTTTTGATGGGTGTTTAGGTTGCTTTCAGTCTTTGCTTCTCCAGAGAGAGCTGCAATAAATGCTCTAGTCTAGTTCATATCCTGTGATTCTTTTCTCAATCACACTCACCCCTTTCTGAAAGCGACTCATGTTACTCCACACCTGTCCTCAAATTGCCTTAATCTGAAGGAGAATTGATTGAATTAACTTATGTTTTTTTAAATGAGGGTTTTGAAAAGCGTATTATTAACCCATTAAAAGTCTATTATGAACGCATGCCCCTTCCTGTAGTTTCTAATCTTTCCTCCAGCTTGGGAGTGAGAAGCTTATGAAATGCATTCTTCATACTGAGTAATTCCTTTCCATCAACTCCTTTCATCTTGGGTTCAGAGAGATGGCAGCTCACTCTTACAACCTAGGTGCAGCTTCCTGCTCTTTTTTGTGTGCAAGAGCGGAGCCATTGGGGATTTAGAACAAAGTGTGTTCTTGGAAAGAAGTGGGTGGGATCTTCTGTGCGCAGTAGGTGGGGGCGGGAGCCCTCTCCCCGGGGGAGGAGTCTGATTTCATCTCTACAGTTGGAAACCTGGTGAAATCATGTATACGACGACGGAATCTTTTTGCTCAGCTAGTGAGGTATTTTTATTCTTTGTCTTGCAGCGCATACAGCGAATTTCTGTCATGCCTGGGAAAAACGAAATTTGAGTTAAAGAGGAGGGCAGCTCCATAACGCCTTGTAACAAGGAAGCTAATTGAAAATTTTAATTCAGGAAGAGATTCAACAAGGCCCGAGTGAGAGAGGAACCAGGCCTGTCAATGTCCAGAGAAAGAGAATTTAAGAACCTTCCCCAAATCAGAAAATATGTGGACTGGAAAATATATCGCCTGTTGCATTTGTCATTGAAATTTGCAATCTTGTTTGCTGTTTATCTGGAGGCTCCAGGGAGCTCTCCTGCTGGTTAGGAAAAAAGAGAGGAGGTCTAGGAAGAAATGGTAGTTATAAGAAAGGGAGGGATTAGAAAACCCCCTAGAGAATAGGAGGTGTAAATAATATGTGGGCATTTGACAATGACCACAAAGAAATGGGAAACAAATCCATGTGCCTGATGCCAGAAATCCTAAAAACATATGTGGGAAGGCCAGGCATAAGGAAACTGTTCAAAAGAGAAAAAGAAAACAAAATCCCTCTGGGACATCTTTTCCCTCTGGGATATTGCCTACTGGAGTAAATATAGTTTGGTTTTGCCACTGCACCCCGGGAACGACTCTGTATGCAATGGAACCGTCTTCCCAAGAAGTCTTGGAAGGCTGTCCAGGCCGGGTGAGCTTCAGGATAAGATGGGCAATCTTAGGGGACAGTTTCCTCCTGGAAAAACGAGCTGAGGTTGGGGCAGGAGAAGCACTTAGCAGAGCTGTGTTGCCCCTTTCCCCAAATGGCCCATTCAGTTTGGGTCATTTACACACCTCTACCCTCTTGTTTTTTCTCTCAGGATTCTACCTTGAATGGAATTGCTTAGGAAAGAAGGAAAAGGCATTTGAAGCCAAAAGCTAAGTTAGGACCAAGTTAAACCCGTTGGGCAATGAAAACCTCTTCCTAAGGTAGCCTGGTACAGTAGAGTGTGTATACTTTCTAATTGTGTGATTTGGGGCAGATTGCTTCGGTTCTCTACTGTAAGAAAAGAATGATAATGATAATAATAATAATAATAAAAAGTAACATCTATAGAAGCTCACAGGGCATAAGTATTTATGCACCTGATCCATTTTAACCTCAGAACATAATGAAGTGGTAAAATTGTTATTACCATTTTACAGGTAAGTGCAGACTCAGCCAGATCACCCATTTGTTTATGGATTGTCTTGGCTAATTTTTTTTCGGGGGGCGGGGTGGAAATGGGAGGAGGAATAGGTTTTGTTTCCCCCCACCCCCTGAATTTTTTATTTTAAAAAATGTTGAAGCTTCAGAAATGTTGAAAGTGGAAAGAGGGATACAGTGAAATATTCAAAGAATGTATCATTCACCTTGATTCAAGGATTGTCAATATGTTGCTGTATTTGTTTTATCTTTCTCTTTTCACATATACATGTTTTATCTTGGTAACTTAAAAAGTTGAAAGCTTCATAGTATTTCACCCCTAAATAGCTCAATAAATATCTCCTAGAAACAAGGGCATTGTATTGTATAACCATATCGCCATTATCACACCAAGAAATTTAAATTTACACATGATGTATTATCTAATAAAAGGGGTCCCCAAGCTAAAACAAGGCTGCATTTGAATGATCCCCCAAATCCATCCTCTTTCCCCTTCACAAAGAGACCAGTCATTGATCGTTCATTCTTTCATTTAGCAGATTTGTACCTACTTTGGTGCTTGGTTCTGGGGATTCAGCACTGAACAAAATAGGCAATAAGTCAACCAGTCAATGAAGAGGATATTTCCAGACGATGAGGGCTGCCAGGAAGGAAATAAAACAGGATAGATGAGATGGAGAGGGGTTGAAGTTGAGTGTAGCAGTAAGGGATGAGGTAGCTAAGGAAGAGACTTGAAAGATGAGTTGAAGCCACTAGGTACTTTTTACTTGATTCTTCTTCTGACTATAGAAGGCAGAGAAAACAGCAAAGACACATTCCTGATAGGAAAAGAGTTGGTATGTTTGAGGAGTTATACTGATTCTCTCCGGTCTTTACCCATTCAGCAGTTACTTAAGACCTGTTGAAGCATGAAGGTCTTGGGTGCTGCTTTCTGGGTGCCAGGGTTAGCTAAGGATTTAGCCTCAGGCCTAAGACCTCTAGCTCTGACTTCTTAACACCTGCTACCTCCTTCCCCTTCTACGAGTTTATAGAACTCCTCATTGTTTATGATTGGAAATAAAAACAGGAACCCATTAATAAGTACATGCCATATACCAGGCACTGTGTTTAATTATATTATCTCATTTAATCTGCAAACAACTCAGTGAGATATTTTAGAACAGTAATCCTCTAGGTGGGCATGCCATACTGGTAGTTTTAAGGGGATTAATTTCTAGAATCTAAATGTTTCTAGTTCTAAAACTGCCTGGAAATTCTCCTACATGTTTAATTTCATAATAACCCTTTTCCTACATTATAAAGAAGTCTGTGTGTGTGTATGTGCGGGTAGGGGGTACTTTACCATCTTTCTACAGGGAATTGTTGGGTGGTGGGCAGTGTATTAATCTCCAGGGCACCAACAAAGGGATTAATTAGAATATTGGCTTTGGGAAATCCTCCTATAATGATTGATCAAGGCACCTAGATCTGGGTATCTTGTATTACTCATCTTAAATGCATTTCTCTCTAAGGAGCGTCAGAACAACTGAAGCAGTAAGAAGCCTTACTGATTCTTATAAATGTAACTGGAATTTTTTTCTAGAATAATCAGATATTGCAGGATACACTGTTATACACCAAAGATAAAAGTTTTATGTGATTTTCTTTCAGATTTAGTATGTGCTATTCAAAAATTGGTTAAAACTTACCATGTAGTCATGTAATATAATATGGATTTCAATTATAGGCATGTAACTGAGAAATCAGGATTTAAGGGATGATTTTGATTACTGAATGATTATATAGATATTCTTTTTTGCTTTTTGGTATATTGGAGCAGACAGAGAAAAATTCCTGAAACCTCTAAATTGTAATCCAGCTGCTTTGATCTCTGATAATGGTTGTGTAGACTTTATCTTCTGCTCCTGTGATTGTAAAACCTTGCAACTAACCTTCATTTGTGCTCAGTTATCCAGTTTTTTTTTAACTTTAGAGTCTTTTAATCACTAAAGACAGCCCCTGCTGTTTATTAATGAAGAGCCTTGGGTCAGCCACAACTAATCCACCCCAAATCTAAAGTTATCTTGATAATTGAGACTGGATGGAACCAAAATGGGTTCTCTTGACATGCACAGTAGCTTAGACTTTCACCTACAAGTCACCTAGACCTCATTCCACCATTTTCTTACATACGTTTTGTGACTAAGCATGTAATCAATTTGTGCATGCTCAATAATTAGATTGCTGTAATGACATCACCCGGGGCCCCTGTGTTCATCATCGTAAATCCTGCCCATCCTTTTCTCTAATAAAACTACCAGAATTACTGCAGTTCAGAGAGACAGATTTTGGGCTTCTAGGCCATCTGCTCGCCTATTACGTGCCTAGTAATAAACTTTTTTTCTCTTAAACCCCAGTGTCTCAGGAATTGGTTATTGAGCATGTCAGGCAAAAGAATCCACGGCATTTCTCCAGTAACAGTTTGGTGGTCCTTCGGGACGAATGTCCGAGACTCTGGGGCCCCAGCACGTAGGTAAGCCGGGTGACCCAGCATTTTGTGGCCGCTGGACTGTTAGTCTACAGGCTTGGCAACTGGGGTTCTCTGTTCTGCTGGCATGCGGAGGCTTTTGGTACCTTAAAAAGCTTCAAAAAGCAAAACTGAGGCGGTGCGACGGTGGCTCAGTGGCAGAGTTCTCACCTGCCATGCCGAAGACTCAGGTTCGATTCCCAGTGCCTGCCCATGCAGGGAAAAAAAGAAGGGAAACCGTTTCCAGTTCCGTGTCCAGACATGTGGCTGGGTGAGTGGGTTATAACAAGGAGTAAAAGTGGATTGGGGAGTAAATATGGTGGTTCTAGTCCCCTTGACCTAGGCTTGGTCGTGCTTCCAGAATGATCCCCATTTCTCTGACATCTAACCTTTTTCTGGGTACCACACGGTACCAGGT
This sequence comes from Tamandua tetradactyla, assembly GCF_023851605.1. NCBI lineage: Eukaryota > Metazoa > Chordata > Mammalia > Pilosa > Myrmecophagidae > Tamandua > Tamandua tetradactyla. Next base: position 31,838,394 of record NC_135327.1, on the reverse strand, counting down.
TTGAGGCCCTGACAAATTTGTCTGTTGAGTATACTTCTAAAAAATGAGAAATCCAGCAAATTGGGACATAATGAAATTAAGTTAGGCCTGCTTAAGTGCTAGCTGGTGTGTTACCTAGCTTAAGAGTTTAATGTTTGTTTAATTGTTAATCGGTGTGTTAAGTGTTTGATGCTTGTTTAATTGTTAATTAGTATGTTTGATCTAGTTATTAATTGATGTGTTACTTAAATATAATAAGTGTTAAGTGCCTGTTTACATTTGTTAGTTGGTGTGTTTCTGCATGTGTATTGGTCCAATGTTCCTAATTGGTTACTGTTATGGAAATTATTTAAAAAGGGAACCTTTTTTTGAACCTTTGAGTTGTATTGAAAATTGAAAAGATTAGAGTTATGAGTCTATAAAAAGGGTTTATTTTTGTAACATAATATGGCTTCAAAATGATTTAAAATTAAAATGCTATCATTACATTTAAAATTGAAGCTGTTACAGCTAAAATTGCTCTGTGAAAGGGTAGAAATGGGATGAGATAATATATTCAATCCTTTAGTTGTCCTTCTCAGAAGCAATTCTGTGTTTCTGTTTCTTGTGTAACTAACTTTCTATTTGTGTCTGTCTGCCTGTTCAATGTATATGTTCTCTGCCTCCAGATAGTAATAACAAAGTAATAAAAATTCTTAAAAAGCTCTATTGGAATTGCTTAAGAAATAAATAGGTGGCTTTATATAAATTGGTACTTCTGAAGTAAAAAAGAGTAAAAGGAGAAAAAACTCTCTGAAAAGCAAGATTCAAGACCTTAGTTTTGTAATTACTGTAAGCAAACCTGGACATTAGAAAGAAATTGCCCCAGGAATTTCCCTAAGGCAGCAGAAAACCACCAAAGGGCTGCCTCTGGAAAAAGCAAAGAACTTTTCCAATGGTCCTGGTCACAGATTTTAGTAAAATATATCTAAAAATTGAAAATGGTTAAAGAAGGGCATAGAAACTCTCAAAATCCCATGACCCTCACCTAGAACTTTCAAATCCAAACTCAAAATGCCTGGTTTCTTTAACTGATCCCTGCCCTAAGGCCTAATCACCGAAGGCTGTTGTAGGGAGAAGGCAGTACAGAAACAGGGGAGGGAAATGGTGGTTTAGAGTTCTTTTTTACTGACCCTGGAGAGTAAAGATGTAGCATACAAAAATGCTACAGAATAGGCTATGTTTGTTAATATTACTTTTTCCAATTATACCTTTGCAATGGTAACTGTAGTTTCAGATCATTATTAAAATATAAGTAGCCTTGGGATAAGAATAACTGAATGCAATCTAATTACTAAATTTCAGTAAGTGCAATGAAAGATCCTTGAGAGATATGGAAATTAGGATTTAGGTTTGGGACAAATTAAACAATTGCAGTATATTTTCAGGAACTTGACAGTCAATGTACTTTTAATTGTTTTTAATTTTATAATAGTATGAAGACAGAGATTTTTTTTTCACCCTCCAATAAAAGGAATTTTGTGATAAATTTTGAATTGAACAAATGCAATTTTTTTCTGCTTGGGTTTGTTCTCCCTAAAATTATACAAGCTTACTGATACGATAAACTAGAATTATAAATACATTCTCAAAATTTCTCTTAAAATAATTTAATCTGATAGGTTAAGTTACATAAACTGAGCAATGTACCTGGTAATAATAACACTTATACAAGGTATAATGAAATTTAAAATATGCTATGCTTCAAACATACTCTATTTAAGAAATCAGTTAAGTTTATTAAGAAATATAAATGGATTTTTTACTTTTTATTTTTAACCTTGATTACCTGAATTTCAAAGAGTCTGGCTTTTGGTCACACAGCTATTTATTACCTCATATGTGGAAGGATTTGAATTCACAGTGACTTTGTTAATGTCAATCAGTATTTTTTTTAGTAAATGCTGTCATAAATAAAGAAAACCTTATTCTTAGCTTCAAAGAGTTTATATTCTAGTTTGAATATTTACTGCTAGGGCATAGCATAAGTAACAAAGGAATAAAAATGCTGGAAGTTTTTAAAAAGCAGATAGATAAAGAAAGACCTAAGAAGAGCTCACAGAATAATGACACTTGTGACACCTTTAAATAAGAAAGTAACATTTAAATAATTAGAGCTCCAAATTAGTTTGTTAAGAAGCCATAAGTTAATTTTGTAAACTAACATAGTCCTAATATTATTTAGCACTTGGAAATAAAGTGGAAAATTTCAGTTCTTTCTGGATATAAATCCCTATAAATAGCAAATAGCTGATTATGTTTCAAATGGGGCTTTTCTGACCTTTGAAGGTAGTGCCAAATTGGACTGTTTATCATATATTTCAAAAAAAGAAAGCTTCTGTGTCAAGACAGTAATTCATACAAAACTAAAGTTTAGTTTTCTCCCTGTTAAAATAATATGGATTTGTTAGTTTCTTCTTTTTTTTTTTGGATGCAAGGCCCAGGAATTGAACCCAGGTCTCCCACATGGAAGACAGGCATTCTAACCAATGAACTATGTATGCACCCATGTTAGTCTGTTCTTAATGTAAAGTTTTAAAAAGTTCTTCTTAATCATCTGAGTACTCTGTCTAGAAAACAAAGATTTCATATCAGAATATTATCCTTGTTAATGTTTATGTTGATCTTATCATCCTTTATTTCAGAAGACAATTCTTCTTACTGTTAAGGGAAAAACTGTTCCAAATAATTTGTTCTTCCACCTTGATTCAGTAAGGTGCTAAAATAGTTTAACATTGCATAGGAAGTGTTTGGGAAGTACTACAGTTTTTAAGAGATTTTCTATCCTGTTGCTGGCTAAATTTGTATAGGTAAAATAATATTATACATATATTTAGTGATGTATAAAATCCCTGAAAATCTGACAATGTTCTCACTATCCATGTTATACCCTGATGCTAATCTGTATGATGTTAAACAATGGTATGGTGTTGTTAGTCATGGTTTTAGTTATTCTCAAAAAGCTACAGATCATAGAAACAGCCAAACTGTCAGTCGCACTACTTTGCCCTAATACTTCTCTAAAAGTACATGTGGTGAGCTATAGGTCAGAGCTCCATCTGTAACAAGGGAAGACTTTAAAGAGAGGCAGGACAAATATATATATTATATTTTATCTGTTAATTAACATAAATCTGGTAAATGTGTAAAAGTGAAACAGAACAAAATAGTTTGTTAAGATAAGACAACTGCCTAATGTTTTTTTTAACTTTTTTTATTAATTAAAAAAATTAACAAACAAAACATTAAGATATCATTCCATTCTACATATACAATCAGTAATTCTTAATATCATCACATAGTTGCATATTCATCATTTCTTAGAACATTTGCATCGATTTAGAAAAAGAAATAAAAAGACAACAGGAAAAGAAATAAAATGATAACAGAGAAAAAAAAGATTATACATACCATATCCCTTACCGCTCGCTTTCATTTACCACTAGCATTTCAAACTAAATTTATTTTAACATTTGTTCCCCCCTATTATTTATTTTTATTCCATAAGTTCTACTCTTCTGTTGATATAGTAGCTAAAAGGAGCATCAGACACAAGATTTTCACATTCACAGAGTCTCATTGTGAAAGCTATATCATTGTTCAATCATCATCAAGAAACATGGCTACTGGAACACAGCACTACATTTTCAGGCAATTCCCTCCAGCCTCTCCACTACATCTTGAACAACAAGGTGATATCTACTTAATGCATAAGAATAACCGCCAGGATAACCTCTCAACTCTGTTTGGAATCTCTCAGCCATTGACACTTAGTCTCATGTCACTCTTCCCCCTTTGGTTGAGAAGGTTCTCTCAATCCCTTGCTGTTAATTCTCAGCTCATTCTAGGGTTTTTCTCAGTCCCTTGATGCTGAGTCTCAGCTCATTCCAGGATCTCTGTCCCACATTGCCAGGAAGGTCCACACCCCTGGGAGTCATGTCCCACGCAGAGAGGGGGAGGGTGGTGAGACTGCTCATCGTGTTGGCTGGAGAGAGGGGCCACATCTGAGCAACAAAAGAGGCTCTCTTGGGGGTGACTCTTAGGCCTAAATTTTAAGTAGACTTGACCTATCCTTTGTGGGGTTAAGTTTCATATGAACAAACCCCAAAACTGGGCGCTCAGCCTATAGCTTTGGTTGTTCACACTGCTTGTGAGAATATCGAGAATTCAACTTGGGGAAGTTGAATTTCTCCCCACTCTCACCATTCCCCGAAGGGAGCTTGCAAATACTTTTCCAGTCACTGATCAAATCACTCTGGGATTCATCGGGGCATCACTCTGGACAAACCAACAAAATCTCATGTCCTACCTGAGATTCCAAGTACTTATGACATTCAATCAAACTATCTACATGAGTTATATTAGGAAATGCTCTAGTCAAAATCTAAATTTTGTAACAAATAAACATTTTTTGCTTTAGTCTCACACATAAGGTGACATTTTAAAGTATTAATTATCATCATATTTTTAGCATCCTGCAATAATGACATTCCTTTGTTCTTCCTCATGCAAAAACATTTTTAAAATTTGTACATTGTACATTTCACTATTATTAAACACTCTAGGCATTCCTAGATTATACCATCTCGATCTTTACCATTTATCTTTCTTTCTGATTTCATTTATGTCCCCAGTCCTCCTCCCTCTATCATTCTCACATGCAGCTTCATTCAGTGTTTTAACATAATTACATTACAGTTAGGTAGTATTGTGCTGTCCATTTCTGAGTTTTTATATTCAGTCCTGTTGCACAATCTGTATCCCTTCAGCTCCAATTACCCAATATCTCACCCTATTTTTATCTCCTGATGGTCTCTGTTACCAAGGAAATATTCCAAGTTTATTCATTAATGTCAGTTCATATCAGTGAGACCATACAGTATTTGTCCTTTTGTGTCTGGGTTATCGCACTCAGCATAATGTTCTTAAAGTCCATTCATGTTGTTACATACTTCATAACTTTATTCTGTCTTACAGCTGCATAATATTCCATCTTATGTAAATGTCACAGTTTGTTTAGTCAACTGTCTGTTGATGGACATTTTGGCTGTTTCCATCTCTTGGTAATTGTTAATAATGCTGCTATAAACATTGGTGTGTAAATGTCCATTTGTGTCCTTGGCCTCGTGTCCTTTGAGTAGAGACAGCATATAGATGGGTCCTATTTTTTAATCCATTCTGCCAGACTATGTCTTTTGATTGGAGAGTTTAATACATTAACATTCAGTGTTATTACTGCATGGGTAGTATTTTCTTCTACTATTTTGCCTTCTGGATTTTATATGTCATATCTAATTTTCCTTCTTTTTACCTTTACTCATAGTCTTCCTTTCTATACTCTTCTCCACACCTCTCTCTTCTGTCTTCGTATCTGTCTCTAGTGTTCCCTTTAGTATTTCTTGCAGAGCTGGTCTCTTGGTCACAAATTCTCTCAGTGATTTTTTGTCTGAGAATGTTTTAATTTCTCCCTCATTTTTGAAGGACAGTTTTGCTGGATATAGAATTCTTGGTTGGGAGTTTTCCTCTTTTAATAATTTAAATATATTATCCCACTGTCTTCTCACCTCCATGGTTTCTGCTGAGAGATCTGCGCATAGTCTTATTGGGCTTCCCTTGTATGTGATGGATCGCTTTTCGCTTGCTGCTTTCAAGATCCTCTCTTTCTCTTTGACCTCTGACATTCTGATTATTAAATGTCTTGGAGTATGTCTACTTGGATCTATTCTCTTTGGGGTACGCTGCACTTCTTGGATCTGTAATTTTAAGTCTTTCATAAGAGTTGGGAAATTTTCAGTGATAATTTCCTCCATTAGTTTTTCTCCTCCTTTTCCCCTCTCTTCTCCTTCTGGGACACCCACAACACGTATATTCGTGCGCTTCATATTGTCTTTCAATTCCCTGAGTCCCTGCTCATATTTTTCCTTTTTTTTTTCCTCTAGTTTCTGTTTCTTGTAGGATTTCAGATGTTCCGTCCTCCAGTTTTGAAATCCTATGTTCTGTCTCTCGAAATCTACCATTGTAGGTTTCCATTGTTTTTTTCCATCTCTTCTACTGTGTCTTTCATTCCCATAAGTTCTGTGATTTGTTTTTTCAGACTTTCAGTTTCTTCTTTTTGTTCTTTCCTTGCCTTCTTTATATCTTCCCTCAATTCATTGGTTTGGTTTTTGATGAGGTTTTCCATGTCTGTTCGTACATTCTGAATTAATTGTTTCAGCTCCTGTATGTCATTTGAATTGTTGGTTTGTTCCTTTGACTGGGCCATATCTTCAATTTTTCTAGTGTGATTTGTTATTTTTTGCTGGCGTCTAGGCATTTAATTACCTTCATTAGTTTATTCTGGAGATTGCTTTCACTTCATTTATCTAGGGTTTTCTTGCTGGATGAATTTGTTGTCTATCTGTTCTTTGACATTCCATTCAGCTTTATCTGGACCTTTAGCTTAAGTTTTGTTTAACAGAGGAGGATTTTTCAGTTCTTGTTTTCTTGTTTCTTGCCCTGCTTGTGTGGTGCCTTTCCCCCCCACACACTTAGGAGGGTCTACTTAGATATTATAGACCCCAGCCAGATTTTCCCAGACCAAACTGGCCTCTTATCAGGAGGAAAGAGTCACCTGCCTCAGTTTTCCCTGAGGGTGAGACCCAGCAGGTTGAAAGACTTTCCTGTGAAGTCTCTGGACTCTGTTTTTCTTATCCTGCCCAGTATGTGGTGCTTGTCTGACTGCAGGTCCCACCAACATAAGATGATGTGGTACCTTTAACTTTGTCAGACTCTCCCTGCTGGGGGCATGGTGGAGACAGAGGAGAGGTTGTAGGCTGGTTTTAATGGCTTCAAATTACCAAGCCCTGGTGTCTGAATTCCTTGATGGAGGGATTCCACCTGGGTGAGGCTTCACCCCTCCCCTGGGGAAGGCACAAGCTCCAGACAAGCCCCCAAAAGAGCTTACTTCTGCGTATGCCTGGGGCAGTTGCAGCCTGAAAAGGCCTGCCACTGTATCCAGAGGCAGTCAAGTCTTTGTAGATACACAGCCACAAAAACCTCTGTTTCCTTCTTTTTTTTCCCCTTTTTCTGTCAGTCCTGCCCCCTGGGCCTTCTTTTTTTTCCTCTTTTTCTGTCAGTCCTGCCCCCTTGGCACTGGGGCAAAAATGAGCAACCTCCGCTTTGATCAGGTTCACCTAAGCTGGGGCCTATTTTTAGTAGTCAGAATTTGTTAATTAGTTCCACAATTAGCATTTGATTGTGCCCAGTCCCTGCTGCTGGTAAAGTCCTTTCCTTTCCCCTCTGGGAAGCTGCCTGTGGGGGAGGGGCACTGGCCGCCACAGCTTTGGGAACTCACAGTTCTGGGGGTGCTCGCAGCCAGTCCAGCTGGTCCAGACTGGGGTACGCTGTGTGTCTGGTCACTGACGTGGCCCCAGGAGCTGTTCTGTACTGTTTCTGGTTATTTAGTAGTTGTTCTGGAGGACGAACTAAAACGCACACATTGTTAAGCCGCCATCTTGACCCGGAAGTGTGTCTAATGTTTTTATCTTTGAAAATAGCTTCCTTTACAAATGCTTATAAGAATCAGAGCTTAGATTGTAAGCTCTAATTTAACTGTTATCTTTGAATTCTTAAATACTTTGTTCTTTGTATAACCTAGTAGTTCCCTGGAACGTTAAGTATCTGTGTGACACCTGAGACTCAGATTTAGTTCTCCAGCTCTGAAAGTCAGCATAAGCCCATACAGCAACTGTTAAAAAGGTGTAAGCCTAACCCTGGCATCATGAAACTTCTAATAGAACTTGGCATCGTGGGACATAACTGGCCCTGGCATTGTGAGACATAAACCCCCAAAATGAGCCTGGCCCTGGCATTGTGGATTAATTGCTCTAGAAATCCTGATAGATACCTTGTCCTCTATAAAATTTTACTTAATAAGCTTGTTTTTCAGAGATTTAAAACCTCCAGATTGTTCCAATACCAGGGAAGCTCTGAAACTCAGAAATACTGGAATCTCCAAGAACAGCAACCAGTTTTCATCATTCATCTCTTTGCCCCTTCATGGCAATGCCCATTTTTAGGCTTGAAATAGAAGGCTAAATATCCCTCAAGATTGAGAGATAATTATCAAATGATAATCCTTAACCTCGGCTACAAAGTCAGATCATCTTCAGGACACTGACAATTTTTTAAAAACAGGCAGTCAGCCGGATTTAGCCCACAAGTCTTCGTTTGCTGATTCCTGGTTTAGACCAGTTTGGTTCATCTCCTGGTCCTGGGCTCTTTTTCTTTGAATACATTGCTGAGCCAAGACTGGATCAATACGGATTGACTTAGAAAGGAAAACATGAGTGATGAAATTGGGTGGCATGCAAACTGTTGTGATCTAAATCAATTCGGCATGGAATAATTAAGTTATTTTGGGTGGTAGTGAGAGTTATGTAGTCCCAAACAACCTAGCTACAGTTATAATAAAATCAAATCTCCATCCAAATTCTGCTACTCTTCCAGCCAAACATTCATTAGCAAAGCAGCCTTAAAACATTTCCTACAGCCTCATCTGGAGGCTTGATGACGTTTCATCCTTTAGGTGCTCAGGGCACACCTATTATGAAAGATTCACTCAAGGCAGGAAAAACAACATTTCAAAGACAGGATTCTGCACACTCTGGTCAGCATGACACAATCAGAAATCCTTCTCAACCACTGGCTGGACACCAGATCAGTTAGGGACCAAGGAGTAAAGAGTATAGGTGAAACATGGATTGTTATATGACATAAAGCAATTTTAGTTAATCCACACATCTTGAATACCTTTAATTTTGCCAATGCAAATCCATTTCTAATATCAGCATGCTAATAAACTAGTTACAAGAGTCCATACGTAGTATATAATTAGTGGCTTACAATATCATCACATAGTTGTGTGTTTATCACCATGATCATTTGTATCACTCTTATGGAAGTGTTTTAAAGTAAAGTATAGAACCTGTAACAGAGAGGTAACCAGCTGTGTCTACAACAGGGCTTACTTGCTTCAGGATTAGACATGGTTTCAGGACTAGGAGTGGTGCATGTCCAGCCAGAGAGTAGGCCCTCAAACACAAAACAAAACAAAAATCAGAAGAATGCTGATGTTACTGTTCAGAGAACTCAACAGAAATAAATGCTACCAGTTTTTTTTTTAACCTAACATTCAGCGACATGGCTTCCAGTATCTTATGTAATTCTTTCAACTCTAGGTAGAGATACAGATAAAGAAAATGAGACACAGATTGGATAAGAGATATGCCCTTAGTGCTGCTGTCTGGGAAGCTGCCCTTTACTAGCAGTGTGTACCTACGTGAGTTACCAAACCTCTTTGCAGGTGATTGTGTAGCATGACGTGGCTTTACCCTCAGGGAGAGCACAGGGTGAGTTGTTTTGGCTCTGGGAGGTGTAAAAAAGTGGCTTCATACGTAAAATGGGGATAAAATAATGGGTAAGGAAACACTTATCCTAGTGCCTGGCACTCAAGAAATGCTACCTGCTATTATCCTTATCCTAATTTTGAAGGTTCAGAGAGTCCAAGTGTTTTCCCAAAGACAGAAGAAAAGGCTATGAAAAAAGTGGTGATGCAATAGTGTTAGCCACATTGCAATACTGTATTGCAGAGGTTTGGGCAGATCTTTTATCTTGGACTTTCCCAGAAAGTTAAAGACACCCGTGGGAGGTTCAAGTCCTGCATTTAAATTAGAAAGTTGGAAAAATATTAAAATATGGTCTTTGACCAGTATAGACTTTTAGATCCAAGTGCCAGTTATCAGAGTTCATTTGATCAGAAAAAAATCCTGCTTTCCCTGCCTGACATGTAGTGGCAGGAACTATGATGGGTACTCATTCTTCTGTTTGGTTGGCCACCATCTGACCTCACTTCCTAAACTCAGGGAGAAGCAAAGTCTGCTTCTCATCGTGGAAGCTGAAAATGTCAGAAAATTGGTTTCTAGCCTCCCTTGCAGCTTGGTGTGGGCATATGACCTAGGACTGGTCAATCAGAGTCAGACTTTAAATTAGAACCTCAAAATGCAAAGAAGGATGGACTATGTGGACTCTGTTTTGGTAACTGGTGATGGTAGCATTCAGTTATTATCAGTGGCCTTGACTGTGGTTCCAACAGCAGAACCCAATATCCAATATCAGTGTCGGTGGAAGGCCTGGTGCAGACTGCAGGGTCTAGAGTAGGGGCTGGCAAGCTTTTCTATAAGGTCCAGATAGTAAATATTTTAGGTTTTGTGGGCCATGAGGCAAAAGCAAGGCTATTGCACAGACATGTATATAACCATTTAAAAGATAGTAGTTAAAAAAATGTAAAAACCACCCTTAGCTCAAAGGTCCATACAAAAATGTGGAGCAGCAGGGTTTGGCCCAGGGGCTGTAGTTTGTTGACCTCTGGTCTACAGCTCTGCAGTCCCATCAGGGGCATTTCCATCAGACAGATTCATTGTGATTGAAGGCATCATTCCCACTACCTTGCATTGAATTCTATCACCACCAGTGATCTTAATTTATCTTTTCTGCCTAAATTGACCAGCATTGGCATCTGTTGCTTGTAACCAAGAATTCTGATGAGGATGCCATCAACAGCACCATCAAACCCTGGAAACAGCCACAGAAAAACCACCTTCTGCTGCCAGGTTTGCCAGTGAGGCAGCTGACAAGACAGAGATCCAAATCATGCTAATTTATGTCTCCCTGTCAAAAGGCAGTCTTCATTTCTGTACTTGAATTCAATTGAGATGCATAGAGAGTAAGAATTCTATGAGACCTAGTTAAAAAAAGAGAGAGAGAGAGATTTGGGACAGACTCTCGGTGCTAAGAATAAGGCAATAAGCTAAGGCTCTTTTAAAGAAATACACTGGGTAAAAATACATCATGGCCTATACAATTTGTGGGACCCAGTGCAAAATGAAAAAATTGAGGCCCCTTGTTCAACAGTGATTAAGAATTTCAAGATGGCAGCAGCAGAGCATTAACCCAATTGCGGGGCTCTTTGAACTATGGAACCCTTTTTGACTGCACAGGTTGCATGCCCATGAAACCAGTGTTGGGGTCTTTAATTCAAATTTGGAGTTAGTAAAAGCAACCTCCATGTATTGAGCACTTACTATGTGCCCAACACTGTGCTGTGTCTTTGTATACATGTCTCATCTGTTTTGTACAATGACCTTTGAAGTGGTGACTGCATCATCCCACAATTATAGATGAAAATGGTGAGGCTTCAAGGTCATAGTGGCTTGCTGAAGGTCATGTGCAGGGGAGGGAGAGCAAAGAGTCCTATAGACTCCTGCTTCCATGTAGAAATCCATGCCTTCACCAGTGTTTTATACTGTCTGTCATAGCAAGGAAGCTTTGATAAAAGCCTCCATTTTCAATTCAGTGGAGATAAGATAAATTGTCCCAATATTACCAACATTAAAAGCATTTTCAGTCAATGATATTGACTTTTGATGTCTCCTAGGCAGTGGACCTCTGGGTTTCTGGTAGAAAAATCTAGGCTTCTCTTAGGCCTGTGAGAACACTCCTACTCCATATTCTGTTTCAGAATTCCTGGATGGATTTGACCAGCCCTTAGTACCCGACCTAGGGCAGCAGTGGGGACCATTCCAAGGCATTTGTGAGGCCCAAATTATTTTACAATAAGATACTACTTACCTTTTTCACTCTCATTATCTCATGAGTTATAGTGGAGCTTTCTAAAGGCTTCCAGAAATATCTATTGGGATATTGCAACAGCCTGAATGAAGAAGCAGATATAAAGCCAAATATTAAATAAAACCATTCTACTCGCAAAGTTTTTCAGGGGGAAAATAGTTATTTTTCATAAAAATATGTAATTAATGTTAACATGTAAAGTGTTAATGTCAGTATTGCAGGGTGTTGAAAATAGATGGTATATGGGAAAAAATACAATCAATGCAAGCTAGGATCTATAGTCAACAGTAATATTGTAATTTGCTTCCACTAAATGTAACAAAGGCATTATGCAAAAACAAAAGCCAACAGGCTGGGTCATTGGGAAAAGGGTATGGATTCTTTGTGGAAGAAAAGGAAATGTCTTCTTCAGATAGAGTACGGTGGTGAAGGTATGTCTATACACTTAGGCTGGATTGTATGATGTGTGAATAAAACTATTTAAAGATGGTCAGAGAGAAAAAGTGCTAGAGAAAATGTGGAAAAAGAGATATAACTATTCACTGTTGATAGGGAAATGGGAGGTGCAGCCGCTTGGAGAGCAGTGTGGAGGCTGGGGGTGGGTTTGCCACATGATCCTAAAAACCTGTTGCTCAGTATGTACCCAGAGGAACTGAATGTGCACACACAAATGCACATTTGCACACTGATGTTTTTGGCACCTGTGTTCCCAATACACAATGAATGGAGGTGGCCTAAGGGTACAATGACTGAGGAATGGAAGGGGGAACTATGGTGTATACATACAATGGACTACTGAGCCAGTGCAAGAAGGAACGAAGTTGTGAGGCATGCAACTAGATGAATGAATCTTAAGATCCGTATGGTGAATGAAATGTCAGGAGCAAAAAGACAAATATTATCATGCCTCACTTACATGGAATAACTATAATATAAAAATTTGGTGAACTAAAGTGGAGAGCATGGGTTATCAGGTTGGGGCTTATTGTAAAGGATCCTAGTCACATATATTCAGGAGGTGCAATTATTAGTTCTAAATTTGGAGATACTGAGCTGTTTGCATATAACCTGGTCTTTCCAAGAAACTTGGGGTGTTTATGTGACACCTGAGACTCAGAGTCAGAGCTCTGTAGCTATGAAAGTCAGCAGTACCCCATACAGGAACTGTTTAAAAAGTTGAAAAAAGGGATCAGACTTCAAGTAGAGATATGAGTGAACCTGATCTGGATAGGACTAAGGTATATCAGAGACTGGGTAAAGAATGATATCATTCATATCTTAAAACTTCAACTTCTGTGTGAGACTAAAGGGAGGGTCTCAAAATTTATATTTTGGGTAGTGCATTTCCTAATTTAAATTGTAGGGTCAGTTTAGTTGGACACCATAAGAACAGGGAATCTTGAATCGGGCATGAGATATTGTTGGTTTGTCCAGGATACTGTGATGCCCTGATAAATCCCAGAGTGATTTGGAGAGTGAATAAAGAAGTATTTTTAGGGTCCCCTTAGGGGAATGAGGAAAAAGGGGAAAGATTCAACTTCCAAATCTCTCCCATTTGGAGAATTTCTGATATTCTTGCAAGCAGTGGGAACAACCAAATCAACAGGCAGAGCCTTCAATCTTGTTGTTCGCCCCTATGAAACTTATTCCTGCAAAGGGTAGGCTGAGCCTACTTAAAATTAGGCCCAAGAGTCACCCCCAGAGAACCTCTTTTGTTGTTAAGATGTGGCCTCTCTCTCTAAGCCAACATGGCAAGTGAACCCACTGCCCTCCCCATTCCCCCTACATGGGACATGACTCCCAGGGGTGTAAATTTCCCTGGCAATATGGGACAGAAATCCCAGGATGAGCTGGGGCCCAGCATCAAGGGATTGAGAAAACTTCTTGACCAAAAGTGGGAAAAGAGAAATGAGAAAAAATTAAGTGTCAGTGGCTGAGAGACTTTAGAGTCCAGAGATTATTCTGGAGGTTATTCTTATGCATTATATAGAGATGCCTTTTCAGTTATGGTGTATTTGAGTGGCTAAAGGGAACTCTACCTGAAGCTGTAGAGTTGTGTTCCAGTAGCCTTGTTTCTTGAAGATGATTGTATGAGGATATAACGTTTACAGTGTGAATGTGTGATTGTGAAAACCTTGTGTCTGATGGTCCCTTTATCTAGGATATAGACACATGAGCAAAAAAATTATGGATAAAAAATAAAGAAATAATAGGGGAAGCAAAGGTTAAAATATATCGGGTAGGTAAAAATACTAGTGGTCATTGAGAGGGAGGGGTAAGGGATAAGGTATAAGGTATGCATGAGTCTTCTTTTGTTTTTCTTTTTATATCTTTTTCTAGAGTGATGCAAGTGTTCTAAAAAATGATCATGGTAATGAATATGCAACTATGTAATGATATTGTGAGCCATGTATGGAATGCTTGTATGTGAAGAATGTTTGTGTTTATATTTTGTTTTATCAATAAAAATTAAAAACTTGATAAATGAATTAGACTTAACAGACATATATAGGTCATTGCACCCCAAAGCACAAGTGTATACATTCTTCTCTAGTGCTCATGGAACATTCCCCAGGATAGATCATATGCTGGGGCACGAAACAGGTCTTTATAAACTTAAAAATATTGAAATTATTCAAAGCACTTTCTCTGATCACAATGAGATGAAGCTGGAGCTCAATAACCACCAAAGAATGAGAACATTCACAAATATATGGAGATTAAATAATATAGTCTTAAATAACCAGTGGATCAAAGAAGAAATTGCTAGAGATATCACAAGCTATCTGGAGATGAATGGAAATGAGAATACAACTTATCAGAACTTATGGGATGTGGCAAAGGCTGTGCTGAGAGGGAAATTTATTGCCTTAAATGCCTCCATTAAAAAATAAGGAAGAGCAAAAATCGAGGACTTAACAGCAAACCGGGAGGAACTTGAGAAAGCACAGCAAACTAACCCCAAAGCAAATAGAAGAGAAATAACAAAGATTAAAGCAGAAATAAATGAATGGGAGAAGAAAAGAACAATAGAAAAAAATCAATAAAAACAATAGTTGGTGCTTTGAGAAAATCAATAAAATTGATGGACCACTAATAAGACTGATGAAAAAAAAAAGAGAGAGAGAGGATGCAAATAAACAAAATCAGAAATGAGAAGGGCTGCATTACCACTGACCTCGAAGAAATAAGAGAAATCGTAAGAGGATACTATGAACAACTATACGCTAACAAACTAGACAACTTAGATGAAATGGGCAAATTTCTGATGACACACAAACAAGCTACACTGACTCAGGAAGAAATAGGAGATCTCAACAAACCATTCACAAGTAAGAGATTCAATCAGTCATCAAAAATCTTCCCACAAAGAAAAGCCCAGGACTTCACAGCGGAATTTTTTTTTTCTTAGGTTATTAAATTAGGTAGTGTAAATTTTGTACAAAATAAACATTTTTTTAATTTTATGCAAAAGTTAAAGTTTTAAAATATAGACAATATTATTTTTACCTCATATATTGATTTACCTTGGTTTTTACCAGATTGGTTTTATTGCATTTTTAATTGGAGTTTGATTTGATTTTTTTTTTTTTTTTTTTTTTTTTTTTTAGTTTTTTAACTGTTGCTGTGTGGACCCATGCTAATTTTTAGAGCTGGAAAACTAAATTTGAGTTTTAAGTATTATATGAACACTTAAAGTTTTAGGGAGCTATTAGGTTATATAAAGAGTGAAGGACCTTAGAATTTAAAGATAACAAAGTTTATAATATAAGCTTTAACCTTTATAAGTATTTTTCAAAGAAATTATCTTTGGAAACAAATTACTAGACAGCTGTTTCATCTTAATAAAACCACCCTGCTCTGCTCCACTAGATGTATTAGAGCAGAGCAGTGCAACTGGCAGTTTGGCTGTTTTTTATTTGTAGCCTTTGTAGAATAATTAAAACTATGACTAACAACATTTACTATTGCTTAACACACATAGATTAGTATCAGGATATAACATCAATAATGAGAATATTGTTATATTTTTAGGAATTTATATAATCTCCAAATATATGACTATTTTATTTATTTAAATTTAATTAGCAATAAGAACATTTCTTTTAACCATTGTGATTTTTCAAATACTTTTATGCAATAGGTTATTTTAGCATTTTACTAATATAAGGTGAAAGAACAAATTATTTGTAATAGTTTTTCCCTAACAGTTTTTTGAAATAAAAACTTGTTTTTTGAAATAAAGAATGATTCCAACATAAATATTAATAAGGATATTATTTTGATGTAAAATATTTTAGACACAGTACTTGGATGATTAAGAAAAATTATTTTGTTTTAAATAATCCATGTTAATAGACCACAGAGAAAAGTTAACTTCAGTTTTTTATGAATACCTAGCTTGATATAAAAGCTTTCTTTTTTGAAACATATGATAAATAGACCTATTAAATTTTGGTTAGCACTGATAATGATAGACAGAATTTACTTTCATAGACTTTTTTTTAATCATTCCATTCTATATATATATAATCAGTAATTCTCAATATCATCGCATAGTTACATATTCATCATTTCTTAGACATTTGCATCGATTTAGAAAAAGAAATAAAATGACACAGAAAAAAAAAAAACGATAACAGAGAAAAAAAGATTATACATACCATACCCCTTACCACTCGCTTTCATTTACCACTAGCATTTCAAACTAAATTTATTTTAACATTTGTTCCCCCTATTATTTATTTTTATTCCATATGTTCTACTCTTCTGTTGATGTGGTAGATAAAAGGAGCATCAGACACAAGGTTTTCACAATCACACAGTCACACTGTGATAACTATATCATTGTTCAATCATCATCAAGAAACATGGCTACTGGAACACAGCTCTACATTTTCAGGCAGTTCCCTCCAGCCTCTCCACTACATCTTGAATAACAAGGTGATATCTACTTAATGCGTTAGAATAACCTCCAGGATAACCTCTCGACTCTGTTTGGAATCTCTCAGCCATTGACACTTAGTCTCATTTCACTCTTCCCCCTTTTGGTCGAGGAGGTTCTCTCAATCCCTTGATGTTAATTCTCAGCTCATTCTAGGGTTTTTCTCAGTCCCTTGATGCTGAGTCTCAGCTCATTCCAGGATCTCTGTCCCACGTTGCCAGGAAGGTCCACACCCCTGGGAGTCATGTCCCATGCAGAGAGGGAGAGGATGGTGAGACTGCTCGTTGTGTTGGCTTCACAGCAGAATTTTATCAGACATTCCAGAAAGAAATAATACCAATCCTGCTCAAACTTTTCCAAAACATTGAGGAAAAAGGAACTCTACATAACTCATGTTTTGAAGCTAATACATTTTAATACCCAAACCAGGTAAAGATGCTATAAGAAAGGAAAACTACAGGCCAATCTCCCTATTGAACATAGACACAAAAATTCTCAATAAAATATTAGCAAATTGAATCCAATAACACATTAAAAGAATTATATGCCATGACCAAGTGGGGTTTATACCAGGAATGCAAGGGTGGTTCAACACAAGAAAACCGATCAATGTAACACAGCACATTAACAAATCAAAAGGGAAAAATCACATGATCATTTTGATCGATGCTGAAAAGCATTTGACAAAATTCAGCATCCTTTTCTGATAAAAACACTCCAAAAGATAAGAATCAAAGGGAACTACCTCAATATGATAAAAAGAATATATGAAAAACCAGTAGCCAGCATCGTACCCAATGGAGAGACCGAAAGCCTTACCCTAAGATCAGATATAAGACAAAGATGCCCACTGTTATTCAATATTGTGCTAGAAGTTCTGAATAGAGCAATCAGGTAGGACAAAGAAATAAAAGGAATCCAAATTGGAAAGGAAGAAGTAAAAATCTCATTTTTTGCAGATGTTATGATAATATACTTGGAAGATCCTGTGAAATCCACAGCAAAGTTACTTGAGCTAATAAACAAATTCAGCAAGGTGGTGGGATATAAAATTAATGTGCAAAGATCAGTAACATTTCTATATACAAGCAATGACCTAGCTGAGGAGTCAGTTAAAGAAAAAACTCCATTCAAAATAGCAACTAAAAGAATCAAATACTTAGGAATGAACTTAACTAGGGATGTAAAGGACTTTGTACACAGAGAAATACATAACATTGCTAAAAGAAATCAAAGGAGATCTAATAGGTGAAAAGACATTCCCTGCTCATGGATAGGAAGGCTAAATATAGTTAAGATGTCAATTCCCCCCAAATTGATCTACAGATTCAACACAGTACCAATCAAAATTCCAACAACATACTTTGGAGATTTGGAAAAGCTAAGTACCAAATTCACCTGGAAGGGAAAGAGACCTGAATAGCTAAAAGCATCCTAAGAAAGAACAAAGTGGGAGGATTAACACTCTCTGACTGTAAAACCTATTATAAAGCCACAGTGGTCAAAACAGCATGGTACTGGCACAAAGACAGAAGCACCGACCAATGGAATTGAATCGAGAGAGAAGAAATACATGACCAAATCTATGGTCAACTGATTTTTTTTAAATAATTAAAAAAAATTTTAAAACATAACAACATACAAACACAAGCATTCTTACCATATGATCATTCCATTCTTGGTATATAATCAATAACTCACAATATCATCAAATAGTTGTATACTCATCACCATAATCATTTCTTAGAACACTTGCATCAACTCAGAAAAAGAAATGAAAAGATAAAAGAAAAAAACTCATACATACCATACCCCTTACCCCTCCCTCTCATTCATTGCTAGCATTTCCATCTACCCAATATATTTTAGTCTTTGTTTCCCCTATTTTTTTATACCCCTTATCTCTTCCTTTCATTGATCACTAGCATTTCAATCTACTGAATTTATTTTAACATTTGGTCAACTGATTTTTGACAAGGCCCCCAAATCCTCTGAACTGGGACAAAATAGTCTTTTCAATAATTGGGCATGGAAGAACTGGATATCAATAGCAAGAGAATGAAAGAGGACCCCTATCTTACACCCTACACAAAAATTAACTCAAAGTGGATCAAACACGTAAACATAAGAACTAGCACCGTAAAGCTTCTAGAAGAAAATGTAGGGAAACATCTTCAAGACCTAGTAATAGGGTCTTCCTAAACTTTACACCCAAAGCACAAGCAACTAAAGAAAAAATAGATAAATGGGAACTCCTCAAAATCAAATGCACCTCAAAAGACTTTGTCAAAAAGGTGACGAGGCAGCCAACTCAAATGGGGGAAAATATTTGGAAATCACATATAAACAAAGGTTTGATTTCCTGTACCTACAAAGAAATCATACAACTCAACAACAAAAGAACAAACAATCCAATTATAAAATGGGCTAAAGATATAAATAGGCAGTTTTCTGAAGGACAAATACAGATGGCTCAAAAGTACATGAAGAGATACTCATTTTCACTGGCTATAAGGGAAATGCAGATCAAGACTACAATGAGATATCGCCTCACACCTATAAGACTGGCTGCTATGAAACAAACAGGAAGCTATAAATGTTGGAGAGGATATGGAGAAACTGGGACACTTATGCACTGCTGGTGGGAATGTATAATGGTGTAGCCATTATGGAAGACAGTTTGGCAGTTCCCTAGAAAACTAAATAGCGAGTTGCCCTATGACCCAGCAATAGTACTACTTGGTATATACCCAGAACAGCTGAAAGCAACGACGCAAGCAGACATTTGCACACAGATGTTCATAGCAGCATTAATCACAATTGCCAAAAAATGGAAACAAACCAAATGCCCATCAACAGATGAGTGGATCAACAAAATGTGGTATATACATACAATGGAATATTATGTAGCAGTAAGACAAAATGACATCCTGAATCATATGACAAGATAGATGAGCCTTGGTACATAATGCTGAGCAAAATTAGCCAGAAACAAGAGGATCGATACTTTATGATTCCACTTTTATGACCAGCATAAAGATATAATCAAAGGCTTATAATACAGAATATAGGGGACTTAGAGATACATAGCAGCTATAGATGGGCGAATCGTTAGCTAATGAGGTTGAACTCCAATGTAAGGGAATAGATAGGAGCAAAGGTGATTCTTTAGTGGGTCTAGAAGTAATATTACCATATTGAAGATGAACAAGATTGAAAGGGGGTGTATAGACCTACGTGTCCCACTGACTCACACTAGAAATTTGAACGAGTTCTTGTAAGAATGACTTCAGAGATATGATTCTTGTATAAAGAATGTTTATGTCCAGGGTACTGTGGGAAAATGGCTATTGCATGCTATGAGCTATGTTCAAAAGGAAACCACCAGCACGACCACAGCAGCAGCAGAGGTAATGAGGTAAGGGACAAGAGTTAAGAGGAAGTTTAGATTTCTTATTTGGTGAGGGTATGTTTATTGGTTTTCCTTCTCCTGGGAACAATTAAATTATCTAAAATTGAGAATGTCGATGGTGTGGACTTTGGGCCCTCTACACGATGCCCGATGAATGCAGGTGGTTGAAGGATGCACTGATGGAGAAGTAGATTGGCGAATGATGGTGTATACTTAAGAATGAAGGTTGTGCTCCTACAAAAAGGAACAATGTCATGAGGCATGTAATGATGTGAATGGACATGTGGGACATTTGGTAAGACAAAATAAGCCAGAAACAAAAAAAAAACAATGGTATGGTCACCTTTAGAAACTGCTTATAAGAAAACAGGCCTAGACTGCAAGCTTTTAGAGCAGACACATTAAGTCTGGAGTGGTGATTATTATTTCTGGATTTTGAGAGGCTGTTATATATATATATATATAACCTGATATTTAGAGATAAGAATGAAGTTGGGGTTAAAGTAATTCAGAGCATAGGTGGTAAGGAAGACAATGTCTATATTTTAGAACCACACATACTCCTTGAGACCAACGGAAGAAAGATTTATTTTATCTGGAATGGAAATTTTCCATAGTGCATAATCTAATTCAACCTATCTGTATAGCTCATTTGAACAACTGAAACACAGGAAGCACAGATAGGAAAGAGGTCCTTCAATCCTGTATAGATTATTGTAATGCCTGGAAACATCCTAGAGTGTATTAAGCAGATAATCAAAAAGCATTGGCAAAGTCCCCTGAGGGATGGGAGAAAGAATATGGAACTATTAAACCTTACCATCAGGAAATCCCCTGATACGTGTCAAACTTTAGGGACACCCAAATCAATAAGCCATGCCCTCGATCATGAGGCTTACTCTTGTGAAGCTTAGACTACCTATAGGCATGCCGAAGAGTTACTTCTGGAGGACCTCTTTTGTTGCTCAGATGTGGACTCAGTCTCTCTAAGTTCAACTCTGCAAGTGAAATCATTACTCTCCCTGCTACGTGGAACATGAAATTCAGGGGTGAAAGTCTCCCTGGCGACATGGGAGATGATTCCTGGGATGAGTTCATACCTGGCATCTTTGTATCAACAATTCCATCCTAACCAAAAGGGGGAAAAGAAGTGTAATTAATAAAATATCAGTGGCAGAGAGAGTTCAAATAGAGTCGAGAGGCTACTCTGGAGGTTGCTCTTACACAGCTTCAGTTAGACCTTGCTACCTATCATAACTTGCCAACCCCCAACCAGGACCATTCCAGCCAATCCTAAAGAACACCTAGGGCAATATATACAATTCCACAAGGGTTCCATGCACTAGAGTAACTTGTCAGAAACCTACAACCTCCAGATGGGTCTGTGGTCCAGATAAGTCCTGAAACCTAGTCCAGCCTCTCCAGAACATCACATAGTTCCATCTCCCTACCTCATATTAATGACAGATCCTTCCAATATCAAAAATTTAGAATTGCCATAGTCCAAACAACCCCAAAAAGAGGTATGGAAAGATAAAAGGTGATGGTGAAATTATACATAGAAGATAGGACTCAACAAATGAATATGAATGCTGAATCATTAAGTTGATATCTCTTTTAGTCTACAGTGTTTTGGAGCAGCTAGAAGTAAAAACCTAAAATTGTGAAATTGTAACCCATGTCAAAGTCTAAAATATGTTCTACAGCTAATTGTGGTAGTGTGCTTTGAAATTTATAGCTTTTTTGTATATATGTTGTTGTTCACAAAAAAAGGGAAAAAAAAGGTCAATTGTGATGATAGAGAAGTATTTAAGTCCTCTAGCCTCCTATGTTCTGGAGCAGCTAGAAGGAAAAATATGAGAGGATTTTATGGTAGCTCATGACAAACTCTGGGATCTGTACTGTAACCACTTGTTGAAGAGCGCTTAGAAAATTTTTTGCTTTTTTATTTCTTTGCTTTGTATATATGTTATACTATACAGTAAAAAAAGTTAAAAAAAAGCAAAGGTCTGTGTCCCACCTAAATCGTCTTGCATACTACCAGCGGAGTGGGAACACTGATCCCTGTTTAGGGAGCAGGTACTCAGCAGAGCACTCAACCACCACACACTGTTAACCAAGGATTTATGGTCAGCTTCCCAGTGACGAACCTGGAGGGCTCGATGGGAATTAACATTCACAGTCCCCCACTCGGCCTTTGAAAGAAATTGTCATGAAACACTCCAAGCATACAAAATATAGGGACTAAGGTAACAAACACTCCTATTTCCAGTACCGAACTTTATCAGTTTTTTTTGAATGCTGTATTTTGTGGTCATTTTTCATCATTTTCCCATGTAAGTATTCTGTTATTGCAACACCATTTGTTGATTTTTTCTTTTTTGGCACAGGCAGGCTCCAAGAATCGAAGCCGGGTCTCCCGCATGGCAGGCGAGAATTCTGCCACTGAACCACCATTGCACCATCCTCTGTTTGTTTCTTTGTTTCTTGCTTGTTTGTTTTGTTTTCGGGGAAGTGCATAGACCGGGAGTTGAACCCGGGTTTCCTGCATGGCAGACAAGAATTCTACCACTGAACTACCCTTGTACCACCAACTACCCTTGCACCCCCCAACTTTATCAAATCTTAAACTATAGTGACTTCAGATTTGATTTGCTCTTTTCATTAGAAAGAAACAGAACAATATATATAGCTGTGAATCCCAGGGTATTGCTCCTGGATCCTTTTTATCCCTTCTTCCTCCCTGGAATAATCACTACCTGAATTTTGGGGGTTTATTGTTTCCTTGACTGTTTTTTATTGCTTTAAACCTATAACTATGTCTACAAAACATGCATTGTATTTTTAAAAAATATTTTTATTGAGAACTCTTCATACACACACACATCCATCCACAGTATACAATTATTGGGTCACATGTCATCACATAGTTGTTTACTCATCACCACGATTACTTTTAGAACATTTGTATCACTCCAGAAAATAAATAAAAAGAAAAAAGAAAAAACTCATATATTCCATAGCCCTTACCCCTCTCTCTCATTGACCACTAGTATTTCAATCTACCCAATTTTTTTACCCTTTATACCCCCTATTATTTCATATATTGTATCTTGAAACCAATTTTTCATTATTTTTGAAAATAATTTAATAATTCTGAAAAAAAAAATAAATCCGACAAAACAAAACAAAAGACTGAATTACCTTTGGGCTTTTGATCAGAGACTTCTCTTGTTGTTTCACTGCCTCTCTCTTTGGCTCTCTTTAGAGTAGAACAAGTTATGATGAGGGTTTTATCACTCAGAACCCCACAGGGACAGGACCTTGTCTGATGATTTTGAAAATCCTCTTATCGGTTCTTCCCCTCTCAGGAGAGCTGCAGGACTGCTATTCAGAAGTGGGTGCTAAGCCAATCCTAAAGAACACCTAGGGCATTATATAAGTTTCTACAAAGATTCCATGCACTAGGGTAAATTTCCAGAAACCTATAACCTCCAGATGGGTCCCTGGACCAGATAAGTCCTGAAACCTAGAGGGCCCAGCCTCTCCAGAACACCAGCTAGTTTCATCTCCCTATTCCATTATTATGGAATTAATACATGAAAAAGTTAGAATGTGCTTAACCCAAATACCCCTGAAGAGTGGGATAGAAAGATCAAAGGTGATGGTGGAGTTATTCAGAGAAGGTAGGATTTAATAAATGAATATAATTGCTGAATCATTATATTGAGATTTTTTTTTAGTCTCCAGTATCTTGGAGCAGCTAGATGTAAAAACCTAAAATTGTGGAACTGTAACCCATACCAAACTCTGAAATCTGTTCTACAACTAATTGTTGTATTGTGCTTTGAAATTTATAGCTTTTTTGTTTGTACATTATTTTTCACAAAAAAGAAAAAAATGTTGATTATGATGATTAAAAAATTTTTTATTCCTTCTAGCCTCCTATATTCTGGAGCAGCTAGAAGGAAAAATCTGAGATGATGATGTGGTAGCCCATGAGAAACTCTGGGATCTGTCCTGTAACTACTTGTTGAAGAGTGCTTTGAAAACTATTGCTTTTTTCTTTCTTTGCTTTATATATATGTTATATATACCAAAAAAAAAAAAAAAAGTAGGTACTAGCAAGGGAAGCCAGGAAGCTCAAGCCAATTCTCTAGACTCCCTTCTGACTTGTAGTTCTCTTCTCTCTGGCCCAGTCTCTTCTTCGAGCCTGCCCAGGTGATCTTTCTCCATTGCCAGGAACACTCCTCCTGAAGCCCTACAACCCTCTCCATCCTTCTGGTCTAATTCAAATGTCCCCTCCCCAGGAGGGCATCCCTGAACCCCTCTACAAAGCTACAAAGCTGCCCCTGCTCCTGGTCACCCTCAACTCTGCGATCAGAGTCATGCCAGGCACTGATTTCCATAGTTGGGAGCTGGTTGTCTCTTGCACTAGAATGCGAGCACCACGAAGAGCTAAAGCTGCCCCTGTCTGGATCAGAGGTTGGCAAGCTACAGCCCATGGGCCACATTTGGTTCTCTGTCTGTTTCTGTAAATGAAGCTTTATTGGAGCACTGCCACACCCATTCCCTTACATACCGACTATGCACTGCAACAGCATGGTTGAATAGTTGCAATAGAGAATACGACCCACAGTATTTACCATCTGGCCCTTTACCGAGCAAGTTTGCCTATTGTTGTCTTGATTATTGGTCCATCGCTCTTGGGCATGCCTGGCATGAGGTAGGCACACAGCAAATACTCATTGAGTATTTATTACCCACATTTCACCTTTTAAGCTTATTTAATCCTCTTTGCCACCCCATGAAGCAGACAACATTAAGGGCCCACACACTGCATTCACAGTTTCTGAAATAAGCAGAAAGCTCTACTATTGAAAAACAAACTTGCCTGCAAAAGCTGACCTGATCTGACTCATTTGGCTGCAAAATGTAGCTCGAATGGATGTGAGGCTACTTATACCATTTACCTGACTTGATGTGGATCTTTCTGTGTCTCTGCAGATACGTTGAGGTGTCAGATTACGGGGTGCTGTCCGGGACCCCACTGGCGGTGCTATGTAATATATGGCATAAGCCTCACATCACAGTTCCAAATCTAAAAAATTCTGAATTCCAAAGCATATCTGGCCCTAAGGGTTTGGATCTGTATTTCCCCCCATTTTGAAGCCAAGTCATAGAGATTGCTGTGCTACTAAAGTAACAATGTCAGTGAACGACGGAGCTGGGATTTGATAAGTATCTGGTCCCCAAGTAGTGTCCATACAGCACTAGGCTGTTTCAGGAGAGAAATGCTGGTGTGTATTAACGGGATGAACTGGTGCGTGAAGGGAGCTAATTGTGTCCTTCTCCCACTCCTGGGCTCGTTTGTGTGATTCATGCCTTTCCTCTGTCAGAAAACCCTTGTCAGCCAAGTGCTGGCAAAACATGCACACAAAATGTGCATGCACATCCACATGCGCACAACTAAGAAAGTAAGTATAAGTATATAATCATAGCTCCTAGAGCTGTGTGGCTGCCTGTTGTTTTCAGGAACCTCATCTTTATGAATCAGGTGACAAAGCCCACTAGCAACGAGGCAAGAGAAAGAAAACAGATGCATTTCCAGCCAGGCAGGTTTACACCGAGGAGTCTGTCCTTGTGGTTAAGCCTCTCTGCCATCAAGGCAAAGTACCTTGTAAAACATTATTGCTGCTTTCTCCCTCTGGCTTTAGGAGCTGCTCTGGTCCTGAAAATTCAAAGCTACAGCTAAGAGAAAAAGTGTAATTTGTCTGTTAGGTGGGGTATAGAAAGGCTGTTTCTGAAAGCGTGAAAGCGTTATTTCCTCCAGTCAAGAGGGGATATGGGCCTTCTCTCGTGTGCTTGAAGCCTTCTGAGAACTCCTGAAGCTGCCTCGAGAAGGCAGTGGAAGAATCAACATGGCGAGTGAGCAAGCGTCTCTTCAGAAAGGTGCAGAGGAGTGAGATGGGCTGTGGTTTCAGTCAAGAATTGATGGCCAAGCAGCAGGGTTGATGGAAGGGTGTATCGCGTCCAATTCCCTCTATGTTTAAAAATAGTCATGCATCTGCATGTGTGTGTGTGTAAACACAAAGGAAAAGGTCTAGAAAAATACACTCTTACCATTAACTCAGGAAATACATGAGAAATAGGACAGGGCTGGGGAAACGGTGTGTGTCAGAGAGAGAAAAGGGCAACGTTCCATTTTTAAGCACAAGTACTTCAGTTTTCTTCCTGTGCCTGCATAGGTTAAAAATAAATAAAAACACATAAAATAACCGGCATAAATAAAAAAATAAGTAAGGGAAATAGCTTTGTGAGAAACAGAAAGGCGTTAAACTTCTAAGAATTAGGAGGCTCCAAAACACAAAAGAACTTCCTGGTTTGGGGCATTCCTACTTAAATCGTGTTTGGAAGCAGGTTTTGGAAGCAGGTTTAGAATTGTACTCGACCCAAGCAAGGTAGCCTTAAAACATAAAACAGTGACTGGAATTTCCCTGTTGAATACAAGGGAAATGTTCTACGTTGTTTTTCTTTCTCCCTGTTGGTCATGCGTACACACCCACTTTGCTTAAACATTCGCTCTTTCTTTATGCTTATTGTCATTATTATTATTACATAAGAAACTGGACACACCTTAGCTGACTGATGGTCTTTATAAACTGACCTTTAAAATACATAAGAAGAAAGCATCAAATTACACCTTTGAATATTAAAGAGAAAACCGCAGTTAAAACAAGCCTTTTTCAGAACCTAAGAGAATAAGGGCCTGGAGGAGCCTTCAGACAGCTGAGAGTTTTTTGGTCTTCTGGGAATCTCTTACCATAGCAAGCAGCTTGCTTTTTACTTTCAAAACTTACTTTTTTAAATTGAATTTTTACTAGGTTGCCTGTTACTCTTATTTATTTTTCTATAAATAGGGTTAAAGAGAAAATGGGAAGTGAAGCTGTCACCTGAGGGTGGTGAGGCCTGTGAAATGGAGGGACGAGCTCCCTTCGGTCTCCCTTTGCCCAGGTACCAGGAATTCAGCAAAATGGCGGCTGCTGGCAACTGGTTAAGCAGCCATGACAGCTGCAAGTTTGAGTCTGGATTCTCTTAGAACAGTTTATTTAATTACTGGAGCCTAAGTCACTCATACTGAAAAAATTAATGACCAGCATGGGTGAACTTTCCTTTTTTTTTTTTTTAGTAAACACGTGAGAAAGATTTATTGATTTCTTTAACTCATCAATGAGAGAACCAGCAAATTGACAAAGCTGTTTCAAAGAAGGATGCTGGAAATGGACTTACAGGGTCAGTGGGGAGAAAATGCTGGGATAAATAAGATTACATTAGAAAATAAAATACAAACTGGCTAACATCTTGGAGGGCAATAATGAAGTAACCTCTGGGTCTCTTTTTAATCTACTGGTCAAAAATAATTAGTAACTCAACCAGACAAAAGTGATTTACAACTTATCAGACTTCTAGAAGTTAACATCTACCTTTTCAGAGTCTGTCCTTTTATCAAAGGCAAATAGCAGGTAAAGCACAGTTTCTTTCCCCTAGAATATCAGATGACACTTTGGTGGGCTCATTTCTTGGACAATGCTCTGGTATGACAATGAAAGAGTATAAAGTCATCTTTTTGTCACATTTCTAAGTTCTGGATATTTAAAAAAATTCATGAGGCCATTCTGTTCTGACTTTGCTTCTGCTTCTTTTTCAATAGCTTTGATGTCTCTCTGTCACTCTCCCCCTGCCTCTTTTTTTTTTTTAAATTGTGGTTATATATATAAAATTTGCCACTTTAACCATTTTTAGTACAATTAAGTGGCATTAGTGACATTTACAGTGTTCTATCATCACCACCAACCATTACCAAAATGTTTTCATCACCCCAGATATCCCCCACCTGCTAAGAAACAGCTCCCTTTTATCTTCTCCCTCCAGCCCCTGATAAACTCTAATCTACTCTCTGTCTCTCTGAATTTGCTTATTCTAGATATTTCATCTAAGCAGAATTATACAATATTTGTCTTTTTGTGTCTGGCTTTTTATACCCAACAATGTTTTCAAGTTTAATCCACATTGGTTAACTCTTATCAGAACTGCATTCCTTTTTATAACCGAACAGCATAGGTGAATCTTGATTTTAAGATTTGTGAAGTAAGCAAATTATTTTTTCTTAAGGCCGGGTTTTAACTTTCCCGAAGGGTGCACCTCTGGTTGGCAAAAAATTGTCAACATCCCTTGGGCATTTAGACAACAGGATCATGCTAGGAAAAAGCTTATTTGCACTTTAGAATTGGTTTGTATGCAGTGAGAATCATGCAAGAAAATTTTGTTTCCATCGATCAGAGGAGATAAAGACTCTTGGAAAAGCTGATACAAACATTAACCTTGATTACAATTCTTTTCAAAGCACTATTACCATATTATTTTTCATTTGATCTTCATGACAACCTGGGAGGTGGTTCAGAGTAAGCAGCCCCATTGTTAAAGATGAGGAAAGACAGGCACCAAAGGTTAGCAGATGCAGGGAAACAGTGAGCCGGAGAGCAGTTTAGGATGCCAAGTCTCCTTTGTGCAAACTTTTCAGTGAAGGCAGGTATAGTTCTCACCAGGTGTTTTCCGTTTTTTTTTTTCAGGTGGAGGTCAGGCATTGCTAGGGTTCCCCGTGTACGCACCGGAGGTTCTGGAAGATTCATCGAGAGCACAATAAAATCCAAAGAGGAGGTTTACTTAAGCATGAGTCATCCTAAACACCAATTCAGACTTTTGGGGAAGGGACTTATTTTACCTTTGTCATCAGGTACACACCATGAGTGTTTGCAAGTGCTGCCAGGAACTTGCCTATTTTTACTTTGTTTATTACACTAGGTGACTGTGCGCTGTTGATCTAAGAGGCCCACACTAGATTGCTGTGTGTGGGTGGCAACATGATTCTACAGACACAGATAATAATTCCAGACAATCGTGAACTCCCTCTTACTGGTGGGGTGTGCCCCTTCATTTTATAGAAAGGAAGCCTGAATCACAGAATGGAAGACAGCTATGACACAGCAGCCCTGTAGCAGAGCAGGAAATAAGAGGAGAATGGGATGGATTCCCATTTCCTTGCTTAACTTTTAGATGAATCTGTCTTCAAGATGGACATTGGTCCAAACGTTGAGGTCTTTTCCTTTACAACTCACAAGGCAGTCTCTAGATGTCTAAATACTAAATTCGTCTGCTGGTTTTTGCTTACAGAAGAACAAGCAGAAGTAACCAGGGCCAAATGCAAAATATGCAAGTCAGGAGTTTTGGAGGTTTGGGGTGGAATGCATGCAATAGATTTCTAGCATATGCAAAAGTGATATAAAAACGGCAGCAATGATGATAATAATATTAATAAATTGCAAAATAGCACACACAGAGCCATACGTCAGGCACTGTTTTAGGAACCTCACGATCACGTTAACCCTACAAGGTAGATGCTCTTATTAACTTCACCTTGTAGTAGAGAAATTGAGGTACAGCAGATTAGGACACTTGTCCAAGGCTGATCAGGAAGGACAACCACAGTGCCTCTCCTTGCCCTGATGGAATGTACTAATCAGACCCAGAGGAGCTTGGAGGTTAGGAACCCAGGTTTAGGTTTCCCATTAACCCCATTTTAATCTTGGTGCCACAAACACCAGCCCATTTGGTGCTTTTGTGCTGATGAGAATGATCCCCTCCTCCCACCGTCCCAGGGAGCTGCCTCTCCGGGTTGAGGGCTGTCCCCGGCTTGCTAAGTGGGGTGAGCTGAATTGCATCTGACACCCTCCGCTAGGGGCCTCCGATAGGACCCACACTTCGAAGTTCGTGATGGTGCCGTGAAACCCATCCGTGTTTTCTGTCCAACTTCGGGCAGGATCCTCAATGTCTTTAAGATTATGTTTCTCCATTTAAAAAATTGGGATGACGATGTGAACTGCCTGCAGAGACTTATAGCAGGATTCAACCTTGAATCGTCTGGGAAGTACTCGGTACAGTGCCTGGCACCCAGGAAGCCAGGCATGAAATAGCAAGAAGGTTAAATCAAACATGAAGCCACGATGGCAGGACCAGAGGCCTTAGATTGTGCCTCTTCCTGGATCAGAAGCCCATTGCTGACAGGGAGTGGCCATTTGGGGAAGAATTCTGAAATACTTTAGACTATATATCACAGAAAAGACGGTGGTGTTTTACAAACAACATACCGGGTTTTTTAGGCAATTCTTATCGTTGAATGATGTTGGTGCTTAAATAACTTGGACAATTGGGCTATGTTCTCAATAAATCTACTTCCTTGGATTGTGGTTTCACTATACTGAAATAAACAAGACCCAGTACCACTAAGTTTGAGACTTGCTTACAGGTTGCCTTCCACTGTGTCTGAATGGGCTCACAGATACTACTTGTGATGTGAAATATGTCAGTGTGGGGGTCAGATGTCTGCATGTGAATCCCAGAGCTGCCACTTAAAAGCTGTGTGACCTTGGAAACACTTCTTAATCATTCTCTGCATTGCTTTCCTCATCTGTAAAATGGGATAATAAGAATAGCTCCTGTCTCAGAGATAGTGTGAGGCTTTAAAGAGAAAAATTCATGTAAAATGTGTTGCACCAATGCTGGCAAATAGTAAAGTCAGCTTACTATTAATAATAACTGCTAGCTCAGTTAATTAATTATTATTATTAAGCAGAACGTAAACCTCAGGGCAACACTGGCATTTTCTGATTCCCTTTACCATACAGGAGACTATACTCAGTAAGCACCTATTAATGGATTTGTTCTATGTTGTCTGTCCTTCCTTCTTAGGGGATGCAATATTTTTCTTCAGTGTTAGAGGAGTATAAAATTTGGTTGCAGACTTGCATGTGAGTTTCTCTCTCAGGAAAGAAGCTCACATGCAAAGGATCATTGACATCTTTAATCCCTGAAATTACCAGGACTAAGGTCCTTGGAAGCTTAAAAGGTGAGGATGAAGATTTTCCCCCGAAAGAATCTTCAAATCTCTGATTTAGAGGAAAAAAAAAAAAAAGGCGAGGATGAACTTTCCTTGTTTCTCTCAGCATTTTGGTTGTGGTCTTCCTTTCTCTGGGCACATGGGAAGCCAAAGTCTACTCTGAACTTGGAAGATTGAGAAAAGACAATAAAGGGATTTTCCTCTTCCTCTGCTTATCTGTGTAATTGAAATGCAAGGATGAGGCAACTCCACTACATATCTTTGATAACGAGCAGGAGATTTCCTCCTAACCAGATTAGGAAAGCTCACCTCTAGCTTTCCTTACCCAACACACCCAGACTCTTCTCTGTAGCAGGATACCCCCTAACCCAATAAGTTAGATTGTCTTGGCAGCACCTAGCAAAAATGACCAAATAGTGATCAACCCATAGGATTTTAGTTTTTTTCATGTAATGGGAAGTTTTGATTCCAGGGCTCCTGGAGCATTTCAAGGATGCCATCGAGGGCTCAAGCCCCTCCTGCCTTCCTGCTCCACCATCCCTCACACGTGGTTCAGCTTCATGGTTCTGTGATGGCTGCTCCATCACACAGCCTGGGGACATATTCCATATGGGAAAAAAGGGGAGGAATTAAAAAATAAATGTGCATTCTAGCAAAATCCATTCCTTTTTTATCAGGAAAAAAAAATTCAGGAAAATTGGGGGAAATCAAGCTTTTTAGTTGGGCTTGTTATTCTCAGGGTTCTCTTAACAAGAAAGAAGCTGAGAAAGGGTATTTGATAAGCAACTAGCAGTGTCTACCAATTACCACATGACTATTCCCTTCTTCCTCCTTTCTAATAGGTATTCACCCTCCTCAAATGGCCAGGGCTTCAGGGAATACTTGGTCTAACCCCAGGAGATGGGATCTGATTATTTAAAAGCATTCATGAAGATCCTTTCCTTCCTTCCTGCCTGCCTGCCTGCCTTCCTTCCTTCCTTCCTTCTTCCTTCCTTCCTTCCTTCCTTCCTTCCTTCCTTCCTTCCTCCCTTCCTTCCTTCCTCCCTCCCTCCCTCCCTCCTTCCTTGCCTTCTTCCTTTCTTTTTTTTTCTTTTTTTTTAACTTTTTATTTGAAATACTGATCCCTTTCTTTTTTATCAATGATTAATTTATGCATTGAAATTTTGATATCATTGGAGATTCAAGAGAAAGAGCACTAAGGAACCTTAAGGAAAGGGCTCTTTCTTCCCAAGGAGGGACTCAAGGAACTAAAGACCTATTTCTCTGCCTCTAGGTTTTGTTGTGTGAAGATACAATGTCTGGAGTTATGCAGCCAAATTGCAAAGATCAGGGAAGGTATCCTGGGAGGACAAGGGCAGTATACTGGGGCTGCAGAAGGGAAAGATGGAAAACTCAAAACAAAAAATAACCCATGTCATTCAAGAGGCCACTGAATTGTTGAATTAGCTGAAACCACTCACCTCCAGACATCTTTTTTTTGTGAGATATTAATATTTCTTAATTGTTTAACTATTTTGAGTTGGATTTTCTACAATTTGCACGCAAAATTATTTTAATTGATACTTTTGCATGTTGAGAACAGTAGAATGGGTCAATATTTTTTTATGCATATACCTAGAAATAATAGAATTAATCATCTCTCTGATTTCATCTCCTCCCATTTTCCCTTAATTTCCTTCTGCCATTTTTCAACCAGACCAGGGACACTCCTGTCTCAGGGCCATTGTAATTACTCTTCCCTCAGACAGCAATACTCTTCTTTCAGCAGCAACTTAGCTTCATTCCATCACTTTATTTAGTGTGTATACACAAATGCCATCTCATCAGAGAGGCTTCCCTCACCATCCTACCTAAAATAACCCCACCTCACCCTGACTCTATGTCCTCACCCTGTGTTGGCCTTTACTTATCACTTATTATGGACTTCACACATGTTCTTTTGGCTTTTACTTCTTCTGTACCTAGTGTGTTAGTTCTACAAGAGCCAGAGCTTTTTTTTTTTTTAATTAATTTTTAAATTTTTTTCAAAATACCAAAAAACACCAAACAAACACAAACATTCTTAACTTTTGATCATTCCATTCTACATATACAATCAGTAATTCACAGTATCATCACATAGTTGCATATTCATCATCATGATCATTTCTTGGAACATTTGCATCTATTCAGAAAAAGAAATAAAAAGAAAACAGAAAAAAATTCATTCATACCATATCCCTTACCCTTTCCTTTCATTGATCACTAGCATTTCAATCTAAATTTATTTTAACATTTGTTCCCTCTATTATTTATTTTTATTCCATATGTTTTACTTGTCTGCTGATAAGGTAGATAAAAGGAGCATCAGACACAAGGTTTTCACAATCACACAGTCACACTGTGATAGCTATATCATTATACAATCATCTTCAAGAAACATGGCTAACGGGAACACAGCTCTACATTTTCAGGCAGTTCCCTCCAGCCTCTCTGTTACATCTTGACTAACAAGGTGATATCTACTTAATGTGTAAGAATAACCTCCAGGATAACTTCTCCACTGTTTGGAATCTCTCAGTCATTGACATTTTATTTTGTCTCATTTCACTCTTCCTCCTTTTGGTCGAAAAGGTTTTCTCAATCCCCTGATGCTGAGTCTCAGCTCATTCTAGGGTTTTTCTCAATCCCTTGATGCTGAGTCTCAGCTCATTCTAGGATTTCTGTCCCACGTTGCCAGGAAGGTCCACACCCCTGGGAGTCATGTCCCACATAGACAGGGGGAGGGTGGTGAGTTTGCTTGTGTTGGCTGAGAGAGAGAGAGGCCACATCTGAGCAACAAAAGAGGTTCTCTTGGGAGTGACTCTTAGGCCTAATTTTAAGTAGAGCCAGGGCTTTTTTGTTGTTGTTTAATAGATCCATTTCCTTGCACAATGTCTTGCACTTGCTCAGAATATGTTCAATGAGTACATAAAATGGTTTGTCCAAAGTTTCACTTCTGGAACTTCTGTCTTCCCAGAAGCCATCCTCAGTGGTGACTGAGAGCGTTGGCTACAGAGTTGAACACACCCAGGACCCCTGGTCCTGCTGCTTGTGAGACATTAGACCCTGGTCTGGGTACTGAGCCTCCTTGTGCTCAGTTTCTTCACTTACAGAAGGATTTTAAAAAAACCAAAACATTTATTGAGAATCTTCACAATATACCATCCATAGCTGGTGTACAATCAATGGCTCACAACATCATTACATCATTGTGTATTCATCACCGTGATCATTTTTAGAACATTTGCATCATCCCAGAAAAAGAAACAAAAAGAAAAAAAGGAAAAACTCACACATCCCATACTCCTTACACCTCCTTTTCATTGACCACTAGTATTTCAATCTACCCATTTTTTTAACCTAACCCCCCTACTACTTATTATTTTTTTACTCATCTGTCCATACCCTGGATAAAAGGAACATATAGGAGGATTTTAAAAAATTCATCTCATATGCCTGTTGTTAAAGAAAAATAAGGTAATGAAAATAAAACACTGAAGATGATGTCTGAAGTCAGCACCGAGGGGTGGGTGGGATTCTTAGGCAACAGTTAAAGGCAGTTGCCCTGTCTCCACGAACTGGCATTTTCACTTTTCCCAGGTGAGTGCATGAAATGACATGAGATAGTTCATCAAATAAAGTTGGGGGAAATTGTGAAACAGGCAAAGCTAAGCAACTGTCTCAAACCTCCCATCTGCCCAGGTCAGTGGTGAGAAAACGAGAACATTCTGCATAAACAGATGTTAAAGACAATGTTCGCCAGTGCCTAGGGTTCTGAGCTGTATGCCACAATTCCTCCTGATTTCCTTTGAAGAAAAGCATTAGTTTCTCTCCTCTCCCTCCTAAAGCTCAGCAGTGTGAATACTGCTAATAGCAATATAGTGAAAGAAATAATCCTGCTTGGCTATTTTTAGCTTCCCCTGAAGTCTTGCACATATTTTAAGTTGGTGTTCAAAGTTCTCTTCCAACCCAAATAAACCCAGACTCAGAAACAAAAGGTCTTAGCTCATTCTCTGCTTCTCCAGGGAGAAGGCAACGAGGGTAGCTTCTGGCAAACAGTGGCACCTTCAGTGGGTATGTTGGCCTCAGAGGGGACACTGCTAGCTGGCTACATGCTGCAAGCTGTCCTGCTTCCACCAGGTCAGCTCCTTGACAGCGGAAGCTGTTTCTTGACATTGGCCCCTGACTTCCTCTGACCCTTTGAGACAATCCACTAAAATATGCTCTTTTGGGATTTTCCATTCAGATTCCACATAACCTTTCTGCTTGGGATCTTCTTCCTTTGCTGGAAGTATTATTAGCATATCTGATGAAGAAAAGAAATTCCATTTCATTCATTCATTCACCAAATAATTGTCTACTGTATGCCATATACCATGCTCCAAAGCTCCTGCCCTCAGGGTGCTTCCTTTCTAGTAGAGTGGCTAATAAAACATGAATAAGTAAAAAAGTAATGCACAAACCAATATAAAATTGAATATAATATTTCTATACAATTACAACTAAAATTATAAAATAAATTTATTTATTAATAAATGATGTGCTGATAGACTATATAATATGAGTCAGGTGGTATTAATTCACTTAGTGCTATCCACATCTCATTTTACAGATAGGGAGCGAACAGAGTGGCCAGCCAAGATTCGAAAGCAGGCCACCCGGACTTTGGTGTCTGTCTTGTAACCACATGGTGCTCCCCTGGATGGTTTTTAGACAATACACAAGTGGAAGAGATGATGTTGGGAATTAACAAGTTATGCGGAGACATGTCAGCTTGGTGGTGAGACGGAGGTGGTTGGAAGCTGAGTGGGGTTCGCTCTCCTCAGGGGTGGAGTAATTCTTTCCCCAGGGGTAACATTTGAGCAGAGACCTGAAAGATGACAGGGGGTCAGAAATTGCAGAGGGAACAGCGGTGAAAGCCTGAGTCAGGAAGGAGCTTGGACGATCCCAGGGCATGTGGTAGCTGAGGGAGCTGAGGGTGGAAAAGTAGGGCAGACCCTGGTGGGCTTTCAATTCACATACTACTAAAAAGAAAAATATCCCTTGATTGATCATCTTGCTTAAGTTTGGTGGGGAGCTTGTGGTGGCTGGCATTTGTCACAGAGCTCAAAGATATGCAGAAAACTGCTTTCACATCATCCCCCGTGGTTGACAATCTTTGAGTGTTTTCTAATCCTTCCTTAACCAATCCCCGAACGCAGCTGAATCTCTCTCAGACCCTGTTACAACTCTGGACCCAGTGACCACGCTAAGCCCCAATGAGCTTGTAACAGTTGGAGCTGCACTTACACTAACCTCAAGATTTCTCCGAAGCAGTGTTTCCGTGGTTGTGGTTTCAAAATAAATTCTGAATATTGAGTTTTCTTTTGATTTACATGTTTTCTAAAAATGGGGTACAGGAGTCAAAAATAAGAAAGCAAAATTTGAAAGATGGGCTCTGTGGAATCCATTTCCAGTGAAACAAGATTTTACTGTCATTTGCATACTGCCGTTTGTGTCTGCCTCCATAGCAGGGACTGTTTTAGGACCTATGGCTTTGGCAGATAAACAAAAAAACTGGATGGAGGGGAAAAAATTGCCTGGTCAGTGAGCAAATATTTTGCAACCAAAACTTATGCTTAGGCACTCTTGGAATTGATGGAATCAGTTAAGAGTCTGAACAGAACAAGGAGAGTACATTGGTGGTCCTGAGAATTAAAGCACAACGGACCAGCTCACTTGCGGTGATGGTCAAGGAAAGTCCTTTTTGATGGCTCTTCAGAGAGTAATACTCAGAACTTTTCACAGGAAGTACATCAAGAGGAAATGAAGAGTTCAGATGGCCAGGGTTTGATTCTCCAGATTCCTTAACCTCCCCTAGTCTCAATGTTTTCATCTGTGAAATGAGCATGATAATGGCACCAACTTCCCAAGGTTTTCGTGACGATTGTTCATGGAATAGATGCAAAGCACTTCAGGGCCTGGAGTGAATAAGGCCTCATGAGCATTTCTATTTCCTTCTTTCTCCATCACCCCCTCCCCAGGCCTCAGTCTGTGGCTCCCTGCACGCCTTCCCCATGGCACATCCCTGCTTGGTCTCAGGAGGGAGGAGGGAGCGGACATGTAGGTCCAGGGGCGAAGCCATCACGGGACGCTTTGCAGAGAACCTGCTCAGGTTTTGGTCATGGCAAAGTGTCTACTGATGTTTGGGGCCAGATCACTGTCAGTTGTGGAGGCTGCCTTGTGCATTTAGGATGCTTAGTAGCATCCCTGGCCTCCTCCCACTAGATGCCAGCAGAACCCGCTTTCCAGTCATAACAACTAAAAATATCTCCAGACATTGCCAAGTGTCCCCTGCCAGGCAAATCTGCCCCTGGGTAAGATCTTCTGCTCTGTGGAGATGGACCTCACGGTGAAGATGGGTTTAAAATGAGTGTCCATCTTTGTCTTCCTTCCGAGGGTGAAATGACATACTTGGAGGTACTTTGGGACTTGAATAGGTGTTAACAAAATAAGTTTTTTTTTAATGTGTTAACAAAAATAATTAAGTAAATGATATACCCTCATTGCTAGGGAAATAAAAGAAGAGAAAGAGAAAGAAAGAAAGAGAGAAGAGGGGAGAGAAGAAGAAAAGGAAAGAAGGAAAGAGGGAAGAAAGGAAGAAAGATATCGAGACGGGCTGCGCAAAGCCAAAATGAAACAGCACCAGACGGCTTCTATCTATCACTGTAGAAGTTTTATTAAATATCCTTAAAAAACAATATTTTTATGTGTGAATGTATATATATATATATACATATATCCAAATATTTTGCACCCAGCCATAACACAAATGTTAAGAGCAAAAGCTCCTAATTGACAAATAATAGGCCTGAACGTCACCTCCACTCTCATGAGCTGTGACTGTGACTGAGGCGCTTTACCCCACCAAGCCTCAGTTTCTTCATCTGTAAATGGGGGTCATCATAGTACCAACCTTAGCCCAGTGCCTGAATCTCTCACTTATCACTGGCTCTTAATAAAATTTGCAAAAATACACATTTACATATGCCACATGCCAGGCACAAGGTTAAGTCATTTCCACCTGAGCACTCACATACTCGTCAAACGACCAGATGAAACTGATGCTGTTTTGGCCCCTTTTGACAGGGGAGGGACCCAAGGCTTAGAAAGGTTATGGGACACAGAGCTAGGAGGTGGAAGACCAGGCGTGAGCTGTTAGATTACAACTGTTCCACCATCCTGCTCTCCTGGTTCCTTGATTCTGATATTATTCAGAATTCCAAAACTCTTCTGTTCTGATCAGCAGGGAGTTCAGTTTCTCGTTTCTAGATTCCTCTTGCCTTGGAAAAATCCAGAAATCTTAGGGTATGATGGTGCCAGTGCTTGTTGTCCACTACTGTAGACAGGCTGTCCTGTTTTGGAGCTGTTAGGTGTCCCAGAAAAGGTCACATTCTTTTAATCCATCCCTGCGGGAGCTGAACTATTGTGGGTGGGGACTTTTGGTTCAATTGGGATGTGACCCTCCCAACTCAAGGTGGGTCTTAATCCTTTGCTGGAGCCCTCAATGAGAGAATAAAAGGCAGAAACACAAAGAGAGAGCGTAGAGAGAAAAACCTGGGGAGACGCAAGCAAGGACCCACAGAAACTGAGAGTTATTTTGAAACCAAGAGAGAAGGGCCAACAGATGTCACCAGATGCCTTCCCGTGTGACAGAGGAACCCTGGATGCCAGCAGCCTTTCTTCGGAGAAGATATCTTCCCCTTGATGCCTTAATTTGGACATTTTCATGGCCTTAGAACTGTACATTTGTAAGCTAATAAATCCCCATTGAAAAAGTAAACCCATTTCTGGTATATTGCATTCTGGCAGCTTTAGCAAATTGAAACACATGCCATCCAGGAAATCTGAAGAAATATGTCCAGTTTGAGAAGGTAGCAAAAACTAAGCCCTGTGATTTGCCACAGTTTCTTTTATAACCGAATCTCAGAAGTAATGCATCATCACTTCTGCCGATGTCTACTGGCCACTTGCCAAGCCTGCTACAAACTGGGAGGGGCTCCAAAGGTCGTGATTTGGTAGATGGGGTAATCTTGGAGACCAGCACACACACTAACTTTACATTGTAGAAAGACTTTTCTTTTTTTTTTAGTTTTTTTGTTTTTTTTCATGGGCAGGAACCGGGAATCGAACCCAGGTCCTCTGGCATGGCAGGCGAGCATTCTTGCCTGCTGAGCCACCGTG
Organism: Tamandua tetradactyla; assembly: GCF_023851605.1. Classification (NCBI taxonomy): domain Eukaryota; kingdom Metazoa; phylum Chordata; class Mammalia; order Pilosa; family Myrmecophagidae; genus Tamandua; species Tamandua tetradactyla. The sequence goes on along the minus strand of NC_135327.1, from coordinate 31,799,154 downwards.
GTGCCTTAGTTTTTACTTAAAGAAACAAACATGTAGGATGACATTGAAAAGAAGACAGACTCTGACTTGAAAATGCAGTTTTTATCAAGACTTAGCCTCACTTTGTAATGATTAGTTTGCCAGTAAGATGATCCTGGGAAACGTTATAGACTTCCTTCATGTAAAGACAAGAGGTATAATGTATATTGTCAGTTTCTGTTGAATTTTGATCTTGGTAAAGCAAATCCATTAGAAAAGTGGACTTTGATGAACAGATATTGAATGCATGTAGTTCTAGACTTTAGTACATATATAAAAACTTAGTAAATTAAGAAATGTTATAAACCCAAACCTTTAAAAAATATAAACTCAGTCAACCTCTGAGATTCTTTTAGCATGTCAGGGCTTAAAGGAAAGACGCGTGTCTTTATTGTTAAGAAGACATAATGTATTTGAATATGACACTTAATTTTCGAAAAGTATTGCTAACTACTAATTACTAGCCCTTTGTGATCTGGCGCCTGCTTGATGGGGGAACATAATCTCATCCACTGTATTTTAGTTATACTGGGCAACTTTCCCACCTCAGGGCCTTTGCACCTGCACTCTCTCTGCCTGGAATTCTGTTCTTGCAAACCTACCTATCTCTGGCTTGGTTTCCTTGAATTTTTGTATGTATGTGATTTCTTCAGACAGATCTTCTCCTATTCTCTTCAATTAATGTCTTTTTTCATTATCTGGTTTTACGTTTCATAGCATTCACCAAAAACCTAATTTATTTTTAGTTTTCTACTTGATTATGTCCATCTACCTCTAAAAATGTAAAAATGTAAAGTGTCCCTTTCCAAGATTTTTCATTTGTATTTTCCCGGTATCCTAGCACAATATCTTGCATGTAATGGGTGCTAAATAAATATTCTCTCAATTAATTTAAATTTAGAAATAGAGGTGGCCAACATTTAGTTGCCATCCTTTTTGATTTGCTCACAAGTGAATTGTGCTTATTTCCAATTGCCTAGGGTTGCCTTTATTTGAGAGGATGACACAACATTTGCTGTCTTGTGCACATGACTTGTGAAGCTGAAATGTTGGGTGACAAAGAGTCTGTCATGGCAGCTCCTAAAACATATAAACATATTAAGCATTCAATACATCATCACCTGGTCCATAGAGAATTCCACCCTTTAGCACATGACATGTTAGGCTTTACAGTTAAAGTCCATTTAGCAACTGTTTATTCTACAACATGCTTTCCTTTTGTTTCCTGAAAGTATCGTTTCATGCCCTGCCAGGATCTGAGGTCATAGAAACAGAAGAGGCTATTAACATATCAATGGAGGGATCTCTTCGGAATCCAGAATTTGGAATAATATTTGCATCTCGAGCCAGAAACAGCCCAGGCAAACCTGCTTATTGATCGCCTTTAATTTCCCCTTAACACAATGTCTGTTTCTGAATAAAAGATTAATAAGGGAGGGGTCAGTTTGTCACGTTATTTATTCTTAATTCTGCCTGCCTTCCATTCCAAAGCACATTGCACATAAGTCCCCACCCCTGAAATTTTTGGATCCAGTTCCTCAAGAAAAATAGCTGCTGGTCACTAAAGTCTGCAGCTTAATTGAATTTGTCTTTGTCCACTTAATCTTCACGCTTAGAAAAGTGGGTTGGAGGAATTGATATAGAAAAAAATACACTTAAAAAATATACTCAATTATTAGTGAGCTTGGAGATTCTGAGGTTAAGAGATATAAAATGCGCTTTAAAACATGAGTATAGGGCGGGCCGCGGTGGCTCAGCGGGCAAAGTGCTTGCCTGCTATGCCGGAGGACCTCGGTTCGATTCCCGGCCCCAGCCCATGTAGCAAAAAAACGGAGAAACAGAATACAATAAAACAAGAAAATGTTTAAAAAATGTTTCCCTTTCTTCCTTCCTTCCTTCTCTCTGTCTTTCCTTTAAAAAAAAAAAAAAAAAAAAAAAAAAAAAAAACATGAGTATTGAGGATGCCGTTTAAGATTTCTGTGCTTGCACTTTTCTTTGTTTTAGGCATTAACAGATACACTGGTATGGCCACAGTAGAAACACCATGACCTAAAAAGTAAACTGTGTTGCAGCAGATTTAAGCAGTCCTATCATTTTTGTCCTGGCTACAGACTTCTAGTTCTTGGGGGAAGGAAAAAAAAATGTGAGAGGAAAGGGTAGATTTCTGCTTTATGTAAAGTTTGGGGAGCTCTTTCTAACAATGAATGGTTGGCAATATAATGGGCCATTAATAATATCGATCTTTATCAAGCAGTTATTATTATTTTTTACCATTGTACTAAGTGCATTATATTCTTTATCTCATTCAATCTTGATTCCAAGACTCTGAAGGAGATTCTTTTATTTTTCCCATATAACAAGGCTTAGGGAAGTAAAGTAAGTTTTCCAGATTTATACAGTGGCAGTGACAGAATTCAAAGCTGGGTGTGCTTGATTTGAAAATTCAAGAAGTGCATCGATTGGGGTTTGCCTCCATCAACACTTATTTCTCCAAGCCTGAGCTTAGAGGCCTGGATCTCCTTCCTGTTTCCTAGACTGGATAATATCATCTTTTCCCCCCCATTTTTTGCATGGGTAGGCACAGGGAATCGAACCTGGGTCTCCAGCATGGCAGGCGAGAACTCTGCTTACTGTGTCACTGTGACTCTGGATAATATCATCTTCTCCGGACAAGAAGGATTGCTAGAGACAGCTTTCTTCTAATTCATTGCCTTTGCTTTTTCTACGTGGTCACTCTCACATATGTGACTTAGGATGCTGGAGAGGTGCAAGGAACAAACACAAAATCTGGGTTAATACGAAGCAGAATATGATGGTGGCTCACCATAAGACTTCCCCTCACAAACAGCCAGCAAGATCTACCTCCCAGGCATAAAAGAATGACAGCTTTTCTAGTCATGCACTAGAAAAGAAATAAAATGAAATTTAAAGAATTGAAATAAAACAAACAAAAATAAATTTTATAAAAGAAATAAAATAAAAACAAAAGGGAAAAAAGGTGTCACTCATTGAGAAGTTAACAATTGCACTCATCTTAAATAAACTAAGGTTGGAAGCTGAATGTGTGATGATGGTCATTTGAATGGTTTCTAGTTTCCTTTATAGGGGCTTGTAAATACATTTTTGATCTAGTGATCAAAATTGAGCTAGAATGATGTCCCTTTGGAAGAAAGAATGAGGTCAGATTTGGGGGAGGCAAAAAAATGAAAGTGCCTAGTTTGGGATAATGATTCCTAATTCCTTAAGCTCCCTGCACCTTCCCTTCTCCTTTCAGTTACTCGCTGAGTACCAACCATATGCAGACATGGTTATAGGTATGGGGGAGAAGATGGAAAACAAGACAGAAAAAGGTCCCATTGACGTGGTTCTTACAGTCAAATCAAATAGAAACATACACTAGAAAAACCATTCCACATTAGTTGTTTAATTATCGCTTTGATGCTTGTGATGGAAAGAAATGTGTGTAGGGTGCAATCAGAAGGTATTTGAGCCACACCTAAACTTCAATTCTGACCACCCGTGATTCTTTTTCTATTTGTTTTACTTCAGTGTATTAGCTAAGCCTGATGGCTTTTCAGTCCAACTATTGGTTTCTGTTTTGTTTTTTTATTGAAGAAGTTGTAGGTTTACAGAAAAATCAGGCAGAAAATACAGTTTTCCATATCCCACTCTCACATACACGGTTTTCCCTATTACTCATACTTTACAATAGTTTGGTACCTTTGTTAAAATGGATGAAATAATATTCTTATACAGGGTTCACATTAGAATTTCCTGTTTGTGTTGTACAGTCCTATGATTGTTTGTTTTTAAAATGTATTGTAGTGACACATACAATAAAAAAATCTCTCCTACAAACAAGTTAAAGATATAATTTGGTGGCTTCAATTACATTCAAAGAGTTGTACTCCCATCGCCACCAACCATTAACAAAATATTTCCAGCATCTCGGACAGAAATTTGGTACCGATGAAGCATTAACTGGCCTCTGGCAACCTTTATTCAGTTTCTGACTCTCTGATTTGCTTATTCTAATTATTTCCTATCAGTGAGCTCATACAAGATTTGTCCTTTTCTGTCTGACTTATTACATTCAACACGACTTCATCCAGGTTCATCCATGTTGTCGCATGCCTCAGAAGCTCATTCGTTTTTTCGGCTGGATAACATTCCATTTTATCTGTATACCACATTTTGTTTGTCCATTCGTCTGTTGACAGACACTTGGGTTGTTCCATCTTTTGGAAATTATAAATAGTGCCACTATGAATATCTGCTGAATCCCTGCGTTCAATTATTTTGTATATATAACAAGAAGTGAGATTGCCAGGTCAAATGACAACTTTATAGTAAACTTTCTGAGGGTTTTCCAAACTAGTTTCCATAGTGCTCTATCAGTTTACCCTACCAGCAATAATGAAAGAAGTCCCTGTTTCTCCACATCCTCTCCAACACTTGTGATTTTCCATCTTTTTGATAGCAGCCCCTCTAGTGGGTATGCAATGGTATCTGATAGTGGTTTTGATTTGCATTTCCCTAATGGTTAATGATGTTGAGCATCTTTTCATGTGCTTATTGGACATTTATATATCTTCTTTGAAGAAATGTCTATTCAAGCCTTTTTAATTGGGTTGTGTGTTTTTTTGCTGTTGAATTGTAAGATTTAAAATACATATTCTGGATATTAAATCCTTATCAGATATGTGGTTTCCAAATATTTTCTCCCATTCTATAGGTTGTTTTTTTTACTTTTATGATGATGTCATTTGATGCTCAAGAGATTTTAATTTTGATGTAGTCTCATTTACCTATTTTTTTTTTCTTTTGTTGTTTATGATTTGGGTGTAAAATCTAAGATCACTGTTTAAGATGAGGTCCTGAAGATGCTTCCCATTATTAACTTCTAGAAGTTTTATAGTTTTATTTCTTATGCTTAGGTCTTTGATCACAAGTTGAGTTGATTATTTTATATGGTCTGAGGTAGGAGTCCACCCTCATTCTTTTGCACATGGATATCCAATTTTGCCAGCACCATTTGTTAAAGAAACTATTCTTTCCCCATTGCTTGGCACCCTTCTTCTTGAAAAATCAATCAATCATGGATGCAAGCATTCATTTCTGAACTGTCAGTTCGATTCTGTTTGCCTGTAAGTGTGTCCTTGTGCCAGTACTATGCTGTTTGCTTACTGTATCTTTGTAATAAGATTTAAGAGCAGAATGGTGAGACCTCCAGCTTTGGTCACCATTTTTCAAGATGGTTATGGCCAGTTTTGGCCCCTTGCCTTCCATGTAAATCTGATGATTGGCTTTTCCATTCCTGCAAGGAAGACTGTTGGAATTTTGACTGGAATTGCATTGAATCTGGAAGTCACTTTCGTTAGAATTGATATCTTAATGGTATTTAATCTTCCAATCCATGAACATGGAATATCTTTCTGTTTATTTAAGTCTTCTTTGATTCTTTTTTTGCAATGCTTTACAGTTTTCCATGTATAAGTCCTTTTCATCCTTAGTTAAATTTATTCTTAGGTAAATGAATCTTTTAGTTGCTACTATAAATGGAATTTTTCCCCTTGATTTCCTCTACAGATTGGTCATTACTAGTGTGTGGAAACACTGCTGTCTTTTGTGTATTGCTCTTGTACCCCACCGTTGTGCTGAATTCATTTATAGCTCTAGTAGCTTTCTATTTCTTCTTGAGTCACTGTAGATAGTTTGTGCATTTCTAAGAATCTACCCATTTCATCTAGGTTTTCTATTATGTGACATACAGTTGTTTTTTTATTTCCGAGGGGTCAGTACTAATGTACCCCCTTTCATTTCTGATTTTAGTTATTTGCATCCTCTTTCTTTCTTCTTTATTTTTTTAGCTTAAGGTTTGTAGAGTTTATTGATTTTTTTTTTAAAGAAACAACTTTTGGTTTCTATGGTTTTATATGCATATTCGCTCTCTCTCACTGTAATTCACTGTTCTCCACGCCAATCTTTGTTTTCCTTCCCATCTGCTCATTTTGGGTTTAGCTTGTTCTTCTTTTTCTAGATCCTCAAGTTGTGAGGTTAGGTATCTGATTTTAAATCTTTCCTGTGTTTTTTTTTGTTTTTTTTATAGGTGCATGGTCCGGGAATTGAACCCGGGTCTCCCTCATGGAAGGCGAGCATTCTACCACTGAACCACTTCCCTGTTTTTCAATTTAAGTATTTAGAGCTATGAGTTTTCCTCTCTGCTCCACCTTTGCTTCATTCTATAAGTTTTGTTTTCATTTTCATTTGCCCAGTATATTTCTTAATTTCCTCTGTTACATTCTTTGACCCATTGGTTATTTAAGCGTGTTGTTTAATTCCCACATATTTGTGAATTTTCCAGTCTCCCTCTGTTATTGATTCTAGCTTCATTCCATTAAGGTTTGAGAAGATATAGTGTATGAATTCAATATTTTTGAATTTATTGACACTTGTTTTGTGATCTGTTGTATGATCTATTCTGTAGAATGTTCTATATACACAAGAGAAGAATATGTATTCTGCTCTTTCCTTGTGCCTCTCAGCTTTCCAGGGTCATTCACCCTGTACTGGATTGATCTCAGAAAAGGCGATATCCTTATTTCATGAGGCAACTTTTTTGGTATATGGACAGGATTCCCCATTATATCTACATACTAAGTCACATTCTGAAATAGTTAAGATAATTTTGGTTGCAAATGAAGGAACCCAGCTGAGCTAGCAGAAATAAAAAAGGGGAATTTTAGGTCTCAGAAGGAACTGAAACCAGGAAATGGGAAGCTGAAAAGAACCCAGCCAGGCAAGATGCTCTGTTTTTCATCCCTGCTTCTCTTGCTATCTCTGCCTCATTCTTTTCTCTCTGTAGATTTACTTGCAGCTATTCCATCCTCCTGGTAACCAATGACTGCCCTCATGCCCCAAATATATCCATTACAGATCAAAACAACCACATCAAAAGGCAGATTAGCAGTCCAAAGCCAAATCCCATATTCCTTGAAGAAAGACTCCAATTGTTCTAGCTTCCTTTGTCCAGCCAGATATCAATAAGAAGACAGGGTTATGAAGAACAAATATGGCATCCAGGGACTCATCTCATTTGAGGCAGCAGACTAAGGGTGCACAGGGGAGGCGTGAAATAACTGCTGTGAGTTGGGCTGTGTGTCGGTTGGAAAGGATTTATGTACCCTAGAAACGCTATGCTTTAATCCTAATCAGTCTTGTGGGAGCAACTGTTTCTTTTAACCCTTTTCAATAACGTAGGTTGGAAACTTGATTAGATTATCTCCACAGAGATGTGACTCACCCAATTGTGGGTATTAACCTTTCATTAGAGGGAGTGTGACTCCACCCATTTCAGGTGCGTCTTGATTCGTTTACTGGAATCCTTTAAAAAAGGAAGCATTTTGGAGAAAGTTCAGAACAACAGGAGACCAACAGAGCCATGAGGCAGAGTGCCCATGCTGCCAGAGACCTTTGGAGATAAGGAAGGATTATGCTCCTGCGGGAGCCTCATGACGCAAAAGGCCTGGAGAAGAAGCTGGTAGATGTCGCCGTGCTCGCCATGTACATTTCCAGTTGCCAGAGAAACCCTGAACTCCATTGGCCTTTCTTGAGTGAAGGTAACCTCTTGCTGGTGCCTTCATTTGGATATTTTTATAAACTTTAATTTGGACATTCTCACAGCCTTAGAACTGTAAATTTGCAACTTAGTAAATTCCCCTTTTTAAAAGCCATTCCATTTCTGGTATATTGCATTCTGGCAGCTAGCAAACTAGAACAGGCTAACACCACAAAAGGAGAGTACCTCACATGATTTGCTAAGAAACAATAGAGATAGTAAGTCAGCTTCTTCTACATGGAAGACATTCAGAGCTTCCAAAAAGTTCTCTTCTTGTGCTCATCTTTTTCCTGGGAAACATCACTAATCCTTCACTCATTCCTCATTATGACATAATTCCCTGACAACTCATCATCCTGGCTATTCCTCTCTCTCCCCCTCAGCCTATTCAAGTTTGGCAATATCCCAATTAAGATTTAGAATTTCTCTCCATAACTAGCCTCCATTCTCCAAATGTGGTCTATCTAGCTCATATAATTTGTTTTCTTGAACTATCTTCCTTGGAATCTCCAAGGCATTTACTGACTCTAGTCTATGATCATTTGCTTGTTGGCAGCTACACACATCTGGCTCAAATTGAGCTTGTGGCCAACTGGATGCTCCAGATCTACTTCCCAGGAAGTGCTGACTGGCCATCTCTCTCTATTACTGGACTTAAATAATTGAAGCCAGAATCCATATCAATACCTGGCAAATTTTCTCTTATTTCTTCCAATCCTTCATTTGAGGCTGTGGAGACCATTGTGAATCTTGATCCTAACATAGTAAGTTTGTGTCCTAAATATTTCATCTGTCTACTTTATTTTGAATCAAATAAATAAATATGGTGCATAAAATAAAGACAACACCCCATGGCAGACCACCGGACACCTCCTAAGTTGTCATGGCTCTATTAATCAATATCAATTATATTGAAAATACCCAGAAAATATTTTATGGATCTTTTATTTCTGGAACAAGAAAGATGGTTGCCCAAATTTCTCACTTATTTTTTATGTTGCACTTTTACACACGTAGAAAATATCCAGTATGATGATAATCCAGGACATCAAGAATATGAGAGAACCTCTGGAGCCCTTCTTTAATTAAGATGCACCATAATAGATATTCTTGAGTGAGCACTCACCAGGAGCATTTAACTTACCTCTCACATCAACCTGGAGGCATTCATATCCCCAGTTTATAGGTGGAAAAGCTGTGCAGCCAAGGAATTTGAACCCAGTAATATTTAAATTAATAGCCTAAGTGCTTAACCCCTAGTTCAAGGGTGGCCAAACTTTTCCTGTAAATGGACAGATAGTAAATATTTTAGCTTTGTGGGTCATACACTCTCTGTTATTAACTACTCATCTCTGCCTTTATAGGGTGAAAACAATCATAGACAATATATAAACGAATGTATATGTCTGTGTTCTAATAAAACTTTCTATTTAGAAAAACGGGTAGCAGGCCAGATTGTACTCATAGACTATAATTTGCCAACTCCTGTCCTAGAATGCTGTTCCTTCCAATGCTGCCTGGCAAAATCTTACTCAGAGACACAGCTCAAATGTCACCTTTAAGCAAAGACTTATTTACAAAACCAGGAAAGAGCTTCATTTGGCCCACGTAGCTTGCTGACTCCCGCCCTACAGGATTATGCCTCCTGATTTGGTGGGTCAATTTTTCCCACTGCAGAACCTTGAGTTAATGACTGACTGGAGATCAAGCCAGAGTCAGCAAGACTGACATCTTTCAAAATCCTTAACATTCACTCATTTCTTATTTAACACTGCCCTGAACAACAGCAACTTCTTCTTCTTCTTTTTAATTGAGAATGTTCACACACATGCATACTATATATGGTGTCATGGTCAGGTTCATATGTCAACTTGGCCAAGTGGTGGTACCTGTTTGTCTGGTTGGGCAAGTGCTGGCCTGTCTGTTGCAATGAGGACATTTCATAGAATTAGATCATGATCATGTCAGCTGCATCCACAGTTGATTCCATTTGTAATCAGCCAAAGGGGCATGTCTTCTGCAATGCTTAATCTAATCACGGGAAGTCTTTTAAGGAGGATTCAGAAGAGACAGGTTCTATTCCTGCTTCGGCTGGTGAGCCTCTCCTGTGGAGTCCGTCCAGACCTTCCATCGGAATCGTCGGCTTTACAGCCTGCCCTGCGGATTTTGGACTCTGTTCCTGCAGTCACATGAGACACTTTTTAAAATTTTATATTTGCGAGTGTTCTCTCTTGATTCTGTTTCTCCAGAGAACCCTAACTAATACAACAGCTAATGGCATTTGCAATCAGCTAAGGGGAGTATCTTCTGCAATGAGTGGTGCTTAATCTAATAACCGCGAGGTTTTTTAAGAGGATTCAGAAGAAACAATCACTCTTCCTGCTTCACCCAGCCAGCCTCTACTGAGGGTTCATTGAGGACCTTCATCGGAGCTGCCAGCTCACGGCCTGCCCTACAGACCTTGGACTCTTACATCCCCATGGTTGTGTGAGACATTTTTATAAATTTTATATTTACCGATATCTCCTGCTGATCCTGTTTCTCTAGAGAACCTTAGCTAATACTCCTGGTGTACAATTAGTGGCTCATAATATCATCACTTAGTTGTGTATTCATTACCATGATTGCTTTCAGAACATTTGCATCACTACAGAAAAAGAAATAAAGAGAAAAAGGAAAAAATTCATACATACAATCATACATACCATACACCTTACCCCTCTCTTTCATTGACCACTAGTGTTTCCACCTACTGAATTTATTTTACCCTTTGTCCCCTCTATTATTTATTTATTTATTTATTTAGTATCCATATTTTTTACTCATCTGTCCATACCCTGGATATAAGGAGCATCAGACACAAGGTTTTCATAATCAAATGGTCACATTGTAAACGTAATTATCTTTATATGATCGTCTCCAAGAATCTAGGTTACTGGAACACAGTTCAACAGTTTCAGGTACTTCCCCAAACACCATAAAGTAAAAAGGGATATCTATATAATGCATGAGAATAAACTCCAGGATCATCTTTGAACTCTGTTTGAAATCTTTCAGCCACTGAAACTTTGTCTCATTTCTTTCCTCCTTTGGTGAAGAAGGCTTTCCCAATCTCTTCATGTTGGGTACCGGCTTATCCCAGAAATAGCGACTTCTTGTGTCATTTTTTTTTTATATTGTTTCCAACCCCCCCCCCCCCCAGATGAACGTATGACAATGACTATACATACACACGCCTAGACGTGAGCACACACTTTCCCATGCTCGGGGTCCTGCTGTCTCAGAGTGCACCCTGACGACCCACCAGGTACTCTTGGCATACATTCTGTGTCTTGGAAAAGATTTTTTTTTTTCCCAAAATGCTGACAAAAGCTTGCAGGCAGTATTTCTCTATCTGCTGTAAGAAAACAAAGAAAGAGTGTTCTACTGCATGTTAGAACTCAAACACTGTCAAGGAAATGGGCTGGTGGAGTCAGGCGCCAGGAGGTTCTGCATCCCCTGAGGAAGGGAGACGTTTCGGCCACCACGGGAGAACTCCCGGCAAGCCTGAAGAGCGAGTGGAGGAAATCAGGACCAGAGACCTGTTATGAACTGGAGCAATTTAAAAAGAACCAAACAGACAGGCATTCAGTGCTAATCCAGAGAAGGCTGCCACTTCTGGGGATGCGACCTTCTCCTGACAGGGGATGCAGACACTTGGAATTCACTGGGCGTTTTGCCCACATGGCTACCATACAAGGCTTTGGCCCGCTTGTATATACCTAACTTACATATTTCTTAGTGTTACATTCAGGCAAATTGCTTAGTGGTAGGCTGTAACATTTGAAAATAGAGAAAATACAAATGGTAATAATTGGCTGTTTTTAGTGGTACATGAATAAGGCATAGGAGATGATAATGGAAGCCCCAGGCATCTTTTATCGTGTTTATTTGTATTATTTTAATGCTAAAATTAGATGTGTTCATTTGTTGCCTAATATCCCTGAACAAAAGTGCTGTGGCAGAATGTTAAGGAAACGGGGTAAAAGCAGGCAGACCTCAGTGCAAATCCCTGCGCCACCATTCATAGGTGTGCAACCCTGGAGTCTCCACGCCTTGCCTTTCCCATCTGTGAGCTGTGAATACTGATAGAGCTTCCCTGGTTAGCGTTACGGCAGTCTTAGGTACCTCAGCTTCCCCCGTCTTGTGGAGATGCTAGATTCTATACAACCCCCCTGCCCCCCATACCTCTCACTCCCCTCCCCACCCTCCACGTCCCACCCCAGCACCAAGCAGATGAATGTAGCAGAAATCTGCCGAAATGGAGGGAATGTTGGCCCAGTATGCCCTGCCTCCCCTCCTCCCCCTCACTCTCCATCTCTTACCTCTTCTCCTGTTTACGGCTCTTAAGACTTGGGCCCACCTTGAAATTGCACATTTTCCCATTTAAATTGTTCTAATTAATCACCGTCGATTTTTCATCTCCTTCCATGTCTAGAAAGTGGGACAGAGACGTCATCACAAAATCTATCAATTACGTTAAACTTTTGACCCAGCATTTCTAAATAATATGAGGATTTATATCTCCGACAGGTTTAGGAAAATAACGTAAGTTGAGATTGTTCATGCCAGCGCTGTTTGTAACAAACAAGAAGCAACCTAACTATCCATCAACAGGGGAGTGATTAAATAAATTTCAGTGCAGTTATAAAATAGGATATTTTGCAGCAGTAAAAAAGATGAGGAAGCTCTCTTCGCAGTGATATGGAAAGAGTCCTGGACATATTAAGTGAAGGAAACAAGGGACAGCAGAGGACATATGGCATGCTAGAGTCTGTCTTGAGAAAGAGAGAGAAAGATTGAAGGAAGAACACGTTTGTAGGTGCTTTTTGTGAAAAAGGAAACTCTGAAAGGTCCCCCAAAAAACTAATAAAAAAGGATATATGGAGGGAGGGTGTGTTTGTGTAACAAGTCAGATAGGAACAGTAGTAAGGATTCTCACTATATCCCTTTTTATATTATATTGTCTTCTTTCTAAATAAATATGAATGCATTAACTATTCAAAATCTCAAAAATTTTAAAAATAAGCCATCAAATTGTTAGAACAATGATAGTTCTTTCTGGGAGGATGCTGCTACTAGACTTTAAACAGCATTTTCATTTCTCCCCGCTATACAACAATTATATGAAATTAACTAAATAATGTGTTTAGAAGCGTGCTTTATGCATAGAATGCAGGGTAAGGTGAGATTATTCATAGCAGCCCATGGAAGTGTGCAGTAAGGTAAATACCTGGATAGTGTTATCGTTGTCTGTTAATGCGGCCTGAAGTAAAGAGACTGGACTCAGAATTCAGACCGCCTGGTGGAATCCAGCTCCAACACAAGCTGGCTGTGTCTCCTTGGGTGGGTCACACGAGCATCCAGAGCCTCAGTATTTTCTCTGTTTAATGGAAATTAAAATACCTACTACCTACTACCATACTGGGTTGTTCTTTCACTTCTTTGAGAAGTAAATTGTTAATTACTAATAATATGCCAAGGACTATTTTAGGCCAAGACAAGCCTTTCGGTTCTAGAACAGCAGTCCCAACTGGGGGTGATCATGTCACACAGGGACATCAGTCGATCTCTGGAGGCAAATTTGGTTGTCATTGGTGGAGGCGGTGCAGGGACGAGGCATCGAGAAGGTAGAGACCAGGGATGTTGTTGAACACCCTCCAATGCACAGGAAAGTCCCGCCACAGAGATTTATGCAGCCTGAAATGTCAATAGTGCCAAGATTGGGAGACCCTGTTCTCCCCTGCTCTAGAAGGAGAACGAAAGAGAACAAAGTCAGGAATAAACAAATGGACAAGACAACTTCAGAGCTTGTTCATACAACAAAGGCAATAAACCAGGGGATGGACCAGCTTGTGACTTGGCAGGCTGCCTTTGCTCGGGGTAGGTGATGGGGTGGGGTCAGGGAAGGCGCTCTGACGAAAGGACGTTTTTGCTGAGACCTAGCTGTTACTAAGGTGCCAGGAAAACTGGTGTCTGGGAGAAGAGCATTGGAAACAGAGGAAACTATTTCTAAGCTGGCTCAAGAAAGAGAAAGGGGACTGTGGTGTAAACATTGTGGGCAGAGTGGCCTGTGAGCCAGGGAGAAGAAGGCACTAGCTTATGCAACCATAACAAGACTTGACTATTTTGTTGGAAATACAAGGAGGATCCACAGGAAGATTTTAAGTTGGGAGTTGGCATGATCCACTGCATATTGCTAAAAGTCCGTTTTGGCTTTTCTGTCATTAAAGGATTAAAGGAGAGCAAGAATGAAAGAAAGAGACCAGTTAGACGTACCATCTAAATGAGAGATGATAGCAGCTTGGGCTGAGGCAGGAATATTGAAATGTTGTGCAATGTATTTTTGGATGTAGAACGTTCTAGGGCTTTGTTGATGAGAAAATTAACTGAATAGCACAAGTAAGGTGAACTGCATATTGTAACACCAATAAATGGAAGGATTTTTAATCTTTCAAATTGAGTATTACAATTTAGTAAAAATCAAATTTAGGAATGCAACATAAAAATATCTCTACTTCTCCCAGAGTCTTGAAGGATCAGAATGAGCTGTGAATTTTGATGTTAGAAAATTCTGGGGAAAGAGATCAAAGGGGAACACCAAGGAAAAGAAGAGATGCAATAATACAGTCATAATTTCAATTTGGGGATGGTTATAAGAGGCATTCAATGTGTCAGAATTCTTTTATAAGAGGAAATCATAAAACCAAGGAACTATTTCAAATAAGAAAGAATATTTTGACAAATATAGGTCTCCCTAATTAATTTCTGGCATCTGATGCTGGCATAAATATTGATCGTCAGCCCTATCTACAATGGAAATTCTAGTCAAACAAGGCATTAACTGTAGCTCACATCAAGCCACTTAAAAGTAGCTGTTTAAAGAGATTTTAAACATAAAGGATATTGTTTATGGAATGTAATCTGATCACCCAAGCAAAAATGACACAAATTCCACAGCAACTGTGGAGATTAAAGAAGTGTTTTAAGGACAAACTCCACATGAATCCCTTATCTACAACTCCTTTTGTAAATTTACTCAATGAATAAGAGCTTTGGGAAGAAACTTTAGGGGACAGAGACAATTCAATTTACAGAAAGACTTTTAGAATCCCACTTTCAAATGCTTATAAACACCAATAAAAGTGTGGATTATGAAGCATAGTTAGGCATTATAACATTTTCTACAGTGCCTTACGATAAGGCAATAGTAACGACAGCAGCTGCCGTTTATTGAGCTCAGTGTATTATATGCATTAACTGTAATTTTCAAGTGGAATTATCCTCACTTTGTGGATGACAAACTAGGGGTCCAGAGTTCAGAGGGACTGCCTGACTTGCTCAAAGACACACAGCTATTGAGCGTTGTCCAGGCTTTCCACCATAGAGTCACCCTCCAAACCATCTCTTCGTTGTGTCTTGAGTAAACCATCCAGTACCTCTCAGCTTTGGGACAGGGGTTGAGAAGTGAGGACGGTGTGACAGGGAGGATAGAGAGAGGAATATGGGTGGAGAACAAATACAGATATCATTCTCAGGGAAAAATAGTAACAACTAGACTTTACTGAGTATCTGCTGTGGGCCCCATTCTAAGGCTAAGTGCTTTATCCACACCATCTCATTTGATTTTTTATGATGGTCCTTTGAGTAGGTACTTCTGCTATTTTCCTCTATGGATGAGGCTCAGATAGGTGCAGTAACTTGCCCAAGACCATCCAGCAAATAAGTGATAATATAGGTTTTAAAACCCTAGAGTTGGCTTTTAACAACCAACCAAGATTGGTTGGACTTCCGGGCAACCAAGATTGTAGCATAGATGCCCCAGGGTACCTTCTCTCACAGAATCTTTGAACAGCTAGTTAAAAATGGCAGAACTATGCGCCTCAGAATTCTGAAGAAGCAGTTAAAGGATTGCAGTTACTGGGTGAGTGCTGAATCAAGAAAACACAGCTTTAAAAAATGGTAGGAGGAGTTGATGATGCCTGTGCTGGCCCCTATCCCACTCTCTCCCTGATGTGGTATGGAGACAGACTGGGCTCCCGTTCTGGGCTCCTAGCCCTGTACCAGACGGAACAGAATGCCCCCATGTGCATGTTGCAGTGCCTATACATTGTTGCCAATCTACTGGGTGGCCGCTTGAAAGACTGAACCAGAAACACATTTTAGGCTTGCCCTACCAGATCTTGCTCTACTGCAGAAGAAGTTTGCAGACCGGTAAAGCAGTATGAGGAACAATTGAGTCAAAGAAGTCTGGGGCAAAGGATTACATGCTTTAAGTCATACAGTAAAGCACTCAGGAGGAGGACAGAGTCTGTTACATATGGAGTAGAAGGGGCACTCAAATTCCTGTAAGGCCATGAGCAAGCACAAGCCCAGTACAAGAGATAGGCTTAGAAAAGACAAAGAGAACTGCATTGCACGTTTTCCTAAGGCTAATATTCTTGATAGGAGGACTAACCTCTGAAGGAGAGCACTGGCCAACACAGAGTCAATTTATAAACACTGTGAAAGGCACTTTTTTTTTGCATTGGTTTGTTTTTGCTAGCTTCTAGCACTCAAGGAAATCACTATAATATCACTAGCTGGATATAAAGTTAAGAAACAGACAGCTCAGGGGTAAAATCTCAGAGTTAACACTTTAAAATAATACAATGTACCATGTGAAACGAAAAGTTACACTAAGAAATTATGGCTCTTCCAAAGAAACAAGATAAAAATTCAGAAGAGGACCAGACTTTGGCCATACTAGACAAAGGTTAAAAAAATGATTCTTAATATGTTCAAGGAGATAAAGAAAAACACCCAGGAAGAACTAAAGGGTATCATGAAAGCAATGAGTGAACAATATAAAAATGTCAATATAGAGATAGAGATTTTAAAAAGGAATGGAACAGAAATATTGGTGTTGAAAACCACAGTGACTGAAATGAAAAATTCCTTAGAGGGTTTCAGAGCAGATTGGAGAAAGCAGAATAAATCATCAGTGACCTTGAAGATAAGAGAATTAAAATGATTCAGGCTGAGGAGAAGAGAGAAAAAAGAAAACAATGTGAACAGAGCCTAAGAAACCTGTGGGAGACCATCAGTCATACCACTGTATGTATTATGGGAGTCCCTGAAGAAGAAGAAAGAGAGAAAGAGGCAGAAGGAATGTTTAAATAAATAATGGCAAAAGCTTCCCATATTTATCAAGAGACATGAATAGCCACATTCAAGAGTTGCAACAATCCCCAAACAGGATAAACTCAAAGAGCACCATGCCCAGACACATAGTAGTCAAACTTTCACATGCCAAAGACAAGAAAAAGAATCTGAAAACTGCAAGAGAAAAACAAAATGTCATGTACAAGGGAGTGCCGATAAGATTAAATCCCTATATCTCATCAGAAACTATGGAGGCAAGAAGGCAGAGGAAGAAAATCTTTAAAATGTTTAAAGAAAAGAAAACAAAAAGCAAAAAGTGCTTAAAGAAGCAATTGCTGACCAAGAATTTCATGTCTAGTGAAACCTTCTTTTAAAAATGAGGGCCGAGAGGCTACTCTGGAGGTTGCTCTTACGCAGATAGCTTGCTACCTATCATAATCTGCCAACCCCGAACCAGGACCATTCCAGCCAATCCTAAAGAACACCTAGGGCAATATATAAGATTCCACAAGAGTTCCAGGCAGTAGAGTAACTTTCTAGAAACCTATAACCTTCAAATAGGTCCCTGGTCCAGATAAGTCTTGAAACCTAGCCCAGCCTCTCCAGAACATCACATAGTTCCATCTCCCTACCCCATATTAGTGACAGACCCTTCCAATGTCAAAAATTTTTGCCATAGCCCAAACAACCCCAAAGAGAGGTATGGAAAGATCAAAGGTGATGGTGGAATTATACATAGAAGATAGGACTTAACAAATGAATATGAATGCTGAATCATTAAATTTGTATCTCTTTTAGTCTCCAGTATCTTGGAGCAGCTAGAAGTGAAAACCTAAAATTGTGAAATTGTAACCCATGTCAGAGTCTGAAATATGTTCTACAACTAACTGTGGTGCTTTGCTTTGAAATTTATAGCTTTTTTTTTGTATATATGCTATTTTTCACAAAAAAAGAAGGAAAAAAGTTGATTGTGATCATAAAAAAGTATTTAAGCCCTCTAGCCTCCTGTATTCTGGAGCAGCTAGAAGGAAAAATATGAGAGGATTGTACGGTAGCCCATGACAAACTCTGGGATCTGTTCTATAACCACTTGTTGAAGAGTGCTTTGAAAACTATTGCTTTTTTATTTCTTTGCTTGTATATATGTTATACTATACAATAAGAAAGTTTAAAAAAATGAGGGAGAGATTAAGACATTCCCAAATAAGCAAAATATGAGGGAGTTTGTCACTACCAGATCCATCCTACAAAGTAATGCTAAAGGGAGTTCTCTAGAATAAAGGGAAGACATTAGGCCATGGATTAAAGCAGCATGAAGAAATAAAGACCTCTGGTAATGGTACCAGTATAGACAATTATAAATACCAGTACTATTGTATTGCATTTTTTGTTATGTAACTCAAATTTTTACTTCTTTCATGTTCTAAAATACAAATGCATAAAAAAGTAATAATATATGGTTTGGGACAATGTGTAAAATATAATTTATAACAAGAACAACAAAATGGTGGGAGGACAGAGAGGTATCCCTATACCTCTCTGTATAAACATGTACGTTTATACTGTTGACGTTAAGTCGGTATTAAGTAAAATATGGTTGTTTCAGATTTAGGACGTTAAGTTCAAGCCCCATGGTAACAACAAAGAAATTTTATGAAAAATATATACAGAAAGAAATGAGATGGGTTTCAAAATGGTTCAATAAAAAATGCAATAAAGGACAAATACCGTATGGTCTCACTGATATGAACCGACATTAGTGAATAAACTTGGAATATGTCATTGGTAACAGAGACCATCAGGAGATAGAAATAGGGTAAGATAATGGGTAATTGGAGCTGAAGGGATACAGACTGTGCAACAGGACTGGATACAAAAACTCAGAAATGGACAGCACAATACTACCTAATTGTAATGTAATTATGTTAAAACATTGAATGAAGCTACATGTGAGATATAGTGTTTTTTTTTCTTCTCTCTATTATCGTTTTATTTCTTTTTCTGTTGTTTTTTTACTTCTTTTTATAAATCGATGCAAATGTACTAAGAAATGATGAATATGCAACTGTGTGATGATGTTAAGAATTAATGATTGTATATGTAGAATGGAATGATTTCTAAATGTTTTGTTAGTTAATCTTTTTTAATTAATTAAAAAAATGCAATAAATTTGAAAGAAGGCATTAATGAAAGAATTGAAGGAAAAAAAAGGTATAACACTTACAAAGACCAATTAGCAAGACAACAGAAGAAAGTTGTGTGTTATTAACTGTTACTTTAAATATAAATGGATTAAACTCTCCAGCTAAAAGGCAGAGATTGGCAGAAGATATAAAAAACTATCACCCAAATATATGGTATTTACAAGAGTCTCACCTTAAACTCAAAGATACAAGTAGGTTGAAAATGAAAGGATGGAAAAAAAAATATCGTGCAAATAGCAACCAAAAAAGAGCTAGGGTAGTTATACAAGTATCAGATAAAAGAGACTTCAAGTAAAAAATGTTATGAGGGACAAGATGGCCACTATATACTGATAAAGGAGTCAATTCAACAAAAAGCCATAACAAATATAAATATATATGCACCTTACAGCAGAGCCCCAAAATATATGAAGAAAATATTGATAGATTTGAAAGCAGAAATAGATGGTTCTACATTAATAGTAAGAGACCTTAATGTACCGTTTTCAAGAAAGGATAGATCATCCAGACAGATGGTCTAAATGCCAAATGCTGGAAGCAACCCAAATGTCCCTCAACAGATGAATGGATAAACCAAGTGCACTATATACAGACAGTGAAATATTATTCTGCCGTAAAAAGGAATGATACAGGCAACAATGTGGATATATCGTGAAGTCATTATGTTGAATGAAGTAAGGCAGACACAAAAGGACAAAATATGTGATTTCACTGATAAGAAATAATTAGACTAAACAAATCCTTAGTGTCTAAAACTAGAGTACAGGTTACCAGGGCCAGGCCTAGGGTAGAAAATGGGGAGTTAATATTTAATGGGAACAGAGTTTCCATTTGATGTGTTGAAAGGTTTTGGTAATGGAAGATGTGATGGTAGCACAACATTATGAATGTAATGAACACCACTGAATTACATATTTGAATGTGGTCAAAAGGGCAAATTTTAGGTTGAATATATGCTTCTAGAATACAAATGTAAAAAAACTCCAAACCAACCATAGGACTGAATGACACAAATAATGAACCCTAATGCAAACTATGCACTATCGGTAAAACTACAATTATAATAATAATTTTTCATCACCTGTTACAAAGGTACCACACTAATATAACATGGTAATAATGGGGAAAATCTTTTGAGTGTCTGGACATACATCAGAACTCTATTTCCTGCATGATTTTTCTGTAAACCTATAACTTCCATAATAAAAAAATAAATGAAAAAAATTTTTAAATTCTCTGCAAACTTAGTGGCTTAGTTCTAGAGACACTAATCTGAAATGGGTCCCATTAAGCTAAAATCAAGGTAACAGCAGAACCCTGTTTCCTTCTGGAGGCTCAAGAGGAGAATCTGTTTCTTTCATTTTTTGGCTTCTAGAGGCCATTCTCATTTCTTGGCTCATGGTTTCTTCCTCCATCTTCAAAGTCAGCAATGCCTGGGTAAGTCTTTCTCATACACAGCACTTCAATCTGTTTCCATCATCACATCATCACATCTCCTTCTCATTCTTCTGCTTCTTTCTAACACTTAGAAGCACCCATGTGATTACATTGGATGGACTGAATAACCCAGGATAAACTCCCCAAGTCAAGATCCTTAACTTAATCATATTTGCAATGTCTTTTTTGCCGTATAAGGTAATATCCATAGGTTCCAGGGGTTAGGAGGTAGAGATTTTTGTGGGGCCACTATCTGCTCGCCATACCTAATTATAGAAAGAGCTAACTTTATTGAAAGTTACCTGTGGGCTAGGCACTGTGCAAAATGCTTTTATGTGGATTATTTTATTTGAGCCTCACATCAGTTCTGGGAGATAGATTCAGAAAGATGAAATGACTCTCCCTGCGTCACCCAGCTAGAAAGCAGCAATGCCAGAAACCAAGCTTTTGCCACTTACTTCCAATGACTCCTTCTCAACCACCAGTGAGAAATGGCAAATCCACGGGCCTTTCTTCAGCTCAGCATGAGCCTGATGAGTTAGGGAGACTCACACTGTGTTCAGGGTACAGTGCCTCCATTGCTCCAACCCACTGGTATCCGTCTTCCAGGAGATTCCACACATCTGGATGAATAATGTGAATTGTCCCCATTTTTTTTCCTCATAGGCAGGCACTGGGAATCGAATCCAGGTCTCTGGCATGGTAGCCAAGAACTCTGCCTGCTGAGCCACCACGGCCTGCCCAAATTGTCCCCATTTTGACATGTTGTGGAAACCAATTCATTTGGCATCTGCACTCAAGTCACTCACAGTAGACCAGGAGGACTGAGACAAGCAAACACACAGTTTGCACAACAGGTTGCATGACAGTGCAATCAATTCTAACAATTAGTACCGTATAGAAGGGTCACCCAGCTTTTGGTTTTCTTGTGGGTCCCTGGGTGCATAAGAACTTCTAAATTTTCATGAAAAGCCTTAGGACTAGATTTTTATGTGATAGCTCCCAATTTGAAAATAGTGGCAAATTAGCAAAAGACTCAAATAATTCAAAAAGCCTTTTTAAGGCTACCCCCCAAATCAGGTCTATATTCTGGTTCTGGCCTGCAGGCTGCATTTTTGACAAGTGAGGTTATTGCTTTCATTGCTTCTGCAGGAGACAATCTGGAGGCAAGCCCTCCTTTCATCAGTGTAACCCCAGAGCTCAGTCAAATGCCTGGCATGTATCAGGCACTTGTGCATTTTTTTTTAAATGAATAATTTTCCAAACTTAAGATTATACTTTTGCAGTTTGTGGGCTCAACCTTATATGAAGCTTTTGCTGCATATAACAAGCTGACAGATTTCTAGCTCTTTATGTTGCCAGTGTTTCCATGACTTTGGTGTTGTTACAAGTTAGGAGTTCCTTGTCCCATGTCCCCCAAATGTCTCCACCAATTTGATCAGGACAATTTAATGATACACTCAAGATTTTGTTTAATGGCATCAGACTTGTTTAGTCTCTTTTTTAATTTAAACTTTCAAAATATGTCATCCGTTGTGCCAGTTTGAATCTGTTGTATACCCCAGAAAACCCAAGTTCTTTAATCCTCATTCAATATTGCTGGGTGGGATCTTTTTGGTTGTTTTCATGGAGATGTGACACACCCAATTGTGGGTAGTAACTTTTGATTAGATGGTTTCCATGGAGATGTGTATCCACCCACTTAAGGTGGGTTTGCTTACTGGAGCCATTTAATAAGGAAACTTTTTGGAAAAGGCTACAGAACCAACACAGCCCGCACAGCCAGAGACCTTTGCAGATGGAAGAAAATGCCCCCAGGGACGCCACTGAAGAAGGAGGGAGAGGAAGTTAGCCTATGTCACCAGGTGCCTTTCCAGTTGATGGAGGAGTTCTGGACCCATCGGCCTTTCGTGAATCATAGTATCTTTCCCTGGGTGCCTTAGTTTGGACATTTTCATGGCCTTAGAACCATAAACTTGCAACTTAATAAATTCCCTTTTTAAAAAGCCATCCCGTTTCTGGTATATTGCATTCCAGCAGCTTATAAACTAAAACATCCATGTTTAATGTAAAAACATCAGAAAAGAAAAATAGGCCAGAAGAAAAAACATGCAGCCATAATTCTACCTGTGGTTGAGATATACTCTTACGAATTGCATAATTAATATTTAGAAGATAGTGTTTAGCAGATATACAAAAAGAGAGAAAAAAATCACCCATAAATGTTGCATCTCCAAAACAGCCACTATTGATTTTGATCTTCATTTTTGGAAAACGAAAATATAGACCAAGATTAAGAGGGTAAATATGGGCCAAAATTTAGAATGGTATTTTTATAAAATCACCATTAAAAAAAGAGCCAACATCATGGGTTTAACCTGACTGGACATGTGCAAAGCATTTTATCTGCTTTACCTCATTCATTCTCACCAGGATTCTAGAAGAGAGGAGCATTGTGATACCCATTTAGCAACTGAAGAAGCTAACATCATAGAGTTTGTGAATTGTGTGCCAGAGCTGGAATTTGAACCCAGGCTGTCCATACCTGAAACCTATACTATTAACCACTAGGCACAGCTGCCTCCCAGACTTCACACTATACTTAGTGTTTGGGAAGTTTATTTCAATTTATGTTACCGTGAAAATTTCCCATGCCATCAAATTCCCTTCTGCAAAATCACTTTCAATCACTGCACACCATTCTAGGGAACGGAGGCACCATTCCAGTTTTCTATTGATTATATTGTCATCATTTCATGTTTATTCTATTAAAAAGATTGTGTATCTATCTTTGCATACATACTTATTTTTCTAGGATAAATTCCCAGAAGTGAAATTGCTAATAAAATAAAAAAAATTGTTTTTAAGCATTTGATATATATTGCCAAGCTGGCTCTGAGAAAACTATGCTAGTTACACTTTTTACCAGAAGTATTTAAGAGTGTTTTCCTCTGAATTTTTTTTTTTTTTTTTTTTTTTGTCGTGGGCAGGCTCTGGGAATTGAACCCAGGTCTCTAGCATGGCAGGCAAGAATTCTGCCACTGACCCACCATTGCATTGCCCTCCTCTGAATTTACTAACACTGGATATATATATATATATATATATAAATAAAAAAATATATATAAATGCAATTTTATTAAGATATATTATATATTCACATCCCATATAGTCATTCTAATTGTACAATCAGTTTCATAGTATTATCATACAGCTGTGCATTCATCATCACAATCAATTTTTGAACATTTTCATTACTCAAAAAAGAAAGAATAAAAGTAGAACTAAAACTAAAAAGAACACCCTTCTCCCCCTTATTATTTATTTGTTTTTTGTCTTCTTTTTTCTTATTCATATATCCATACCCTGGATAAAAGGAGTGTTAGTCACAAGGTTTTCACACTCACTTGGTCACATAGTAAAAGTTCTGTAGTTATTCAATCATCTTCAAGAATCCAGGTTATTGGATTACAGTTCAACAGTTTCAGGTATTTCCCTTTAGTTATTCCAACACACCAGAAACTGAATAGGGCTATCCATTTACTGCATAAGAATAACCTCCAGAATGACCTCTTGATTCTACTTGAAATCTCTCAGCCACTAAAACTTTATCTCATTTCTCTCTTCCTCTTTTTGGTCAAGGAGTCTTTTTCAATCCCACAATTCCAGGGCTAGGTTTATCCCTGGGAGTCAGGTCCACATTACCAGGAAGATTTATACCCCTGGGAGTCATGTCCCATGTGGAAGGGAGGGCAGTGAGTTCATCACTCCCCATGATGGAGAGGTTGGCCCATCAAATTGGCAGTCCCCAAAGATTATGAGAGTATCAGGTCTTCCCCAGGTGAAAAAGTTCAATATTTCCACCTTTTCCCCCAGTCCCTCAAGGGGACTTTGCAAATACTTTTTAATCTTCTGCCCAGATTACTCTGGGATCTACCGGGGCATCACACCAACATGTACAAACCAACAAGATCATATTCCCTAATCAAAGTTCCATGTAGTTATGGTGCTTGAATAAGCTGACATACAAGTTAAATTAGATACTGTACTACAGAAATATAAATTTTGCACCAAATATACATCTTTTCCTTTGGTCTCATGCAGAAGTTGTTTTTTTTTTTTTACAAATATTTTTATTGTATACCTTAACAAACACACAAACATTCTTGACATACAAACATTCTATACATGGTGCACAACCAATGGCTCACAATATCATCACATAGTTGTGTATTCATCACCTCAGTCATTTTTCTGAACATTTGTATCTCTCCAGAAAAAGAAATAAAAAAGAAAAAACTCATACATACCATGCACCTTACCCCTCCTTTTCATTGACCACTAGTATTTAAACCTCCTTAATTTATTTTAACCATCGTACCCCTATTATTTATTTATTTTTATCCATATTTTTTACTCATCTGTCCATACTGTAGGTTAAAGGAGCATCAGAGACAAGATTTTCACAATCACACAGTCACATTGCAAAAGCTATATCATTATACATCATCTTCAAGAAACATGACTACTGGAACACAGCTCTACAGTTTCAGGTACTTCCCTCTAGCCACACTAATGCAGCATAAACTACAAAAGGAATATTTATATAATGCATAAAAATAACTTCCAGGATAACCTCTTGACTCTATTGGAAATCTCATCCACTGACATTTTATTTTGTGTCATTTCTCTCCTCCCCCTTTTGGTCGAGAAGGTTTTCTCAATTCCTTGATGCCTTGTCCCAGCTAATCCCAGGATTTCTGTACCACATAGCCTGGGAGGTTTATACCCCTGAGAGTCATGTCCCACAGAAGTTGAAGTTTTAAGATGCAGTCAATATCATCCTTTATTCTTTAGTCTGATTTATCTTAGTTCTACCTAGATCAACTTCATTCATATCTCTCATTGAAGTCTGATAATTTCTTCAGTGTTTTTAACAGTTGCTGTGTTGGATAATGCTGACTTTTCATAGTTGCAGAACTCCAGCTCTGAGTTTCAGGTGTCTCACAAATACCTTAAGTTCCAGGGAATGACCAGGGTTGTACACAAAGAGTTCAGCCTCTCAGAATTTAGAAATAACAGTTACAACTCTGGAATAGTTGTGACTGCTATAAGAGCTTGCACTGTAGGAGTTTTTATAATAGGCCTTCACCGGATATCCTTTGCTCTCCAATTCAATTCTGAGTTTGTGCATTATAGTTAGTCCATATTAGTGAGGTTATAATATTTGTCTTTTCCTTTCTGGTTTATTTCATTCAACATTTTATCCTCAAGTTTCATTCACCTGGTTGCATCCCTCACAACTTCATTCCTTCTTGAAGCTGGTCAATAGTCCATTGTATGTATACACCACAGTTCTCCCTTCCATTCCTCAGTCATGTACTCTTAGGCCACCTCATCCATTGCAAAACTTGAACACTGCAGCCGTAAGCACCAGCAACACTGGTTATTAACAATGAAAACATTCTTTCAATTTACAGTTAAAAATATTCTCATTGGTTTAACTTTACTATTTATGATATCCTCAGCTAAAATTAAAATACTGGTCATACCAAAGGTTGGTGAGAATGAAAAGGAACTGGAAATTTCACACACTGCTGGTAGAAATACAAAGTGGTACAACCCTTTTGGAAAACAGTTAAGCAGTTTTTTTAGAAAAGTTAAACATATACTCACCCTATGATCCAGCCATTCTATCTAGCTACTATTTATTCAAGAGAAAATGAAATATATGTCCATACTAAGACTTGCATGCAAATGTTTATAGTGGCTTTGCTTATTATATCCCCAATCTGAAAACAACCCATGTGTTCCTCAATAAATGAACAAATAAACAAATTGTAGTATAGCCATACCACAGAACACTATTAGCAATAAAAAGGAATGATTACTAATAAATGGACAACATGGACAAATCTCAAAATCATTACACTGAATGAAAGGAGCCAGACAAAAAGAGCACCTACCATATAATACTATTTATATAAAACTTAGTAAATGCAAACTAATCTACAGTAACAGGAAGCAGATTGGTGGTTGTCTGGTGACGAGGGAAAGCAGCAGACAGAGGGATTACAAGGGACACTTTTGGAGATGATGGAATG
The DNA here is from genome assembly GCF_023851605.1 of Tamandua tetradactyla. Classification (NCBI taxonomy): domain Eukaryota; kingdom Metazoa; phylum Chordata; class Mammalia; order Pilosa; family Myrmecophagidae; genus Tamandua; species Tamandua tetradactyla. Next base: position 31,772,590 of record NC_135327.1, on the reverse strand, counting down.
TTTGCTATCTTAATTTGTGACGATGGTTTCATGGATATATACATAGTTCAAAATTTGTACCCTTTAAATATCTGCAGCTTATTGTATGTCAATTATATATCATTAAAGCTAATTTTAAAACCGTTTCAAATATAATATTCTCCCTATTGTTTCAGTTGTTGTTTTGTTTTGTTTTCAACCATTTTATACTTTGGCTTTAATATGTCATGCATATGATCAGGTAGGCTGCCAACTGCAGAATTTGGGAATAAGTTCAGATAGAGAAAAATGTGAAAAACGTTCCCTGGAGATGCAGCACTGCATCCTGCAAAGAAGCTGAACATTAAATGAGTGTCTGTCACATTTGTTGCAAAGACGTTTTTTGGGTTTTGCAATTTGGGATTGGGTTTTGGCCCTGATGAGCCAGTGGCAGGTACTTCTGATGAAATAACATTTCTTGGCAAAGTACCGTCCCATGAATGCCTTTCTTGGCACTTAGGATCAATGCTTTAGCATTTGTTATTTTAAAAAACAGGTTTGTCCAGCAACTTGTATATATAATCTTCCCTGTAATGTTGTTTGATCAAGTTTATTGTCTCGTAAATCAGCTTGCTGCTAGGTTACAGATAAAATATGTTAGGTTTTGATAAGCATTCTGAAGTGTTTACAAAATACTTAACTCTTAATAAAATAATCATCAAGAATGCTTCTTCTAACATAGGAATGTCATTACTGCAGGGTGTTGAAAACAGTAATTAATTTTTAAAATTTTAGCTTATGTGTGAGACTAAAGCAAAAAATGTATATTTGGTACAAAATTTATATTTTGACTAGCGCATTTCCTAATATAACTTATGTAGACCGCTTAATTGAACACCATAAGTACATGGAACCTTGAGTAGGATGTGAGATTTTGTTGGTTTGTCCTGAGTGATGCCCTGATAAATCCCAGAGTGATTTGAACAGTGAATAAAAAAAGTATTTGTAAAGTCCCCTTTGGGGAATGGTGAGAAAGGGGGAAAATTCAACTTTCCCAAGTTGAATTCTGGATATTCTCACAAGCAGTGAGGACAACCAAAGCAATAGGCTGAGCCCCCACTCTTGGGGTTTGTTCATATGAAACTTAACCCCACAAAGGATAGGTCAAGCCTACTTAAAATTGGGCCTAAGAGTCATCCCCAAGACAGCCTCTTTTGTTGCTCAGATGTGGCCTCTCTCTCCAGCCAACACAACAAGCAAACTCACCACCCTGCCCCTGTCTATATGGGACATGACTCCCAGGTGTGTGGACCTTCCTGGCAATGTGGGACAGAAATTCTAGAATAAGCTGAGACTCAGCATCAAGGGATTGAGAAAACCTTCATGACCAAAAGGGGGAAGAGTGAAAAGAGACAAAATAAAGTGTCAATGGCTGAGAGATTCCAAACAGAGTTGAGAGTTTATCCTGGAGGTTATTCTTACCCATTAAATAGATATCACCTTGTTAGTCAAGATGTAGTGGAGAGGCTGGAGGGGAAGTGCCTGAAAATGTAGAGCTATGTTCCAGTGGCCATGTTTCTTGAAGATGATTGCACAATGATATAGCTTTCACAATGTGACTGTGTGATTGTGAAAACCTTGTGTCTGATGCTCCTTTTATCTACTTATCAACAGATAAGTAAAACATATGGAATAAAAATAAATAATAGGGTGAAGAAATGTAAAAATAAATTTAGATTGAAATGCTAGCGATCAATGAAAGGGAGGGGTAAGGGGTATGGTATGTATGAATTTTTTTCTGTTCTCTTTTTATTTCCTTTTCTGAAACGATGCAAATGTTCTAAGAAATGATCATGATGATGAATATGCAACTATGTGATGATATTATTAATTACTGATTATATATGTAGAATGGAATGATCATAATAAAAAAATAAAAATTAAAAAAGAAAGAGTGCTTCTTCTTTCCTCTTCTCTTCTTTCTTGCAGTTCAATTACAGTGATTGCCATCATCTGGTGATCCCTTCATTACTGAGGCTCAATATAAACCTGCCCTAGGGTTATCACTTCTGATTCTTAAGATGGCCCTGCTACCTAGGCTATTAGCTCCATTTTATATATAAGGAGACTAACTTTTAGAGAATTAAAGAAACCTACCCAGTGCACACAGGGAGCAGGTGAGGAACCTGAGTTTTGGAAACAGACCTGTCAGCCTCCAAAACTCAAGCTCTTCACCTTCACCCTTGCCTCCCATGCCAGTCTGGACTTCAATGAGTTGCTTATGCATTTGTCTTTCTTACTTTGTCTTAGGTGAAGATAGAAACATGCTTCATTTTATGACCCTGCCAGCAAACCTTGGATTGTGTACATAACAGTCCTTAAAACCTATAGGGTTGAGGAAGAAAAGTAATGGTGTGTATTGGGGTGGAGAGCAGGGTGTTTCTCTAGTGTTTTCAGTTCAGTCCCATACATAGACATACAATGGATGAAAAAAGGATAAGACACTGAGCCCACTTGGTCACACGTCTTCAGCAGTCAGGTTGAACACGATAACGCTGCGAGCAGCGGTGCTCGACCTCAGCACTGTGCGCTTTGGGGGCCCCAAAACTCTCTATTGTGGGGGCCTATCTGTGCTTTGTAGGATGTTCGGCAGCAGCCTTGGCCTCCACCCCCTGGGTGCCAAGAGCACTCAGACCCCAAGAGTGACAACCAAACCGTCTGCAGACGTTTCCAATGGAAGGAAGAACCACCCCTGGGAGAGAACTCCTGGATTATGGTTAATAAAGGCTTAACAATGTCTTCCAGTACTCCAGCAAAATATTCTTAGGTCCCAGGGCCAGCAAAGATATACTTTAAAGGAACATTGGTTTCTCTCCCTCTCTCTCTCTCTTTCTTCCCCCTCTCTAGCAGAGCTTCCTAGTGGAAGCTAAATGTTTGATTAGCATGCTTAGAGGTCTGAGGAATGTTTATTTAAACATGTGGCTAATGAAAGGAAAACACTTCTATCAATCTCTTCTTTATTACAGGTAATGCTTATTGAACTCATACTATTTGCCATCAGTGCTATGTCCTTTAAGATGTGTCATCTCATTTAATACTCATAGCTCTATGAAATGGGTATAAATGTAATTCCCGTATTACTGACAAGGAAACTGAGCTTTAGAGTATAAAATAACTTGTTGAAGATCACTCAGAAACATTAGTTCAGTTGAGGCCTAACCCAAGTGTGTTTTATCCAGCTGCTCTCTATGCCACTCTAATTTCCAAAATTCATATTCTTTCCCAATAGGACATTTAGGAAATTTAACGACAAAAAGAAGAAAATAAAACCACTATACCCTCACCACACAGTTACCAATGTTGACATTTTGCTATGAATCTGTCTTTTTTCTTTGTATTTAAAATTACACTTATTTTAGGGAAAAAGGAATGTGCTTAATATTCTGCTTTTTCTCTTAACATTTTGGGATTACTTTTCCAACATGACATTAAATATTCTTCAATAGCACTCTTTGAAAGGGCTGTGCCATATGTCAGAAGGGAAGATTCAAACAATCTCCTATTGTCAGGCATTCTGGTTTTATCTTTCTCCCCAGCCCCCTCCTTCTCTCCTGCCCCTCTTTCTTTCCTTCCTTCCTTTCCTTCTTTCTTTCTCTTCTGTGGTTATTTACTCGGAAGAAATTCTTGGCTGTGGAATGCTAGAGCAAAAGTCATCATATTTTGAAGGTTATTGAAACATGCTGTTGAATCGCACCCCAAAGTTGTACTGTATACAATTTTACCTGCACTATATGGATAGATCTATTTGTTTCCTCCAAGAAACTCAGGGTTTTTAATAAATATATATGTTTAATTTTAAAATATATTTCAATTTGTATATGTATACATAATATGTACTTGTATATGGTACACACGCAGACACTTGTAGGTATCACAGAGAACTTGTACTTGGTTTTTTTTTGCATTTCTTTGACTCCTGGTAAGTTTGATTTTTCCTTATGAAACATTTGAGTAATCTATGCACTTAAAAGAAAAAAGCAGTGGGGCAAAAGTGTTTGAAGATAGTTTCTCTTAAGGAATATTCAGACACAGTTCAAAGAAAAAAAAACTTGGAGACCCAAACTGTTAACGTATATGTTAATTATCAACATAAATGCACACCAACATAAAAGAAAGTTTAACTCCTTAAAGAACCCTAAGTCCAAAGAAAATCTACAAACGAAACTAGGAAACGTGTTAAATTAACAGCAAGAATTTAATATGGTGGGGGAAGCAACGGGCCTGAAACCCAACCTCCGCTGACCGGGCGGTCCGGGCAGTGAGCGACTCGCTTCTGCCCCTAGCGGCGGTGCTGGCGCAGTCCGCCCACCCTCGCCTCCCGCAGCGCACGGAGACAAAGCCTTTCTGTAGGCACAGAGGCGCCCTTTCCGTGCTCAGTCCGCCCCTCCTTTCTTCCCTTTCACCCCCGCAAGTAACGTAATACTACTCGGGGCCAGTAACTGTAAACCCGAGTACAGGAGCAAGGGGGATACTCGGAATAGGGAAAGGTTAGTTTTAGATGATTTTGCAAAAGAGAACATAAAATATAAACTACTTTTTATTTTTAAATAACAAATTCAAAAGCCCACTTTGTTAAACTTTGAAAGCATAGACTCATAACTACATAGACTGTGGGCAAGTCGTGACCGGCTGAGGCACCATTTTCTCAGTTGTGAAATGAAGCCCACAATAGCTGCATCATAGGGATGCAGTGGGTTGAGTAAGAATAATGCATGCAGGCTGCTGGGGCCAGCCAGTATTCAGTTCATACAGACTATTAATAAAACATGTCCTCAGTTCCTCTTTTGATTTCAGAGATGTTTTAAAACCACCCAGAGTATGTTGTCCTTATAGGAGAAAGGATGCGTTCCAATATAGGTCCAGGAGTTACAAAATGCACCACCAACGCAGGAGATCTGTTCCATGGTCTCTTTTACCCTACTTTTCCTGGGTCTCGTTTTAAGAATCCACACCAGGATTTTTATAAATTGTCATTCATAAGGAGTGCCCAAAGACTGGATATGAGCACAGAACATTTCCTAGTCTTCTTGTTCAAATAGTTGGATGTGTTCTGAGTGATTTCCTAAATAAAGGAGTAGTTGGCTTCTCCATAACATAAACCAGGAATGCAATTCACAGCTTTCTGCGTTGGGTCTGACTTCCACCCACAGAAGGTTCTGTGCGGATCTTTCCTCTCCCTCCTGCCATCTGACTCCGGGAAGGGAATATCCACGCCTCTTCCTGGCAGCAAACTCCTGGGAAAATAAAGCTGGGCTCAGTCAAGGCAAGTCCACAGAGCCCCAGTGAGCTGGGATGAATTTACATGCATGGTTTGTTGATGTCTCCTGAGAATGTAAATGAATTCTCTCCTTTCTGTAGTAGTAGGGTCAGGTGAGGACACACTTGAGGCTTACAGGCTTCCCCAAGGGGCCAGGCCCCCTATCTTATGCGTCCCTAACATTGTGAAACCTAGCCAGTTCCTCCAAACCTTTCTAAGAAAGCCTTTTGAAGCCCCACTTCATTTTATTATTATTATTAGCAATTGGTTTTCAATTTGCATGCAATAAGTGGCAAAGGTTTTCAGCGCAGTTTGATGAGTTTTGACAATGTCTATAACCTTGGAACCACTGCCCTAGTTGAAAAAGAACATTCCTTCACCCCAGTAAATCCCCTCATACCTCTTCCCAATAACAACCCCTTTGTCCCCACTGTTTTGATTTCTGAAACCATCGCTCAGTTTTGCCAGCTCTAGAACTTCATATAGATGGAAGCAGCTAATACACATACTTTTGTGCCTGGCTTCTTTCAATATGGTAATGTCTTTGAGATTTATCCATGTTGTTGTGTGTTTCCTTGGCTCATTTACAAATTATCCCTGGGTCAATATTCCATTGAGTGCATGTACAGTGCTTTGTCTATCCATTCACTTGTTGGTGGACATTTATTTTATTTTATTCCAGTTTTTTGAGACTATGAGTAAAGCAGCTATGAACGTTTGTGTATAAATCTTTTGGGGGACATGTATATTCATTTCTGTTGGGTAAATAGCTAGGAATAAAATCGCTCTGTCATGGAGTAGGAAGGAGCATGTATGAGAAACCGCCAAACTGTAATCCAAAGTAGCTGTATTCTGACTTGGTTTTGAGGCTCCTGATTAGATTGTGTGCCTGATTATCTGCTTTATTTTTTTTTTAATGACAGTTTGTTTTCTTCTTTCTTTGGTAGATTAGTTCCAAAAAACAGCATTATCTCTTTACCTCTCCCTGTATCCATACCATTTGCGATGTCATCTCACAGTATCTTCTATCAAGAGATGGGATCTATTTCCTAACCCTTGAATATCGGTTGACTTTGTGTCTTGCTTTGATCAACAGAATGCAATTTAAATAAAAAGTGTGCCAGTTCTACTTCTAGGCTCAAGAGACCTCATGCCTTCTTGTTCGTATTTGGAACCAGCATATGACTAAGCCAGGCCTAGCTTAGTGAAGGGTAAGAAACCACATGGAGGAAAGCTCAGATGTCTCAGCTGAAGCCAACACGGATCAGCCAGCCAAACTCCTAACAGATGAGAGAGCCCACCTGGACTAGCAGAACCACCTTCTCCATCCACAGCTGATTATAGAGGCAGGAATGAGCTCAGCTTTCAGCAGAGGACCACCTGCCTGACTGGTAGGCTAAAAATCAATAATAAATGCTTATTGTTTTAACCTATTGCATTTTAGGGTAATATATTACACAGCTACAGCTAACTAATACATTTCTAAGATAGATCTTCGCCTGTTATTCTACCTTTTGCTACTCTATTTTTCTCCAAAGTAATTTTCTATCTGATGGCCCAGGAAATATTTCTTTTGTTTTGTTTTTTCATAGCTTTATTGAAATGCAATTCACATGCCTTATAATTCATTCATTTAAAGTGTATAATTCAATGTGTTTTAGTATATCCATAGAGTTATACAATCATCACCACAGTCAATTTTAGAACATTTCATCACCTCAAAAAGAAATCTCTTCAGTTGTCATCCCCTCCTCCCACAGCCCCCATATCTCTGCCAGCCCTAAGCAACCACTAACCTACTTTCTGTCTCCATAGATTCACCTATTCTGGACATTTCATATAGATGGAATCATATAATAAGTGATCTTTTGTGTCTTGTTTCTTTCACTTATCATATTTTTATGGTTCATCCATGTTGTAGCATGAATCAGTACTTCATTCCTTTTTATGGCCAAATAATATTCCATTGTGGAGATAACACTACATTTTGTTCCATTCATCCGTTGATGGGTATTTGGATTGCTTCCATCTTCTGGTTCTTATGAATAATATTGCTTACTAATTTTTGCATACCCATGTTTGCATTTCTCTTTGGTGTACATAGGAATGGAATTGTTGGATCAGATGGTTTATCATTGGAAGAATTGACAGACAGTTTTTAAAGTGGCTGCACCCATTTCATTTCCTACCAGCAGTGTGTGTGGGCTCCTGAACTGATGTGTTCACCTCTGTACACCCCTTCTTGCTCTCCTCTCTGCCTGGAATGTAGTAGATAACAAGTATAAATTACTTGTTTATACAATTACTCAATTGCTCTTCTTTTCCTAGAACCTAGCATAACACTTCATGTAGTGAAAGAGCTTGAAATTGTTGAAACATGATGAATGGACTGGTGGTTGCCGAGTCAATATCAAATACATTATATGTACCTTTAATTTTCGGACTGAACTGAATATGACCCACACCCTCCCCCCACCACACACACACACACACACAATCACGCATCCTCCATACATACTGTGCCAGTTTGAAACTATTATGCACCCCAGAAAAGCCATGTCCTTTTTCCTGATTCAGTCTTGTAGGGGCAGCTATGTTTCTTTAAATCCTGATTCAATATTGTGGGGTGGAAACTTCGGATTGCTTCCATAGAGATGTGGCACATTCAGATGTGGGTGGGACCTTTTGATTAGCTGGAGTTGTGACACTGCCCATGCCAGGTGGGCCTTGACTGGTTTGCTGGAATTCTTTGAAAGAGGAAACATTTTGGAGAAAGATCGGAGTCAACCTGAGACCCAGAAATTTGGAGATGCAAAAAAGAAAATGCTTCTAGGGAAGCTGTTTGAAACCAGAAGCCAAAGGACCAGCAGATGCCAGCCATGTGTCTTCCGAGCTGACAGAAGTATTTCGGGTGCATCAACCTTTCTTGAGCCAAGGTATCTTTTCCTGGAAGACTTAGTTTGAACATTTTTATGGCCTCTCTAACTGTAAACTTGAAACTTAATAAATTTCCGTCTTAAGGGCCATTCCATTTCTGGTATATTATATTCTGGAAGCTTTAACAAACCAAAACACACACAAACAATTAAATCTCACTCTTCTGTTTAATTCTCACAATTGCGAACAAATCTGTGAATACACCTTAAGGTCATAGAGGCTTAATTTAGGGCACATGGAGGTTAAACCCTGTAGCAAGGAAGGCCACTTTCCTCCTCTCCACCATCCATTGTTTACTGCTGGGACATGCCAGTTGTCTGAAAGTCACACCTCCACGTACACCAGCACAGAGGGCTCCTTCCACTCGTTCCTTTAGTCCAGCTCAGAGGACCCTTCAAACCTGAATGTGCATAAAAGTGGCCCCTGAACTATCTCAGGCCAGATGTAGTCCACATCATGGGAGATTTACTTTCAAGGGTAACTCAGTTCATGTGATTTTAGACTTGCCCTGACTTTCAAAATTATCTTCCATCCCACATCCTGCCCTCAGAAACGATGCTTCCTGGCTGTAGTTCCAGAAATATACATCAGCGACTAAAGAGGACTTGGGTGCTTAATTAAGGGCCTCCTCTTATTCTTATATTTTTAAGTAACATACGAGCTGCCTGGCAAGTTGACAAGTTGGGTTGAACTGGCAAGTGTAACATGAAGAATAAATGAGGTTCTTGAAGACATTTTCTAGTGTTTCCTCAAAGGATTGCAGCAAAGTAGCCACGAGGAGAACACCATTTCCTGAACTCTTCTGGCCCATTGCTGTGTATGTTGCTTTCTTTTCTTCCAGAAAGCATTTACTAGAATATGCACTGTGCCGGACACTGTTCTGGGAACAGGGGTGCAGAAGTCAGTGATTAAAACCAAGTCCCTGGTTCCTCAACAAGTTTAACATAGAATTAACTAAGACCCAGCAATTCCTCTCCTAGGTATATACCCCAAAGATTTGAAACCAGGTATTCAAATAGGTACTTGCACAACTAGGTTCATACCAGCATTATTCATCATCGCTAAAAGGTGGAAACAAACAAGTTCCCACAACAAATGAATGGCTAAACAAAATGTGGTACATACATAGAATGGAATATCATTTAACCATAAAAAGGAATGACGTTCTGAGGCATGCTACAACATGGATGAATCTAGAAAACATTGTGCTGGGTGAAATAAGCCAGATGCACAAAGACAATTACTTTGTGATTCCACTTATATGAAATATTTAGAATAAGCAAGTTCATAGAGACAAAAAATAGATCAGAGTTTACTAGGGGCTCAGGGAGAGGGGAAAAGGCGAGTTATTGCTTAATGGCTACAGAGTTTCTGTGTAGAATGATGAAAAATTTTGGTAATGGATGGTGGTGATAGCACAACATTGTACATGTAATTGATGCCATTGCACTGCCCACTTAAAGATGGTTAAAATGGCAGAACATATATATATGTATATTACAAATATATATATATTACACTAAAAAAAAAAACAAAACAAAACCAAGTCTCTGCTTCAGGATGTTTATAGACATTTAATTTTCCAGTTGTCTAAAAAGTCATGTTGCATGGGTGATTCAATGGTAGAACGCTTGCCTGCCATGCAGGAGACATGGGTTCAGTTCCCAGCCCATGCACAACGCCCACCCACAACCCACCCCTCAAAAAAGTAAAATAAAATAAAAGGTCATCACACTAGCATTGAAGAGCTTGGGCTCTGGAGACAGAGTACCTGGTTTAGAATTAGATGTCAAGAGAATATATCCTACTTTGGTTGCTGCAAGGAAGAAGGAGTGAGATGATACCTATTGAGCTCATGGCACCATGCCTGACACTCAGTGAACACTCAATTTGTGTTGGCACTTATTCTGTAACAGTTATCATTACTTGTTTTCTAATAGGGAAACTCAATAAAGATAAATTGTTCCAGTTCTTCCAATTGGCTGAATTCTTAGCCCTTGGCCCTCATGCACTGTCTTTAACCACTATCTATGCAGCTTAAAATTGTACTAAGCCATATGGCCGCCGCCCCTGAAAATAAAACCCACACCCTTCTGCTTCTAATAGTTATGCAAGGTTCATTCTTGCTTTTTTTTTTTTACATGGGCAGGCACCGGGAATCAAACCCGAGTCCTTGGGCATGGCAGGCAAGCATTCTTACCTGCTGAGCCACTGTGGCCTGCCCACAAGGTTCATTCTTACCATATATACTTTTCCCATTTGTGTTTTTATTAGTGAACTGATAACCTCTTTCCTCTGGCACTCATAGAAGATATTGCCTTAGAAAATTACTTCATCTAATAAGCACTCTTGAGAAATGGCAAAAGAAACAAATAGTGGTGGAGACTCTGTCTTTGTCCAGGCTATTCCATCTGCCCTGAATGCCTTTATCTTCCCGCCTGACTTATTTGATGAGTGTCAGCTCAAGTGTTGCACCCTCCATGAAGCCCTCCTGGATTTTTTTAGTAGAGAAATTGAAGGTTGCAAAGTGAGCAAAGTGGACTGGGTGTGAACCACAGGCATCTGGCTACCTATGTGAACTGGGGGGCTTGCTTTAGGTCTGGGGGTGCAGCTGCTGGTCTGGTCTGGCCAATGGTTGCCATGTGGACACATGGGCCCATTGTAGCTGAACTCTATAGTTTTCAAGAGAAGTAGAAATCTAGACTTTTTTTTTGGAAATGTCTCTTTTCTTAAATAATGCAACTGTTTCAGATTTGTAAAGGTCCTGTGTAGACCAGTGGATTTGCATTGAATGAATGAGTTCCACAGGCCACCATACACAGTCAAGCTCTAGATTTCACTCATTAGTCTGAGGATTTGTCTTTTCACTCTCAAATTCCCAGCACCCAGTGCAGAACCTGATGCAAGGGATGTTTGGGAAGTGTTTATTGAGTGACTAAATGAACGAACAACTCAATGAGGCTATTAAAATTCTTTCAAACCTACCTGGGCTGGATCTATACGCTCATGTGGGTCCATGAACAAATTTAGGTGCTTGTCAGGGTACAAACAGGTTGGATATTTGTGCCCCAGTAGTGGACACCACAGCAAGGCGGCTGGAATGTACCATGCCAATCACGTGTAATTCTTAGTTAACTGACACAACTACTCCATGAGGTAGGTTCTAGCTTCAGCTCCATTTTATACTGTTTTCCCAGCTCCCGCAGGGCAAAAGCCCAGTGGGTATACCTTAAGGTGTGTACCTCTCCTCCCTACTGACCGTCTGATTTCTGATACTTTTACTTGCCTTCTCACTCAACCTACACCTGCTGTACTGGTGTCTTCGGACTTCCCAGAGGAACTTCAGCCTCAGGTCCTTTGCCCTGTCCCTCTGCAGGGGTTGTTCTCTCCTAAGATCCTTGCATGGCTCCCTTTTTCCTCTTCCTTTAAGCCTCAATTATCACTGTCATTGCTCAATTATCATGTCCCATTGAGAACTTTCCTGACCACCCTCCCATCTAAAATTGTAACTCTCCATCACTTCCTATTTCCCTCCTCTGCTTGCTTTATTTTTCTCCATAATATTTATCACTTCCCAACATCCTGTGTAATTTGTTTATTTATTCTCTGTCTTTACCACTATAACATTGAGCACTATTGAGGGCAAGGATCTTTTTTTTTCCTGTTTCATCTCCTCTTTTATCTCTAGTTCTAGAGCAATGCCTGATGCATAGGAGGACCTGAGAAATATTTGAGAATGACTGAATGCTGGAATTTGAACTCAGAAGTATGGTTTTCTTAATTACTATAACTTACTGGCTGAAGAAGGACAACATGGTCCACTCTGACCTACAGCTCACTCTTGGCGGAATCGTAGGTTCTGGCAGCATTTGAATGTGAGCTCTCCATGCAGGGGTGCATTGACCAATAGCAGAAAAGCTCCTGAAGTCCAGGCCCTGCAATCTCTGACTTGAACACCAACTCTCCATGGCCCCAAAACTAAAGATACAGATTAAAAAAAAAATGATCTTGAGGAAAAGAAGAGGGAAATCAGAAATGTAGCAAAGTGGTTTCTAAGGACCCAGTGTTGACTGACCTTTGGCTTTGGGAAGATGGCTCCTTAATTAAAGTGCAGCAGTTAAACATGCGACCCTAGAGCGGCCTGCCTGCACTCAAATCCTGGCTGTGCCACCAGCTCCACGACCTGGCACATCTGTGAGTGTCCGTCTCCTAGTACTATGAAATGGGGTACCAGTATTACATTTCAGCCAATCCAAGAGGCCACTGATGGCCAGAAAACCCAACATTTTCTTGTATACCACTAAGAAAAAAAAACACTACCAGTTACAAACAGCCCATCCATTCTAGAACTCATATGAATCTTATAGGTGCTTTAAGTGAGTTGCCAGATTAAACATAGGGTGTCCAGTTAAATTTGAATTTCAGATAAACAATGAATAATTTTTTAGTATAGGTATGTCCCAAGTTATTAATTTAAAAAATTATTCATTGTTTATCTGAATTTCAAATTTAATTGGAATCCCGCATTTGCCAAATCTGGCATCTCTTAACATTTAGGCAAAACATTGGTGTCTTAGGCTCAGAGAAATATCTAGTAGTTTATGTCTCATTAGTGGGTGCTGGGGATTGAATGAATTAATGTAGGAAAAGCCTTAGATCAGTGCCTGACATATATTAGATGCTCAATAAATGTCAGGTGTTATTATAAGATAGCTAGTACCGGGTCCACGGAGTTATTTCCACCAGCCTATGAGCTCCTAGGGGGTTCACTCCTTAATATTTATTCAAGAAATGAAGAGACCCCTCTGTTTTTGTTTTTTTTTTTAACCCCTTATCTGTCCTGATTCACTCATGGTTGCAATGCTGTGAATAAACCCTGACCTCCGGAAAGAAAATATTTTTAGATGTCTCTTCAATCAGCTCTTCTCCTCAGTCTGCCTCCTGCACCTCCTCCTGAGGCTGCCACCTTTGAGAGCTCAGGTGTCTGCTGCCAATTATGAAGAGACTGCTTAATTAGCCTAATTACAGGACTGTGGGCCAGGCAGCAGGCAGCCCAGGAAGGGGTATTAACCCTGTACTTCCTGCACACATCACAACCTCGCGGTGTCCCAGGACGTGCAGGGCTGCCCGCAGGCGCCACATGGCCACACCTTGCCAGGCTGTTCCCTTGTTCAGCTGTTCCAAGTCTTCCCATTACCAAATAACAACGCCAACACAATAATAGTAACGTGCACTTATGGCCGAACCTTTGTTTGTACGTCTGAACACCATCCACTCTCCAGAGTGCTAACAGGGTCTGATGCAGACAAAAATATTCTACACACAAACAGTCTCTACGTACATTAAGTCTATAAAGCAGATATATATACCTGGGATCCATTTAAATTTTTGTTATATGTGACCAAATTGAAAGATAGAATCTTTGTTCTAGTAATGTTTAATCTCTCTAAGTAATAGCAAATGATATAAGGTGCATGTGATGTGCAGTCATTCTAAGTGCATCCTGTGTTTCGCATAGATATTTTCGCCCGTAAATGTTCACTTTGTTTTACACAGATGGGATTATATAAAATACACGCTTTGGCAGCCCGCCTTTGTTACTGAATGATCTGTCTTCGCTGTCGTTAGTGTCTTCATAGCAGTGCTGGCTCATTCTTTTTTTAAGGCTATGTGATAGTTGACAGGATGGACAGGTTGTAATTTATTTAACCAGGCACCTTTACAAGGCATCGAGGTTGTTCCTAGCTTTGTGCCATAAAAAGAGAAGAAGTAAAACAACAAACAAATCGGCAAACCAAACAAGGAAATGTCTCTGAACTTGGGTGCAGGGTCCAGGATCCAGCCTACGGGACCAGGTGTTAACCCTGAAGTTGCTGGATCCTACGCAGTGGCTAAGAGAACGATCTCTTAGCAGATGCCTGGGTTCAGAGCCCACGTCTATTATTTCCAGCTTTGTGAAATCTTGGACTTAACTCTTTGTACTCCAGTTTCTTCTTCTTTTTTCTTTTTAATTTAATTTTTTCTGATTCAGCCTTAGCAAATAGAATCTTGTCTACATAGCCTTGGAACAGCAAGCCCTCCTAGCTGTCAGTTTCTGGTAAAGGAGCTCTGGACAGATAAGGAGGGCTGTGGATACAGATGCAAGAAGGAGACAAAATTCTGAGAAAAAAAATTAAGGCATTTAGAAGAAGTAATGAGATGAAGCTGAAGGCTAAGAACATTTATAAGAATATAATTCTTCCTCCTCTTCTCTGAGTACAGACCTTCTTGGGAGAAAATTGATACTTGGAATTATCCTGTTCTGCATTTAATAATTAATCATCATTCTTTATTCATTCATTCATTTATTCCACCCAGCAAATATTTTAAATGATTACCTACTATAAGTTATAGACTGTTGTGGGTGTGGGGATATAGCAGGGATTAAAATTATACAGGCAGCCCCAGCTCTCAGGGACTTTGCATTATAGCAGAGGTGATAGACAGCAAACACACCAATAAGGAAAGCATATTGTGTATCAAATGGGGATGAGCGCTGCGGAGAGTGGTGAAGTGGGGTGCTGGGCGCTATCGATAGAGACGGTCAGAGGAGGTTTCTGTACAGTGCAGAACTTCAGAAGCTGGTGCTGTGGTCAGGGGTGGGAAGAGCATGCCAGCAAGAAGGCACAGCCATGGCTAAGGTACTGAGGCTGGAACCTGCTGGGCGTATTCAAGGAATAGGAGTCCCACATGGAATATGAGAGCAGTGGGCTAAGGGGAGGAGCCCCGACATGCGGTTGAACAGGTGGTGGTGGTGGGGGGGTGTGGGTGGAGGGAGGACCCTGGAGGGCTTGTAGATCCTTGCAGGGATTTTGCACTTACTCTGAGGGAAATGGGGAGCCACTGAAGTGTTGGGAGCCCAGGATTTACATGACAGAGCTTAGATTCTAAAAGGATCCCTCTGGCTGTGATTGAGATGTTGATGGGGGTAAGGATGGACTCGGGAAACCAGCTTGGAGGCTAGGACCACAATTCAAGTGAGAGAAGATGACTTGTCTCAGTGATTTACTGTTGTAATAACAAACCACCCCAAAACACAGTGGCCTCAAACATCTGTGATTTGCTACTTGCCCGGACTTTGTGGATTGCCCAGGCCAGTTGGTTGCTTCATGGGTGCCAGCTGGGTCTATCTTTGCATGATTTATGTTTGCCAGACATTGTGAATTTTTACTTGGGTGCAGGATGTTTTTGTATTAGTATACGTATTTTTTGAGTTTTGTTCTGACACGCTGTTAAGTTACTGGGAACCAATTGGATTGTTTGGGGTCATGCTTTTAAGATTAGTTGGGTGGCTGGTGGGATGGGGTTCCAACTCAGTGCTCAGTGTAGAAATAGCACCTGCTCCAAGAGCCCCCCCTGGCTGAGGCAAATGCTTCCAAGTACTCAACCCAATGTCCTGTGAGCTGTGAGGTTGTTCAGAGTGGAGATGATGTTTGCTCTAATCCCGATGTTTTCTCCACAGCCCTGTGTGGTTCCCTCCCCTGTGTGCACTGATCAGTATTCAGCCAAAGACCTCAAGTGGACCCTTGCAGAATCTCAGGAGTTCCCTCTGTGCAGATCTCTTCTCTCTAGCACCCTATCTTCTGCACTCTAGCTGCCTCAGTTTCCCCAGACTCTTAGCTCCATCTCTTTAACTCAAGGAAATGTCATCCTCTGCCTCAGGTCTCTCTCTCCAGACAGATTGAGTTTGAGATGCATCTTAACCATCCTACTGGAGATATCTTGAAATATTTTCTGGAAGAGGTTACTTGGAAAGCTCTGGATGTCTAATGTTTAATCTCATCTCCTGTGGCATGCAACTATTAATCTCAAACATCGACTATTAATTGGTTATCATGGGTAGCTATGCTTAAATTGGCATTTGTACTTCCACAAATTATCAAATCCTAGGTCTTTAATTTGGCCGATGAGCCTCAAAACCTCAATCTCTTCCCTATTTGACTAAAGAAAAACAATAACCAAACAATAACCTGGTTACTCTGGTAATCCTTTGTGTTGAAAATCCACGGAAGAAATTTTACTTTTGACCAATGGGCTGTATTGCTGCTTGTTACTAATAGTAGCTAATGTCCTGGTATTGATGAATGATAGGATTTAAAAAATACTAGCTGGAATGTAGCCAAGGTGACACTCTCACCGACTTTCTGTATTAGCCAAGTTGCTTTGGCTTGCAAAACATGGAAGTCTAAAGCAAACTATTTTAAGCAAAACTCCTAAAACAAATCCCTGTACAAAAATGTAATTTATAGGCTCACTTAGCTCAAAAGCCTAGGAAGTAGGACTTGATTTCAGACAAAATCCTAAGAGCCCTTTCTGTCTTTTTCTCCCACTTTCTACTAATCTCACTTCTGCTAACCTCTCCTTGTCATTGTTCTCGACCTGGCAACCCTAAATTTCTGTTGGTCTTAAGGTTTTAATCTCCAAGAAAAGAAGAGCACTTTTCCCAATAGCCCTGGCGAAAGGGGGATCCCAGTTGACCCAGCTTGGGTGCCATGCCTTTCCTTGTTGGAGGATGGGAGGTGGGGAGGGGGGCAGGCCTACGAGGTCACATGACTTGGGTTTCTCATCTTTCACAGCAAGGGCACCTGGAGCCAGGTACCTCTCTGCTGTGGGCACTGCCCTGGGCATTGTAGGGTACCTAATGCATCCCTGGCCTCTACTCACTAGATGCAAGTGGCTCCCCTTCTCCCAGCTGTGACAACAAGAATGTCTTCTGGGGAGGGAGGGGGGTTTCCATGGGAAGAGATGCCAGACAGGTGATTTGGCCCATGATCCTTCCAATGTGTTTTCTGAGTGGAACAGAAGGAGGTGGGCTTGTGGTTGGGACCTTTTGCTGTCCCAGGAACTGTTGCAGTGGTTATGATTTAGTGCAGTGCTTTCATTTCTCATAAAATAATTTTGGGATAGGGTTTCATAAAAATCTGCAGATACTTGTGAAAATGTGATCTGCATATGAATGTCCTATCAGAACCAGAAGAAATGAAAGCTTCTGGATGTCATAATAGGAGTAGTGAGCTGAGACTGAAGCCCCAAATCCTATTCTTGCCTTCATCTCGTGCTGTTTGTGTGATATTTCTTAAATTACCTAATCTCTCTAATCTTTGATTTCCTCCAAAGTGAAGTAGGCTCACTTATATCAGACAAATTAATAATATATGGGAAAGTCCTAAGAAAAGGGTGAAATGCCATGAAAACTAGAGTAATTATTGAAACATCATCTTCAATTAAAATGAATATGAAAGCTACTTGGGTGATTTCTGCTTTGCCTGAATAGCCTGCCCAGATGTTGGCTGGTTCTCGGTTATTTATTCTTTTTTTTCTTTCTTTCTTCTCTCCTTCCTTTTCTTTCTTCCTCCCTTGTTTGGTTGGTTAATGTATAATAGCACTGTTTCAAGAATGAGGAGGATGAAATATTTTCATTTTCTAGTGTGTTCCAAGAGGCAAAATAATTGCTCACCTGGTTTACCACTAATCTGTGCCTGTTGTTAAAAAGAAAAAGAAGAAGAAAAAAGGAGAAGGAAAAGAGTTCCAGTTCAGGGAGCTAAGTGGGGTGAGAGCTGTCCTAGAACGACGCCACTCTTAGGAAGGCAGACATTATGTTGCAACAGCATATGGTGGCTGTTCTCGGACTTCTGGCTGAGTGCCACCTTGGTAATCATTCAACCGGTTAATTCAGCGGGATTTAAGCTTCTGGTCTTTGTCTGAACGAATCAGAAATTGCCAGGAAGAGTTTGAACCAATTGTGGATTCTAGTTGTAGTCAAGGGTAAAATATATCCCAGAAACAAACAGATGATCTAATCTCATGTCAGATGCAGGGGCTAAATGATTCATCTCTTAAAAGAGACTTATAGTCAGTGTTTACTTCCCAAGCGCACCAGAAGGAAAATTTGCTTCTTAATCTAAACCAGTTGTAGGAAAATTTTAGTGTCACCTTTTGGAGCAAACATTGTTTGACTCTTGGATTTGATTCATAATTTATTATGCAAGACCCTCCTTCGATTTTTTTTTTTCAGTGAAGAATGCTGTGTTTGTTCTTTTCCTGTTTGTAGAAACAAGCTTTTCTTGGGTGATTATCTTTTGATGTGATCACTAGTGGATCGTTTCTCATATTCTTGTTTTCAAATTGAACAGCAGCTGAAATAAACACAGATATTTTCTCCAACGGTAAAATATCTCCTAAAAGATGTTTTCTTCGCAGCAGGAAGCTTTGGATGCTTCCGGAAAAATTCTTTAAGTTGGGGACTTACCCTCCCTTCATAACAATTTACATTTGAATAGTACAAGCTACAGGAAACCGCAGAGAGAGAGGGAAAATTTTTATTATGTGTCTGGTGAGGAGTCTCTGAAGGAATACTGGCAAAATCTTTTTGGTGTTAGGGAGAACCTAAACCCGCCTTTCCACCTCTCTATCCCCGTCTCCTGCCTCCATGGGAGAGTCAAAATAGAGCCCTTCCTACATTGGGTAGGTTAGGGGAGGTGTTTTTCCCTCAACGTATTTCTACAGCTGGAAATTAAGGAAGCTGATTAATAGCTTTCTAACGGAGCACATTCATATTATCCTGTTGTAGCTTCCGACAGAGTTTTTGTTTTGTTTTGTTTGAAGGACCTATTTCCTTTCAAATGAAATTTCAGGATGATGTGCTTGTTAGAAGGCTTGTTTGGAGACTCTTACAGGATTTCTTTATTGGTATTGTGATTTGGATTGGGTAAGTTAAAGGAATGAGATGCACTCCAGTGTGTGGTATTGGGGAAATTAGTCTGATGTCTCTTCCCAGCACACCCTCAGACGCACACAGGCATCCACACGCAGGAAGCAGAAGTGTTTTCTTTGTTTGTTTTTAAGTTTTCACGTCCCAACAATCAGATACGATGACCTAAATAATTCTTCTCATTCAGGGGTATCTGAGAACACTGGCCACCAACTCATTTTGCAAAAGCATACCATATGGCTGAATAGAACAAAATTATTTCCCCAGGCTCCCATAGAACCTGCAATAATGTCTCCTATGCATGAGTCATCATCTCGGGAACTGACCATTTAGCCATTTGCCACGTTTTTATTTTTGTGACATTAGGAAAAACTGGAAATAATTTTAGAAAATAAAGGAAATAGTCTTTGGCCTTTCTTTTTCTTTTCTTTTGGGGCGTGAGGCAAGACAGGGAATAAATCTAATGCCTTTGATTCATGGAAATCCAAGATCTAGGAATAAAACAAATACAGCAGAATTCTTTTCTAAGTGGTAGGAACGGTTCTCATCCCCACGGTTTAGGGTATGTAGGTTTTGGTGTGGGGGATTTGGTGTTAACAGCACAGTGCAATCTGTGCTATACCTAGGGTTTCCTAAATATGAAATAAGAACATCAAAATGACTTATTTTATTGGATTTGAGTGCACTAAATACAGCACTGGAATCAGATACATCTCATTGTTCTAATATCAAACCCTGCATCCATTGTTAAATTTAATTACAATGCAATGAGTCTGTGGCACCTGTATACGATGGAATCCATCAACAGTAAACAGCTCTCTCTGACTGCACGCATCTGACATTTTGAAAGCTTCATGATGATCAAAGTTCAATATTTATTGACTTTCATTTCCCCTGGGCAGAACTCTCTAATCTGGGCTTAGGTTTTTATACTTTGCTTCTGAGAGGTGCTCAAATTCCCCTATTAGAATAATAGCAATACCTTTAATATGGGAGATTTTTCAAGTGTCTCTGCCCACTCTAAATAGAAAATTTCCATTCTGTAGATAAAGGAAACACAGTTATTGTTTGAACTGAGCTGGAACCTTGAGGGAATTGAAGTTCTAACTGTTTGGTGCCCCCCGACCCCCCCCCCCCCCCATCATCAGACAATAGTTTTGTTTTATCCGGATGAAATAAAATGGATGATTTGGCTACAATAGCTACAGGGTAGGGAAAAATCTATTTGTAAGATCTTTATTACTTGTGCCTAAATAAGGTTGCTCTTTGATCACTTGCTGACTCCTAAGTCTAGAAGAATTTCATAGAAGGAGGCACAAAATATTTCAACAGTTTTCATTTCCTTAGTTTTCCTATGAATATTCATTTAACATTTTGGCTGATAAGACAATGAAATAAGCTCTAAGCAGTTTTTCTAGAAATTAAGATATAGCTACAACTTTGAATGATCAAATTTCTCTTCCATCTCTCTCCATTTTCTCACCCAGCTTCCACTTTTCGCTAAGGCATTCATTCCTTTAAGGTATTATATTGCTACATCTATTCATTTATTACTTTATAAGCCTTGCTACCCAATAGAAATATAAATGTGAGCCACATATGAAATGTAAATTTTTCTAAAGCCACACCGAAAAGGTAAAAAGAAACAGGTTAAAGAAGTTAACTTTAAAACTGTATCTTATTAAATCCAAATATGTTTCAAATATTATCCTTTCAACCTGTAATCAGTAGAGAAAAACTGTGAATGGGCTGTTATACATTCAGTGTTTTGGACTAAGTCTTCAAAATCAAAAGTGTATGTTTTACACCGACAGCAAGTCTCAATTCGGACAAGGCACATTTCAAGTGTTCATTAGTGACACGTGGCTTGTGACCACCGCGTTTGACTGGAGAGCTCCAGGATGTCAGCTCCATATGGTTGGTGACTTGGTCGGTTTATTTTCACTGCAGCTGTGACTCTGACATAGTAAGTACATAATCGATGAAATAACAAATGAATATTAAAATTATAAAGGCCACAACTATTTAGCCAAAGATCTGTGTAATAGATGTCTTCCAGCATGCCAAAATACTTTGTTTTCTCTTTTTCCTAGTATTTCCCTCTTGCCTGCTACTCTAAGACTATCAAGATGCAATAAATGTCACTTTGATCATTCATTCAAGCGTTCAACTAGTTTTGCTGGGAAAAGCCAAATTCTGTAACTTGTGGTGACTCTGCCCACTCACCACTCTGAATAGACTCATTAAAGTCATATTCTTGCTCGGTTTCCCCCTCTCAGTTCTCTGTTCCCTTCCTTTAATCACTCCTCTAATCAGCAATGGTTCGCAACATTTAAAAAAAGACCTTTCCTCCCTTGATAGTTTGCCAAAAATCTCCTTACTCTCTTTCCTTCTGTCAAGTGCAATAAACAAAAATGCATTTAGCACCTCCTTTGTGCCAGATACCATAGAAGCACCACAGCTACACCTGGGGGCAGCACAAGCGCTGAGCAGTCCTTGAAGAAATTTCAGTCCAGCTGGGGAGATAGACAAGTAAACAGTAATTACCTTTATGACACAGGAAGTGGTGTCAAGAGCATGGGCTCTGGAGACAGAGAGGGGATTAATCCTGGCGCTGTCACTTACTAGCTATGTGGGGTCAAGCCCGTCATGATACATCTCTATGTCTTACTTTTCTCATCTGTATAATGGGTATACTAAATCTATACATCATAGTATTGTTGTGAGGATTAAAATAAAGATGCCGATCTTTATCTATCATCCTATTATCTGTATTTATCATCTATTATCTATCCATCTAGTTATCTAGCTTTTCATCTACCACCCATCCATCTATTCTTTCTATCTATCTATTAATCAATCAATCTATCTACTATCTATCTATCTAATCTTTTTATTACACTCTGTGTAAAGGGGGTGGCCCACATTCATGGCCAGCTGAGGTTATCTTAGAAGAATGTCAGGTATTGACATACAGTAAGTTAGCTGTTATTAAGTATTAGTTATTATTCTCATGGTGGCTATGCTTGATAATGGGAGAAGAGTTCCCTGTAGGAAAATTCAAGGGACATGTCAGCCCAGACATTGAAGGGTCAGGTGACATTTCCTGGAGAAAGCACTACCTCAGCTGAGACCTGATGATGAGTACGAGGGCCAGTTCAAGAGAGAATTTTCCTCTGGGCAGAGGGAACAGGATATGCATTTGAGAAACCGAAACAAGTTGATTCTTGTGAAAGCAAGAGGTTGCAAGCCTAAAGGCCTCTGGGGACCAGGTAGAAAATATTAGCTTGAACTATATTATACCATTTTGAACCATACAAATGGCAATTATCTATGGTTTACCTTAATATGATGGCTAAAATGTGCTGTGTGTAAAAAATAAACAACCCCCCAGCAAACTCCTTCATAAATGGCATAGCAGTGGCCCCGGGGCCTCCCTTGGACACCTGCAGTTACTTGGGCAGGGGAGGTGTGTAGAGAAGATGAGTGCAGGCACTCATATGAGGCAGTGGTCTCGGGGCTTTCCATGTGGGGTTACAGACTCCTCACTGTTTATTGCTGTTGTTTAAGAGAAGTCCAAAAGTGAACTTTCAGAGGCTATTTTTTTTTCCTTTTTTGTGAGAAATAACATATATACCAAAAAGCAGTAAATTTCAAAGCACATTGCAACAATTAGTTGAAGAACAGATTTCAGAGTTTGGTATGGCTTACAACTCCACAATTTTAGGTTTTTATTTCTAGCTGCTCTAAGGTCCTGGAGGCTAAAAGAAATGTCAGTATCATGATTCAGCAATCATATTGGTTTGCTAAACCCTACCTTCTCTGTATAACTCCACCATCATCTTTGATCTTTCTCCCACTCTTTAGGGTATTTTGGCTATGCCCATTCTAACTTTTTCATATTGGAAGGGGCTGTTGATAATACGGGCTCGGGGGATGAAATTAGTTGATGTTCTGGAGAGGCTGGCCCTCCTGCATTTCAGGACTTATCTGGTCCAGGGACCTATCTGGAAATTATAGGTTTCTGGAAAGTTACCCTAGTGCATGGAACCTTTGTAGAATCTTGTATAACACCCTAGATGTTCTTTAGGATTGGCAGGAATTGTTTTGGTTGGGGTTTGGCAAGTTATGGTAGGTAGCAATGTCTAACTGAAGCTTGTATAAGAGTGGCCTCCAAAGTAGCCTCTCAACTATCTTTGAACTCTCTCAGCCACTGATACCTTATTTGTTACACTTCTTTTCCCTAGAGGCTATCTTTTGATGTTAAAATAGTAGCCTAATTTTTTTTTTTAACATGTGAGAGGTGGAAGGGAAAAATGGGGTCAAAGCACTTGTCGACCCAATGTACTTTCTAAACTACCAGCTGCTAATCTTTGGCTCAGAGTTGAGATTGGGGCTGGGTAGTAATGAGGCTCGGCTTCTGAGTCCAATATTTTAAGGAGAGCCTTCTTGAATGTTTGTTCACTTTTTGTTGTCCTGCTGATTGTCATTATCATTCAAAGTCATTTCCTTCTAAAGCCCTGCAGTGGTTCCATCTACCCACCCACAGAATTAAATTCAAACTCTTCTCCACAGTTTATGAGACCCCACCTAACCTTGTCTCTGTTGACTTCCAACCAACCTCTCTCACTCTGTTCCTCTCCATCAGTGCTCCAGTCACATTTTATTTTTTTCATTGGAGCTCGCCACGCTCATTTCTGCCTCAGGACCTTTGCACGGGCCTTTCTTTCTGCCTGAAATGCTTCTCTCTTAGAGACACAAAGCTAGCTCCTTTTCATTCAGGTCTCAACTCCAATGGCATCTCCTCAAGTAGGCAAGGTTGGGTAGCCTCAAAACCCCTCCCAAATTTGACAACTCATTAGGAGAACTCACAGGACTCAGCATATCATTGTATTTGTGCCTATGATCCTTACAGCAAAAGGGTGCAAAACAAACTCTACAAAGGGAAAATGCATGTGGGGCAAAGTCAGGAAAAACCAGACACGAGCTTCTAAGGATCTTCTCTCAGAGGACATTAATTCTTCCAGCAACAGGTGGTGGCAACACGGGTGAATCTTTTAGAGACCCAGTGCTCAGAGTTTTTACTGGTGGCTGGGCACATAGCCTCCTCTCCCCACCCCCACCTCAGCCTTGCATGTTCCAAAATTCCAGAAGGAAAGCAGGTGTTCCAAACAAACCACATTGTCTATACAAATGGGTTTGGCATGGCAAACCATTCTTCTCAGGAAATGGTGGGAATCCTCCTGAAATCCATGTTCCCAGACACTTGCCAAGGGTAGACCTTCCGGAGGAGAGCAGCCTCAGTTGTGCTGTGTTAACTCTTTTCTGCTCGTCCAAGGGTACTTGCCCCTCAGCTTTTCTCCATCAGATCATCCTGTTTTATTTTCTCCTTGGCCCCTCCCTATGTTCTGAAATTGCCCCATTTATTTCCTGGTTTGCTTGTAAATTGTCTCCCATGTAGGGATGTGAACTTATTGCATGAGGAAACCACGCCTTGCATTTGCTACTCTATCTCCACTGCATACATGAATGATTTCACCCTGTCCCCTTGCTGAAGGGCAATTCTTGTGCCTGATAAGAATGATCTATCCTGAGAGTTCCTCTGTCAGACTTTTCAGTTTGGCATGTGGGTGCAGTGCTCGGGGTTTTGGCCAACATTGGCCCAGCTGAGACACAGCTTTCATGAGTGGGAACAGCGGGTCCTTTTTCCTCTCTGGCCAGACTTTGTCTTTCCAGACTGAAGAATTTTCAGTTGACTTCCTAGCAGCATCCCATCACCCCCTCCCTGTCGTTTAGCCCCCCTTTCCCCACTCACCCCTTTGATATATGGGGTTATCCTTCTCCGTATGTTCTCTAACTTGAGGATGGGGTGTAGCAACCAGAGGGGGCATTCCAGGTGCCTCCAGGCTGGGCTCTGGCTAAGGGCAACCCAGCACTTCCCTTTTCTCCCCAACCCACAATCAGGGAGTCAGGGGCTTTCTGCTAATACCCAAAAATCTGGAACAAGAAATGTTCTGTTCTCTTTCCGAGTCTCTGTCTCTTAGGCCCACATCTCACCGATTCTTTCATTTTTCCACTCTTTCTGCCTCACCAAATCTGGAAACTCACATTAATTGACAATAATAATTAAGCAAAAATGGTATAATGATAGCAGCATTACTTGAGAGCTTACTGTGTGGGAGGTGATT
Organism: Tamandua tetradactyla; assembly: GCF_023851605.1. NCBI lineage: Eukaryota > Metazoa > Chordata > Mammalia > Pilosa > Myrmecophagidae > Tamandua > Tamandua tetradactyla. Next base: position 31,747,440 of record NC_135327.1, on the reverse strand, counting down.
GTACTAAGAGCTTTGCACACGTGTCTCAAAGTTCTTACAACATAGATGCCATGATTATTCCCATTTTATAGATGAGAAAACTGAGGCTTACTGAAGGAATCTGCCCTAGAACATGGAGTTAGTAAAAGTAAGGGAATTGGGATTCTGTTTGTGGTCTGTTTGACTTAAGGAGCTCCACCTTAAGCCACTTTGCTATACTGTCTATACAACACACACATGCGCACACACGGTCACTTGTTTTATAAGCCCTGAAGCTGTAGAAGGATAGAACTTTGATCCTTTAAACTTCATGACAATTTTTTTCCAGAAAGATTCTTCTCAACTTGTAAGAAACTCCTTCTTTCCATCCTTTTTATCCTTGCTGCTCCCTTTCTTCTCTTCTTTCCCTCCCTTCGTCCTTTCTTACACTCTTTATTGAAACATTCTGGGCCAGACACTGTGCCAAGCATTGAGGAGACAGGTGTGAACCAGACAATTACCTGTAACTTTCCTGTGAAATCTGTCTTCATACTGCCACAGGCATAGGAACCAATAGGTAGGTAAATGACGAGCTGTAATAATTTTGTTAACTATCCCAGAAGCTGGGGACGTGCTGCGGTTTTGAATTCTGGGCACTCCTGCTGTGCAACGGAGGGGAAGGCCTGCAGGTTCCAGGTGTGGCCACAGGAGGCAGTAGAAACCCCATCTCTTTCCTGCTGGGAGGCCTGAGCGAGCGCAGCTGCCTCCAGCCCCACTTGTCCAGCCCTGGTCCTGACCCTTGGCCCTTTCACAGCTCTGGATTAGGGGCTGTGCGTACAGCCTGGAGGCTCCTCCCAGCCCTCCCAGAAGCCTCTGGGCCCGCCGGCCCCTCAGCATGGCACAGGTGTGCCCCCAACTGCTGGACCTTTACAATGATCTTTTTCCTTTTCTTGCTCTTAAAATATTTTTTTGTGGTAGCTTCACAAACGTTTTCTCTTTCTCTCCCTCTTCCTCTTTCTTTGACTGCTCTAGTATCAGCGCCTTATGCCTAGAGGGACAATTTCTTCTTTATTTAAAAATTTTTAGTGTGATAGCACTTATATAAAATTTGCCATGGAAACCATTTTTAAGTGTACTGTTTGAGTGGCATTGATTACATTCACAACGCTGTGCTGTCGTCACCACCATCCAGTACCAACACTTTTTTATCACCCCAAAGAGAAACTCGGTTAATTAAGCATTAACTACCCATTCACCCTGCCTCCAGCCCCTGGTAAGCTCTAATCTGCTTTCTGTCTCTATGAATTCCCTTATTCCAGATATTTCATATAAATAGAATCAGGCAATAAATGTACTTTTGTGTCTGAGTTATTTTGCTTAGCATACTGTTTTCTAGGTTCACCCATGTTGTAGCATGGATCCGAACTTCCTTTCTTTTGATGGCTAAATAATATTCCATTGTATGGATATAGTAGAGGGGCAACTTCTTGATGACAGAAGGGTGGGGTGGGGTCAAGGACTGTCAAACCTTCCCTTTAGCTCTGTATGAAATGTATTTTTAGGCCTTTATGATCCAAATTAAACCAATACATGGCTTGATCCATGCAACATCTCACAATTTCCAATAATAATAATAATAATAAAATAATAATAATAGCTAATATTAGCGAAATGCTTTCTGTGTGCCAGGAAATAGTCCCAGTAACTCAGGGAATCATTTCAATGATTACACAGTGTAGGTACTATTATTACACCATTTATGGATGATAAAGCTGTGGCTTAGAAAGCAGATGGGGAGTTGCCTAACACTTATGATTAAATAGCAAGTAAGTGTGATGCCAGGAGGGTCTGACTCTCACAACCAAGTCTGTGTGCTTATTGCATGCTGACCCTCCATTCGACTTCACCAATGTCTGCAGCCCAGAACAGAGCAGACGGAAAATATGCATAGTTTTCAGCCAATTGTGACATATTTGAGTGCCATTAATAAAAGTCAAATTATCTCTTGGTTTCTTATTGAGACTTGCTGCGTGGAAGAAGCCCTCTGGTCCTCTGTCCATTACTGAGCAACTCGAGATCTTTGTTAATCTTGTGTTAGCTTACTCATCACTTTTTTTTTTTTTTAACTTTTTATATATACAAAGCAAAGAAATGAAAAAGCAATAGTTTTCAAAGCACTCTTTAAAGAGTGGTTACAGGACAGATCCCAGAGTTTGTCATGGGCTACCATACAATCCTCTCAAATTTTTTCTTCTAGCTGTTCCAGAATATAGGAGGCTAGAGGGCTTAAATACCTGTTTATCATCACAATTGACTTTTTTTTCCTTCTTTTTTTGTGAACAATAACATATATGCAAAAAAGCACAGCACCACAATTAGTTGTATAACATATTTCAGGCTTTGACATGGGTTACAATTTTAGGTTTTTACTTCTAGCTGCTCTAAAATACTGGAGACTAAAAAAGATATGAATTTAATGATTCAGCATTCATATTCACTTGCTAAGTCCTATCTTCTCTGTATTATTCCACCATCACCTTTGATCTTTCCATATCTCTCTTTGGGGTTGTTTGGGCTATGGCAATTCTAAATTTTTGATATTGGAAGGGTCTGTCACTAATATGGGGTAGGGAGATGGAACTATGTGATGTTCTGCAGAGGCTGGACTAGGTTTCAGGACTTATCTGAACCAGGGACCCATCTGGAGATGGTAGGTTTCTGGCAAGTTACCCTAGTGCCTGGAACCCTTGTGGAATCTTATATATTGCCCTAGGTGTTCTTTAGGATCGGCTGGAATGGTCCAGGTTGGGGGTTGGCAGGTTATGAAAGGTAGCAAGCTGTAACTGAAGTTTGCATAAGAGCAACCTCCAGATTCTATTTGAACTCTCTTTGCCGTTGATACTTTATTAATTACACTTCTTTCCCCCCATTTGGTCAGGATGGAATTGTTGATCCCACGGTGCCAGGTCTGGATTTATCCCTGGGAGTCATCTCCCACCGTGCCAGGGAGACTTTCACCCCTGAATGTCATGTCCCATGTAGGGGGGAGGGCAATGATTTCACTTGCAGAGTTGGGCTTAGAGAGACTGAGGCCACATCTGAGCAACAACAGAGGTCCTCCAGAAGTAACTGTTAGGCATGCCTAGAGGTAGCCTACATCACTTCTTTTTGAAAAGACTATGGGCTTGAAATGTGGCTAAAGAATACAAAATAGACCTGGGAATATATTTTCTTAGCCTTCCACATAGACTGCTAATGCAATGGAACAATTATTCACAGGAATAAATTCTTCAACTGGTCATGTGCAGACCTTATAATTCAAGTTTTATCTATTGTATTTGTGTGTGTGGTATGAAAGGGGCACAGAAAACTTTATGCATCCAGATTTAAGAATCCAAAAGGTGATTGGCTGAAAATGTCACGTAAAAGCGATTTTATTTTTGACATTTTGTTGGGTGAGAAGTGGGAAATTCAGGTTTCTGTTCGAGCAGTGCCCGAAAGAGAAAACTTTGATTGATTGCAGGCTATATATGGGCAAAACGGTGCACTGAAAAGTACATGGGTTCAGAGGCTAGAGAAGGATGGGCTTGAATTCTGCTTCTCCCAGCACCCATGTGGGTTTCCAGGAAAGCCATTCATCTGAGCCTCTTTTTTCTTCACGGGGAACCAGGAATTGGGACACTATCCTGAAGATGTGCTGAGGAGGCAATCTGAAGTAACTTTTAGAGGTAATTTGTATAAAGCACATGGCAGAACGTACGCTCTCCGTTACTTTATACATAACGAAAAAGAAACAGTATAGATAATTATAGAAGTGAAATTTTTCATACTTGAACTTTGAAAAGAAACTGAAAAACTATTCACTTAATTCTGCAAGAATACAGGAAACTGTTCATGGGTAACACACATGTAGATTTAACTGAAGAAAGTTGTGGTGAACAGCAAGTGTAGGCAACCTAGAAAATACAATTCATGATTCAATCTGCTGAAATATGCTGGGCACATCTGACTAGGAGCTCTTCCCCTTTGAGCCTTGTCTTCACTAGGAAGTTTTCCCTCCTGAGGGAATTGTTTTATAATACAGAAATGGAGTAATAAGAGAGAAATCTGTTCCCCAGGGAATAAAGCAAATGGCTGGGGAGCAAATCTTAATCAGTCATCTAATGCACTGTTAAAAAAATGTCTATGTACAACGTAGCCCCACAAGGCCACCCTTTTGTGGTTGGGGGAAGAAACGTCTATAAAGCACAAAGACACCTCGCCCCCACCCTCCACCTCTAAAATCTCCACTTCCTGTGCCCTCTCTCAGCCCTTTGAGGGATACGGTGCACTAAAATGAAGGCCAGCCGTGGTGGTTTATCACTGCAATGAGGAACACGCAGTGTGAGCCAGTCTGTTGTGCGTCTGCAGCCTGGAGCTGTCACCACTTATCCTCGTGTGACCTGGGGTGAATAAACTGACATTTCTGAGCCTCCACTTCCTCACCTGTAAAATGGCAGGTGTGGCAAAGATGAGATATTTATAATCCCTAAAAAGATTTTAGCTCAGTGCTCAGTGAAGCTTAGCTATCATAATTTCTGGAAAAGGGCTGGTTCCATATGTTTTCAAAGACTTTCAGGAGCTTCTCTAGAAAGAGCATCTGAGGAAGACTGTTGGAATTCAAAGGGCAATTCAGAACAAGTTTAAAAAGCTTGAAAAATCTGGAATCGGGGGTGATTGGGAGTAATCTTGCCACCTGGAAGAGAAGGAAGTCAGTATGCACCTCGCCTGTAAGCGCGCAAAGATGGAAAAGGATTGAGAAAGACCAAGATGGAACTGGGGCAAAATTGCCCCTTTTTCAAGAAGGGGCCGACTGAGTTATGGAGACCCTCTCATTCTGCATATAAGTTGGAAACTAGGATCTAAGGGAAAGGCTAAATGAATCAATACATGTAACACTCTTACAAAGCTGTCAGGCCCAAACTAAGTCCCGTTTAACACTAAATTGCTGGGGCACACGCGCCTACCCCCTCCCCTCTGTGTTTCTAAGGAGCATGGTGCTGGCCTCAAAGTGGGGAAAGCTGGCTCCGGGTGGCCAAAACAAACAAACAAACAAACAACAACAACAAAAGCCCCCAAATCCACTTACTCTTGTGTTTTAATATAAAGCACACACACATATATATATATATATACACACACACAGTGCATAAACAGATTATATAGAGTATCTATAGTATTAACGTTTCGAGGAGAGTTGATAGCTAGATATCTAAAAAGACTTAGGTGATAATGACCACAAGAATTGAGAAGCACTAGCTTACACTAGCTTACACCCAAGGGGCGGTGGGAATTTGCATTTACGGGGGTACGAACAAAAAGAATGCAGGGACCTCAGAGGGTTGGCATGGCGGTGGTGGGTGGTGTGAGTGGGGAGTTTATGTATTTAGCATTAAGCAAAGCAGGAAACTCCTCCTAAGGTAGCAAGACAGCTCTCTTGGCTTTCTCTCTTTCTGATATGTAAGGCTGCCTTGTATAGAGAGAGGAGAACAACTTTGCTGTGTGTCTTGGGCAAGCTGCTGACCTCTCTGAGGCTTATCTAGAAATCGGGGATAACAATGCGAGAGTATGTATAACGTATCTGAGAAACAGTTGATGTTTGATAAATGTTAATTCACTTTTACACTGAGCTCCTGGTTCTTCTTGTAAAAGGGCAGATAATCAGTAGCAGTTGAAGATGCCCAGGAAGAGAGCGCAATTATTGACATTTTAATAAATTTTACCCCCCCCCATCTTTCCAAAGTTCCATCTTCCAAAGTTCTGGTTCTTAATTTTCTTTTGAAATTGTAGATAATACATGTATTCAGGACTCACCTACCCAAGATTGCACAAGCATTATTTTAGTTAATTCTCACAACAGCCCTATGAAATAGCTACTATTAGTATCAGTGATCTTTTACTGATGAGAAAACTAAGGCTTTGGAAGGTTAAGTAACTGGTCCAAGGGCATATAGTGGGTAGAGCTGAGGTGTGAATTCTGACACTCTATCCGTAGAGCTCCCTCCGAGCAGGTTACCACCAAATTATTCATGAAAACCTGATATAAGCCAGGACTTTCTACCCAAAACACGAAGCATCTGCACGCAATTCCGCAAAACACTGCACAAGACTCAGTCCATTGCAAATGCCTTGTAATAAGGCAGAGATTTCAGCAGGGGACAATAACTTCCTCCTAGAAAATATTTTGGGAATTTGTGGGGACCCTTTTGTTTAGCACAATGATCAGAGTAGCACTGGCTGTACAAGCAGGGATGATGTGTGGGACTATTTTTAAAAAGTATTTTTAAATTTACATACAGTCAAATTAACTTTTTCGGTCTCCAGTTTTTTTTTTTTTTTTTTTAATTTTGAAACATGTATAGAGTTGTGAAACCACCACCACAATCAAGATACAAAACAGTTCCTTTCACCTCAAAATATCCCTTGAATTGTCCGAATATAATCAGTCCCTCCCTCTTCTCTCACTCTTCCCCAGCCTCCCCACCCCAATCTCTACAACCATTGATTTGTTCTCCATCCTTACAGTTTTGTCTTTCCAGAAAGTTCTATAAATGGAATCACGCAGTGTGTAGCCTTGTATTTGTGTGCCTGGCTTCCTTCACATAGAATATTGTCTTTGAGATTTATACATATTGTTGCCTGAAACAGCAGTCTATTCCTTTTCTCCCCCTCAGTTATGTGGATGTATTAAAGTTTGCTTATCCATTCACCGGTTGGTGGACATTTGACTTGTTTCCAGATTTTGGCAATTCTGAGTAAAGCAGTTATAAACCTTTGTGTACAGATTTTGTATGAGCATAAATTTTCGTTTCTCTTGGCTATTTCTTAGTAATGAGATTACTGGGTGATTTGGTAAGTGGTGTGTATTTACTTTTCTAAAAAACTGCCAACTGTTTTCCAAAGTGGCTGCATCACTTTGCATTCCCACCAGCAATGCATGAGAGTTCCAGTTTCTCCACATCCTTGCCAGCACTTGGCATATCAGTTTTATAAAATTCCAGCCACTTCTATAAGTTCAGAGTGGTATCTCATTGTGCTGATGTTGAATAGCTTTTCATATACTTATTTGTCATCCAAGTATCTTCTTCGCTAGTGTCTGCTCAAATTCTTTGCCCATTTTCAAAAACTGGGTTGTTTGTTTTCTTTTTATTGATTGTTGGAGTGTATTAAAAAGATGTGTTGTGGAAACAAACCCCTTGTCAGATATGTGATCTGGAAATATTTTCTTTCTGTACGTGGCTTGTCTTTTTGTTGTCTTCACAGTGTCTTACACAAAGTGAAAGTTTTAGATTTTGGTGACGTCCCATTATCCGATTTATCTCTTATGGATTGTGGTTTTGTTGTTGCCACTGGCATTTTTGAATACCATGAGCCAAGCAAAATGCATCCTGTAGACACCACATCAGGGTTGAAATTTTAGAGTTGCAAGGGCCCTTACGAGACGGGGAAGCTTCTGGGATCTGTGGCTTCAGGACTGTGCCTGGCCTGCTATGAAATCCGTCACCGTGATTGGACTGGGGCCGCGTTTCTCTTGGGGGGTTCCTCCGCATGCAATGGGGAAGTGAAGGCAGGCTCGTGTCCGGGAGACACGGGGCTCCTCTGATGGATACACTCAGCGTTGCCTAAACGTTCTTAGACTTGCACCGCAGTTGCAGATTTTTCCTGCCCAACCTCCCTTTCTTTCCTCTCCTCTGCTCCTCGCGGGTTGGCCCTGCCTTAGAACTCTTAGAACTGACTCATCTCCCAACCTTCTCCAGCTCCCCCAATTTTCCTTCACACTCCTTATTACCCCTAATAAGTGTCTTGCTTATCTTTTTCCAAATTACTAAATTTGGAAACTAAACTGCTCCTCCCAGGAACCAAACCCAGAGACTTTTTAAAGAGAAAAACTACAAAAATCATCATTGTAATTTCTCTCTCATTTTACGGAAGAAATTGGGGCAGAGAAGCGACGTGACTTTTCTAAGTTCACCTAACTAATAAGAGGCAGTTGGTGGCCACAATCCAGGAAGACCAGTTTCTGATCCAACTCTCCTCCCTTTACCCCTCTTTCTTCATTATTGATTGGCTATCTGGGTCTGTATTAGTTATCTATTGCTGGGTAAAACATTATCTCAATACTTCGCAGTTTACAGTGAGACACGTGCATTAATTCGTACTTTGTGCGAGTCAGGAACCTGGCCTGGCTTAGCCGGGGTCTCTGCTTTCGAGCTTCCTCGCAGGCTGCAGTCAAGACGTGGGCTCAGGTGAGGGGAGAACGGGCCTCCAAGCTCAGGTGGTTCTTGGTAGGATTCCATTCCTCAAGGTCTGTTGGACTGGGGAACCTCAACTCCTGGCTGGCTGTTGGTCACAGGCCACACTCAGTTTCTTGCCTGGAGGCCTCTCCAACACAGCAAGGTGTGCAACCTGCAAAGGCCAGAGAGCGAGTCTACCAGCAGGACAAAGTCTTTTGCAACCAAAATTTGTTGTAACCTAATCACGGAAGTGACATCGCATCACCTTTGCTGTTTTCTATCGGTTAGAAAGTCGCTAGGCCAGACCCCACTGAAGGGGAGGGAGGGATTACACAGAGACTGTGAGCAGGAGGAGGGGGTAGTTGGGGGCTGTCTTAGAATTCTGACTACTTCAGGGTCTTTCTTGCAAAACACCTTTGAGGGGAGAGGTCAGGGATCTCGCTGAAAACAGAAAGAAGTGCTTGCGTAACTGCAGAAAAAGACTGAAGGGAGAAGCTGATCAGTGAGAAGAAGCAGGAGAGAAGTGACGGGGAGAGGGAGGGAAGCCATAGGACGTGCCAAGCTGGGCCAGCAAAGTCCTCTGTGCTCCCTCTCAGGTGCCCTTACTTCTTCTCTTTTCATTTCGTTCAATGCTGAAGGTATGGAAAATAACAGATTGTAACAAAGATGAGGATATTGCATTTGAAGAGACTATTTGCTTTCTGGATGATTACATATTTATTTTTCCAGGACTGAGAATGTACATAATCGTCATGAAGAAATCATAAAAAAGAAAACCATAACCTTTGCAGACAAGAAGGAAGTGCGAAACAATAAGAAAACAATGATAATCATTAATATTTTTCAAGGGCTTGTCAAATTGCCAAGAGCCCAGCAGCTCTGTCCCAAAGCATCTTCAGAATAAACTAATGAGTTTGGTGTTATTATTATCCTCATTTTACAGAGGAAGAAGCTGAGGTTCTCTGAGAGAGATTATGAGATTATGAGATTTGCCTGGGGCAAACTGTGCTGGGGCAGGAAGTGACAGCCATGTTGATTTCATTTCAGTATTCTCTATCAGATGCTTTTTCAAACTTTATTCGTTCAGCTATAAACTTTCACAGTTGCTGCCACATCTAATATCACTTATTATACTATTTACTTAATTTTTTCCTTTGAAGCAACTCACTTAAAAAAATATATAGCTTTATCCTAAACATTGATATATATGACTTGAACCCATGATTTTTTTTCAGTTGGACTCAGTGCTACTAAAATGATCTCCTGGGTGTGGAGCAGAAAATGTGACACATTACAAATTAAAAAATATATTAAAAAATCACTAAAGTCACAAAATCTAGAAAAATAATATTTTAAAACATTGTCTTTTTTTTTTATAATACTTTTTTCCTACATGTTTTGGCAGCATATTCTTTGATTGTCTCTTCATATAACAAAAAAATTTAGATGATCGTTTTCTGAAAAGACTACCAAAGAGATGATTTATTTTTTCCTCTATTGTGATTGTTCAAAATTTTTTTTCTATTATTGCAGCTTTTAGAAAAGTTTCTTTTGGTTTCACTTCTCATTACTGGTTAGGTGACATAAATTTATAGGATGTTGTCTCAAATTTGGGAAAAATTCTACCAAGTGTTTTTCAGATATGACCTCAAAGGTTTCACAGCTTTTCATGTTTTCTCTGGCAGCGATGAATCTTAAATACTCTTTGAGTGATGATAATTATTAACCAGTTGGTTGTTGCTATCTTCTTCATAGAGATGGTGCATCAGTTTTATGATATCTTTGTTGATACCATTTCTTCTTAATAAGTCAGCAAGAATTGACCTCTTTTTCCAGGGTGATGATATCATATATTCTTCTTTATTAGCTGGGTGATTAAATAACCTAATAGCCTCTTCATTACTTTTATTCAAAATAGACCCCTTTCTCTGAACATGACCAATGTTCTGTTTCAAAAGGGAACTCAGCAGACATCCACAGGTCAGGATGTGTCAAATATCATAAGAGTGCCTGATATGTTGGCAGTGCATTAAATATCATTATTTGGTGCTGTTCGTGTAACTGCCACACTGAAATTTAAATTGCAGTGTCCATCCATTCAGTTTTACTGGAAACAGCCCTGCTCATTCCTTCCCTATTGCTGTGCTCTGCCTTCATGCTACAATAGCAGAGGTGAGTAATTATGACAAAGGCTGGATGGCCCACCGAGCCTAAAGTATTTACTATTTAGCTCTTTACCAAAAAGACTTATCCTAGTCCTAGGATGAGTAAAAGACACACTCGCCCCCTCAGCCTCCCTGAAAGCAACGACCATTTTCCAGTGCCTAATACTTACTAAGCTGTTTACTGTCTCAACACCAACCTCCTGCTCTTCCCTCTGGCTGGAATTCTTTTCCCTCTCCCAGCTGCTTTTTTTTTTCGGTCTGGTCCTAGTCATCCTTCAGACAATTTCATCTAATTAAGATCTCTGGCCATCTTGCCTAAAATAGGTCCTTCCCATTATTTTTAACCAAAATTTCCTGTTCTTTTCCATTATGAGTCCTGCCCATGATTCGTAATGATTGTTTTATCATCTTCTTTCAGGACAAGTTCCCTGTCCACAGCAACTATGCCTGCTCTCCATGGGGGATGAGGGCACGGGCTCTGAAGCCAGATGGCCTGGATTCGAATCCCAGCCCTGCCACTTACCAGTTGTGGGGACCTGGGTAAGTCATTCAACCTCTTGGTTCTTCTGTTTCCTTAGTTGTAAAATGGGGCTAATCATAATAACTATCACTGTGGGTTTTTTTGTTGTTGTTGTTTTTTCATGGGCAGGCACTGGGAATCAAATCACCTTGGTTTTTGTTTGTTTGTTTGTTTTTTTAACATGGGCAGGCACCAGGAATCAAACCCAGGTCCTCTGGCATAGCAGACAAGCATTCTTGCCTGCTGAGCCACCGTTGCCTGCCCTCACCTTGGGTTTTGAGGATTAAATAAGGTGATTTAGAAAAAGTTAAAGCAGTTCCTGGCCCATGGTAAATACTCAGTAAGGGTTCGCTATTAATAATCAACACTGTATCATTAAAATCTAGCACAAAAGACTTCAATGAGTGAACAAATTTTCTGGATCATATAGTATTGGTAGAATGAAGGCTTTATCTAGTACTGAATGAATAAGTGTCTCATACCTCTCATTTGTTAACCTGCTTCTTTTTAGCATTTTGAATCTTGAGTTTTCATTGAATACATGAAAGGCTATGATTAGATTTGGTTTACATAACAAAGTCAAATTAGTCATTTCAGTGTTGGAAGAATTTTTTAAACTTTTCTTTTCTTTATTTTCCCAACTTGGTTGCTATATTGGTGTTCCCATGGCTAGGTTAAGACCTAAAAATTTTATGGTGCCAATATAAGTTAGCTAAAGCCGTGAAAATGCTGTGTAACAAATTACCCTGAAACTCAGTGGCTTTGAGCAGTAATTACTTTTTCTCATGCAAGTTTCTGCAAGTTCAGCTGATCTAGGCTGGGCTGGACTTGGGTCCAGGTCTGCTCCAGGTGTTTTCATCCTCTGAAGATGGATGAGCAGTCTCGCTCTTCTTATGACAACTTTGGAAATACAGGAGAGCAAGGCCCACTGTGCAAATGCATTTCAAGGCTTTGTGTGCACCATGCTTGTTACCACCCCATTTGCCAAAATAGGTCACACGGTCAGTTTCACATCAGTGGGACAAGGAAGTATATTCTAGTCAAAGCAGGAGTGGGACAGGAGTGACTATTTCCTGAACAATAATTCAAAGTGTCCCAGGACCCCTACCAAATCAAACTCAAAATCAATCTCAAATATAAATGGGAATGGTGCTTTTCAAAGTGACATAAATCTATGTGTATGTTGAAATTAAAAAGAATTTTCCTGAATTTTCTGGTTGTCTCACTTGGTGGGCAAGGAGAGGATACAGTGGTGTTTCTGCTTTTCTGATTGCCTAAGTGTGTGCTTAGTCTGCAAATGGACAATGACTCAAGCACTGATGACTCGTCATCATTGTAACCTAGCGCCTGGCATACAGTAGGTTTTCCATAAAGTCTACTGAAAGCAATTGGATTCTATAAGTATATAGCAGATGTATCAATGTATGATTGTCCTATTTGCTTTATGGAAATTTAAGGGCATTGTAGCCATCGCATGTTTCCATATTAAAGCTTCAAAAATCGTGCAAACAATTGCTAACCCTTGAGCTCTCAAAGCTAATGGCTGCCTCTGGCTTTTCTGTTTGTCTTTCTGCCTCCTGTGCAATGCAAATGAAATCACTTTCTCAGCCCTGATGCTGCTCAAGGGAAATGTGTATTTGGAAAATAATCAGTAGAAAGGAAAAGGCAGACAAGTAAATAAACTGGTTAATGAATGTATGATAAAACATCAATTAAAGCCGGCCTTGAGAACCCTTGCATCCATTGTTTATCCAATAATGGCACTGCAATTAAACTTGCAGTTTAAACTTCAATTAATGATTGAAGGTATCTATGAGGCTATAAATATCTGCAGGATATATGAATTTATAGTTAAATGGGGAGGAGACTATCATGACTGAGCAAGCGTATTCTGACATAAAAATAACTTTGCAAATACTGTGAAGCTCAGATTCCACCGATGCTAGTTTTTCCTGACCCAGGAGAACTCACACAGTGTTACTGTATCTTCCATCAAGGACCTAACCTGTGCCACCCGTTGGGTTAAGTGTGTCACATATATGCTGTTACTATTCATATAACAGTCCTGTCCTGTATCTCCTATTTACAGAAGAGAACAGAGATAGTGGGTGATTGCCTTGAGCCTGTATTTGAATCCGTAAAAGCGTCACCAAAAACTGGGGGTGTGTGAAAGCCCCACCTGTGTACGGAGAGAACCAATCGAGGAAACACAGGTAGCACACAGATATGTGGCAGTCTCCTATTCTTTATTTCTTTCACCAGAATTAATGTAAAGGGACAGCCAATCCGGGAAGCCACCATGGGGCCAGCCCTGTAAATATTTGCTTCTTATCTCCTTTCTGTTTTCCTTCAGTTATTTAGCGAAGGGCTTCTCTTATGGGTGACTGGAATAGACGGAGTAAGCATGTCACCTGGATTATCTGGTGCCCCTGGTTTGAAAATGTTCACGTTCAGAGTCAGGTGAAACCAGAGCTGAAACCTTATGAGCTGGTGCTCCAGTTTCTAGTAGCCTCCACCGTGACAAGGACTTAATCATATGTGCTTTTAGATTAGACAGTCTCCCTTCTGTCTGGTGCAGCCTGTCGAACCCGGACTGTGAGTTTTCCTTGGCCGTGAATTAGGGGCCCCCACAAGCCGTGACTTGGGTTGAGCCATTGTCCATGCAAAGGGCATTATTGCTCTCTTGATTATATATCTGCCTGGAGATTTCTACCAGGAAATTAGGTAACCATGTAATGTCAAGGGAGCGATTTGGTGTTGAAAAGTCTCAAAATAATCTTTAAAAAAAAAAAACCTTCTAAGGCAATTTTTCCTTTTTTTTTTTTCTTCAAAAAAATATTTGGGAGAATCTTTTCTTTTTCTGGTGTACGTAAGAGCAAGAGATTTCTGCTTTTCCAGCTAAGAGCAGTCTTGAAAAGGCATCCCTCCCCGAAAAAAGTTGGCTCTGTTTTCTGAATTGCTAGTCCCGGAGAACAAAAGAAGCAAGGGAAAGTTTGACTTGACTTCCTCTGCAATTTGTTTGTATCATCGGAGCAGAAAGAATCTCAGGGCTCGCCACTTCCTGAATGAAGAGGGAGGGAGAAAAAAATGCCTGCGTGTGGCCAATTCATTGAGAAGTATAGAGCTGATCAGCAGAAATCCCAATCTACTGGGGGCCAGAAGGTGAAAGGAACAGGGTTTCTCCAGCCAGTTAGAATCAGCTGCAAATTCAGCTGCAAGAGAACCACAAGGCCTGGATGGTGAATGTCACCAAATCCTCCCCCCAGCACCCCTCCCCCGTGTCCTCGCTGGGTGCGGGGAGGGGGGCACCAGCCTCTCCTGGCTTGTAGCTATGGGGTTGGTCACCCCAACTGTGTTTAAATCAGCCCAATTCAAAAATAGCAGTGGCAGCAATGGCATAGTATTGGAAATGATAAATATTTACTTGAAAAGAATGTCCAAGTCAGACTTAATTGAAATAAGGTTCTGTTTACTTTTCTTGGTCATAGCCAGCTGCAACAGCCAAACCAGTTAGACAACTTTTGGGGGGGTGGGGGTGGGGCGGGGTCAGGCATGTACTGAATCACTGGTGGCAAACTTCTGGGATTTTAGGAGAAAGGTTATTCTCTCTCTCTAGGTTCTTCTGGGCAAAATGCCTCTATTCTTTTCTCCTTTTTATAAAAACCAACTCGATGCAGGTTGAGCTCATTTGATGATCTCTGTTCGTTTCCTGCCACTTGTCTTTGAAAACTGGGGCGAGGCCTAAGGATTTAAATGAAAAACATCAGACCCTCTCTCTTCATGAGATCGCCCCTGCTTGCCGTTTCAAAGCCGTATTTGGTCAATGTCTGCCACGCTGGCCTGTTAAAAACAAAATTGAAATCAGTGGGTTAAAGGGGTAAGAAACAGAAAAAGGCAGTTTTAGCAGCAAATGCACTTTGGCTAGTATCCTTCTTGGAGAATGTGATTTCATGGGCCTTTGGGAGGCTGGACGTCATTGCCAAACTTGCAGTCAGAATGGAGGGATGGATGAGTGATAAAGAGATTTCAAATCTCACAATTTCTTACTGGAAGCTTCACTTCCAATTTGGAGAGTTTGTTTCAGTCAATTCCCTTGTGTAATTCCTGCTTCCTGCCAGAATGTGCTGTGGGTGTTTTCAGGAAAAAACCTGGGTCACTGAGTGCTCAGAATTCAGTCTTCACTTGGCCCTCTTTTGAATCCCCTGGATGGTGGGTTAAATAATGGTCCAAGGTGTTTTTTTTTAAAGTTGAGCTGATCTTGGGGTGAGGTAGCTTAATCTTTTGAATGTTGAGATTGAAAAATTATGTTTTAACAGCACTAGGAGACATGAAAATTGCCTTCTTCCAGGCTGTTCTGTTTTGATTCTATTTTATAGACATATGAACATTTCAAAGAACAAAGGGCTGGTATATAGAAAGGACACTTGAATATTCTTTATAAAGCTTCCCCTTTACGTCTAGAGAATGTTTACAAAGTTAATGAGTATGCTTTTTCATCACTGTAGGTTTCAAATGCCCCAACCATCTCTCCCTTTTTTATTTGAGAAACATTGAAACTGCTTGAATGGGGTAGGGATATCCTTTTTCTCTCATTGATTGGGAGACGAAAGACTCAGGAAAGAAAACTTTACTTTTGCTGCTGAAAGGTATATGCAGGTGGTCATAGAGTTGATTAAATTAAACCAAGGATCTAAAGACTGTTTAAAGTCTAACACAGAAGAATACTTTTATAGTTAGGACATGTGTTTGACTCTGCCCACTGGTTTGCATTTTATCTTACTGTGCTCTGGTCTCACGTGGGGTTGTTTACATGGAACACGCAAACCTTCAGGAATAATGAAGAGCAATCAAGAGATGAAAATCAGTATCATCAAGAACAAAAGTTGCCCTTGTTAGATAAGAAAAACATGTAGAAGAAGGAAACCATGCCCAGAACTCATTTTCTCCCTTTTTCATCTTTACCTATTTTTCTGAACCTGGGTTGCCCAATTTTGGCGCTGCTGACATCGGGGCAGCTCTTTGGTGTCGGAGCCTGTCCCTGTCTGTGTTGCAGAGTGTTGAGCAGCATCCCTGGCCCCTCAGTGCTAGATGCCAGGAGCTGCCCTCCAGCTGTGATGATCCAAAATGACCCCAAACATTGCCAGATGTCCCCTCGGGGAGGAAGTCCCCTCGGGTTGAGAAATGAGGAAGACCAACTTAGTGCTCAGCCAGCCATAGTGAAAATGACTGGAAGGCAGCAAAGTGGTTATTGTAATCAGAATTCATAGAGTCAGAACTGAAGATGTGAGAGGGAATGAATTGGACTTTTCAGTCTACAGGTGAGGGCGGGCCACACCGGAAGTGTGTACCAGGCACACAGTTAGATGGAGAGCTAACCAAATCTAAGGCTGCCTTTTTTTTTTTTTTTATGCAGTGCCTTATTTCCCTCATCTGTCACATTGTCTCCCACTCCTGGCAAGCATCTCAGAGTAGGAAGAAGACATGTCTCTGAGCCCTCATTTTTTTTTTTTTTTTAATAAATGTTTGCTTGTCTCAGAGTATTTTTCCTTGCGAACTCTGAAATAATAATTACTCCTTAAATGGACTGGACTCTAGGCTGGGACTCTTTGAGGGTTTTGACGGTTCCATGAATGCCCAGAACGATGCCTGGTATACAGTATGTGCTCAGTAAATATTTGTTGGTCCAGTAACTTTTATGCACAGGAGCGGGCTGGTGAGTTTGTGAATTCTTGTACTTTTTTGTAAGCAACATTTGTTTTTTCGAATATGATAATTTGTTAATATTTAATTAATCTGGCATGACAGATTAAATATTTTAAAAAGCTAACCACTTATTCACTTTAAATAACAGGTTTTGCTTTTAATGGAGAAAAGGCTAATGAAGAAAATAAAATGGCCTTTACAGCCTAACAGTCAGAGAAGCCCTAGTGACATTTAAACAGACGAATGACTACCAGCAACACATGCTTATAGTTAGAAGTTTAAAATTTGATAGAACTGTGTAGATGAATAGAGCATAAAGAAGACATTCATCCCTACCACTTCCCTAGATTCCTAATGCACAAAAAAATCCAAATAATCAATTTTTGGCATGTTGGTCCACAAAATTTTTCTATTTCTACAGGTATAAACCTACCAGCAAAATGTATTCTTTTTTTTAATGCATTATTTTAAATGGATTTAAACGCACACACACACCATAGAAAAGCTGCTTCTATAATTCTTTATGTGGTTTGTACATAGATATGTATTTGCACAATTATATGTTGCACAGCCATCTCTCTCCTAGCAGACTCCACCTGTGCAGCACTCTGTCTCAACGCCTGGCACACGACAAGCTCTTCACTTTTTTGTTAAATGAATAAACTGGTACATACTTATCTAATGGCAGGCACTATTTTTTTTAACAACATGCCTTGGCAGAAAAGGGACTCCTACACTATTGTTATACTAGTTAGTGAAGTTCTTCTAGATTCGTGTTCAATTAACTTTTTTTTTTTTTTTTTTTTTGGCATGGGCAGGCTCTGGGAATCGATCCTGGGTCTCTGGCATGGCAGGCAAGAACTCTGCCACTGAGCCACCGTCGTACCGCCCTTCAATTAACATTTATAGATTTAAAAATAATTGACTGTGTTCTAGGTGCTTTCACTTGAATTATCTCCTGTGATCCTCAGGCTAATCTCCTGAAGTGGTTGTTATTATTATTTTTAAATTTATTTATTAATTAAAAAAACTTAACAACAAACGAGCAAAAACATTCTTAAAATATGATCATTCCGTTCTACATATCTAATCAGTAATTCACAATATCATCACATAGTTGCATATTCATCATGATCATTTCTTAGAACAATTGCATCATTCAGAAAAAGAAATAAAAAGACAACAAAAAAGAAATAAAATGAAAACAGAAAAAAAAAAGATCATACATACCATACCCCTTATCTCTCCCTTTCATTGATCACTAGCATTTCAAACTAAATTTATTTTAACATTTGTTCCCCCTATTATTTATTTTTATTCCATATGTTCTACTCGTCTGAAGACAAGGTAGATAAAAGGAGCATGAGACACAAGGTTTTCACAATCACACAGTCACATCGGGAAAGCTATATCATTATACTATCATCATCAAGAAACATGGCTACTGGAACACAGCTCTACATTTTCAGGCAGTTCCCTCCAGCCTCTCCATTACATCCTGACTAACAAGGTGATAGCTATTTAATGCGTAAGAATAACCTCCAGGATAACCTCTCGACTCTGTTTGGAATCTCTCAGCCATTGACACTTTGTCTCATTTCACTCTTCCTCCTTTTGGTTGAGAAGGTTTTCTCAATCCCTTGATGCTTAGTCTCAGCTCATTCTAGGATTTCTGTCCCACATTGCCAGGAAGGTTCACACACCTGGGAGTCATGTCCCACGTAGACGGGGGTGGGGGGTGGGGGGGGTTGAGTCTGCTGGCTGTGTTGGCTGGAGAGAGAGGCCACATCTGAGCAACAGAAGAGGTTCTCTTGGGGATGACTCTTAGGCCTAATTTTAAGTAGGCTTCACCTATCCTTTGTGGGGTTAAGTTTCATATGAACAAACCCCAAGACTGGGGGCTTAGCCTATAGCTTTGGTTGTCCCCACTCCTTGTGAGAATATCAAGAAGTGAAGCAGTTATTTTAATTCCTGTTCTTCAAATGAGGAAGTGAAGCCAAGCCAAAGCCTAGCGATCTCTTCACTTGAATCAGATTGTTAAAAAAATGATGGTAGTAACATAAACGCAACACAAAATTTCCCATTTTAACTACTGACACATGTACAGCTCTGATATTAATTGATATTCACAATATTCTGTGACCGATACCTCCACCCAATACCCAAACTTTTTCATCACCCCAAACAGAAACTCTGTACCCATTAAATATTAACTCCCCATCCCTCCTCCGGGAACCTATAGTCTACTCTCTGTCACTATGTGTTTGTGTATTCTAGATATTTCGTCTAAGAGAAATCAGAAAATATCTGTCCTTATGTGTCTGGCTTACTTCACTCAACACGGATGTCTTCAAGTTTCCTCCATGTTGCATCGTGTGTCTGAACTTCATAAAATAAAATTTTAATATTAAAAAGTTCTAGGCCTCTGGCCCTATTTATATTTTTAAGTCTCTTCCTTTATGTCAGTCTCAAAAGTCAGACTGCTGTGAACAACAATCAAGCTCTAAATACCAAATATTTCTCTGCATTCTGTCATACTACTAAGAAACGTTTCAAGTCACTGTAGCGTAGTAGATAAAACAAAGAGCTGAAGACTTTAAATAAGCACTAAACGAACAACCAACCCTCCAACACAAAATAAATCTCTTGCAGAGTTGAAACTCATCAACTTGGCTTCTGAGAAGCCGATATGAGCGGCTCTGAATCAAAGCACAGGAAGTAAGTTGTAAATGGCACAATGAAATGAGTGCAACTATTTTGGGCGTTGAAACAGTCTGCTTGTCTGTTTAGATGGTCACCTTTCGAAGTGGGGAGGGAGGGTTTGGGGTCAAAATGCTTACCCAGTGGCCCCATTTTCAAAAAGAGACAGCCCATATGCAATTCTCTAAATAGCCTATGGCCAATGAACTGCACACTTAAAATGAGTGGATTTTATGGTAGGTAAATTATATTTCAATTAAGCTGTTAAAAAGTAAAAGAGCTAAATTAAAAGCTGCTTTGTTTTGCTGCCAGCCAGCCAGCACCGATTCTAGTCTTGTGTGTGGGTTTGGAAACTGTGGTCTGTGTGTCTGGTGCCTGCCAGAAGGCGGCAGCCTGAGAGGTTACTGCTCAATATTATGTAGAAATTGTATGTGCGGAGGCAAGGAGGTGAAACAGTTCTCTAAGGCCATGGGTGAGCACCTCCTGAGAAGTACAAAGGGATGAAAGAGGTGAAGTTTTTGTTCTGTAGGGATTTCTACATTTTCTGACCATTAGGAAACTGCAGATCTCCACGCTTGCTCCCACTTGTAGCTTGCCTGTTCACTCGGTTCACTCGTGAAGCAGTCTCCTTCCACCTGCTGGGATGCGGAGATTTATGGAGGCCGAATGGGATGGGAACTATTTCTAAATGAAATAATCACAGGAGTAGTGAAGGTGGCAGGGGGAAGAGGGACATAGAGATAGAGTGGGGGAGAGAGAGAGAAAGAGAGGGAGAAAGAGAGAGCAGAGAAATTCATTTCCGCGATCAAGTGAAGTTGGCTGTATATAACGGATCCTTAAGAAGAGCCATCTTGGGGGAATGGGCCAGTTAAATGACCCTAAAAAGGGAACGGGTGGAAGGGAAGGGACTTACTTCCTGGGAGGAGAAGGGTTTGCATCTATCCCATGATTTCAACGCTGCTGGAACTGACCTGGGGCATGAAACTGTAGTTAGGATGTGAGGAGGGGTCAGGTAAGACTTCCTTCAAACACACCACAAGAGCACATCGTCACAGGAAGGAGGGGGGGAAAAACCCCAAACAACCCCCCCAATTATAAACCATGAAAACCACCCCAAATAAGCAAAAACTAAACCCAAGCAAAAATACCTGAGCTGAAATAAAAAGCAAATGAAGTTTTTTTCACACCTGTGCAAATGTCCCATGCTTACCTCTGATTATTATTTTTAACCATAGATTTTAATTTTTTCTTTTGTATGCTGTATGGCAGGGTACACATTTCATTCTTTTTCCATGTGAGTGTCTCCTTATTGCAGCACCATTTGTTGAGTTTTTGGTTGTCTGCTTATTTGTTTTGTTTGGGAAGTACATGGGCCAGCAATCGAACCTGGGTCTAATGCATGGCCGGCGAGAATTCTACCAATGAACTACCCTTGCACCCCCCTTATTCTTTTTTTAAAATATTTTTATTAATAAAACAACATACAAACACATAAACATTCTTAACATGCGAACATTCCATACCTGGTATACAATCAGTGGCTCACAGTATCATCACATAGTTGTGCATTCATCACCATGATCATTTCTTAGAACATTTGCACCACTTCAGAAAAAGAAACAAAAAAGGAAAAAGAAAAAACTCATGCATACCGTATCCCTCACCTCTCCCTCTCATCGACCACTCATATTTCAATCTACTCTGTGTATTTTAACCTTTGTTCCCCCTGTTATTTGCTTATTTTTTTCATACTTTCTACTCATATGTCACCCCCTTATTCTTAATCATAGCTTTTAAAATGTCAACATAGCTCATCTATGGTGTAAGGATAGGACGTCAATTACTCTTGGGGTGGGAGAGAGAGAAGGACTTTTGCAGGGCTGGTTACCCAAATGTGTCGAGCTGGACCCTCCTGATTCTTGCCGTATTCTTGTCTGTATGCTCTATTTCACTAATATCTTTAAAGTGCCAATCATCTTCCTGTTCCTACTTCTTCATTAATTTCAGACTTAACGTGACCAAAAGAGAACTTGGATTCTTCTTGCTTTCATCGTGCTCATCTTGGACCACTTGTTCCCTTAAACAACGTCAAGGCCCCTTTCTCTGACACTTCTCCTCACCCAGTCTGTGTCCTGTTGTCTCTACACCTGCAAGTGTTCCAAATTGCTCTGTTTTGTCCACCCCTACCCACCCGTCCAAGCCCATGTTGTATTTTGGCAGGACAACTGCATGAGGTTCCCAATCTGTGTTCCAACTTCCCCACTCATCTCCCTCCCAACAGAATCCATTCCCCCAGCCTTTCTTATAATTGGAAATCAGATGACAACCTACTCCCTCTCTAAAACCTCCCAGTGGCTTCCCATCACCTTTAAAGTAAAACCCAGAGTCCCAGTCAGTTCTAGCAGTGTTGTACCAGAAAGGCCACAGCCATCCTGCCCACCTCATTCTTTCCATTTCCGCTCTTGCTCACTCTGTCGCAGCCATGTTGACCTTCTTTCTTTTCCTCAAACTTTCTGAGCTCATTCCTTCCTCAAGGACTTTGATTGTGCTATCCCTTGTCTTGGGTCTCTGCTCCAGTCTCTTCCACAAAGGCTGCCCCTGATTACCTACATCGCCCCTCCTCACCTTTGCATCATCTGTTATATTTCTTCACAACACCTGTCACTATTTCATCCCTTGGATTTCTCCCTCACTAGGATATGTGCCAGGAAGGCAAGGACCATGTCTACCTTGTCAATATGACTTGAATATATAAAAATAATTTTAAACATTGCATGCCTACAATAATTTTAAACATCACGTGTCCAATTCCAGAACTTCCCACTATCCCATCATCACCAGACCCCTAAAACTTGCACATGGTGACTATATTCTGTAGCTCAGGTAAAAAAATATTGGCATCATCCTTGATGCCACTTGTTCCCTCACATCTCGTGCTCAGTTCATTAGCACATCCTGCTGGCTTGGCCTCCCACAAGCCTGACAACTCAGCACCACGTTCTCCTTTTTTCCTGACCCCGGTAGCCAAATGATTCCCAGAGTTTATTGCAGGAGATTCCTCACTGTCCCCCTGCCACCCCCTTGTCCCTCTTTGACCTGTTCTCCAAGGCATGTTTTTTTAAAAAATAGTTTTAAAAGCGACACCTCTTTTCAGAACTGCCCAATGACTCTCCATTTCAGAGTCACATCAAAAGTCTTTCAGTGATTTCTAACTACCCATCCCTCTCTCTCACTACCTCATCTGTCTACTGCTCCTTTCCTTGCCCTCAGACCCTGTGCACTCGCTGCTCTCTCTGTCGAGAATGCTTTCCACCAGATGCCCCTGGTGTGCTCCCTCACTCGCTGAGGTCTCTGTCAGGGAGGGCTTCTCCAGCATCTCTCTTTTCAATTGCCTCTCATCCCCATGCCCTTTATCTCATTCTCCTACCTAATTTTTCCTCAAGGTATTTATCACAACTCTGACATGCACCATCTTTATTCATTTGTGGACTATCTCTATCTCTTCCCAACAGAATATAAGTTGCACAGGGTGGGGGACTTTTGTCTGTTTTTGTCATTTTTATATCTTCAGTGTTTATAAGTCAGTGTAGGAGCTCATAGGTATTGGATAATTGAATGGCTCAATGGTGCTGTTCACTCTTGAATAGCACAGGCTGAGAATTTATGTCCTTGTTGAGTGAATGAATGAATGATAACCAAAAGAAACTTACCAAGTGTGTTCCATCGGCAAAGATATAGGGAGTTTCTATTATGGGTCTGGGATTGATCTACCTTGGTCTGCAGTAGTGAGTAAAACAAACAAAATCTTGCTCACATCAAATGTGTAGTCTAATTGGTTGGGAAGAAGTTACTAATAAAACAATAACAGAAACATATCTTTACAAACTGTGGTACTGCTGAGAAGGAGGGTAGAGAACACTCTGAGTGTAACTTCACTAAAGAGAAGCTGTTTTAGTTTGCTAACACTGCCGGAATGCAATGCACCAGAGATGGACCAGCTTTTATAAAGTGGATTTATTTAGTTACAAATTTACAGTTCATCCGAGAAAAGGCAGCTAGTTTTCATCTGGGTTTCTCTGTCACATGGGAAGGCATGCAGCAATGTCTGCTGGCCCTCTCTCTCAGCTCTGCATCCCCAGACATCAGGGTCTATATTGGCTCTGAGTGCTTAGCTAAAGTGTGTTGAGCTGCTGAGCTCTCTTCTGATTCCTTCTTTTAAGCCTCCAGCCAGTGAAATTAAAACATCACTCATTGTGAAAGGCACTCCCCTTTGCCAATTGCAGTCGTAATCAGTCATAGATGAAATTCACATGCTGACGATTTAAGTCCATAGTAACAGAGCAAGTGGGTCTCATCACTTGGTCAAGTTGACACCTGAACCTAACTACTGTAGAAGGCTTGTTTGAGGAAGTGATATTTGAGTTGAGATCAGAAGGTTGAAAAGGGGCAGAGACAAAGCAGGGTTTGGGGACTGGTGAGAATGCTTCAGACAGAAAAAATTTCAAATACAAAGGCCCTGATCTGTCTGCATATGGATTAATCATTTATATTTTATTGTCTTTAAGAACCTAGTAAGATGTAGTATTTGATTTCTGATGTTTGCTATTATTTAAATTCAGTTTTTAGTTTAACTACTGTTATAATAGTAGCTTCTTTCCCCAATAGAGATGGGAAACATCTCCAAAAGATTCCAATTAAATGTTGGAGACCACAGAGTTTATGCAGCATTTAATTGGAACTTTTACATCATCCTTGTTTGTTTTTTTCTCTTTCCAGTCCTTCAATACTGGCTAGTCATTAAAAGTTAGAGCTGACTCTGGGTTAAGTGGACCATTTCCTGGAAGACAGCTGGTTGAATTCTCCCCTCTCCCATTTGCCTCTGAACTAAACATCCCTTTTGGAGAAAGGCTTTCTTTAGTGCCTTCTCGTTCAGCATCTTTTCCACAAGTTTCAAAGAAATCTAGAAAATAATGAGTAAAGTAACAGCCTGGATTTATTAAACACTTTACTGCACTAACACTGCAGCCCTGTGAACTAGGCACTATTATCAGTCTCTGTTGTCAGAGGAGGAGGCGGCTCTAAAAGTTAAGGAACGTGTTCCATATCAACCAATAACTAATAAATGTCAGAGGCACGCCTTGTGTGCAGGGCTGTCTGACTCATGAGCCTGCGCTCTTAAACAGCTAGCCATAAGGCCTCCCTGAACCAGGTTTTGAGTCTTCCTTTGCTTCAATTCCCCAACCGTTCAATGAAGATACTGAACCCAATGTTGTAATTCTTACGATTGATGTATGGACAGTTTTGTTGATATTTTCCCTTGCATCAGGACTCAACTCTGGCCTACTTGTGTTGAAAAAGAAGTTCAATGTATGGTTATAAGTAAATCACAGAAGGGAAAATAGAGACCCTGTAAAGAAAGGTAGGAGGGAAGGAAGGAAAGAAGGTAGAAACGAAGAAGGAAGGGAGGAAAAAAGTGCAGCCCCATGCTCCATGTATCTCAGCAGCAAAAAGTCTTCTCAAGGATTTTCTGCTGGAATGGCTGAGCTCCGATTGTGCTTTCCCAGCATCTATTTTGATGATTTAGCATGGTCATGGGCTAATTCATTAGCTAGGGGAGGATGGGGTGCCTTGATTGATGCTCCTACCAAGACAGCTCAATACAGGGTAGGGAAGCAGATAATCCCCTAAAGGAAAATCAGGGTGCCAAAATCTGAAGGACAGAAATGGATGCTGCTAACCACTCTACCTTCCTCCTGCTCCATCAAGTCTTGATTCTACCTTTGGCTCCTATTTAAAGAACTCATCTTTATCGATGTCCAGTGCTAGGCACATCATGGGTGCTTAAGAAGCAAACCAGTAAGTGAATGGAGGAGAACATACACATACCCAATGCTTAACAACTGTTTCCAGGTATATAAATAAGACATTGGTTCTCATTAAAACAAATGTCCCCTGTGCTGGGCTTTTTGAGGAGGTCCAATAAATAGCCCCATCTTCCCTGCCTAAATTTTCAACCAAAATGAGAAATAAAACAAGAGAATAAGCAGATGGGAGTTGAAATATTACTTTTAATCCTGATAAATCTAGATGTCTGCAAGGAAGCGGGCTTCCCTACACTGATCCCAGGATTAAACAAACTCTCCAACCAAGCCACAGGAGCAGAGCTCTCAGCCCTAATGCTAACTCTCAGCTACGTGAGGATACCAGGAGCAGAGAGCAGCTGTTCCCTTTACTCCTCCTTCACAGAGTGGAGGGGTTAAAGAGCAGAGAGAGGTGGGGAGTTTTAGGAATTGGTTTTTCTCCATGTGGAAGGAATGAAGGTAGTTGAGCAGGGCCTGGGGAGGTGTCTACCTCTGTTCTAGTTTGCTAGCTGCTGGAATGCAATATACCAGAAACGGAATGGCTTTTAAAAAGAGGAATTTAATAAATTGCTAGTTTACAGTTCTAAGGATGAGAAAATGTCCCAATTAAAACAAATCTATAGAAATATCCAATCTAAGGCATGCAGGGAAAGATACCTTGGTTTAAGAAGGCCAGTGAAATTCAGGGTTTCTCTCTCAAGTGGAAGGGCACATGGCGAACACGGCATCATCTGCTAGCTTCTTCTCCTGGCTTCCTGTTTCATGAAGCTTCCCGAGAGGCATTTTCCTTCTTCATCTCCACAGGGCTGTGGCTGGTGGACCCTGCTTCTTGTGGCTATGTCATTCTCTGCTCTCTCTGAATCTCTCTTTCTCCAAAATGTTTCCTCTTTTATAGGACTCCAGTAAACTAATCAAGACCCACCCATTTTAACAACCACTCTTGATCACTCAAGATCACATCAAGATGTGACTCCCTAAGTCACATCTCTAGGGAGATGATCTAATTACAGTTTCAAACATACAATGCTGAATAGGGATTAGAAGAAATGGCTGCCTTTACAAAATGGGATTAGGATTAAAACATGGCTTTTCTAGGGTATATACATCCTTTCAAATTGGCACAACCCCTAACTGATAAGAATCTTCTCCAAACTTGTTAGCTCTCTTAGTTCCTATTTACTGATTACTTTTTCACAACCTGTGAAAATTTCCACCCCCTGAGACTGTCCATACGAATCAAAACGCTTGGGTGAAAAGTAGAAAATTTTGTCAAAGGACCAATTATGAAAGTTCTCTTAAAACAGAAAAAGTAAAAGCCCTAGAAAGGCAAGGTATAATGGCTATTGTAATTATCACAGCAAGAGCCAAAAGAACAGTTTGCCTGATGTTAAAGACTGAATTGACTGACAGGCAGGCATGGCTAAGCACAAGGCTTTAGAGTGGAATATTCTTCAGTTTGAACTTACACTTTGCTCCTTATTGGCTGTGTAAACTCAGCCTTAGTACTTGACCTTTCCAGACGTCATTTCTGTAACTATAAAATAAGGATAATAATAGCATCTATCTGATAGGATTTTTTGTGATGATTTATTTAGATAATGCATTTCCGATATAGTGGTACACAGTGAGCTTTTTAAAAATTTTACTTATTTTTATTGTGAAATATATATACAAAAAAGCAATAAATTTCAAAGTACATTGTAATAAGAAGTTATAGAATAGATTTTAGAGTTTGATATGGGTTACAATTCCACAATTTTAGGTTTTTCCTTCTAACTGCTCCAATACACTGGAGACTAAATGAAATATCGGTATTTCATTCAGTAGTCATACTCATTTGTTAAATCCTATCTTCTCTGTTATAACTTCTCCTTCTGCTTTGATTTTTCTCCCAATCTTTATGGGTATTTGGGCTTTGCTTCTTCTAATTTTTTCACGTGGGAAGAGTCTGTCAGTAATATGGGATAGGAGGATGAAACAAGCTGATGTTCTTGGAGAGACGGCCCGCTCTGGGTTTCAGGACTTATCTGGCCTAGGAACCCATCTGGAGATTATATGTTTCTGGAAAGTAATCATGGTGCAAGGAAGTTTTGCAGACTCTCAGATAGAGCCCTAGGTGTTCTTAAGATTGTCAGGAATGGTTTTAGTTGGGGGTTTAGCAAACCATGGTAAAAATAAATATCTAGCTGAAGCTTGAGTAAGAGTAGCCTCCAGAATAGTCTCTCAACTCTATTTGAACTCTTTCAGCTCAGTGAACTTTTAATAAATGTTAGCTAATATTGCGGTTATGATGATTTTTTCATTGGCAGTGTTGATTCCAGTCATTGGGTCATGATAAAATGTAGATTTAATCACTTGCATCATTTGTTTGCTAATGTGCCAGAGAATGTACTGGAAGAGGAGGTTGGGGGTCAGGATTCAAAATCAAGTTCTGGTGCTTTCTAGCTGCATGATAACTGGCAAAGTCATTAAACCTCTGTGAGCTTTAGTTTCTTCATCAGTTATCAGGTGGCAAAAAAAATTATAGGAGGGTGGGACACATGGCTCAGCAGGCAGAGTTCTCACCTGCCATCCCAGAAACCTGGGTTCGATTCCCGGTGCCTGCCCATGTCAAAAAACAAATGAACGAACAAACAAACAAAAAAACAAAATAAGAGAGCTAATTTGACTTTGGGACATGAGTCACAAAACTCAGTTTGGAACACGGGTTTTCTTTTCTTGGAACATTCCCTCCTCATCCCATTTCCTTGTCTAGTTCACACACGGTCAGCTGGGGGATCTCAGGTCACAGGCTTGTTCTGCTGGGGTGGGGGTGGGGCCTGCTCCAACTCCCTAGATGAGTTAATCCCCCCACCCACCCATTGTATGTTCATTTACTCCACAGATTTTATTGAGCAACTACCCTGACTGCCAGACACTGCTTTGGAGTCTGACTAATGAATAAGGTAAACACAGTCTGGGGCTTTCAGAATGGGGAGGAAAAAGACAAACAAGCAAAGAGGCGAAGAAGAGAATGTGTCAGGCAGCATTGAGCAGCCCGGCCTGAAGGAAATAGACAAGGGCAGAGAACAATGAGTGACTGAGTTTGGTGTCAGAGAAGGGCTCACTGAGGAGATGACACTGAGAGCCAAATGATGATAAACAGCGAGAAGCAAGGGTTGGGGGAACGATGTCACAGGTGATAGGAATAGCAGATGAAAGACATGAGGTGGGAACAAAGGCCAGGGGAGATGGAATAGGGTGAAGGTAGAAGGGCCTCTGTGCCCTCCCAGCCCTGGGTACCTTTCCATTGCGGAATTTATCACATAGTATTGATAAATGATATTCCCGCTCTTACCTTCCCCATTTTCCCTATTCATGTCACCACCAGCCAAAGACCCAAGTGTCATCTTTAAAATGTCTTGCTTTTTACCACCTCCCACATCCAAACCATCATCAGGTCCTGTTGGCTCTTTCTGTTGACTGTACCTGAAAAACACACCCCAAGTGTGCACTTATTTCTCTACCTTTGCTCCCATCAGCCTAATTTAGTTCATTATCATTTCTTGCCTGGAAGACCTCAGTAGACTCTTTTTATTTTTAATCTACTAAATTTATTTTAACACTTGTTCCCCCTAGTATTTATTTTTATTCCGTTATGTTTTACTCATCTGTCGATAAGGTAAATAAAAGGAGACACAAGATAGACACAGGTTTTCACAATCACACAGTCACACTGTGAAAGCTATATCATTATACAATCATCAAGAAACATGGCTCCTGGAACACAGCTCTACATTTTCAGGCACTTCCCTCCAGCCTCTTCATTACATCTTGACTAACAAGGTGATATCTATTTAATGCGTAAGTATAACCTCCAGGATAACCTCTTGACTCTGTTTGGAATCTCTCAGCCATTGACACACTATTTTGTCTCATTTCACCCTTCCCCTTTTGGTTGAGAAGTTTTTCTTAATCCCTTGATGCTGAGTCCCAGCTCATTCTAGGATTTCCATCTCACGTTGCCAGGAAGGTCCACACCCCTGGGAGTCATGTCCCATGTAGACAGGGGAAGGGCAGTGAATCTGCTTGTTGTATTGGCTGGAGAGAGAGGACACATCTGAGCAACAAAAGAGGTTCTTTGGGGGGGTGACTCTTAGGCATAATTTTAAGTAGGCTTGACCTATCCTTTGTGGGGTTAAGTTTCATATAAACAAACCCATGGATTGGGAGCTCAGTCTATTGCTTTGGTTGTCCCCACTGCTTGGTAGAATATCAAGAATTCTCCACTTAGGGAAGTTGAATTTTCCCCCTTTCTCACCATTCCCCCAAGAGGACTTTGAAATACTTTTTTACTGACTGTTCAAATCACTGTGGGATTTATTGGGGCTCTCAGTAGACTCGTAATTGATCCTACTGCTTCCACTGTCTGCCACCCCATCCCCACCCCCATTATCAAATTTACTTTCTCCATGACATAAAAGTAGGGGAAAAAAAAGACAATCATGCCTAAAATCTCCAACCCAGTTAGAATAAATTCCAATCTCCTCTTCTAGTAAAGCCATGTAATTCTCACCTATTAGACCCAGCCAACTTCCTCTCCCCATCCTTGCACCAGCCTTTGGGCCTTTGCACATACTGTTTCCTCTGCCTGGAAAACTCTCACCCCAGATCGTCACAGGATGGGCTCTGTCTTGCTATTCTGGTCTCCACTTCTTCAGAGAAGCATTCTTTGGCCATCAAATATTCAAGATGGCTTTAATAGGTTTCTTGGTGTTTCTGTCTTTTTTTTAAGCAATACTTCTGGCACCAGATATATCTCTTTCTTCATCTTTTGCTCATGATTTGTGTTCACTAACTAGATGGTGAACTCCATGGGAGCAGGGCTCTTGACCTTGGTATGCCCGTTGTTCTTGCTAAGCCTACCACTGGGTCTGATACATAGCAGGGACTCAAAGGATATCTGTTGAATAGACAAATGGATGAATGAATGGGATTTGGTCTTGTCTTAATGGTAGGCATCAAGTACCTCATGAAAGGAAAATTATGTGGCTCCCTCTCAATCCTCTGGCCTGGACTCCTGGGCTGCCAGGTCCCAATATTCAGTGACACAATTACTTCCATCACTGACTCCCATGACATCATCAAACCTGATACCTGTACTCTCTCTCTTCATTTTGGTGACACATGTGTAGTCTTTCTTGGGGGTGTTAATGGGCCCTGGCACCATATTGTTTCTCTTAGAGGCTCCCCTCTTCCCAGTCAGGCCTGTTCCAGGCTCTGGGCATCATCCAGACCCAGAAAATACGTCCTAACACTCACCTTCTCCCTGGACTAGGGGCATGGTGAATCTACCGACTGGATTCTAGCTGGTGATGTATAGAATTTGCCACACAAATTCCAAGCCACGGGCCTACTCTTCACCCCCAGAGTAGGATTATTTGGAGATACCATCAGCCCCTTCCTCAGAGCTGCCCTCCAGCCATGGTGCAATTATAGAAGCACCAAGATTCTGACTGAAACCCACGCAGAGGCAGCAGCCACAGAGGGACCTGCTAGAGGCAGACACGTGGAGGAAACACAAGACAAGCTCGAAGGTAGCCCTTCCTTTCTCAGCAATCCTTTGGTAATGCCCTTGGCAAGTTTCCCTGGGAAAGAAGGTGGCAGGAGAGTTGAGCTGTGGGGAACACAGACTTGGGCCTCTTCACGCTGCCACTTAGTCCCAGGAGGGTCCTGGGCGAGGAGCTAACTCTCCATAGGTCTCTTCTATAAAACAGGGATGAAGGCATTTGTGTCATAAGATTATCATTGATGGAGATGGCATATGAGAAGTGTTTGGTATGATGTTTGGGACATAATTGCTAATATTTATTCGCTACTATTACCATTAAGAAACATGTCATTATCCTCTCACAGGAAAAAGATAAGCGTAGTGTGATAAAATATATGACTTTATTTATCCTTCCCGTGTCCTGAAATGTTCTTCCACTTCCTTCCCCAAAATGAGACTCCTCTCATTTTGCAATCAGGGCTGAAATGTCATCTCCTCCAAGAAGCCTGCCCTTTCAATCAGTTAGTCTCAACTTTGGCCACACATTGGAATCACCTGGGGGAACTTTTACAACTATTGACTCCTATGTAAAACAGAATCCAGAGATTCTGTTTTATTTAGGTGCCCTCTGGATAATGGGAGTTTTGAACGCTCTCCAGGAAATTCTAAAGGCAGTGTAGCATCTGACCCAAAGTACAGACCCTGGAGCCTGACTGATCAGGTTCATATTCTAGTTCAGTGACTCACTAGCTGTGTGACTTTGGACAAGTTCTCAAAACGCTCAGTGCTTCAGCTTCCTTCTATTGAATGGATGTAATGATAACAAAAGTGAGCCAGTTTGAATCTGTTGTGGACCCCAGAAAAGCCATGTCCTTTAATCCTCATTCCATATTGCTGGGTGGGAGCTTTTTGAATATCCATGGAGATGTGACTCATCCAATTGTGGGTGGAACCTTTTGATTAGATGAAGTTGTGATCCTGCCCATTCAAGGTAGGTCTTGATTAGTTTACTGGAGACCTTTAAAGAGCCAACCCAGGGAAACATTTTAGAGGAAAGCTTAGAGGCAGACATTTGGAGAAGCTCAGAGTCCCAAGCTGATAAGTCTGTTTGGAGAGCAGACACCTAGACATGGACATTTAGGGATGCAGAGCCCAGCAGACATCATCATGTGCCTTCCCATGAGATGTTAAGTAAGGACCCACAGAACTGAAAAGCCAGAATCTGGAGAGAGCCAAGGATAGCGAAGAGAAGAAATCCAGAGTTTGCAGCAGAGAAGCTAAGAAAGGACCAGCACACAGTGACCTCATGCCTTCCCGTGTGACAGAGGAAACCTGGACACCATCTGGCTTTCTCTGGCTGCCTTAGTTTGAACATTTTCAGGGCCTTAGAACTGTAAACTGGTGGCTTAATAAAATCCCTGTATAAAAGCTAAC
The DNA here is from genome assembly GCF_023851605.1 of Tamandua tetradactyla. Taxonomy (NCBI): domain Eukaryota; kingdom Metazoa; phylum Chordata; class Mammalia; order Pilosa; family Myrmecophagidae; genus Tamandua; species Tamandua tetradactyla. The sequence continues at coordinate 31,715,296 of NC_135327.1, read as the reverse complement.
CTATTGTTGGTAAACTGCATTCCAGCAGCATTAGCAAACTAAAGCAGTCTGCCAGACACAAAGTTAAGACGTGCCTATAATTCCTTTTGCTTCAGGTGCAGTATATTATCCATTACACGTTATCTTCTCACCCACAAAACTCTGGTCTTTGCTTTCATGTTGTTAGGTTTGCTGAGTGTCGGCCTTGCTGAGTAGACCTGGGGTAGCTAAATGTGGTTTTGACCTTTTATCAAAGGTGCTTGGTCTGGAAATCGAACGTGGGTCTCCTGCATGGAAGACGAGCATTCTACCATGGAACCACCCATGCACCCTAAGTTTTTACATTTTTAATTGATTAAAAGAAAAACAAAAGATGAGGAACATTTTAAGATGCGTAAAATTTATATGATATTCAAATTTCATAGTCATAAATTGTTTTATTAGAACACAGCCATGCACATTTGTTTACAGGGTAGCTGTTTCCTGCTACAACGGCAAAATTGAGTAGTTGTGAAACACACGGAAAAAGTAAGTTTACCAATCCCTGAAGGAGATCCTGCTGCCTCCACAGTACTGCTCTTGGGCTCATTCTCCTAAACCCTTTTTTTTTTTTAATTAATTGAAAAACAACATTTAGAAATCATTCCATTCTACATATGCAATCAGTAATTCTTAATATCATCACATAGATGTATGATCATCATTTCTTAGTACATTTGCATCGATTTAGAAAAAGAAATAGCAAGACAACAGAATCTCCTAAACCTTGAAAATTCAGAGTGCCACCTGACTCCAAACACAAAAAGGTAAAAGCTAAAACTGGAAAGCTTCTAGAAGAAAACAAAGAAGAATATCTTTACAACCTTGGGTTAACCTCATCACATTAAACATTTCTGCTCATCAAAAATTGGGGTTTTAAGAAAATGAATAGTGGAGCCGCAGATTGGGAGAAAATACCTGCAATACATACATGTATGATAAAAGGCTTGTATGCAGAATATGTAAAGAATTCCCAGAAGTAACAAAAAAGATAAACACCCAAATTTTAAAAATGGGCAGTGGACTGACACTTCACAAAAGAAAATGTAGAAGAGCCTCAAAGCACATGGAAACGTAGGCAATATCATGAGTCATCAGGGAAATGCAATTTAAAACCACAGTGAGATACAGTTTCACACACATTAGAATGGCTTGAAAAAATGACAATACCAAATGTTGGTGAAGGTGAGAAACAACCAGACAGTCACCGATTGCTGAGGGGAGTTCAAATGCTTTGGGGAACTGTTTGGCAGTTACTTATAAATTAAACATACACCTCAGAGCTAGCCGTTCCACTCCTAGGTATTGGACCCAAGAGAAATGAAAACATACGTCCACACAAAGCCTCGTGCATGAATGTGCATAATCGCCCCAAACTGGAAACAGCCCAGCTGGCATGAGTGGCAAAACCGATTTCTTCAAGAATGAGGCGTATCCATACAATGGGCTGGCACACAGTCATGAAATAACACCAACCTCTGGTATATACAACGACCCGGATGAATCTCCAAATCATGCAGAGTGAAAAAAGTTAGACACAAAGGAGCACATATCGTATGATTCCATTCATATGAAATTCTCGAGAAGACCACTCTAATCTGAGTGACAGCAAGCAGCTCAGGAGTTGCCCTTGGGAGGTGGGTGCTGGTGGTTAGTACTGATGGAAGGGGGCTCAGGGGAACTTTCCGGAGTAAGAAAAACATTCTATAACTTGCTTTATGTGGTTGTTCCAGGGATGTATAATTGTCGAGAGTCAGAACTAAGTACGTAAGTCCCATGAATTTTATAAATTATACTTCAATTTTAAAAATTAGAGCGAAGCGCTTGACCTTGAAAGGTGAGAAAATCTCTCTTCATAGGTGGGCAGTCACCCAGGGTTAGCACCTTGCTCGGCCTCTGTGGTGAGTGAGCCTGGTCAGCTTCTCAAAGGACGAGGAGAAACTGTGAGCTCTGATGTCTGTCAGCTGTGAGCGGCCGTCATCTGGCATTTCCTGCATTAACTAGAGCTCTCCTGTGAAAGAAATAACAGCAATCTCTGCTTTCTTCGGGCCAGAAATTCATGTCTGGAAAACCATTTCCTGGTCTTACAAAACGACAGCACCCCGGGCTCAGCTGGGGAGCTCAGCTCTCCCATGGAACAGAGGCTGGGGGCCCACCTGAGGACAGTCATGTGCTTGTCTCTGGCTAATTAGAAGCTCGCTCCCCACCCCCAGGCTTGCAGAGCGTCCTCAACAGAGCACACAGGTCCCAGCACACTGCGGAGAGGAGAAGCAGCAGATGCAGTGGCTGTGTCGAGTTTTATGTTCAGAGGACAAGGGAAATGAAGCTGTCGCCATGAGGCAAGTGGCCAAGACCTTTGACTTTGCCATAAATCCGAGGGCAGTACTGGGAGCACTTTTGGGGGGTTCATTTCCTATTGCTGCTGTAACAAATCACTATAAACTTAGTTGCTTAAAACAACACAAATTTGTTAAATTAGAGTTCTGGCAGTCCCAAGTCTAACAAAGGTGTCTGTGAGCTCAACTCGAGGTGTTGGCAGGGTTGCCCCTCCTTTCCAGAGGCTCTAGGGAAATTTTGTTTTTGTGCCTTTTCCAGCTTCTAGAGGCATTCCTTGGTGCATGTCTCTCCTCCTCCATCTTCAAAGCCATCACGTTGCATCGCTCTGGGCCTTTCTTCCATGTTCACATCTTCCCTGCTGCCCTCTCTCACCCATAAGAACACTTGGGATGACATTGGGCCCACCTGGAGAATATTTATTTTAATGTGAGCCGATAAGCAAGCTTAACTCCACCTGCAACTTTAATCCCCCTTTGCCATCCGACGTGGCATATCCACAGATTTCAGTAGTTAGGAGGTAGATATCTTTGGGGGACCATTTTTCTGCCTATCAAATCCCCTGATGTTCAAAGTCCACCGTCAGCTCACAACCTCTCTTAGGATTGAATTGGATGCATAGCTTGGTTCTGAAACAAGTTGTGTAAATGATAATAACAATTACAGCAACAATTGTAGTAGGCACACATTGAGGACGTGATGTGAAGCAGGCACAGGGTGCAGGGGTTCTCATTTGATCCTTATAGAAACCCCATGGAGAAGGATCATCATCCCTATTACAGATGGGGAAACTGAGGCGCAGACAGTATCAGTAACCAGTGTGAGTTTGCTCAGCTTTTAAATGGCAGATCTTGGATTAGAAGCTTAGTTTGTCTGACTTTTAGAGTCTTTGATCTTAAAAGCAATTGTCTTTTACCACAAACTTCTACGACATTCCTAAGTCCCTTTCCTCTGAGCAGAGATCTTATATCGGGATTAAAGATAATGCCTGCTCAATGCTTAGCAAATAGACAGACCCAGGACATGGAACTCTTTTATTGGGTAGCTCAAAGAGGGTCTTATTACCTCTTTGTGCCTCCCCTGTTCCTTCCTTCCTGTTTTCCTCCCTCCCTCCCTCCCTTCCTTCATTCCTTCCTTCCTCCTTCTCTCCTTTCTTCTTTCCATCGATCCATCGATCCATTGATCCATCCATCCATCCATCTGTCTGTCCACAAATATACAGAGGCATCTTTTAAAGTGGGTGCAATGTGGTATAACTGTAAAGACCTGGGTTCTAAGTCCAGGCTGCTTGGCTTCAGCTTCCACTATCATCACATATTAATTGCTTCCGCTTGGGTCCACAGTACCTTTCTAAGCTTCAGATCCCTCCTCCTTTGTAAAAATTGTCACATAACCTTATCAAACTGCAGAAATGCTTACAACCAATCATGCACGCCCGGCACATGGAAAGTTACCACGATGAAACCATTCTTTTTCATCCATTACTGAAGCTGGTCGTGTGAGGAAGGGAAAATGTATGACCTTTACTGACAAGGACCTTTCTCTCTCTCTCTCTCCTATGTCTCTCTCTCTATGTCTCCATTAGTGACATAATGTAGGAAATTAGGAAGGACTGAAAATGAGAGACCAAGACAGTTTATAACATGGTTCTAACTTGTGGTTAAGAAATCAATGAAGAACTGGGTCAATGTATGAAGAAAGAAGGAAGGGGTGAAACACCCAGAGGCCCCCTGACCATCTTGCAGGGCTATTCTGATCGCCAGATGTGGTCTACCACACCAGCCATTCCCAGATGAACTTTGTGGTTTTCACCTTGGCTGTTGCTGCCTCGTCTAATATTTGCTCAATATTTTTCTTTAAATCATTCCATTATTTAATACTTGATTGCATTTCTATAAAAAGGGAACTTTATGCTATTGCAGTAAATGGGGGGCTGATTTGCTTGCCACAGATAGAAGGAACTTGTGAAAATAGATATGTGACTATTAAAAGTAATAAATTATTTTGCCCACACACCACCTAAAATTGCTCTGTATCCCGCTGCTGGGCATCATAACGTACTTTGGGATGTGCTGGTCTTGTGCAAAGAACCGGCGACTCTGCATGTTTTGATTCTTAGTGCCCAATCTCTCTGCTTCTCAGTTTCTCATCGTTAAGATGGGGATGTAAATAAAAATAGCTGCTGTTATTGAGAAAATTGAGCCCTTTATACCCATGAGCCCAACTTGTCCTTCCAGTGGAATCATCATGATGTATTATCATTGAGGTTGTATTTATAAGAAAGCAAGGCACAAAGAGGGAAGGAGCTTTGACCCAGTCACATAGCTCCTAACTGAAAGAGCAGGCATGTGAACCCAAGTGTACTTCCAAATCCAAAGCCTTGACCATTGTGCAATGTGCCTCCCTGTGCTGGTCACTTCCCAGGAACTGATGACGATGAAATTAGCTAATTCTTAGGATGTGCAGGTGTGTGTGTGTGTGTGTGTGTGTGTGTGTGTGTGTGTAGATGAAAGGGTGACGATATTTAATGGGTGCTTAGCATTTGCCGGACACTGTTCTAAGCACTTTTTCTGTAGTAACTCATTAAGTCTTCATAGCAGATTTGTGATGGAGACCTTATCATTATTTCCATTTTACAAATGAGGAAACTGAGGCACTGCACCTAGTCAGTGGGGAACCCTGGATTGGAATCCTGGGGGTCTGGCCCCAGAACTTACATTCCACAGCTGATAAGGGCATAGTGCAGATGACACAACTGTTCATGTCATCTGCCTATGACAGTTTTGACTCTGCAACCGAAAGTTTATCAGTCAGCACCAGGCTGTTATCTAGCCTCTGTCTAGCCCCACCTTGCTTTATTTCCTGTTTTAAGATGGAATTCAGATTACCTTGGCCTTCTAAGAAATTCATCTCAGGCCAGGAAGGTGCTCCTGCATTCAATCCTCTAACCACCAAAATTATGGACCGTTTACTATATGTTAGACTCCGTGGAGATGAAGAAGGAAAACACCTCCCGGGGAGCTTCATGAAACAGGAAGCCAGGAGAGAAAGTGGCAGATGACGCTGTGTTTGCCATGTGCCCTTCCAGCCGAGAGAGAAACCCTGACTGTACTCGCCATGTGCCTTTCCAGATGAGAGAGAAACCCTGAACTTCATCAGCCTTCTTGAACCAAAGTATCTTTCCCTGGATGCCTTTGATTGGACATTTCTGTAGACTTGTTTTAATTGGATATTTTCTCGGCCTTAGAACTGTAAACTAGCAACTTATTAAATTCCCTTTTTAAAAGCCATTCTGATTCTGGTATATTGTATTCCGGCAGTTAGCAAACTAGAACAGTTACCCAGCCCACATGTCAAAAGAGTTACTTCTCAGGAACCTGTTCTAGATCCTGGGCACTCAGTTATGAGCAAAACAATAAAAAATTAATGTTCACCAAGCATTCATGAAATATATGTAATGTATATAAACACAAATGTATTTGTATGTTTGACATGTTTAGTATTTTTTAATATATTAATTTTGTCTTTTATTTTTTCACTTAACATTGCTTTGTGCACATTTTACAATACATCCAAGAATTCTTCAAATGCATCAATTTTTATGTCAAAAATCTTCTTTCAGAAAGATGTAAATTTATTAATTTAGCCATTTCTTTAAATGAAAAATTGATATTCCACCATTTTCCCCATTATGTGAAATAATGCTGCAGTGAACATCCTTACGTCATACCATTGGTGGCATCTCTGATTACCTCATTCGATTCTAAGACTTGGGGTTCATTTCTAGAAGTGGGACTGTTGAGTCGAAGGGTACTAACTTTAAAGACTCCTTAATACTCATGATCAAATTGCTTTCCAGAAAGATTTTCCCAGTTTTTACTTAATGCAAGAGTTTACAGAAAGATTTTCCCAGTTTTTACTTAATGCAAGAGTTTACAGAAAGATTTTCCCAGATTTTACTTAATGCAAGAGTTTACAGTTAAATATAAGGAGTCTTGTGGTATCAACAGTCATAATTAGCTCAACCCATGAATAACACATCTAAAAACTTCTGGTGACAAGAACAGGCTTTCAGAAAGAGAAAAATAGTATATTGGGTTCAAATACAACTCACCTTTTGAACCTGATGGCCTGAGCATATTTCCTTTTGATCAGTCCCATGGTACTCATTGGATTTTAATCATCCCAGTAGACAAACAACTTGGACACATTTCAAAGACTTGGCAACAAAAGCATAATCAAGAAGTGATTGGCTTATGGGAAAAGATGAAAAAAGCTGAAAGTCTGAAAGCGGTGTTGGTGAAAAACCCTGGGAGATGCGATCACCCTTTCCAAGCACTGGAATTCAGTAAATAAAAAGCTAGAAGAGGAACTTCCTATGGGGTGGTTCAAAGGTAATGGGACATACCAGAACACTGAGAATTCCAGACCAGGATCTCAAGAGGAAACTGCCTTGCTGTGCCTCTCTATAAGTATAATCCATGGAGGAAATGACAGAATTCCTTTTCAAGTCTGAGTAGGTGAATCAGCAGGGCCATGACAGGCCAATCAGATGATGTGACTTTGGCTTCCAGTGAGTTGCTGCAGGAGAACTGAGTACAACCAGCAAGATTCTGCCTTCTTCGGGGAGTAATGCGAAGTTTCTATCACAGAGCGCAGTGCAGTAGAGAATCTTGGCTTGAAGGGAAAACAATTCACATGCTCTCTTTATCTGAGAGATGAAAATCTGAGGCTTAGAATTAGCTGTCTAGAGTAAGGATCACCAAACTTTTTCTATAAAGGCAAAGACAGTAAATATTTTTGGCTCCGTGGGCCCTAGGGACTCTATTACAGCTGCTCAACTGGGACCTTGCGACCATAGACAAGATGTAAATGAATGGGCATGGCTGTGTGCCAAAAAAACTTTATTCGCAGAAACAGGCAGCCACCCTTGCAAATCATATCCTGATCTAGAGAAATGGGAGGGTGGCAATGTAAAAGAGTGAAGAGGTTTGAGAGATCTGGGTTCAAATTTCAGCTCTGCAACTCAATAGCTGTGTAACCTCAGGCAGTTAATTAACCTTTCTGAACCTCAATTTTCTTGTCCTTAAAAAGGAGTTAAACTATTATAATATGCTTCTACTGAATGTAACAAAGGCATTATGCCAAAACCAATTGTCAACAGGTGGGGGCATAGGGGAAGGCAATGATCCTTTGTGGAAGGAAAGGAAATACCTTCATATGGATTATGGTGGCGAGGTCATGTCTATATACTTAGGTTGGATTATATGATGTGTGAATAAACCTGTTAAAAATGAACAGAGAGAAACAAGTGCTAGAGGTAAAGTGGAGAAAGACTTGTACCTATTCACTGCAGGTAGGGAAACTGAGAGGTGCTGCCCCTTGAAGGGCAGGGTGGTGGTTCCACAAGAGGCTAGGAGTGGGGTTGCCATATGATCCTGAAACCCTGTGCTCAGTATATTTATGGTATATACATACAATGGACTTCTGGGTGACTGCAAGAATGGATGAAGTTGTGAGGCATGCAACTAGGTGAATGAAACTTAAGGACTGTATGTTGAATGGAATGTCAGAAACAAAAAGACAAATATCATGCCTCACTCATATGGACTAAGTATAATATAAAAACTCTGTGAACTGAAGTTGAAGGCATGGGTTTTCAGGTTGGGGCCTATTGTAAGGGCCCTAGATTGTAGGCTTTTAGAGCAGTCACATATATTCAGGAGTTGTAACTGCTATTTGTAAATTACGAGATATTGAGGTGTTTGTGTTTAACCTGGTCATTCCCAGAAACTTGGAGTATTTATGTGACAACTGAGTCTCAGAGTTAGAGCTCTGAAGCTATGAAAGTCAGCAGTACCCCATACAGGAACTATTTAAAAAGTTAAGAAAGGGATCAGACTAGAGATATGAAGGAAGCTTATCTGGATAGGGCTAAGGTACATCAGAATACAGCGTAAAGGATGATATTGTTCATATTTTAAAACTTTAACTTCTGTGTGAGACCAAGGGGAGAGATGGTTCTTTGGTGCAAAATTTACATTTTGGGTAGTGCATCACCTAATTTAACTTGTATGGTCAGTTTAATTGAACACCAAACAAAGTACATGGAATCTTGACTAGAGCAAGAGATTTTGTTGGTTTGCGCAGATTAACATGATACCCTGATCCCAGAGTAATTTGGGCAGAGAATAAAGTATTTGCAAAGTCCCTTGGGGGGGCTGGGGAGAAAGGAGGAAATATTCAACTTCCCCTGTTCTAGTTTGCTAGCTGCCAGAATGTAATATACCAGAAACGGAATGGTTTTTTAAAAGGGGAATTTAGTAAATTACTAGTTTACAGTTCTAAGGCTGAGAAAATGTCCCAATTAAAATAAGCCTATAGAAATGTCCAATCTAAGGCATCCAGGGAAAGATACCTTGGTTCAAGGAGGCCGATGAAGTTCAAGGTTTCGCTCTCAAGTGGAAAGACACATGGCAAACATGGTCAGGGTTTCTCTTGCATCTGGAAAGACATATGGGGAACACAGCATCATCTGCTAGCTTTCTCTCCTGGCTTCCTGTTTCATGAACCTCCCCAGGAGGCATTTTCTTTCTTCATTTCCAAAGGTTGCTGGTTGGTAGACTCTCTGCTTTTCACAGTTATATCGTTCTTCTCTGTTCTCTCTGAATCTCCTGGCTTTTTCTCTTGTCATTCTCTTTTATAGGATTCCAGTAAACTAATCAAGACCCACCCAAATGAGTGGAGACGCATCTCCACCTAATCCAGCTTAACAATCACTCTTTATTAAATCACATCTCCAGGGATATGATCTAATTACAGTTTCAAACATACAATACTGAATAGGGATTAGAAGAAACAGCTGCCTTTACAAAGTGGGATTAGGATTAAAACATGGCTTTTCTAGGGTACATACATCATTTCAAACCAGCACATCCCCATATGGAGAATTTCTGATATTCTTGCAAGCAGTGAGGACAATCAAATCAATAGGCTGAGCCCTTGATTTGGGGCCTACTTAAAATTAAATTTAAGAGTCACCCCCAGAGAACCTTTTTTGTTGCTCAGATGTGGCCTGTCTCTCTAAGCCAAGTTGGCAGGTGAACTCACTGCCCTTCCCCCTACATGGGGCATGACTCCCAGGGGTGTAAATCTCCATGGCAACATGGGACCTGATTCCTGGGGATGAGCTGAGACCCTGCATCATGGGATTAAGAAAGACTTCTTGACTGAAAAGGGGAAGAGAGAAATGAGACAGAATAAAGTTTCAGTGGCTGAGAGGTTTCAAACAGACTAGAGTTCACCCCGGAGGTTATTCTTCATTACACAGAGATCCCTTTTTAGTTTACGGTGTATAGAAATGGCTGGAGGGAAGTCCCTGAATGTGTTGCGCTGTGTTCCAGTAGGCTTGATTCTTTTTTTTTTTCTTTTTTTTGGGGTACGTGGTCCTGGAACCGAACCCAGTAGCCTTGATTCTTGAAGACAATTATATAAAGAAATAACTTTTACAGTGTGAGGGTGTGACTGATACTCCTTTCATCCAAGATATGGACAGATGAGTAAAAAAATATGGATAATAAATAAACATTTTTTTTTAATGGATAAGGTGTAAAATAAATTGAGTAGATGGAAATACTCGTGGTCAAAGAGAAGGAGGGGTGAGGGGTTTGGGATGTATGAGTATCTTCTTTTTTCTTTTTCTTTTCTTGGAGGGATACAGATGTTTGAAAAATGATCATGGTGATGAATACACAACTATGCAATGATATTGTGAGCCATTGATTGTACACCATATATGGACTGTATGTGTGCAAAAATGTGTCAATAAAAATATTCCTTTTTCAAAAAAAAGGAGTTAGACTGAATACCTGCTTCATGGGTTTGTTCTCAGAATCAGGTAGAACACAGGGGCTGGGCACATAAAAATACCATGAAAGAGAGGGGGAAAATGCACGTTATAGTTGTTATTCCATGGTATTTGGGCTGGTGTCACTGTCTTCTCTACCAGTACTAGGTCCTGAAGTTGGAGCGCCACGTCTTATCTAGCACATGGCCCTGGAGCCTACCGCCTGGGCGTCCAGTGTGCTTTTCTAAAAGCAGAAATGGGATAGGCATGTCTGCAGTTTAGCCAGGCCAAGGAGGGCTGTTTTGAGAAAGGGCCGAGGGAAACAAGAGAGGGCGAGCGAAGGAGCACAGACCATACTGCAGATTTTCCCCACCCTGGGGCAAGTGGGCTGGTCTTTTGCACCCTGGGATTCTCAGTTAGTGGCTGGGGGCTGTCCTGGTGAGGCAGAGGAGGGGCTGGCCTCCCAGGTGAATCTGTCCCTGTTCTGCTAAGGGCAATTCTGGCATGAGCAGTGGCAGCAGCCAGGGAAGGTATACTGTAAGGTGTAACTGTGGCGTGGCTGGGCCACAACAGCCCCTCACGACACTGCTCAGTTACTGCTTGTTATACCAATGCCTGTGTGTGCAGAGGCTATGATCCAAAGCATCCATGCAACAGCTGGTTTTTAGGAAAAAGGGAAAAGGTCAGAGCCAGGGTGACTCTGTCATAATCTGTCACCCAGAGATAAATTGTTTGGCTTAGAAGCTGAAGCCAGAGAGGGTGGAACCTTGAATCAAGGAGGGTGCTGTTCTCATTGTGCAGGCACAGGAAGTGGCTTCTTTCCCAGCGGCTTCTGGGTGTTTCCTTTGCCTGGAGGAGTGAGTGGCATCATTCAGCTCGAACATTTCCAAGACCCGACAATGTGCTTGGTACAGGCAGCAGTAACTTCGCATGGGCTCTGGGGTCCTGCGGGAGTGGAGCTGAATCCTAGCTCTACCACATTAGCCAGGTGACCCAAAGCCAACTATTTAGCATCACTTAGCCTCAGTTTCCTCATCTATAAAATGGGAATAACAGTAGTTCCTAATTCATGTGATTTTTGTGAGGATGACAGTTAAAGAATAGAAACTACTTAGCATGGTACCTGACATTTATTAATTAAGGCCTAATAAACAGTGATTTATTTTTTACTTTTACTTTGTTGTATTTTAATTGTTTTTTTTTTTTTAGAAATGGTATTGTCTAGTGCAGTGTTTATCAATTGTCTTTTGCATAATATTTGGGATTTTTGCCCTATCTGCTGCTGCTGCTTCTATTAGTATTTACTTAATACACATTAATTGACTGTTTTAAAAATAAAACTTAAATACAATAAAATTGCAAACAAGACCAGTGCAATAATGGTTTTGTGTGAGCTAATAAGTTTTTGGCCTGGTCTCTTGCATGTGGTAAGTTTGCTATAAATGAGAGCTGTCAGCATCATCAACACCGCTGTTTAAGGACTGGCAGTTTGTATTCTACCTGGGAAGTTGCATTGAATCATTTCATTTCTTCCTTTCAAAATCAACTCTCTCACTTTCCCTCCACTGAATGAGGTCACATCTTGGCTCCTGTGTGAACTAAGCAATGTATTCTTAGAGTGGTTTGCTTGGCTAGGGGTTTTATGCATAATATTAGGGGATTTTTTTTCTTCTGTTAAATGACAGATTACAAGGAAATGGTTACTCAGAGCTGAGTGCTCAAAACTGATTATAGGGAGCCTAAAATAACTGCAACTGGAACACGACAATATGAGCTTTGTCCAGGCTTGAAACAATATCCTTTCCAAGTGAATTCTGTACGGAAATACTCAGCAATATACGGCGGTAGTTCTCACTGAACTAGAAAAAGGCTAGAAAAAGGTTAGTCACTTTGTGTCCCACAGCAGAAAGGGCCATTGTTAGCAACCGTGAGTCCCAGAGGAGTGAAATATAAGGATGTGACATAATAATAATATTGGACTTGCAGACTTCTCCTTGCCCTCTCACACCATTTGCTTTCTTTACCATTGCAAAAATCTAATTCTGGAAATAGACACAGTCTGCATTTATTTGCTTATTTTTATTGCACCTCTATTCATGACAACTTTCCCCTCGACACTCCGGAGCAGGTTCTCAGGAAACAAGAGAAGGAAATGCCCCAATCCTAAATTCAGAGTAGCTGACTCAGGAACAGATGCCGGTGAGTTCAAATTCCATGGCAGTTTTTTTAATCCCACGCCTTGAGCTGGCTCAGAAGGTACAGAATTAGAGAGAGGGCAGCCGTCCAGCCCGCTTCTGATTTGGGATGAAAAGGTCTGGGATTGGTTAGTCTGAGTATCCTCGCCCTGAAATGTTATTCGGTATAGTTTGGACATGAAAAAAATACATGGAGAGTGGGCAGGAATGTCTGTTTCCTAAAGTTTTAAGTTACTCTTATTTTTGTAAATCTGTTAAGGCCAAGAGAGAAAGGGAGGCAGGAATAAAAGTAGGAAAAAAAAAAAGTTGTGTTTTTTTTTAAACTCCAAGAAAGTCTACTGAAACTGGACATATTAGTTGGTATTAAGCTGTCAAGAGGCCCAAAGTCTACTGCACACAATTAAGATGCAGAGACCTTGCCAGGGAGACTGCCTTCTCAGGGAAGAAAGAGACTGAGTAAAAAGGTCACTTTGAATTACCTTTCCCGGCTAAGGGCTTTAACTGGCAGCTCTGTGGACACCTCCCTTGGGGAGGCTGTCCCCTCTCCCCAAGCCTGCAGGTTGGGGAGGGAAGCTCTCAGGGAAGTGAGGGAGAAGGTTCTATCCACCACACGGGCAAGGGATTGAAAGGTGGGGTACTGAGCTCAGTCAAGCCTTTTCTCTCTTTTTCCTCTCACGTCCTTCTCATCAGTGGGTAGAGGAGTTCTCTCATTATGCCCATTTGGAGTACGCTATGTCAACTCTGCAGTCCCAAGCTTGGCGGGGGGTGGCAAGAAGAGAAAAAGAGAGAGTAATTATAATATCAGGGATGTTGGCAGTAGTGCGAGATGCCTCTTGCTTCTCATGTGAGTAAGCATGGTTTACGAATCCATATTTTTTTCTTATATTGTGGCTCTTAAATGCAAGTCAACTATTGTCTGGAGTTCAAAACAGTAGCCATCTCTGTATTCCAAAGGATCTTCTATATGAATGGCTAAGGAGACCTGGAAAAAACTGTCATAGCAACCTGCTTGGTAATGGTGAACAATTAGAAATGTGTGTAATGGCAAACAAACAGAGAACAGGGTCTGGGTTGGGTTTGTGACCCAAGCATACCAGTATGATTCGTACCTGGGATGTTTGTTAGGGCTATCAGTAAAAAGCTGTGTGTGCGTGTGTGTGTGTGTGTGTGTGTGTGTGTGCATGCGCGTGCATGTTGCACTCAGTAGCTATGGGGATCATCTGGGCTTGAAGCTACAAAGCAATCACATGGAGAGAGCTTACCTGAAAATAATGCCAACTTAGAGGAAAAGAGAGCCAAGAAATGGGGAATGATGTACTCCTGAGGTGTGACAACTGGAGCCAGCCGTTCCTGAAGTCAGAAGCAACCTTGGATTCTTCAATTACATAAGCAGATACATCTCCCATTATTCTTAAACCCGACTTAGTTATGTAGCTGTCACTTGCAACTAAAGTAGTGTTGGCTATTACATTGTGCTCCTTCTGAACTGAATTTACTATTGATAGGCGAGTATCTATCCCCATGAACAACCAGGCTTTGCAAAAGAGAAAAGCGACTAATCCAAGAATCAAGGGCTTAGGCTTGTCTATGTTCAAGGTTGGACCTTTATTTTAAGGAATTGGCTTGCTTCAACCACAGATGATTTGTCCAGGATGGAATGAAAAAGTATTCCAATTGCTATTGAATAGTCATTTGTGACATAACTCTTGATCAGTCAAGTCTCCCAAATGAAGATATTTATGATGAACACAGAGGATTTAACAATTGGCTTTCACAACAGAAGTGTAAAGTCACCCCGAGTCACTGGTTAGCTAATAGTTCTTCCCTCCCTTTGTGATTGGTATTTGCCCATATTCTGAGTTTGTGACACACATGCACCCTCAAATATCTGTTCTTACTGGGCCTCCATTAAATGCTCTGACACATGCAATGATGTTCCATAGTCTTGTGACCTACGTATAACCAGTATCCATTTCCCTTGGGTGCCCCCTGAGTGATGGTGATTTCATCATCGGGGGCATAAGCTTCTAACTTGTTTTTCTTGTAGAGTTAAAACTTCATGCTAAGTCATCCCCCAGAATAACTGGCAATCAAGGACAGGGCTGAGCTGTCTGGAGATGCAAAAGGAACATTTTGTAAGCCAGTTACATAGCCGTCACCTCCTGTCAGAGCTTGTGCCTAAGAAGATTGTCTTTCTTTTTCAGCCTTCCAAGGAGCAAGTATAACAGGGACTTATCTCCAGCAACATGGACACTAACCAGGAACAGGGCCCAGGACACACAGAAACTGGGAGGGGCCCAAGCCATGCCCCATCTTTCAATTAGGCTTCTGGCAGCTCAAGATGTAAAACTGGAGATATGCCAAAACAGAGATTACCAAAATTTATGGAATACTTTTAGTATTTACACTGAACAAAAGAAGAGCTTGAATATATGCACAAATTGCCCCTCATACACAGACATTATGCAATGCTATACATTGCTATACACAAGATTAATAGGATTTATAAGACATTTTGTTTTAGAATGAATTACAGACCACAGGATGTGTCACTGAGATATGAGTGGAGAGTTGTCCCTGTGACTGGGGCCTGATCTTTTTGGAGATGATATCAGAAGGTCAATGTTAGGTTAGGTTAAATACCCCCTACAGGCCTCACTGTCATCCCCACTCCATGACATTAAATTAAGATTTAAAAAAAAAAAAGACAAGGATATTTCACATGCCTCCTGCCTCCTTGGCCTGGGAAGGTCATGATGATGCAGCAGAATTGTTACTTGAAGGGGACTCAAAGGAATTAGCTTCTTGCTCCATGTCTTTACTCCAATCAGCTGTGTGACCTTGGGGACGTCACTTAACCTCTCTGGATTTCCCTGTCTAAAAGCACAAGGGTTGGATGTGATGGCCTTGCAAGTTCCTTATAAAATTTTATGATTATACTAGTTCCAGGTGGAACTTTAGACCGGAGATAGAGTGGTGAAAAAACAAAATGAAACAACCTGAAAAACCACGTGTGAGATGGTGGAGGAAGGAGGGTGCAGTGTGCATGTGTGTGTTGATAATCAGGAAAAATTATAAATCTATTATACAATGTCTGAGAAGGGTAAGGGCTACAAACAAAAGAGCAACAAAAGGAGATGGAGGGCGGTCAGGGAAGGCCTCTCTGAAGCGGACGACAATGAGTGCTTCCCAACTGCTGTGATTCTCTTAGCAAGACACTACTAGGGGATGTGCCATAGAGGTGGGTGGAGGACTCAGGGGACAGAAGGGCCGCTGAAGGATCCGATGGATACAGGAAATGACTCGCTGGTGAGTCAAGAATAGTAGAGGGGAAAGAAGAGGGTCAGGAGAGCAGTGATGATGCTAAGTGGGATTCCTGCAGCACTTGCGAGCATGCTGTCAGGCAGGTCTGGGTTGGAATCCCAGCCCTGACCACTTACAGCTTCCTCACCTGTAAAAGAGGACCGAGAAGAATCAGCCCTACCTGAAACAGAATGGTGAATTGGAATAAGGTCTCTTAAGAGCTTGGCGCAGCCCCTGGCACATTAAGAAATGACTCACTGAAAATTAGAAAAGTGCTTGCTGATATTTGTTGAGCACCAATGTTCATTATGCTTCAGACGTAGTACTTCCTTTCAGCCCCCACCCCCTGCTCCCACACAGTCTCACCAGGCAGGCACTATTAGGATTGCATTTTACCGATGAGAAGGTCAAGGGAAGTGAGTGATTTGGTCAAGGCTGAAAGCAGGCATGCAAGTTAGTCATCATCATTACTTGTCCTCTGGCTACACGAGATACACTTGTGGTGCCACAGTGGCTTCCCGAGAACGGCAGCCGGAATGGGCAGCAGCTGCTGTGTGGTCGGAGCTTTTCTGGAGGTGGAAAGGGAAGAAATATCGTATTTGACAGACACTCAAATGTATGTTTATTACTGAAGTGTAATTTCCTTACAACACGATTCACCAATGTGAAGTCTTGTTTTGAATTCTGACAAGTGTATGTAGTCACATAACTGTAGCTGCAATCGCTGATTTGCTCTGTCACTGCAGTTTTGTCTTTTCTGCAACTCCATATAAATGGAATCATGTACTTCTTTCACTGATGTTGCTGAGCATATTGGTAGTTTCTTCCTGTATATAGTTGAACAGTATCCCCTTGTATGGCTGTAACACAATTTGTTTATTTATTCGCCAGTTGATGGACATTTGGGTTGATTCTAGTTTTGGGCTATTATGAATAAAACTGCTATGAATGTGTGAGTACAAGTTTCTGTGTAGACATATGTTTTTATTTCTCTTGGGTAAATGCCTAGGCGTAGTATTGCTGGGATGTATGCTAAATGTGTTTCATAAGAGACTGCCAAACTGCCACAGTGGCTGCATCATTTTGCATTTCTACCAGCATTGTATGAAAGTTCCAGTTGTTCCGCTTCCTTGCCAGCAGCTGGTATTATTAATCTTTAAAAATTATAGCCATTCTAATAGGTGTGTGGTGATATGTCATTGTGGTTTTAATTTGCATTTCCCTAGTGACTAATGGTATTGAGCACCTGTTCATATGCTAACTTGATATACTTATATTATTTTTGGTGGAGTCTCTGTTAAAATATTTTTCCCATTCCAAAAATTGTTTGTCTTATTATTGAGTTCTAAAGAGTTCTTTGTATATTCTGGACACGAATCTTTTATTATATATATGCTTTGCAAACATTTCCTTGCAAACTGTGGCTTACCTTTTCATTTTCTTAATAGTGTCTCATGGAGAGAAAAATATTTAAATTTTTGTGAAGACCAGTTTATCCATCTTTTTTTTTATTTTTATGATTCATGTATTTTGTGTCACAAGAAATATTTGCCAACTCAAGGACACAAAGTCTTTTTTCTTCTCTGTTTTCTTCTAAGAGTTTTATAATTTTATTTCTCACATTTACAAGCAAGGTACATTTCAAATGGTATTTTATGTATGCTTGTGAGGTAAGGGTCAAGCTTCATTATTTTTGCCTATGGATATTCCATTATCATTTTTCCATTAAATCATCTTGACACCTCTGTATAGCATTGATTGACTACATCTCCATAGGGATATTTCCGGATACTATTCTGTTCCATTGATCTATATCTAACCTACACCCTACTTTGCATCTGCATCACTGTGTAGCTTTATAATAAAACAAGTCTTGAACTCAGGTAGTCTTCCAATTTTCTTCTTTTCAATATTCATCTGACTGCCAGCGTTGTAGCCTCCGCTGCTCACTTGTTCATTGACTCATTGAGGAAATATTTGCAGAGCATCTATTATGTTTCAGGCTTGGCATTAAGTGCTGGGATACAGTGATGATAAAAATATATAAACCTGTGCCTTCATGGAGCATACTGAGAGGTGGTAGTGGGATGATAATTAGAAGTATATATGGGAAGGGGTCTTTGAGGAGGTGGGAGCTGAGCAGATTCCAAACAAGAAGAGAAACCGAGCCAGGCAATATATACTGGGAACAGTGTTCATTCAGGCAGTGGGGAGAAGAAGTGCCCAGTGCACCAAGCCAGTGGGAAGTGTTCGGATGAGGTTTCTGCCTGGGGTGGGGTGGGGACCTACATTTGCATGGAAGAGACCATCCCAGTTTTTAAAAAATTCCATTTAGTGGTCATTTCTATGAATAAAATAAATATAGCTGGATAGCAGTTGAGTTGAGACTTAAATGAGATCAAGGCAGTTATTGGAGAGGTCCAGATAAGCGTTTTCCAGGAGAGGAGGCAGCAGGTGCAAAGGCTCAGAGGTAAGAAGGGGCCTGGCATGTACCCAGAGCAGAAGGCAGCCTAATACGGTGGCGCCTGCGAGATGACGTGGAACAGTGACCAGAGGCCCGACCCTCACAGGGCCTCACAAGCCAGGGTGAAAGTTTGGATTTTATGCTCAAATGCCGTGGACACCACTGGGAGGCTTAAGGAGTGGGGCAGTTGAGAGAAAAAATGGATTTCTTTTTGAAAAGCCTGGTTGTTTTTAAAAGGCTGAATGTCACCTAATCATTTCCATTATTTAACTGCTTCATGGAAACTTGTGGTCCAAGCGCTTGGCCTCTGTTGAGATCCTCCCAGAGTCCTTTGGAGCCGTTGGTGGTGGCTATGCCTGGTTATGCTGTCCGGCAATTTCCAGGGAACCCATTAATTTGTGGGAATTTATGAAAGTGTTTAGGGACGGATGCACTTCACATTCTGACTTTCGAATGGTCTTGGATGCAAATAGAAACTCTTCATTTTATTAGAACGAAGAATGGGTTTTATTATATGGCGTGTGTGTGTGCATGTGTTTGGAATTCTTAATCTTGATGAGTCATGAAGTGTATTTCGACATTTCAGCTAAACGAGCATTGTGTTTATTGTTTATAGTCTTTCTGTCCCCAGCTTTAAAAAAATTTTTTAAATTTGAAAATAACTTCAAATTTATCAAAAATCTGCAGATATAATATAAAGGATACCCATATATCCTTTACTTGGATTCACCTATTTCATTCCATCTGCCTTATGGTTTGGGTGGTCTCTGTCTCTCTCTACACACACACACAGACACACACAGACACACACACAGACACACACACACACACACACACACACACACACACACACTTTTCCAGAACCATTTGAAGGTAACCATTTACATATAGTATGGCCTCTTATCCTTAAGTACTTCAAGCATGTATTTCCTAAGTATAGAGACATTTTCTTACATTGTCACAGTAGTTAACAACCTCATTCATTTACTCTAACACAGCTCGCTCACAGCAGCCTTCTTCCACTTGGCCAGGTCAGTTGACCTGATACTGTCCTTTACTGCATTTTTCCTCTTCCAGTACAGGGTCTAGTCCTAGAGTCAGATTTTGCATTTGGTTGTTATGTCTTCTTAGTTTCCTTTAACCTGGAACATTTCCATTCCCCCCCCCCCCCCCACTCCCATAAATAGATTGTTCCTCATTTTGCATTTGTCCAATATTTCCTTGTGATGAGATATGGGTTCTGCATTCTTGGCAGGAATTTGGCATAGCGGTTGTTGTATCCTCAGCATATCACTTCTGGAGGCACATGAAGTCTGTCTCTTGTTGGTGACATTAAATACCGCCAACCTTTCATCCAATGTTTATGGAGGGGACCAGGTAGGGGAGGAAACTTGTAAAAACAAGGAGGCACACTCAGTTTAGTTAAGTTCCTGAGGCATCTCACTGCGGATTTATCCGCCCAAGCAAGGTTTCTGTATAATCACAAGGCATGTTGCACACATGCACAGACACACACACACACACACACACACACACACTCAAGCTATTCTACTTTGCATTTTCTTGCTAACACCAAAGTCCTGTTTTAGCCTACAAGGCATTGGAAGAAACAATTTGGGGTGATTTTCACATTTTGCATTAAAGTGTCACATATAATTATTAACTCTAACTAATTCTTGAGGTCTTAAAGGATTTGGTGCAACGGTTAGGAGGTTCGTGGGCACCAGCCAAGCATTGGCATTCACTTCCAGCAGCAATTTTCAGCCCGGGCAGTACATTAAATTCTCCCAGGCGCATTTAACACACGACACTGCCCACGTCCACTTGGGATCAAATGAATCAGAATCTCTGAGGGTGGAGCTGGGATGGTAAAATTTAAAAGCTCAACAGGAATGCCTAAGGCTCTGCCAAGATAAAGAACAACCAGTTAAAAGGTATGATTTTGGACCTTCAGTAATGCTACATCAGGCTTCACCCTTTGGGTATGTGTTCCCTTTAATATGTAACCTCCTGAGCACTCCCCGGGGACCAGGCAAAGCAGCACAGACATCCATAGTTTTTGCTTTCCCAGCATCCACTTTCCTTTCTTTGGGTAAAAAGCACCTTATTTTTCTTTGGGGATCACCACCCACTTTCAGCCTATATGGTTTGGGGGAGTTGACCCCATGTCCTGACTGCAGGGATGGGCATTGGTTTCCAGGCTGGGCAAATTGATCAAATCATGATAGCAATACCCTAAGTGAGTCAAATGAAACTTGAGCTCAGGACTTTTGCTGAAATTACTGGTAAAGGGATGTTTTATTTCTGCTGGAATTGAAATGGAGAGGATGATATGTGAAGTTACTAGGGGCTACTACATGGTGAAGGGTATCCAAAAGTAAAGACAATTTGGAAGAAATCTGAAAGGTGGAAAAAGAGATGAACTTGGTTGACAAGTTTGAACCCCTGGATCCAGCCATGCCTGAAGCCATCAACTCCTGGATCTTTTAAGTTACAGGAGTCAATGTATCATTATTTGCTTAAGTCATTTTGAGTTGAGGTTTCTGTCAATTACAATGAAAAGATTCCTGACTAAATTTTTTTTTTATTCTTACAGCAAGCCTAGGAAGTAGCTACTACTAGTCTCCCTACTTTATAGATGTTATACTGAGACTCAGGGGATTAAACACTTTTGTATACTTAAAATTGAGAAATTGTGCTATAGGGTGTAATGACTTGGCATCTTCTTAAGGAGGAGAGCACTGCTCTAGAAGAAATTACTCCTTTGTTTTTTTGGCCTCATTGCCTTGTTTTCTAAATGAGTCTGGAACCTGACATAGATTAGAAAAAGAGAGTTTAAAATCCAAACTCAGGTTCAACTGACAGGTACAATAGAGCATGGAGTCAAATGAATAGGCTTTGGGATCAGACAGGCCTGGACTTGAATCTTGCAGATTGTAGCCTGGCTGTGGCTGCTTCTAGCACTTTCCAGCGGCGTGACTGTGGGGAACAGTATAGACTCTCTGAGCCTCAGTCCTCCGAGAGTGCTCCCTCAAAAGGCTTTTACGCAGCTCAATGAGATGATTCGTGCAAAGTGCCTATAAGCACTCAAGCTTCCAACTTCAGGATTGGGAAAGTTGAGTCTATTTCTACATGTCAAATTTTCTTTCTTTTTTTGTCTCCTCTTTCAGTGGCTTTTTGAGGAAGCTGGCAATGATGAGTGCCAAGCAAAGACCAAGAAAAAGAGAAAAAGAATGAACAGAAGAGAGGTAATGAATGGAAGAGAATCAAACAGAGTATAAGAATTAAAGAGGAGGCCTGGGGCTCTGAGGTCAACCCGTTTAATCATTTAACCAAATATTAATTGAGCATCAACTGTGTGCCAGGAACTGTTCTAGAAACTGGAAGTATGTTGGCAGATAGGAGTAAAAGCAGTTATTTATTCATAGAGTTTACATCCTAACAGGAGAGGGGGATGCCAACTAAATAAGGAAAACAAAATCCTGCCATGTAGAGATAAGAGCTGTGCAGAAAAATAAAGCAAGAGTGCGCAAGGAGTGGAGAAGAGTGGGCAGGACAGAGGGAACAGCACGTGTCAACTGTGACATGGGAACACGCACGGCCAGAAGCCGGTGAAGCTGCATCAGAGAGAGCAAGCATGAAAGAAGGGAAAGAGGTCATTAGGCCAGGGAGTGAAAGGGGACTGGAGAGGGATTTGCCAGGGGGTGCAAGCCTGCGGGCCTCCGATGCTGTAGGTCTTTGCCAATTCTTATGTGGCTGTGGGCCTTGTAGGAGAGATGTGCCAGCATGTGTCCCCACCCTGGGCCTGTCTTCTTTGCTTTACCTTAGGCCCAGGGCCCATGTATATATTGTCCAGGTCCTTGTCACCTTTGTCCACAGATGACAAACCGCGGGAGGATTTGAAGCAGGACATTTTTAAAACCACAGTGATGTCACTCCACAGAGAACTGGCCACAGAGAGGAGGGTGAGTGGGGACGTAGAGAAGGGGGACCAGCCATCCTTGGGGACACGAGACTTGCGGTGCTAAATTTGGGACCCCTGTGAGCTCTGGGACGAGTTGTTTACCCTATAGCAGAGGCTCCTGTAGTCTTGGGCCAAGAAGGGTGAGGAGGTTAGGCTAGGGCAGTGAGCAATGCTCAGACTCAAGATATATTGGGGAGGGAGAGTGAGAGGACCTGTCGCTCTAAGAGTTCATGAGACAACTCTAGATGTGAAGACCCATAATTTGACCTAAAGATACCTGAGCCCGGGCAGCCTCATAAGAAGAGGAAAGTTCAAGCTCAGGTGCTGTGACTACCGTCGTGTGACTTTGGGCAATTCATTCAGTTTCTCTCCAGGTCCCAGCTTCTTCTGAGGGGTAGGGAAGAAGGGAACCATACGGCTGACCTCATGGTCAGCCTTGACCCACTGGGTTCAAGGGCACAGCCAGCAGCAGCAGGTTATTGTGGAAGTCGTTTTTAGGAGCCTGGGTAGAATTCAAGAAGGCATTTAGGAAGCTGGTGGAGCAGGAGACAGAGATGTTTTTACAAAGTGAAAACTGGCACCTTTGGCCAACACTGTGTCCTTCCTATTTGGGGCACGTATGAGCAGGACAAATGAGAGTGAAGGGGTGTGGAGGTGTGCAGCTTTTATTTGTGAGGCTACTTTCTGTGTGCTCCCCTCCCCTCTTATCACCCCATCATTACTTCATCTTTGTTCCATGTAGCCTGGTGTATGTTCTCTACCATGGCCCTGACCCTCCTGTCTGCTGTGCAGGTGATTCTTTAAACAGAGTATGATCAGTTCTGGTTTTTTAAGCTCTCCAACTGATTGGATAAAGAGACTACACTCACTGTTGAGGACAATCTCCTTTGTCAATTGCAGATGCAGTCAGATGCAGATGCAACTGACAAATGATATAAATCCATCTATGAAATACCCTCACAGTAATGATCAGGCCAGTGTTTCCATGACCAAATGGTCAGCATAACCTGGTCAAGTTAGTACATGAAATTAACTATCACAGTCAGGAATGCTGCTTGTTTTTAGAGAGAGAAACTGAATCACAAAGAAGGAAGTAAAAGGTAAGGTGTAGTCCAACCTGTCCTGTGGTATTCCTTGGTTCAGATAATACATAGATCCATCCTTTAAGCATTTGTGTGCAGAAGCTAAGGTTCAAGCCTCATGAAGAGCTCA
Organism: Tamandua tetradactyla; assembly: GCF_023851605.1. Lineage (NCBI taxonomy): Eukaryota > Metazoa > Chordata > Mammalia > Pilosa > Myrmecophagidae > Tamandua > Tamandua tetradactyla. Next base: position 31,691,960 of record NC_135327.1, on the reverse strand, counting down.
TTGTAAAGAAATCGTAATAAAATAATAAGAGCTGGCATTCACTGAACCTGTGTTTGGTTTGTTAAGTGTTGCTGGAATGCAATATACCAGAAATGGAATGGCCTTTTAAAAAGGGGACTTATTAAGTGACAAGTTTACAGTTCTAAGGCCATAAAAATGTCCAAACAAAGGCATCCAGGGAAAGATACCTTGACTCAAGAAAGGCAGAAGGGTCTGAAACACATTCGTCAGCTGGGAAGGCACATGGTGACGTCTGCTGGTCCTTTGACTTCTGGTTTCAAGCAGCTTCCCCAGAGGTGTTTTCTTTCTGCATCTTCAAATGTCTCTGTATTCGCTGAGCTTTCTCCAAAATGTTTCCCCTTTTAAAGGATTAGTCAAGACCCACCTTGAGTGGGTGGAGTCACATCTCCACCTAATCAAAAGGTCCCACATGTGTCACATCTCCATGGAGATAATCCAATCAAAGGGTTCTGCCCTACAGTGTTGAATCAGGATTAAAGGACATGGCTTTTCTGGGATACACAACACTTTCAAACCAGCACACCGTGCCAGGTACCTTCCTGAGGCTCTTTACCTGTTTCATCTTATTTATTACTTAAATAAGGTGCAATTATTATAGAAAAGGAAGATGAGGGCAAAGCAGTCAGACAAGTTGTCCCTTGGTACCTAAGCATTAAAGCCCAGTAGATGCTATATTTTGTTTTTTTTTTTCCAAATGAAGCAATGGAGCCATGCTGGTTATTTTCCGTTTGGAAGCTCCTCCTACAAGGTTTCTAGGAATCTTACAAAAAGCAGTTAGCACCTGCTCGAAAGGAGTTTCCTAATCTCATAAATATATTCAATGCACCAACTAGAGGTAAACAAAATAACCCAAATTCACTTGCCTCAGCACCTCAAAAACAAATCACAAACTATGTTCAAACAATCAATTAGCAATGCTGACCGACAACTGAGAGCAGGAGCCAGACCAGCTGGGACTTCAGCTCCTACTCCCTCCTGTTTCCGTTTTCCTTCAATCAGGGGAGAGGAAGGATACAACAGAATACAGCAGGATGAGTAAAGGAGATGAAAAGAGATTGTCTGATGGAGTGGAGAGGGGCAAGCCAAAGAGTCGTATAAAGGACCATCTGACTACCTGGTGCCACCCTTTTTATAATCACCACCATTTTGTTGCCTGGCAGAAGTGTGAGAAGCAAGGTTGCTTTTTAACCCCCTGCAGAGAACAACTCAGAATCAGTGCAGGGAGCGCTTTCCTCAGACCCAGTCTTCCAGTTCTTCCGGCTCCTCTTGGCCGCACGGGTTTTCTCTAACAAAGTTTAGATTTCATTTCTTAAGAGTTCTGCAAAATGGTGTCTGCCGTGTTTACACTGGAGGCTGCGGCTGCCGCGTCCCTAAGCCCCACTGGAGCTGACTGTGCAAACCCTAGGGAGCTGGCTCACATCCTGAGCAGCTCCTATCCCCGAGCTTTGACTACATGCCTTTAAGGTGACCTGTGTTATCTGGCACTTCAGGTTGCTGCTCCCCAAAAAACGTATCACTGAAGAAGAAGAAGAAAAAATCCCTGAATGACCGTAAATATCCTTTACCAAGAAGATTAAACTCAGGTGCCCTCTGCTGGGGGAGCTGGGCAGGAGGGATGGGGAGTGAAGGCAGGCGAGCCGGCGCCCAGGGGCTGTGGGCTGGAAGTGCCCTGGAACAGAGAAACAGGCTACTCCTGGGGCTGGGAGTAAAAGCAAAAAACGGGGGCTTGCCTTCTTTTTTTTTCTTTTGCATGGGCAGGCGAGAACTCTGCCTGCTCAGCCACTGTGGCCTGCCTCCCCCCCCTTTTTTTCCCTGCCTTACTTTTTGAAGGATCCACAGGCATCATTTAGGGAGAGCCAATCTGAGCTGTTTTAGGCCAGGGAAAATAAACAACAAAATTGAAAGTGACTTATAAGTAAATCACTCACTTTGGGAGGAACTGACAACTCCATCACCTGGATTTTTTTTTTTTTTTTTACTTGCTTCTAACAATGTTGGATTTGATAGGCGAGAGAGAATCAGGAAAGAAAATGGCAGGTCAGAGCAAAAGGGGTTGAGTCCTGGATGGCCTGACAAAGGTTGGCGCTCAGGGGGCTGCAGAAAGCCTGTGAACATACTAGCTATTAGCATTAAATTATACATCCCAACCAGGACACTTTTAAGAGTGAAAGAGGATGCTATTAATGATTACCCCAAGACAACTGGTATAATCCAAGGAGGTCCCAGTCCAGTGCGGTGCAAATAGAACTCTCTATGATGATAAAAATGTTCTGTATTTGTACTGTCCAGTATGGTAGCCAGCAGGTGCATGCGGCTACTGAGCATGTGAAATGTGGCTCATGCATCTGAGAATGCAGATTTTTAAACTTTCTTTAATTTTAAAATTTAATAAAATTTGATCTAAATTTAGATTCCAGCAGTTAAATGTGGTCTAGTGGTTACCATATTGCCAGTAGAGCTCTATTATAATGTATTGGAGAAGCCCAGAGGTCTTGAAGATAGCAGCTGAAGCCCGGGGCATCAGGCTTTAAAGTTCAAAATTCCTTGAGTCAATAAAAACTCAGTAATCTTCCTTCTGGCCTCCAGTGTTCTGAAGCGGTTAGAAGGAAAAATCTGAGGTGATGGTATGGTAGCCCGTGACTGGGCTCTGGGATCTGTCCTGTAACTACTTGTTGAAGAGTGCTTCGAAAACTATTGGTTTTTTTTTTTTTTTTGTATATATGTTATATTATACAATAAAAAGTACACAAACAAACAAACAAAAAAACTCAGTAATCACAAATCACTGTGCTCCATCTCCATGTTGGTGGAATTTCCAAACACTTCTTGGAGACGTCCAGAAACTCTGAGAAACACAGCTCAGTTCACCTGGGGAGGACCAGGAGGCTCCTGATATTTCCTGTAAAATGTCCGAGGTTAACCCTGTGTCTCGAGTGTCAGCCCTTATGTGTGGGACAGGGATCGGCCATTGGAATGATTATTTGTGACTTGTTTCCAGTGCTTTCCCACTGGTGGCCTGCAAGCCCATGGAGTTTTCACCTGCACAGAAAGGTCTCATTCATTTGGGTTTTCACCAGAAAGTTTTAAAATGGCTTGCGTTGTCTCCCAGTGTTAGAGATTTGGAAAGAGGCACCTTTGTTTCTTGTCTTTAAATCCCCAAGTGCCCAGTGGGACTGTACTGAATAGGGAAAGACAGTATGCCAAGAAGTTATCTGGAGGTGTCAGAAAGAAATGACAAAAAGCAGTAGTTTGTAGAAATGTTTTCCAGCTTGCTTTCTGCATTTCCAATGTAACTGCACTGGAGGAGATAAGATACACATGGCTTGTATAAGAAGGCATGGACTCTCCAGGGGACATGAGGCAGGAGAAAAGAATTGGGCTGAAAACATTCAATCATCATATACAAACCAAGAGAAAGATTACAGTACAGTGAAGGAAGCTCTTCAAGGGGCTCCTATGGGGCTTTTGCGGCAAAGAGTCAGTGGGATCTGGTACAACTTGACTTCAGCTAGATGGTATTTGAATAATCTGTCCAAGAGAAAACAGATATAACACACATTGTCACATTTGGCGTTGAAACTCTCAGTTTGACCATGAGTAACATTCAGCCATGCACAGAGGTCAGGCTACACTCACTTAGAAACAAGTGGGAAATTGAAACAATTATGCAGATAAGCTACAGACATCATAGCTATTGGCCAGTTTTTCATCCCCAATTTAGCTCAGAAACAGTAACCCTATTATAAGCTGTTTGTGACTACTGGAGATATCTTGAATTTATTAAGGAAAGATTACTGAAAAATCCAGAATGGGAATGCATTCGGGTTGAGTCATATTGGCAGAGCAAAGTGGGAAACTACAGCCTTCCACCACCATAAGGAACATCTCACTTTCACCAAGATGGAAAAGAAGATTTGGGTTTAAACTGGGCAGGTTTAAACCAGTCTCTTCATCACTGTTTATATGTGCACAGTTGACAAGTTTCCATGTTGGATTGCACTGGGGCCAAAAATGATACAATGATAAAATAGTCCATTAAGAATTTTGAGGCCCCATTAATAAAATTATGATTTATGGTTAGCCCTTAATTAGTACCTTCCCATGATTTTTAGTGGGTTAGCAATGGTGGTTTAAAGTTTTTGCTTTTTTGTTTCTCAGTTCAACGTTCTAGCTTTGAACAAAAATAATTCACCTGCTTATCACAGAAAATCCAAACAAATAAGTTTGTTTCTTCCCACTCACTGTGAAATCCAGACCTAATTCCCTGCTTGTGTTGGTGCGCTTGGTGGAGGATTTCAAGACCAGACTTTTCAGCCTTTTCCTCATTGCTTGAGTAGTCTTTCAGGTAACAGGAAAAGGGCTTTTGCCCTTTTCCTTTTTAGGCATCACTGGAGCCTCACCCCCACTCCACCCCACTCCGTTCTTTAAGGACCTTTCAGATAAGCCCCACCCAATGGCTTCTGACATCTCATTGGCCAGAGTTGTGTTACCAGGCCCTAGCTGCAAAGGGGTTTGGGAAATGTAGTTTTAAAGCTGAGTAACATGTACCCCCTTCCGCCCCCCCATTAAAACTGATATTCTGTAAGTAAGAAAGAAGAAATTGGTTATGGGGCAGGCTTAGAGTAGACTGTCACTTGGAGGACTCTTCAAACAAAACGAACAAAACCCTAATTTTTTAAAAAACCTAGTTTTGGGTGCTGGACCAGTGCTTCAGTGGCAAAATTCTTGCCTGCTGTGCTGGAGACGGGGGTCCCATTCCCGGAGCCTGCCCACGCCAAAACAAACAAAAACAAAAACAAACAAAAAACTAATTTTGCAAAACAACCCTACTCAATAATGTATATGAGCAACTTTTATTTATAACCAGTCACCACATAATAAAATGATGATCATCATATATCATGATATATCATATATGATTATCTTATATTAAGGAGTGTGCCTGTGTGTGTGTGTGTGTGTGTGTTCCAAAATGGGCAGCATCATTCTTATTGGATCATCTTTAGTACTTTTCTCCTGGGAGTTTTAAATGAATTAGGTGTATCTTTGTCAGCAGCTCAGTCTCTATTAGAATCGGAGCTAAGTAGGAGACTCCTGAGAACTAAACGGAGAGCTTCAGTAGGAGTTTCTTAAATCTGAAATACAGTGTCTAGACCAAGTTCAACTTCATTAGCGATTTGCAGAGAGATTTATTGAGCCAAAGGGAAGACCTCTCTGAACTGAGCGTGTCTACCTTGATTTAAGTAACTCAGCCACTGCGTTTGAGTGGCGGTTGGGTTCAGGTCTGAACCGATTTCTTTGTGAGGAGTCAGCCATTATTAGCTGGAAGAAAGGGTGCAGATGAGGCAAAGGACTGGGAACTGAGGCTGCTGAGGAGAGCTGGGGCAAGACTGGGCAGGGTCTTGGGTGCCGATTAGCACGCTGGGAGTTTTAGGCTGTGGTTCTGGGGCTGCAAACTCAGCTGCCTCCGGGGGCCAGGCAGCAAGATGGGCGCACATCTGAGGTTGGCCGGGCAGAGAGCAAAGCTCCCAGGGAGACAGTCTCTAGAAGCTCCAGTCAACTGATTCCACGGTGTGACTGCAGAGCCAGCTAGTGGGACTTTTTCAGGAGGAGCCTAATGTCTGAATTTCATGTGAGATTCTACAGATTGGGTAACGCTGGGTCTCGTTTCCTGATGCTGGGTCAAGTGCTGTTCTAATGTGGCCACAGTTGGTCATGTGGAGATGAGGTTTGGGAGCAGAGCTCCTCTACCTCCATCCCGCCCCATCCCCTGCGCCCCTACGCTGCCTCCTCCACCCTGAAGACAGCCGTAGAAGCTTCCAGAGGAAGCTCTAGAGTGGAGAGCGGCGAGGGGCAAAGGAGGCAAGTGGTATCAACTGCAGGCTGGAGAGCCAGGGCGTGGGTCGGTGGGAGCTGAATGAAGGCGTGGCGGCGAGGATGGAGGGCTGGGTTGGATCCCGGAACAATTTCGCAGGTGAAATCATAGGATTGGTGACTGATTGCATCCAGAACGAGGTAGAGTCAGAAAAGTACAGGAAGCTAGGATTTCTGAGCGGGCTACCGGATGAGTGGTGAGGCCGATGTTGGAGCAAGGGGCCCAGGGGGTGGGGGGCGGGGGCAGGGTTTGGAGAAGGAAACGGGAATTTGAAGTAGAAGTTACCATCTGACTCTTGGTGGCCAAATCTGCCTCACAGGTGTGTTTTGTTGGCCACATGGGATTAAAATTTCTTTTAAATTAATGTCGGACTCTTAAAAAGATGTAAGAGTTTACATACAAATATAGATTTTCGGTTTCTGTTGAAAGTAAAATAACTCTGACAGTATTAGGCACGGGTAAAATCAATCCACTACTGGCGCTGGGGGTGGGGTTGGGGCTCGGGGGATGGAAAGAGGTGCCTGGATCCCCAGGGTTTATTTTACTCTCCTGGCTCCCATCGGCATTTGAACCTGGGCTCCCGCTGGAACTGCCTGTGCCGCCATGGAGATGGCTCAGGCAGGTGGGCAAGGGAATTGCAAAGGGACTTAGAAATGAACAGGGAGAAAGGAAAAGCAACAGGAGGTGGGGTGCCTCCTGCCCAGTGCTATCAAAGAGCCAAGCAGTGCAAGGGTTAAAAATGGGCTGTTTATATGAATTTGTGCTGCCGATTGGGGGTGTGGAGAGAGGGGAGATGATTTGTCAATGCCTGTTAAAGGAAGCCTGTGCCCACTCAAATGGTCTGCAGGGCTGCTTCTCTGTGTCTGCCCTAGAGAAATGAAATTCCCACACAAGTGCGTAGGAAGATAGGATAACAGGGGCTCTTTGTTGCATCATTGTTTATTATAATGAGGAATTAGGAGCAAAATAAATGTCTATCAATAGGGTTATAGGTAAATAAACCAAGGTATCCCTGAGTTGTGGAGACCCGAGAAACAGTTCGTAAGATAAGGTGCACTGAGGAGCTTGAAAACAAACCAACAACACATACTATGTCTCTCTCTCTTCTCGTGTGTGTGTGTGTGTGTGTGTGTTTGTGTGTGTGTGTACAGATATTCCTGTTAAAGTGGAAGCATCCCAAGACTGGGGATAAGTGGTTGAAAGTCAATTTGCCTTTATCTTAAGTTGGTAGTTTTTACTTTAACAAGGAAAGTACAGTGCTTTATCCCTCGTGCAATGAAAAATTTATTTAAGGCATAGGATAATGGATTGGCATTTAGCAAGGACTGTTTCAGCAGGGTAGTGGGAATGAAAAGCAGATTATAAAATATTGAGGAGTAAATGGGAGACAGAGAGGCAGAAGTTGTAGCCAAAGGAGAGGAACCTGAGGCTGCAGGATGGCCGGTGCGAGAGGAAAGTGATCAAGGGAGAATTTTTCGCTGGCCTGCTCTTCACAGGGGTGACCCAAAAGCTCCATAAAAGGGGTAGGGAATTTTGGCTTCTCCTAAAGTGGCATATTGTTAAGGTAGAGCATGGAAATAGTTTCTGAACCGAGGCCCTCCTATAATTTGTGTTTGGACTCTTCTGATGCAAACATTTCTGGAAGGAAATTGGTGGGACATTAAAATTGTTTGGTTGGTGGCATAGGACTTCAATCCCTGTATAAAGGGCTAAACATTCCTACGGGGGAAATGTTGCTTGAAATAAGATACAAAAAAAAAATGCCTACCAATAGTGAAATCATTAAATCTGTTATAACGATATATGAGATGGATTATTAGGTAGCTAATACAAATTATGTTTTGTTTTGTTTTTAAATTTATTTTAAGACATGGGAAAATGATGATATACAATGTTTCAAAAAACCATGCTGCCAAACTTTTTTATGCCATTTGACTTATTTACAGTTGTAAAATAAAGCATATATGCATAAGAAAAAAGAAGGAAAAACATGAAATTGTTTATAGTGATTCTCCACAGGTGTTGGGAAAATTGATGACTTTATATTCTGTGCATTTTGTTGACACAACAATTTTCTAGTGAAAATATTATTGTTGTATAATTCCCCCAAGGAACTGTTTTTAAAAACGTAGTTTGAAAATCATTTATGAGGAAAGACAGCCAACAAAGGATTCCTGTTTGGCCAGGAGTCAGGCAGGCCCAAGCAGCTCAGGCTTGGACTTTTGGGACTTTTTCCCTTTTTGCCCAAATGTTAAATCCCAAGCTTCTCCAGTTAAAAAGACCTTGAATGATCAACTTCCTCCTCCCTTGGTGACAAATGTCAACTCCTTCCTCTTCCCAACCTAAGTGACTGCTGTGTGTTCTTAATTTGCAATAGAAAACACAGAACTATAGCGAGCTAGTAACAGATTTGGCCCCTGACCCCTCAGGCTGACCCTGAAAAAAGTTATGTAACACGCATGGAGAAAAACTCTGCGCCTTTCTCTCATGCTGAATCCTCTCACTTCCACCAATATGGCAGGAAGTAACGCCGCCTGGTGAGTAAGCCTGTAAACCCTAGACTCAGAGAGGCCTTTTTGGAATCCTTACTTTTCTAATTAACAGCTGTGTGGCTTCTGGCAAATTTCCTAACTTCTCTGTACTGCAATTTCTCATCTGTAAAAAGAGGACAAAGATTTCTCAGCCTCCTTGGGTTGCCCTCGAGACTAAATGGGATAAAATGCAGAGAATGGAACACAGCAGTCACTGAATCAGTGGTTTTAGTCTCAGGTTATCTGATTTTATTTTCTTCTCGTCATACCCTCTGGCCATAGTTCAGGAGGTGAAGTAAGAAAGGATGGTTTGGGGAGAAAGAGACAAAATCTGTAGATTCCACGTGGGAATTTGTTGAGCTATAATACCTTCCAGGCTGTGTGCTTAGGTCCCGTTTCAGGCATATGATCATATTTCACCTGGATTATATTATCCTGACACGTTTTATTCAAATAAGCCCTGAAAACAGCTACTTCCTACCACCCTCTTCAGTAGCCTCACTAATCCAGGCTACCATCCCCTCAAATTAAGTGACAACAATAGCCTTCTCCCTGACCTCCCCACTTTCATTCTTCCCCTTTTAGTGAACTCTGGAATCATCCAAAGTAAGAGAAGAACCAGAGAGCGATGGGTGGTGAAAGGCCTGGTAACTTTGTAGTCAGGGATACCCGGGTCAAGTCCTGCCTTGGTCCTTTACCCACCTGCCAACAGTCACGTCGCAGCAGTGGCAATGGCCCTGGCTCCTGGCTCTGCAGACCACACTGCGGGGCAATGAGCATCTGTGTGCAACGGGCAGCCTCTGCATTCCTAGGTAAGCCCCTCTCACGTGGGTCTTTAAGAGGTACCCGCTATTGAGAATCATCCTTCCTGCCTCCTTTATTCAGCACCATAAGACAGAAATTCCACCAGATAATGAAATCTATCTTATGGATAGATTTGGGGACCACAATTTCAGAAAACATAATATGCAGCTGGAAATATTTTCTTTGCATATGTTATAAAGCCAATCTTAGAGTTAAGTGAAGGTCCGCTCTTCCCTTGCTTATATCTACCAAGGGTGAGTTTTGTTGTTGTTAACGAATGTATCAAAATGCTCATGTTTTATTGATCTGCGTCATGGGGGGAGGAGTTGTGGTTTTAATACCATTTTTTGAGACAGTGAAAAGCTGTGCTTCAAAATGAAACTAGAATCACTGGACTCCTTCATCAGGAATTCATTGTGTTACACTGATTTTATGGAAGGATTACATTTTGGTTTAACCCTTTTGGGGTGCCATTCAGCTAACTTTAAAGTTTTAGTTTGGTTGTTTATTTCCGCATTCTACTAATTTATTAAGGACTTTTACAAAAATGGCAAAGCACTGTATATAAGGCTTCACTGCAGTGTTATCTAAAACAGTGTGATCTGTAGAAATTCCATGTACAGTGAAAAGAAAATGACTTAGCCAAAGATTGTACATCGACACAATGAGATATCCTGCAACCATAAAAAGTAGAATCAGGTAGTATGTGAAAAAAACATAAGGGGACTGTATATGATATAAGTTTACTATGCACACAAAGCGTAGTACAAAATAGTTTGCATTTAATCAGGCAGTCCATGAGCATTTATTGAGTGCTTACTGTTCACGTTAATAACTATGAAATAATTGCTATAAAAAAACTGAAAGGACCGTGTAAATATAAGATTCTGTCAGGGGGATGAGATTATGATGAATTTTTCTTTTTTTTGCCTTTTCCCCCTAAAATTTTTTAAAATATTGTTTCATAGCAAAAAAAGCAAAGTAATATCTGAAACGGCATAATGATAAAAGTTAGAAATGCTCTCTTTGTGCTAACCTTGTTCCAGGCATGGCTCTGAGCTGTCTGTGGGTAGGAACTGATTTACTTCTATGACAACAGATTTATCATTATCATCACTCCTATTTTACAGTGAAAAAATTGAGGCACAGAAATGTTTCACATGAAGCTCAAAGTCTTCGAGCTAGTTCATAGGAGAGCTGAGTTTCCAAAATCCATCTAACTAATCCAAATTTATAGCCCACAGGGTATAAAAACACAATTATGCATGTGGGATCTGCTATAGTATTTTCTTGACATTTAGCCTCTTGAGCAGATGGCTCTTCAACTATACTGGAATTTTCCCTGCTTTTCTTGTTTACCACTTCCCCAGACGTTGATTCAGTTTTTTGATAGAGAAACCGATCAATTCTGCTCTCATAAAAGAGAGCAGGAATTGGATTGTCCATTTCAGTTTTTCAAAGTTGTCTGTCAATTCTCTGGGACTTTCATAGAGCTCTCTGTGTGCCTTCTGTTCCAAATTGGAGTAGCTGGTGCCAACCCAGTTCAGAAGACGAGCAAGCACTTGAGCGGAGAAGGCAGTGATAAAAACAGGAAAGTACTTCACCCTGGAACTATTCTGGGAAACCAAGTTTGAATAATTGCTTCATGTTCAATTGAACACAAGTTCACTCCCAGGTTGACTCATATATGTAAATACTCATGATGGCATCATACACACGCCCACACACACACTCACACACACACGTGTGCATGCACACACACAATCAGTCCCTCTTGGCTTCAGAGACCTGAGTTCATCATCAGCCTTGATGCTTCTCTTTCTCTTATACCCCACACCTAATCAGTAGCAAACCCTGTTTGCCCTATCTGATCACTCCTCCCTCTCTACAGCACCGCCCGGATCAAATTCCAGTCGTCTCTGAGCTGTATCATAGGAATAGCCTCCTACCTGCTCTTCCTGTCTCCTCCACTGGAAAGTTTTGAGTAGGGTTGTGATATGATCTGACTCACGTTCTGAAAGAATCAGCCTGGCTGCTGTATGGAGAACACACTGGAAACCTGCTGCTTTCTCTAGACCCTGTTCTAGCTGATTTTTCCCCTTCACAATGTTTAAAGCAGGTGTTTCCCAAGAATTTAGCTTCTGGCTCAACTCAATGCCCTACAGAGCCCATGAAAAGATCCCTAGTGTGTGGGATCACTAGTTTCAACACATTTAGGGATACGGGCCTCGATTTTCAACAGGCCATTTTATGGCAGGATTTCTCAGAGCTTTTAAAATATTAATGTGCCCAGTGAATCCCCAAGAAGACAACGGGAATTGTTTCCCAAACTCTGCAGTCCCCTCAGATACCCACTGGGCTTGTGCCCTCACTTCATTCAAGCCCATACTCAAATGTGACCTCCTCAGAGAAGCTGCCACTGACCGCTCTACACTTCCAATCTCCCTTCCCTGACTTATTTTGCTTTGTGACATTTAAGTTTATGTTGTGACTCCACATAAATAAATATAAATCTCTTTATCTATTTCCTCAAGTACTTATTATCTGACCACCCCCTAAAATTATAAGTTCCAGGAAAGCCAGAACTTTTTCTGTCTTGCTGTCTGGTGTATTTCCAGTTTCTAGAACAAGGCCTAACATACAGTAGTCACTCAATAAATATATGTTGCACGAGTACGTGTGCGTTCACTTTCCATTGCTGTGTAACAAATTAACCACAGATGCAGCATTTTGAAACAGCCACCACTTATCGCATAGTTTCTATGGGTTGGGTTTTGGGGAGTGAGTTAACTAGGTCTTTTGCTCAGGGCCTCACTAGGCTGAAGTCAAGATGTTGGTCAAGCCTGCAGTCCCACCTGCAGCACAGGGTCCTCCTCCAAGCTCATTGGTTGCTGGCAGAACTCAGTTCCTCATGGTTGTGGAACTGAAGCTCTCAGCTCACATGGCCTCTGTACAATGCAGCAGTTTGCTTCTTCAGGGCATCTGCTGCTACTTCTTGAGTTTAGGGCAAGGGCTCTCCTGATTAGGTCAGGCCCACCCAGGATAATTTCCCTTTTGATGAAGTCAAAGGCAACTGATTAGGGATCTTAATCACAAAGTTCCTTTTCCTTGGTCATAGTAAGTAACCTGATCATGAGGGTGACCTGCCATTATGATCACAGGGGAGGGAATGACACACTGGGGGAAAGAATTTCAATGGTCATTTTAGAATTCAGCCTACCACAACACAAAAATCTTTTCTGTCCCCCAGAAAACCTTGTAGGGATTGGCGTCCTCTAGAAAACACTGAGAAATGTACTTTTCCAACACAAGTCTTCCAACTGCATGTCTTCACCTAGGACGTCCTGGAGCTGTCTCCAGGGGTAGTGCAAACAAGCAGAACTCTGTGAGAATTGTTTTGAAGTGAGAGGAAGCCCCATTTTGGGGGAGACGGGTGGAAGGGAGGCACAGCAGTACTCCATTCCTTACATTTTATCTATGTTTCCCTAACTTCCAATATTTTGAGAACCTGGAAATCTGTATTTGCATATGAATTCTTCTGGTATTTAACTCTTGAAAATGAATTCAAATTCTAACAGAATGTTATAGAGCAATACTGTCCCCTCTTCCCTAAAATGCAAGTCTTCAGGCTACATTTGGGAGGTTGCATTTGAAAAACCCTTGCCGGGACTATCACTCTCCTTTGAAGGCTACTGGATTTGTACTTTCATCTTGGCACTTTTCTCCCAGGTGTAGTTCACACTTCTGCCTCTCGCATGAGAGCCTCATGTTGCTCATCGAAATGTTTCTTGAGTTCAGGACAGAATGTCTAGAACCTGATGTGTCTTATTGTCACCTTTTCTCCAGATAGCTCTTCTTTCCTCGCAAGGTGAAGGGTGCTGGCGTCCATCTGGTCACCCAACTTCAGATTTGAGTGAAGTTTTTCACCCTCCTTCTCCCAGTTACTTTCATAACATCCAATTGGATGGGCTGAAACAATTGTGCTTTGAAAAAGCTGCCTGGACGAGAAAGGGGGAAAATTCAATTTCCCCATTTGGAGAATTCCTAATAGTCTCACAAGCAGTGGGGACAACCGAATCAATAGGTCAAGCCTTCAATCTTGGGGTTTGTTCATATGAAACTTATCCCCGCAGAGGATAGGCTAAGCCTACTTGAAATCAGGCCTAAGAGTCACCCCCAGAAGGCCTCTTTTGTTGCTCGGGTGTGTGGCCTCCCTCTCTCTCGGCCGGCATGGTGGGCAAACTCCCCGCCCTTCCCCTCTCTGCATAGGACATGACTCCCAGGGGTGTAGGTCTCCTGGCGGCATGGGACAGAGATCCTAGAATGAACTGGGACTCGGCATCAAGGGATTGAGGGGATCTTCTTGACCAAAGTGGGGAAGAGAGAAAGGAGACAAGGTAGTGTGTCAGTGGCTGGGGGATTTAGGGCAGAGTCGGGTGCTTGTTCTGGAGGTTGTTCTTGCGCATTTTATGGGTACCCCCTTTTTGATTTGGGGTGTATTGAAGAGGCTGGAGGGAGGTGCTGGAGGCTGTAGAGCTGTGTTCCAGTGGTCATGTTCCTTGAAGGTGCATGTTCATGGTGTGGCTTTCGCAGTTTGACTGTGTGATTGTGGAAGCCTTGTGTCCAATGCTCCTTCTATCTATGGTGTTGACAGATGAGTGACAAATAAAAATAAATTGATAGGACGGGCAACAGTGGCTCAGTGGCAGAGTCCTTGCCTGCCATGCCAGAGACCCAGGTTCGGTTCCTGGTGTCTGCCCATGTTATAAAAAAAGAAAAAGAAAAAGAAAAAGATAGATAATAGGGGGAACAGATGTTGGAATGAAATGAGTAGATTGAAATACCAGTGAACAATGAAAGGGAGTGGTAAAGGGTATAGAAAAAATATAGGGGGAACAAAGGTTGAAGTCTTTGGAGTGATGGAAGTGCTGGTGGTCGGTGGGCGGGAAGGGTGAAGGGTGTGGTACGTATGAGTTTTTTCTTTTTATTATTTCTTTTTCTTGAGTGATGCAGATGTTCTGGGAAATGTGGCGATGAGTGTGCTACTGTGTGGTGACACTGTGAGCCATTGAGTGCACACCATGCACAGAGCGTTTGAATGTTAAGAATGTTCATGTTTGTATGTTGTTTTGGTTTGATAATACAAAATAAATTTTGAAAAAAAGAAAAAAAAAGCTGCCTAGAGCCTTCTCCTAGCAGGGCCATCAGGGTTCATCTTTGGGGAGGTTTTTTTTTTTTTGTTTAAATCTCGTTAATGGAACTTTAATTATAGAATCAGAAGCCTATCCAGGAGTAAAGTGACAAGCTAACCTGCTTTAAGGAGCAGTAGAAAAACCTGTCTTATGATTTGATGCTGTCACTTCTCCACTGAACATGTTCTAGCACCTTCCATTAAATTTAGGCTAACCACTCAGGTCTTGCCAAGACTGCAAGGCCTTTTTAGTTGCTGCCAACCTCTGCATGTTATCCCGCTCCTCTCTCTCTTTTCTTTGCCCTTGGCACTGGCCCTTTTGAATATGTCAGGTGTACATTTACCTCAGAGCTTATTTTTTTTAAAATTGTGAAACATAATATATATACAAAAAGCGATAAATTTCCAAATTCATTTTAAAAAGTAGCTATAGAACAGATTTTAAAGTTTGGTATGGGTTATAGTTCCACGATTTTTCACTGTTTCTTCTAGCTGCTCTAAGACATTGGAGATTAAAAAAAAATCAATGTAATGATTCAGAGTCACACTCATTTGTTAAATCCTGTCTTCTCTCTGTTACACTCCTCTTTTATTTATTTTTTTGTGAAAAATATATACAAAAACAATAAATTTCAAAGTGTACTGCAACAATTAGGTGTAGAACAGATTTAAAATTTTGGTATGGGTTAAAATTTCACAAGTTTAGGTTTTTATTTCTAACTGCTCTAAGGTACTGGAGCCTAAAAGAAATATCAATATAATGATTCAGTACTCATACCCATTTATTAAAGCCTACCTTCTCTATATAACTCCACCATCACCTTTGATCTCTCCTGCTCTTTAGGGGTATTTGAGTTATGCCCATTCTAACTTTTTCATGTTGAAAGGGGCTGTCGATAATATGGAATAAGGGGATGGAACTATCTGATATTCTGGAAAGGCTGGCCCCTCTGTACCTCAGAGCTTTTATGCTGGCTTTTCCTTGTTTGGAATGCTTTTCTCCCAGGTATTAGCATGACTTACTCTTCATATTATTCAGTTCTCTGATCAAATGTACCTTACATTTTATATTTCTTTTTATTGTATATATTTCCTTGATATAACTAGAGTTACTCACACAGCTTCTAAGTGACTGAGATTTGAATCTATACCAGTGGACTCCAGAGTCCAAACTCTCTCTTTTTAAAATATTTTTATTGTAAGCAACAAACCACCATACAAACGTTCTTGACATACAAACATTCTATACATGGTGTACAATCAGTGGCTCACAAAATCATCACATAGTTGTGTATTCATCCCCATGATTATTTTGTTGAACATTTATTTGCATCTCTCCAGCAAAAGAAATAAAAAAGACAAAAGAAAAAACATATACATGCCATACCCCTTACCCCTCCCTCTTACTGACCACTAGTATTTCAATCTACTCAATTTATTTTAACCTTTGTTCCCCCTATTGTTTATTGTTTATCCATATTTTTTACTCATCCAGAGTCCAAACTCTTAACCGTTAAATTCTACTAAACACCAGAGACCTTTGAACTTTTCTAACCTTTAAAAACTTTAATAAGAAATACATCTTGAATCTATATACACACATTTATAATCACTAAGCAATATCATCCATACCCATTCCATCCCATCCCACCCCATTCTGCTCTATTCTATTCCATACGCTGGATCAGAATTGATAGGGGGCTCCCAGTTTGAAATAAAAACCAGAGCTAAAAACCAATGACTTATCTTGAGGATTAATAAAGTACATAGCTCTGATCTGCCTGGGAAAGTTAAGAAAGTGAGTATAAAGGATAAAATGAGCCACTTCTTTTTATCTTTCAGGGATTTTAATAAAACATTGTTAATTCACCTTATTCCCCCAGAGGGTGTATTTCAATGACATCAACACCAAAAAAGCAGACTATTTTGCCTCTTTGGGAGGCTGTTTTATTGCTCTCTGTAGTGTATTGGGGCAGAGTAGACACTCAATGAATGTTTGTTGCATGAGTCAAAGGATCAGACTAGGGCATCTCTCAGTCTTGTCTGCTCTAATGTTCCTTAAGTCATTTAAGGAAGAAGACTGCAAAATATCCCTTTGTTTTTTTTGCAGTATTAATAGCAAAAGAACATCCTAGAATGGCCATTTCTTGGACAATAAGCAGATTTCCAGGCTTGCTCTCTTAGGCCTCTGTGGCACTGAGAGATTAAAGAAAAATGCTCCCCCCAGCGCCTTTTTTTGCCCAATCCCAGTATTTCCTGTCCTGTCTTGTGGTTGACTTAAAACATTCGTGACTCCCGCCTCCCACTTTCTCACCATCTCTTCTTCATGGTTAAAGAGGCTATAAATTTGCAAAGGAAATGATTAAGTAAATCCAAAGATCTTGGCCAGGGGACTTGGTTTTTCAAGGCCTTGGTGTTGGAGAGCTGAAGAAATCTGTACGATGAAGGATTTGCACATGAGTTTTTGCCTTAGTCAGGGCCGGTGCATAGTTTCCTGTTTTTGTATTCTCAAAACTGCTAAGCTACTTGTGAACAACTGGCCAGCAAAGATAGGGAGGGGGTGGGGGTTGTGGAAAGAGGTTTGTGAGCCAAGAGGGGAGGAGAAAGGCTGTTCCTCTCTCGGTTCTGGCAGAATTATTGTGAAAGTGGAGAGATTACAGAAAAGCAATGAAGTGGAGACTTGGACAGAGTCTAGGCAATGAAGTTCGAGTTTTAGGTGGAAAAGGGGAGAAAAAACAAATTCTAGCAGGAATTTTAATGGGCTGACAGACACTCAAAGCCTAGTTGAATCTCAAACTATATTGATAAGTACGTGCACTTATTAGGCACTTATTATGTGCCAGGCACAATGCCAACTGCTTTGCATGGAATATATCATTAAATACTCAGCGTCTCCTGAAAGTGGGTACCACTATCGCCTCCATTTTATGCTTAGGAAAGTGAAACTCAAAGAAGGTAAGTAACTTGCCCAAGTCCAGCCAGCTGGCAAGTAGCAGACCTGGGATTCCAACCAAAGCCATTTGGATCCATAACCTTTTCTTTCTTTTTTTTTTTTCACATGGGCCGGTACCGGGAATCGAACCCGGGTCTCCAGCTTGGCAGGCGAAAACTCTGCCTGCTGAGCCATTGTGGCCCACCCCAGAGCCTGTGTTCTTACTAGTCAGTTTCCAAGATAAATAAGGTGGCAGAGTTGTCACCATGACCATGACATATGTGTTCATTTATTCTGACCCAGGGTATGGGAATAGGGCCTTCACCAAGGTTAGTCCCAGACTTTTTTTTTTAATGCAACTTTATTGCAATATATTCACACAGCATACAATCCATTCAATGACTTACAGTATTATCACATAGTTGTGCATTCATTACCACAAGTCTCAAACATTTTCATTACTCCAGGAATAAAATTAAAAAAAAAAGAAGACCCAAAACAACCTGTATCCCTTATCCCCCCATCACTGATTTACTAGCATTGGTACCGTACATTTGTTACTGTTGATGAAAAAGTATTGCGATACTACTGTTATCTATAGTCCATAGTTTGCAGTAGATGCGTTTTCCACCAGATGCGTTTTCCACCATATACCATTTTATTATTAACTTCTTATACTGTGCTGGGCATTTGCTTATTTGCTCTCATATCCTCCTTCTATACTTGCATGGCAAATTGCACTCCCCAGGTTCCATTGCCAACCGGCTTCTGGTTAGGTTCAGCTAATGGGAGACACTGACACCAAGGTATTTTTCCTGCCCTCTCCCCTCAACAGAAAGGAAGTGTTCCCAGATTACCCCCTCTGGCCCCAGCTACCCTTACGTGGTTCCCACAGGGCACCCAGTTTCCCTGGTTCTGGTAATGTCATCCCTTCCATTTGTCCATCTAGCCCTAATGGTGGTAGCAGCCTTATTCTGTTTATAATCTCTGGGTGACTTCACTGTCCCATGTTTGCCTTTTCACTCTCCCAACACCTTTTCAACTAGGGCCCCATATTAATTTCCCGTATGAAGCTACCTAGCATGTGCTAGCGAGACACAGACCCTGAGACATGAACTTGGAGGCAGGTAGTTTGTTTGGGATGTGATTCCAGGAGAGCTAATAAGAAGTCACCAAAGAGGTTGTTAATAAATATTACTACTGTGGGCAACTAGTACAGACTTGCCAGGGAACCTGTGGGTACACGTTCAAGACACCTCCGAACTGTCCCGTGGAGGGGATGAGGAAGCTGAGAGATTCATCTGCTCTCTCCCACCCCTCATTGGTTAAGGGTTGTCCTTGGAGGCATAATATTTCAGACATTTCCAGAAAGTCTCACATATGGAGTGAGGAAGCTCCCACAGCATTGAGGAGAAAAGCCAAGGAAGAACAGACCTTTCAGTGGGAGGCTGTCCTTCTGCAGGTGAACTCAGAGGTGGCCTGAAGGGGCATGGGTCAGGCCATCACGAACATCTGTGACCTTGGTGACCTTGGTGACCTTGGTGACCTGGCTACTATCTAAGTGGTTTACAACCAAGGAATGCCAAAGGCTCCTCCTCTTCTCCAGAAATTCTGCTCTCCTTTAGAATGTGATGGGGACCAGGGAAAATCATTTCCATTTTTCTTCTCTCCTGTGTCTTTTCTTGGATGAATTATCCAGCCAACTGGTCACCTGGATGGGGCAAAACTAGGGCCCAGTTAAGGATATTTCAAAGATTGGGTGGCCTTCAAATCCATCAAAGAGAAGACACATCTTTCACTTTGGGCAGGTGCCATCTGTATCCTTATAAACAACGTTTGCTAAGCACTTATTACCTGTCCCCTTGTGGACTTAAATGCTATCAGTTCATTGTCTCATCTGCTCTTCTCAGCAACTCTCTGACATAAGCTCCAGTATTATTCTTATTCTACAGAGGAGCAAACTAAGGCTCCAAGAGGTGACGTAACTTGCTCAAGATCTCACAGCTTTGGGGGATAATGAGGCCAAATCTTGAATCTACATGTATGACACTGGAAATAACATTTAAGAATCCTTTAAAAAGTCAGAGCCATTTAGAGGTTTTATCTAAACGAGGATTTCTTATCAATATAATCTTTAAAGAAACTTAAAAGGAAAGGACAAGTCTTTAAAATATCTCACAGACATAGCTCAAATAGAGTCAAGAGGCTACTCTGGAGGTCACTCTTATGCAAGCTTCAGTTAGACATTATACCTACTATAACTCGCCAACCCCCAGCCAAAACCATTCCAGCCAATCCTAAAGAAGACCTACAGCAATATATAAGATTCTACAAACAGTGCGCACACGAGGGTAACTTCCCAGAAACCTATACCCTTCAGATGGATCCCTGGGCCAGATAAGTTCTGAAACCTAGAGGGACCAGCCTCTCCAGGACACCAGCTAGTTCCATCTCTCTACCCCTTATCATTAACAGCCCCTTCCAACATGAAAAGTTAGAATGGGCATAGCTGAAATACCCCTAAAGAGTGGGATAGAAAGATCAAAGGTAATGGAGTTATACAGAGAAGTTAGTGTTTAACAATGAATATGATTGCTGAATCATTAGATTGATATTTCTTTTAGTCTCCAATACCTTAGAGCAGCTAGAAGTAAAAACTTAAAATTGTGAAATTGTAACCCATACCAATCTCTGAAATCTGTTCTGCAACTAATTGTTGTGCTGTGCTCTGAAATTTATTGCTTTTTTGTATATATGTTATTTTTCACAAAAAAGAAAAAAGTTGATTATGATGATAAAAAAATATTTATTCCTTCTAGCCTCCTAGATGGAAAAACTTGAGAAGATGGTATGGTGGTCCATGACAAACTCTGGGATCTGTCCTGTAACTATGTGTTGAAGAGTGCTCTGAAAATTATTGCTTTCTTCTTTCGTTGCTTTATATATATATTATATTATACAATAAAAAAGTTAAAAAAATTCACAGATAGCTCAGGTCACTCAATAAATATTGGTTGAATTGAGTTTGTATTAGAACTTATCAAAATACAAATCTAACTCTGTCACCTCTCCAACTTCAACCTTTTATCTCCCTTCCCCACAGTTGCTTTCTCAGGGTTGCCATTCTCTGTGGCCTCTGTTTTTTTTAATTGCTGTTCCACTGGGAAACCCTTTGGCCAACTATTCATTGTTTGTGAGTTAGTTCAAATGCACCTCCTCAAATGGTCAACCCCCATCCCTGCAGTCTTGGGGCAGTGCCTTCCTCTGAGACCCACAACGACTTGCATTTACTTTTTGTCTGTCTTTCTCTTAGACATGAAAGGATATCTTTAAGAGATTAGGTTAGATTTTGACCTTTTCTCTGCTGTGTGCATCCTTCAGCAGTTGCTTTTCCTTTCCAAGGCTGAGTTATCTCATCTGTAAAATGCACGGTAAACTAGCGAATTCATGTGAAGCATAGCACTTGGCCTACAGTGAGTCTCCAAGTTTGCTGTTATTATCTTTGCATCTTCAGTCCCGATTATTGAGCCAGGTGATCATTGAAGTCATAGCTCTACCTAGACCAGTGACTCTCAAATCTTTTCCTGCATCAGAATCACCTTAGGGACTTGTTATAGCACAGGTTGATGAAGGCTGCCACTAAAGATTTTGAGTCAGTGAGTCTGGAGTGGAGCTTGAGAGTTTGCATTTCTAATAATGGCTAACAAGTTTCCAGGTGGTACTGATGCTCCTGGTCATGGGACTACACTTTGTGAACCCCTGGGCTGGTCAACTGGGAAGGGTAGATATCTGACTAGATTGAAGTGATCAAATGTTTGGAGCTAAAACTAGCTCATACTAGAGTATAAGTCAACCCAATTCCCAATGGATTTGACCATAGACTATTCATCCATCCATTTATCCATTCATCCAATATTTATTGAGTACTTACTCTGTTCAGGTATTGTGCTAGACACTGAGAATAGAGCAGTGAATGGTATGGACAGAAGGTCCCTGATCTTGATGAGCTCACCATCTAATGACGCTGCTGTGAATGGCAGGGTGCCATAATTGCACAAGTAGGTCAATCTGAATCGAAGAAGCAAGATTAGTTTGGGAAATGACTGTCTTAAAAATACTGAATCTAATAATTGCTTTCCTGGTTGTTGCATCATTGTAGTTGCCTTCTCAACATTGATTTCACCAGATGATAAATCTCATAATCCCTTTGCCTGGAATTGCAGCCATTGTTTATCACCCATCTGAGGATGAAGCAAATGAGTGGAATATGGCAGAACAGAGTCTTAAGGGATCAGAGCCAGGGCTGTGACATGAGATATTTTGAAATAATGAATTTGATGATGATAATGAAGATGTTGATGGTGATGATGATTAGCCAGAGCAGAGTTTCAGAGAATCAGAGCTGTGTGATGTGAAAAGATAAATGTCCTTATTGTTTACAACTATTATTAACAGTCAATTTGTGTAGGGGTTTTCTGTTGCTTGGTGCTTAAAGTTCCCTAGGATTCAATAGTTCTCATTTACTGTGTATTCTTTGGCAACCACTGTTCTAAGTGTTGGCATACACCATCTCACTCCACACTCACAACTACTTTAAGAAGTGGTTCTGTTAACATTGTATTGGGAGGAAACTGAGAAGTTAAGTCACTTGCCCTCTCATTGGGTGTGGAAAGGGTAAGAGGAAAACCTGCTTTATGGAGCATGATGGGACCAGTGAGTTTTACTTAAATGCTTTGTAATGACACCAACTTAAATGTTTTGCAATCACACCAGCTTTCTTTGAACTTCTTCCAAGATGAAGCAGATAAGAATGGCAAAATAAACAAACTGACCTTCTCTGTTTGGGAGGGCTGAGAATCATAGAAGGCAATGGGCTTGCCCAGTTTTGCCTTCTTGTTCTAGTTCTCTTCATTAACTTGACCACTTTCTAGAAGTTAATCAACTAACATGCCCCTCCTACAAGTTACTTTGGCCCAACATCCTGTTTAGGCAATCAAGGAAAGGGCCTAGCAAGACACTGTAAAACCCCAGGTCCTGGAGCTCCCCCATGTGGTCAGATTTAAACTAAAATGTGTCTCATTGAGAATAAATCACATCTGGAATGAGCTCATTCAACAGCAAACATTAGCAGAAATGGAGCTGGGGGCCATTTTGTCAAGAAGTGCTCGTCTGGAAAAAAAAAAGGCTATACATGTGTATTCCATTTCCACTTAATGAAATGCAACAAAGGAGGTGATTAAGTTGAGTTATGGGTATGCAGATTTAAATTAGACAGTGTATCCAGAAAGCATTTTATAAACTCGGGCGTGTAATAATGTAAGGCATTATTATTATCATTACTTTTGTGAAATTGGATAGCTTGTTATTTCTGCTATAGTAACCTAAAGGACCTGGGGTGGGAAGGACCAAAATGAGTGATTTTCTTGGGAAAGAAGACAGAGGCAAAAAGGTTAAATTCCCTGGAAAACCAATTTATGCAAAGGGCAGAATCCTGACTGGCATTCAGCCTGGCGCTCAAGATCTGAATTACAAATATACGGAATTTGCTTCTCAGTAAGTAATATTTTTCTTCCTAAGGGAGGCAGTAATTTCCAGTGAGCCAGTGTCACTTTATTTTCACCGATAGAGTGAACAAAATCCTGACCATAGAGGCACCTAATTCTACTCACAATGCAAATTGTCTTTCAGGCATAAGAAGGGACTTTGAGAAGGTGGGTGAAACCAACCCCGATAATCCTACGTTCTATAAGGCACGTTCCCCAGTACCCCCTGCTTCTGCAACTTGGGTGAGTTTAAAAGCTGAAATAAGTTTTCCTTTCTTTCTCTTTAAGGGACGTAGCATAGCTGATTTAATGTTTTAAGGCATAAGATCAATTTGGAACTCTTTGAGGTAGAAAATGGGATTATCAAGTATATACTGTATTAATCTGCTCCCTTCCAGGCACTTTTGAGGAGCCAGCAGGACATAGATTCTGGTTTCTGGAATATAATTTAATGGGACTCCAGTGCATCTGGACTGTTTGCAAACAAGGAAAATCCTGTATGTGTGTGTGTGTGTAAATCTCTGATAATTTGTTTAAATAGCAGGGCAGTAAAACAAAACACCAGCACTTTACTTTCTCTTTTCCTTCCCTTTTTAGCATTTATTTAGGTATGTGTCTCCTCCCCCAAGATGCTGATTTCTTGCAGAAAAGCAAGCTCTGGCCACTGCAGATAGCTACACTTTTGGGTGAATTCTGTTATGGATAGTATTCAAAAAGTCACCATCCGTTGAAAAGCAGAAGACTTTTTTTCTCCTTAGTAGGCCATTTCCGCTCCGTTGTTCAATTCTTGAAAGACCACTTCTTCTTGACATTGGAGAACACATGCTTCCCTGTGTACCTAAAAAGAAATAAATAAAAAAGTAAACAAGTGATTAAAATAAAATGATAAAAAGGCACCTTTAAACCTTCCTGAGGTTCTAATTTTTCTTTTGTTTGAGGGCCTCTTTTCTTTCCTTTTTAAAATGATCTCTTGCAAGTTTTGCTTTGCTTCTTTCCCTCTTTGTTTGTTCTGCCCCAGTGTCCTTTCTGGACTCCACATTTTGAGGAACTTCGTTCTCTCTGTGCATGCCAAAAAAGACTTTGCTGAGCTCACTTGGGGGAGTTTCTACTCCCTTTTTCCACAATAATTCAGCATTAGGGCATTAGGAAATTAGTATTTATTTTAACTGCATCAGGAATGGGCTTTCAGCTCAAAGATGGAGTTTCAGCTTGCTCCTTAGGCTAAAACTGGATTTAGACCAAGGAAGTAATTTCTTTTTTAGTTCCCTCTGGCATAAATGTTCTTGCCTTAAAAAAAAATAAGCAAGCAATTTCATTAAAGGATTGTTCACTATCTTGGCACAGAGGGATGGGAAACTGTTACAGAAACTGTTGGCATTCTTTGAGCAGAAAATCTCGGCACAGAACTTCTTCCCCTTCCCGGCCACCCCCACCTCCGCGGGGTTGTGGGGGAGGGGCTCTATCTACAGTAGTGACTCAACCCAACTACTTATTCACTGGATCTGTTTTTTCCCCTTCCTGCAGAGAGGGCATTTCTCATCGGGGCAAAAAGTCCCCGTGACCAGCAAGATGAAACTTGCAAATGATACTGTCACCTTTCTCCATTTACCAGGAGCTCACCAAAGGTTGCAATAGGCAACCCCCCCTGGTGTTTGGAGACAAAAGAAAGTCAACTGCTGTGGTTTTCTTGAATTGTCCCATGGTCTTATGATGGTGATGGGGGAGGGGATGTCAAACTCTCCCCCCTCCCCACCCCACTGAGGGCTTCTCCAAAGGGTTTTGTCCCAATTTTTGCCAAGTTAAGCATTCTGACAAGAAGTGGCATGAGACAATTAGCTGGGTTGACAACAGATGCATATAACCTCTGGCTGGGTCAGGGGGTCTGAAGAAGAAAAACTCTCTGGTCTTTTCTTTGAAATCTGGAATTCAGCCAGTTCAAGGTGGGCACTAGCAAGCCTCTGCAGCAAATGACCCCCAAATCTAGGTTTCTGAGATTTTTTTTTTTCTGAACACATTTTCCACATGCATTTTTGTAAATTCGCAGCTTTATTTGCCTAAGGTATAGCCTTGTCCCTATACTGTCTGTCCCGGGAGTATATATTCAATGTTAATTTCAGATGAATGCATGATGGATGGCATAGGTGATGGGTTTGTATGAACCTGTGAATATGTGGGGATCAGTGTTTGGTGACATGTATACTTGTATGTATATGATTCTGCGTATGCATATACATATTCTGATTTGTGTATAATGTATATTTATAAGTATGAATGTATGCATATATGGGTATAAATATGTACCTGAATGTACACATGTAGTGGACATGGCTTTGCACCCGTCTCCCAGCTGCTGTGAGTGTTGGCTGCTAAGGGATCCCGGCTGCCGTGGGCTTCTCAGCTCCATGAAGCAGCTGGCCCAGGAGGTTATGCCCCACCCATCTCCCAGGGCTGATGGGACTGATCAACAGCAGACACAAAAGGCCGGCCCTCCTGCTTTAAGGTGGACCAGCTCCGTGGTACAGTTCACACTCCAGAGACACTTGATACTTGACTCCAGCTGAGATGAATCCCCGCTTGGGGCCTTCTACCTTTCCCATCTTCCCCGACTCCCCTGCTCCTGGGAGCGCTCTCTCCACGGCTACATCGCATCCATCCGAATCTCTGCCTCAGTCTCTGCTTTAGGGAACCCAGCCTAGGACACAGCCATGTGAGCATGTACTGTGTGCTTATGTGTATATGCAAATATTCATGTAGATACGTTTGTATGGGGATGTAGTATATATATACAAGGAGATCTAGGAGGATTTGGGAGAGAGAAGGTGGAGGAAGAGCACTGCTTTTACAATGTGGAAGATAAAGGCGTCTCAGATATAAGAGTAGAAGAAACCTGCTTTAAAAGTGGAAAATTAAAGATGCTTTAGAACTAAAGGTACATATTTTTTTATTCAATTAGAAAAAGGTACACTATACATGACTATCATCAGTCAATCATATGCTACTTTGAATTACATTATAATAGACTCATGGTCCTATTTACTCCTTTGTACAAGTATTAAAAAGAAAACTCAGGTATTTGAATAATCTGTAATTTTTTATTAACAGGGGTTATGGGGAGGGTTTTATCAGAGCACATCCTGAAACATTAAGAAATTACAGACAGATTTGAGATAAGTGTCAGACAGAACAGATGAAGCAAGCCCCTAAGCCATCTGAAAAACATTAACGATGTAAGATTGCAGAGTCCTAATCTTTGTTAGTGATACAGGATACAGGGTGCAAATGCAGGATACAAATGGAGACCTTGTCGCCCCCTGGTGTGCCTACATAAACGCACAACTCCATTTATTTATTGTTTGAAGTTGTAAGCCTTGAAAAGCAATTGTTTTCCGAAATAATTTCAAGCCCTCTCCAGTCAATCTTTTCCCTCTCATCAGTAACTTTCAAGGACCCTATCTGAGGAACAACTCGTATTCATTCCTTTTTCACACCCCACACATGGCATTCCAAGAAACTGGCAACCTCCCAACGCATGTCCTCCCTCTTTGAACAGCGGACTTAAACAAATGGATTTCAGTCTCCCTGTTCAGGCTTGGAGGATGAGCTCATTATCTACTACAGAGCTTAATTCCATCTACAGGCATCTTTATGCTGCAATTTACTTGTCACTGCCAGTTTTCATAACTTAGCGAGAATGCTTTCAGCTCTCTCCATTCCTCCCCGATTTAGCAACCATCGACTCTTCTGACCTAACTAATTAACCTGCTAAACCATCTTTACAGTTAATTTACCAAGAAAGACTGGACCAGAGACTTAAAGAGTACACCTCAATATACAACAGCTCAGGCTGAATCGGTAGGCAGAATTTCATTTGATGGCCCTGGGAAGAAAAAATATATATATACACAGGGTGGGGTTTGAGGAGAGGCTGAGTAGGGGAAGACATCTTGATGGCACGAGGACTTGGTAGGAACTGTGGTGATTTGTTTACTTGGATTTGCCAACTGGTCCAATGGATATGGGGTCTGTTTGCACTTGAGCGTCCAACATCCGCTTTGGTCCCTGGAGAAAAATAAAAAGAAGTTGCATCCTATTGAAGATCTGTGATATCACCACCAACAGCCATTTATTAAGCACTTATTCTGTGTCAGGTGCTGTGCTCATCAATCTACCTTATGCACAGGCAGGGGACAAGAGTACGGTCTCCAAGTAGATACCTGCGTTCAGAGCCCACTTCTATGACTTTCCAGCTTTGTGAAGTTCTGGACTTAACTCTCTGTGCTCTAGTGTCTTCGGGGAAGATAAAACTCATCTCAGAGGGTTGTTCCCAAAGTTGGGTAAGTTCATACTCACTTGGATCAGTACCTGGGGTATAGTAACCTCCCACCCCCTCAG
Organism: Tamandua tetradactyla; assembly: GCF_023851605.1. Taxonomy (NCBI): domain Eukaryota; kingdom Metazoa; phylum Chordata; class Mammalia; order Pilosa; family Myrmecophagidae; genus Tamandua; species Tamandua tetradactyla. The sequence goes on along the minus strand of NC_135327.1, from coordinate 31,664,671 downwards.
TTACAGCTCACTTTAGTCATGACTTCCCCAATCATCTCTAACCACACCACCCTGTTTCATCTTTTTAGAAGACATATTACTACCTGAAATGATCTTCTTGTCTATTTTGTTTGTTTAACATCTGCCTCTTCTACCAGAATTTAAGCTCTGTGGATTCTGTCTGTTGTTTCATTGATGTCTAGCAAGGGCCTGGCACATAGTAGGTTCTCCTTATATATTTACTGAATGTGCTTGAATGAACTCTATGTGTTGGGTACTATTATCACTACTGCTGGTGTCATTATTATTATCATTTTACTTTCTGGTCGAGTGTAGTTTATATATGGTAAAATTCATCCATTGAGCATGCAGATGGATGAGCTTTGCCTACAATAGTCATGTAAACACTGTCAAGATAGAGAACAATTCAGCTGCCCCTAAAATCCCTTTATGGCCCTCTATAGTCAACACCCCACCACACACACACCCTGGCAACCATGAATCTGTTCTCTATCCCTATAGCCGCGTCTGCTCCAGGATGTCACACATCATTGGAACCAGAGCAGATATCACCTTTGTGTCTGGCTTCTTTCATGTAGCATAATGGATTTGAGATTCATCCATGTTGGTGCATGTATCAGGGGTACTATAATTGTTGCCCTATTTTATGGTTGGGGAAATTGTGCCCCATTTAGGAGGCACGATTTGCTGGAGCTCAGGCCACTAGCTCGTGGCCAGGCATGGGTTCCAGGCATAGTCAGTCTGTCTCCTGAGCAAGAGCTTTTAACCTATGGCTTTAGTGTAGACCACAGATTTCCCAGACCATCTCTTTCTTCTGGTTCATTTTTTCTCCCTCTTCTCTTGGTGAACCTGCACCTCACCCTCGTGGATGAGACCCTACAAACCTTGAGGCGGAATGCTGGGGGGTCCCCAGAGCTGCTAGCAGCTCTCCTGGTGGCATTTTCTCCAGCTGCTTCCCTGCAGGACTCCTCTGGGTTGGCTGAGCAGGGTGGGGCCGCTGGGCTGCCTGCAGCAGGGATTTTACAACCCAGGGTCCGTGGGTAGACTGTGGGGAGGCAGGTTCCAGGAACCTTTAGAAACTGTTTGCAAAAATTTGTGTTTGCTTCTATGCTATGATTTTCATGTGATTCTCAAATGATTGTGAATTGCTGGGTTTCAAATATTTTGGTGTCTGAGGCAGGTTTCAGGGGCCCCTCATTTCACTTGTCTAACAAGGAGGTAAGAGTGAAGCAGAGGGGCAGAATAGCATAGTATACAATAGTGTAGTGTAGTATAGTAGAGTTAGCGTAGTATAGTAGAAAGTATATATGATATGATTTACTATAGGATAGCCTTGTATAGGGTAGTGTAATTTATAGTATAGTGAAGGATATATGGTGCAGTACAGAGTCATATAATGTAGTATAGCATAGTATAAGTAGCATAACATAGGAAAGTATATATCGCATGGTATATGGAGATAGTATTGTATAATTAGTATAGTATAGGATAGGATAATATAGTATAACATAATATAGTATAGTACTATATTGCATAATGTATATGCAATATAGTATAGTGAATATAGTGTGTTTTAATATAATATACTCTAGTTTGTATAATATAGCATATTTAGTGTAGTGTAGTATAAGAAAGTATAGATAGTATAATATGGAGTAGCATAGTAGGGTATAATGTAATTTAGTCTATAAAGTACATATAGTACTTTAGTACATATAGATGGTGTAATATAGGATAATATAGTATAGTATGGCATAGTATAAAATAGTGTAATCTATATTGTACAGTATAGATAGTATACAGTACACATATATAGCATGTAGGTAAGTAAGTAACATGTAGCATAGGATAGCATAGAATAGTATGGTAAAGTACAGTATAGTATGTACTATATGGTGTAGTCTCCCATGGGAGTCACACAGCTGAGATTTGATCCAGGTTTGCTGCTTCTTCCCCATGTGACTTTGGGCAAGTTGCCAAACACTTTGTGTCTTAATTTTACCATTGGCCAAATGGGGATTCACAGGGGTGGTGGTTGTAAAGATTGTGAGTATATGTAGGGTGTTTAGAACAGTGTTTGGCACATGGTAAGTGCTATATAAGAGTTATTATTGTTAGTATTTTTAGTGATGGTGGTTGGATTCATTAATTCATTCATTTGTTCATACAGCAACATATATCGAGTACCTACAATACGTAAGCCACTCTGTAGTTTCTGGGGATATAATGATGACCAAGGAACATTTAGCCCTGGGCTTGGGGGTCAGCCATAACTGGGTTAGAGGACTGCTCTGCCCCATTCACATTCTGTGTCCTCTGCTCGATTAGTCACCGCATGAGGCTGTGGCCTCACTGTGTGATCTCATGGCCGGTTGCCCTGGCCCTCACAACCCCTCTGAAGTTGACCTCATGATCGTTCTCATGCTACACAGGAGGAAACTGAAGCCCACGAGCTTATGTCACTTCCATCATGGTTTCTGTTGTAAGCGGTGGAGCCCGGATTCCATCCCTGCTTTGCCTGAACCCCGAGCTAGTCTCCCAAGAGTTAGGTCATCACAGCCCTTCTGTTTGCGTCACATTAAAATGACCTGATGGGGGGATTAGACCAGAGACTCTTCAAGACATGGGCAGTGTCTTATGAACCTCTGCACCTCTACAACCCAGGGGAGGGGCCAATTCAGTAATAACTGCAATAATGGCTCTTCTTTCCCAACAAACTAAAATGGACTAGGCATTGTCCTAAGGACATTATGCATCATCTCATTTCATTTTCATCCTAATCCTGTGACATTAAGACTATTTGCCCCATTGATCTGGTATCTGGAACTCAGAAAGGTGAATTGTCCAAGACACATAGCCACTAAGTGTTGGAGCTGGGTTTGAATCCCCAAACAAGCTTCTTTCAGGCTTCTAGGGCTGGACTCAGGCTGGCCACAGGTAAAACATATCCTTCCTGCCCCTACTTAGCCCTGTGGACCTTCATGCTGTCTTCTGTTCACAGGGCCCCTCCTTCCCTGCCAACTCTCCTCTACCAACGCTGACTCTCCAAGATTTCTTTCCTTTAGGTTCTGTGGCCTTGACCCACTTTATGGTCTGTTAAATGGCCATCATGGAGCTCAATTTGGCTTTCAGGTGGACTTCATTCAACAAGCAGATTTTTTCTTTTAATTTTTAAATTAGATACTGACAAATAAAATGAATTATTTTCACATAAAAATCTGCACTTTTGTTCTTTTTCCTTGAAAAATGGGAAGAACCTGTCTCATTAGGTCCACAATCCTGCAAGGAGGTGGCACCTCATTAGAAGGGATGTTTGTTTTACATTTTGCCACAGACCTCACCCAGCCCACATCACTCACTGCCGTTCCTCTCTGGCCCCAGGAGGCTTGAACTTTGGATATCACCGTCATCAATACCTTGTATACTAGCCCTGCACTTCACAGTTTACAATACCAAATCAAATTCACTCTCACCAGTCCAATGAAGTAGATGGATGGAGACAATTAACCCAATTTTACAGATGTGGAAACTGAGGCTCAGGACTAACCTGTATAGGGATGAACTCCCATGGCTGCCCTGACTTGGGATCGGGACTTCCACAAACCTGTTCTCCCAGACACTACCTGATCACCGTCCACTCTTCCCGGGCCTGGTCCCAAGGAGGGAGCTGATGGTCATAAACCTCAGTTAAGCCCAAGCCCGGTGGAGAGAGTGCAAAGGTGAGGGGGAGAGGATTCTGGGGGTTCAGCCGATTAAAAAACTAGTCTCTCTCCTTTCCAAGTCTCCATTTGTTCATCTATAGACCTGCAGATTGGACTGCCCAGAAACCTAAAACAGAATCCTGGAACTTCCCCAGAGAGCCTCAGGGACCTGGGAAAGGTGAGGGGGTATCAAGTAGGTGGGGGACCCTCGCTTCCCATGCTGTCAGGGTAACTGCATTTTTATCAGATGATATATATGACATTTCTGTGACACAAGTCTCCTGCTCATCAGCAGAATGCTTGAAAACGTCTGGTCCTAGTGAGTTCTGAGTGGGTGGCTCTCTGTTAGAATCAAGCACCATGAAGGGGGAGGAGGACACAAAGAACTGAGTGAAGAGGATGCCATGGAGAGGCAAAGGTCATGCAGGGCTCCACCGGCCTGAGGGCTGAGTGGTGAAGGTCCGGGTGGCCTGCCAGCATTTCTCCCCACCCCGGAAAGGGGGATCGGGCAACGCGGAGGAATATGTCCTGCTTGGAAGCCTTTGTGGCCTGATCTTTAGAAAGTTCTAGAAAGGCTCTCTCCCTTCCTCCCCCCATTTTTTCAGTCTCTTGACAATGGGAAGAAGGTAGGATTTGGAGTCAAGGAGCCCTGGACAAACCCTGCCTCTGTTTCTTACAAAGCTGGGTGACTCTCAGCATTTCTTTGGGGCCTGCTTTCCTCACATGCTAAGTGGGGAATAAGAATATTTACCTTGAAAGGAGGTGACAATAATGGCAAGACATCACGTACAGAAAAGAGGTTGGCTCCATAGGAAGCGCTTGGTCAGTTCTATGAACTGACTTTCTCGATCCCGTCCCCATCTCGTCATTGAACCCTGGCGGAACCACCGTCAGCTCTCCTGGCAAATGCTGGCAGGGTATTAACAGGTTGCTGTCTTTTGCTCTTGCCCTTCTGGAACCATTTCTTCACAGTAACAAAAGAAAGCTTTACAAATTATAAACCGGGTCTGACGCTTCCAGTTTGTGTAAGATTATGTCTAAAGTCTTTGCACACCCGTAAAGTTAGCAACTTCTGGTCCCAGCCCGTGGCTCCAATCTCACCTCCTTCATTTCCCACCTTGCTCACTACCCTCCCACAGCTCGGGCCTCCTCTCACTTCTTCCAACATGCTGAGCTCATTCCCACTGCAGGACCTTTGCACATGCTGCCCATCCTGGAATACAGAGCCTCGTTCTTTTCCTGTCTGGTGCCTTGACTTCCTGCCTTGACTGAAGACTCAGAGAAACGTTTTGGATCCTACCAAATCACAGAAGCACATACTGGCTCCCTTTCCCCACCCTCCAGCCTACACTGCCAGGCAAACTCTATAACGTTACCTGGTTTATTTTCTTCAGTGACTTCACACACGTAAAAAACCCCACAATTATCTACTTTTTAATTCCATGCTTCCCACTACACTGTGAGCCCCTGAAGTCAGGGGCCTGTTCTCAGGTATTCACTGAACATATTCCCAGCATCCAGCTCAGCGGGCATGCTCTATAAAAGGCTGGATAGTATATTTTAGGCTTTTTGGGTCTACTACTGCGAAATTAGCCTTTGGTAATATGTAACTGAGGGGGTGTGGCTGTGTCCCAATAAAATTCATTTACAAAAATCAGGCAGTGGGCTGGATTTGGCCTACAGGCTGTAGCTCGTTAACCCTTGTTGTAGATCAGCACTGGGCATCTACAAGGCCTTCTACAGATATTTTAGTTCAATGAATCAATGTATGATCAAGAATCACCTGAGCTTTCCCACACCATCATTCTTTTCTAGCCTTCTCACCTATTGCAGAGACTGTCTCCTACTAAAATACTTGAAAATCACAATGTAAATCATCCCCTGGGTGTTATTTTAAACAAATTCTCCTCTAAGAGTAAACCACAGATGAGGGGGAAAAAAAAAAACAAAACCCCAAACCCAAAAGAAACCTAAGTATTTTCTCCACCATCTTTTCTGTTCCTTTAGCAACTTGCTACCTGAAGCGTGGCTCATAGACTGATAGCTTCGGGGTCACCTGGGAGCTCGTTAGAAATGCAGAACCCCAGGCCTTACCCCAGACTTGCTGGGTGAGAACAAGGCTGCCCGCCGATTCGTGTGCACAATAAGCTTGAGAAGCCCTGAGCAAACGCTCAGCTGGGAGGGTGAAGGTATTTCCTTTATTGCTGACGTAAACACTTGGACATGACAGCCACTGCAGGGACAAACTGCTCTTCTTGGTTTATAACGACATCTGGACATTCCCCACAATGATGAAATGGTTGCATGCGCTGCATGATTAGTTTGAGGTTAATGCCACATCCAGAGGGAGGAAAACTACTCAAGAACAATAACATCTTGTGGGATAGAAGAGAAAATCATGAGTCACGAGTACGTTTAGCTGAGCACATCAGGTACATATGTGGAGGAAAGATGGAAAAAGAGAGAGGGAGGGAGCTTTGGAGGGAGGGAGAAAGAAATTTCAATTGTTTCGGTATGTAAATCATATAAGGATGAGATTCTCAGAGATCACCTTGTGGATGCCTGGCAGGAAAACATGAGAATCACTAAGAAACAGAGGAACTGGGGGTATGAGCTCAGAACTTTCCCGAAATACCTTGTCCAGTACCATGATGTGGCAGCTGATGTTTCCACTTCAACTTTGGGCAGAAAAAATGCATAGTGGGATTGGAAATGAATGAGAGAAGTGTGAGTAGGGTTTGCACTCCTCAAGCAGCAAGAGCTGAGAGTGGAGACAAAAACCCCAATGAATCCACCCAGAATGGTGTAGATTGGGCAGTGGCGTTTGTTCCAGGAGACCCAGACACGAGTCTCCTTGTACAATGGGCAGCCCCATCTCAGCCCACCCTTCATTACAGCAGTTACATTTTCCAGGCAGAAGCTCATAGTGTCAGCCCAAGCTCGTTCACTTACTGGGCAACTTATTTCACTTCTCTGCTTTGTGATGATCAGAATCATCAAGTTGAGGTGGGGAAAAAAATGAAACAGTGCCATGAAGTTTTAGTGTGGCTGATCATACCCTTTGGGCCCTTCCCGTGCGTTGCGTTTCACAACGCCAGTGGGCACCTGTGACATTGCTGTCCAAGTGAATGGTACCTCCAGGGATTCAGCGCGGTGGCACCCACTCACCCGTGCTCAGCAGAGCCCCGGCCCTGTCTCACTGTGCATGGGGATGTGTGCATGTGTCAGGCATTGTGGGCTCATTTATTCTCTTCCCTCTCTGGCTTCTACTGTCACTCCTCTCCTCTCTCTGGGGAATCACTCATCTGACTTCTTTGCTGCTGTTTCTTTCCCTGTGTGTGTGTGTTATTGCAAAATGTGAACTGTTGTCTGTGCACCTGCATTTTTAACTTACCTAAATAGTACAGGGTTTAGAATGCTTACTTTCTTCTCTTAGCACTATGCTGTAAATATGTTTATTTAATTTACCAATTGTTATTTACAGATCTGTGTGCATGTCAATATATAAAATATTTAAAAAACTGGAACTTCAACCATGCATCAAAGTGTTTTAAAGGGTAGCCTAACAAAAGTATAAATTTTCTTGTAATGGAAGGAATTAATGTCAATAGAGCCTCTTTAACAAGTTTGTTCCAAGATCTAATCCACTTATTTCAAACTACTTCATCAAGCAGCCAGCTAAATGGTGATCAGTCTTTGCACACCTTCTGTACTGATGACCAACCTATTTCCTTCATTGCCACATTAAAACTGGAGAAGCGCCTTTCTGCGAAGGGCTGCAGAGAGGTAGAGGGTCTTTGGACTTGGGTTTCACGTTTCCAATAGTCCTGTATCGCGTCCTTTAACTATCCCAAGTCAAAGTTCTACACAGACTCAAGGACACAGAGACTAGACAGAATTAGGGTGACTTTCATCATGAAACTTTAAACTCGTTTCCCATTTACCTGAGGTAATAATGTTTGCAGTTTGCTCTAAAATGCCACATCACAGACTGCAGGTTACATACGTGCAGCATAGGTTGTTTTAGCCTCTATCCGTTGGATGGTTTGTGGCGAATTCAGAGCTGAGGTAGCTTAGCTGCAGCTTACATTCTAGAGTGGTTAGTTAGCATTTGTAAGCATCTAATCAGAAGGTGTACTCCTATAGTAACTGTCATACTCTATTTTTATCTCTCTTCAACTCCAGTGTGTTCGTTAACTAGCATAATGGATGAGAAATTATTTTTCATTGATGAATGCAATGATACTGAAGAGATGTGGATTGCCTAAATCACTGAACAGGCTCTTCTGTCTTTAGAAGGAGGGTATAGGAATCGGGCTGTGGTAGCCTGATTCTGAACTTTCCAGAATAACCCAGGACTGGTCTGTCTGAGCTAAGTCTCTGAGCCTGAGTCTAAGTTCAGCTGGGTCTTGTCACTAGCATATGGTCACTGTCATGAGTAATTCTGCATGGCAGGTGCTTACTGGAGTACCTAAAGGGACCATGAGCTGGGAATTCACTGAGCAACTGCCTTGGTGTCAGTAGAACATAAGCTCCATGAGGGCAGGGAGTTTCGTCTATTTCATTTTCTCACATACTCTGTGATAGTTTTAAAATATATCTACAATTCTTTGATACACCTCTTTCAAAAAGTGGAGCCTAATTTTACTCCCCATGCGGGTGGACACAACTGAGTGAGTCTATCAAATAGACGGTGGTGTAAGAGGCGGCGTCAGACCTCTGAAACTAAGTCTTGTGATTTCCTCTTTCCTCTCTTGGATCACTCTGGCGGAAGCCGGCAGCCATGTCATGACCTATGGAGAGACTCAGGGAGCAAGAACTGTGGCCTCCTGCCAATAGCCACGTCAGTGTGCCATTTTTTGAAGTGGACCCTTTGACTGCAGTTCAGCCTTTAGATGCCAGCAGCCCCTGATGACATCCTGACTGTACACTCACAAGAAACCCCGAGACAGAGCCACCCAGCCAAGCTGCTCCCAGATTCCTGACCCAACAGGGACTGTGAGAAAAGAGATGGTTTAAGGCACAAGGTTGAGGGTAATTTGTTATGCAGCAATAGGTAACTAATATACATCCCAAATGTCTGGAGCAGTGCCTGGCACAGAGCAAGTGCTCAGTAAATATTTGTTGAATGAATGCTTGATTGCTAATTAAATTTTTAATGGGTGGCAAAATTTGGTCTGGAATTTATTTTCATCATACCATCCCACTGGAGAAGGTCGTGGAGTAGACCAGTGCTTCTCAAATTTTAAGGTGCACAAAGATCACCTGGGATGCTACTATAATGCAGATTTTTACTTAGTAATGTCTACTGTGGAGCCTGAGATTATGCATTTCTAATAAACTCCCCAGAAATGCTGGTCTGGGGACTACACTTGGGGTCAGGGAACTATAGCACTCATCTACTTCTATCTATTGGAGATTACTAATATCTACTAAAAAAAACAGAGTCATTTTGAATGATTGAGTAGGTTTAGATTAGTTTATTTACTTAACCACCCACCTCTACTGCAGCATGTAAGTTAACCCCAATTCATTTGCCCCACTGCTGGTGTCAATGTTATTTCCTGGCCTTGTCTTTTTGTATCAACTCACGTTCCCCTGGGTTCTAGCTATGCCTCACTTATTTCTCCTTTTATTTTATGCTCAATCACCTTGCTTTTAAGCTGAGTATTGACCCTTCAGGCTCTCCTTCTCATTTGCCAGGATTTACATTGTCCAAAATATAATTAAATATTTACTAGTGTCATATTGAACTCCATCCATTCATCCATCCGCCCAATAAATATTTATTGAGTATCTATTAATATGTACCAACCATCATGACAGACATTATCACTACCCTCCCAAAGCTAATGGTCCAGAGATGTAGACAAAGAAGCAACAAAATAAGACATAAATAAAAAGTGCAAAGTTTAACTAATTGTTTAATGTTTGGCCTCCACTTACCTACTGGCCTGTGAACTCCAGGAGGGCAGGAATTATGTTTTAGTCATCTCTGTATGACATCACTTGGAAAAATCTCTCTCGCATAAAACTTTTCCAGGCTCCCATGGTCACAAGAGAATATCCATGCTCCCTACCACAATTTATTCCTTGCCAGCTTCTCTCCAATCCTTGTATTCTATATTCCAGCTAGTCTGAACTCTCTTCAGTTTCATTGCATCTCTCCATCACACCTTAGTACCTTCTTTTCCCACTGCCTGGAACATGCTCTGTCTTCAGCCCTTCCTTTGCTTCTTTCACAGGCTAATCTGAGGTCTCACCTTAGAGGTAGCCTCCTCCAAGAAGCCTTCCCTGACACTCCTCTCATACCCAAGGCCAGGCCAGGCCCTCACCTCTGGGTCCCTTTGCATGCCTTCCTTTCTCCCTGCTACCTCTTACTGCATCCCCGACCCCATCAATTCTGCACCTGATTGTGGGGCTCTAAAAGTACAATGACCGTGTCTACCCTGCTCTCTGTGCCTAGCGCAGTGATGGGCACATAGTAGTTGCTCAATAAAAATTTGTTTGACAAATATCCAGCCAGCACCATATCCAATCTGTCCCTGTTGTAGTGAGAAACACACCCCTTGCTGAGGGCCCAGGAAAAAAGTGAGAAATCTACCTACCAGGCCTTTCAAGAAGCCCCCCAGAGACTGCCGCCTCTTCTCAGGTCTCTTTTGGGACTTGTCCCCGTTCTGCAGCGAGTTCACTTCCACGATGGCCTGCTCTGTGCACTGGGCCTGTTCTTTGGTTTCTTGCTTGTTACTTTTCTGCTTACTCATTTCAGCTGCCGACTTCTTGTCCTTTGAGGAGCCCTCTTTGCCCTTCGGGCCTGCCCCTGCTGGTCCCGGCTCCGGTGGCGTGACAGCTTTCTCTGTTGACTCCGATGTCTACAGCAATTTCAAACAAAGTGCATTTTTAGTGGCTGCAAGAGAGTTCTCAATAGGAGGTGAATATATATATGTTAAAACAGAGATGTTCAAGTGTTAGATGGTTTCCCTGAGTTTTCATGAGTTCTTGGTGAAATGAAAAAAAAAAAGAAAAGAAAAGAAACTTGTGCAATCACATCATGGTACAATTTATAATAGGGGCCATTTATTTATTTATCTGATCATTAATTAAGTCAGTTCATGCTTTCCCAGCAAGAATTCTTCCTACCTTCTTCTGGCACTAGAACCTGACTTTTCTTCAAGGGATAACATTTTTCCTCCTCTACTCCACGTGGAAATCAGGAAAACTAATTCTACTTTCTGCACAAAGGCATGTGACTCAGCCTGGCCAATCAGAGTGCAGCACAACAGGCTGCTCTGATTGACTGAGGGTAGGCAAACATAGATAAAAACTGAGCTCATTTCAGCACTCTGCTGAAACTATCAAGAGTGAGGCTTGTTCCCTTTTGTTGGACTTGAAGCAGTGACGATGTAAGCCTGGAGCTTCCAGAGTCACCACCACTTCCAGGGAAAATCTGCCTGAAAGGGAAGCTATTGCAGAGGACAGCAGAGCTGAGAGATGGAGAGAGAGGGAGAAAGAGATCAGGGATGGAGAGCATTGTGTGCACCCCTGGATCTCACTGCTCCTGAAGCCCTTTGGTGCTTAAGCCTTAGAAAACCTTAGAGAGGATTTGTCCCACTTGCAATCAAATGTGGTTCTTTCTTTGGGGATGCCTATTCTTTGCTTCGTGATTGTATCTACTTTAATTTTTGGTAGATGTGAAACTGTTCTTTCACATCATGAAATGATGGTAAAAGAAGACAATTGCTTTGTTTTTCGTTTTAAGCATATATCCTTCCATTCCAGAAGTAAATATTTGTGACCTACTTGGCTCCTACAATTTGGAAGGATGAGGCTGCAAAATCCCAAATTCTAGAAAACTCTGGATAAATTGCAGATAAAAAAGAATCTGTCAGGAATTTTTTTTTCTCATAATTTACTTAAACTGGGAGGCTTAGGGGGACTGGAGAGCTGATGTAAAAATGTAAAGGAGGCTAAGGGCAAGAGAAATCATAAGGAGTTCTTTATTTCCCTGGTTGTGAAGGCAACATAGGGCCAAAGGAACATTTCTCTAGTATCAGGAAAACACCAGAGCTAACAGTGTTGCCTCTGAGGTGGGTGAGACATGGCTTTGATGTTGTTTTGGAGAAGGGACTCCGGTGAGCTGAATGCCACATGCCCTGTCTGAAGGAGCATCAGCTGCTCAGACCCAGGCAGGAACACAGATCTGCATTTTCAATAGAAACTTGAAATTCAATTTTTATTTATTTATTTATTTATTTTGCATGGGCAGGCACTGGGAATTGAATCCTGGTATCCGGCATGGAAGGCAAGAATTCTGCCACTGAGCCACCGTTGCACTGCCCTCAATTTTATTTTAAATGCAAAATATCTCAATTTGAAAATGTTGTCTCTAAAAGGTTTAAAGCCCTGTTCAGACCAAACAACTGCAAAGAAAGTGCATGTGTGGGTCTTGTTTGACCCACCCAGCCTCTGTTCACAGGTTTGGATTCATAAAGTTGCTATGTCCCCAGCTCAGAGTTTTAAGCTGACGTCTCAGTTTTGATTGAGAGGGTAGCAACCATTTTGCATCAGTGAATCCCACGCACCCCTTAGAAAGCAGAAGACAAACAGATGAGACTCCAAAGTCCCAAAAGGCCTCCACAGGTTGCAAGTCCAGAGAGGGCAGAAGTCCTTAGAAAAATAAGCGTCAGTTGTCCAGTCCTAAGAAGCTGTTCAACAATCGCACATCCTGTCTATCTGTCCTGGCACAGCTGCCAAAGTTGTAGCAAAAGCTGAGATACAGGCAGCCAAGCACAGCAGGCAGCCCAGAGCCTATATTCGTCTTTGAAGGACACAGAAATGATGCCCTTCGTCCCCACCCAATGCTTTTTTGGAAAAGCCAGAAACCACAATCCCTGCCCATTCAAACCTTCTTTATGGATTTTGTTTCATGGGAGGTTTTAAGATATAGTGAGAGTGGCTCAGGACTCGGTGCTGGAGGTGGAGGGACCTGGTTTGAGTCTTGCGCTGGGACCTGGAAGAAATAGTTTGCTCTTGAGGTGGTTTCCTCATCTGTATGCGAGTAATAAAAGAAATCACATCACATGGGTGGTTGTGAGGATTAAGTTACCTAATAATGGAAGCCTGCTGAGTATAATGTCTAGCCCATAAAGTGCCAACACAGGGAGAGTTTAACCTCTTGATGATGTCCAGGACCAAGGGGGGTGGGGGGTCCTGGGACGTGGGACTTTCAGTTTCGAAACCATGAAAATCCCAGGCAAATGGACCAGTGGGTCACCCTAGCCTAACATTTCCAACAATGGTTCTTTTTGAGAAAGAGTGTGTGGATCCAAGTTCCAGTTGTATCTCTGTGTCCTTGGCCTCCATCACAGCGCCTGGCATGGAGGAGGCATGCAGCAATTGGTTGAGGGTTACTCGAGAGGCTCCTGCAGTCCTTCAACCTCATCTACCACCCCATTCCCCTCAGCTTCTTCTGTGGCCACACAGCCTCCCTCCCTTTCTTCAACAAGCTCATTTTTGCACCAGGGTTTCACATTCAGTCTTTCATCTGTTTGGGATATGCTGCCTCCAGGGCTTTAGCTCACTGTTGCTTCTTTTCTATCCAGTCTCAACAGTCACCTCTTCAGACATGCAGTTCTAAAGAAGCCCCTAGTAAAGGGCAACACTGCTTTACTTTCTTTTGATTTGAAATCATCTTAGTGATTTCTTTGCTTACTTGAAAATATCCAGTTTGTCTCCCACTAGTGGAAGGTGAACTCCACAGAATGAGTTTTCTCTGTTGCTTCCAATGCACCATGCCCAGCACCTCTGGTAGCACTGACACACTGTAGGGCTCAGTCAAAGTGTATTGAATAAATGGCCGACCACTTGCCTTCCAAATGTTTCCCAAATAATTTCCTTAGCAAGTCATTGTGGGGTGGGAAGTACCCACAAACCAGCAGTTCTCATTAGACTTGGATTTTTTTTTTTCAAGAGGGGAGCTTTCAGTCACACTGAAATAGGGTCATCCCATCCCTGTTAGGCTTAATTCTTTTTTTAATGGCTTAGTAACTAATTTCTGAAGGCAATCCTTGGCTGGCTCCTTTTCTTTAGAATAGGCTAAGAATGTAAACTGTATAATGATCACTGCGTTGGTCAATGTTGAAGATTTAAAACCTTTGGGGTTGGGCTTTGTCTCAAAATTCTTGGCAAAAATTATTCCCATCAGAACCATCTCAGTGCACTTGGTCTGGGAGGCCAGCAGCACTGGCAGAAAGTTGGAGAACAAGGCCATAGGACCATACCCTTTGATTCAGACTCTGGAAGCCAACCTAGGTAAGGAATGGTTGGGCTTCTTTTCATAGAAACGTCAATGGAGATCTTGGTGTGAAAGGAGCATAACATGTCTACTTCCATACCTCCAAATCAAGCTAAGCATCTGTCATCTCCCAATGAGTGTCTTCTCAAGACTGTATTCAAAGCCCTGGAAAAATTTCTAGACACATTCTCAAATTATATGCAGATGGATGTAAACAGAATGAGGTTTTCAGCTTATTCAGATTTTCTTTGACTTCATTCAGATTTTAGAATTACCAAAATTATTGGCAAAATGAATACTTTTTGTCAAGAAAAATTGGTTTGGTTTTAAATAAAGTAAGATTATTATATTTACTTTTGTTCTAAATCAAGTAAGATGATCATATTTCCAAAGGAAATTTGGGATTTGGGGTTCCAACGTAGTCTGGAGAATGGGTTTTAGGTTAGACATAATGAGGCAAAAAATAAAGAAAAAGTTTAAATACAGTAGAAAGCAATATACTCTCTGTTGAAATATTCAGGACAAACCAATTATTGAGGAAATAGGAGTACCATAATTTATTTACAGTTTTTGCTGTCCATCTTTGAGTATGTAAAACAAGAAACATTACAAAATGCTCATTTCCCATCAGAAGCATATTAATAGTAACGGTAACAAAATAATAGCAACTAGCATCTATTGAGACCTCTGTACCAGGCATGTTTGAAGTGCTTTACATGTATTGATTCATTTAATTGTGACAACCCTAGGAGGCAGAACTTTTACAGTCTTCATTATACAGATAATTTTGTAATTTGCTTTACGTCACATTGCTAAACAATGGCTGATTTAGGATTCAAACCCAGGCATTTTGAGGCTAAAACTCTTACTCTTAACCACTTCACTATACTGCCACAGGTGGTAGAAGAATATTTGATGACATTTTTTTGAAGGTATATTCTTAAATTAAAAGATGTGGGTTATAAACTCAGGTATTGAGCATGAACCTATTTTTTTAAAAAAAGAATACATATAGTTATATACATCTAAGAGCCATGTTTCTTTAGAATACAGAAAATAATAGAAATGAACCACATGGTGTGTGTTTCACTCATTTTTTGAAAGAAATAGCTCTTAGTATGTGCCAGGTACCAGAAAAATACAACAGCCTCCTCCTTTCACAGGAGGGAAGGGCTAGGGGAGACAGACAATCCAGAATCAAATAAAGCATTTCAAACTGTGGTACATGCCGTGGAGTAAAAGAACAAGATGCAGTGATGACAGGTGGACATGGAAGGTCTCTTTGAGGAGGTGGCATTTATACCAAGGCCTGGAAGGTGGTGAGGAATTTTCCATGTGGAGAAGAAAGAAGAGATGTGTGAAAACCTGGTGATAGAACACAGCTGAGGAACTCTAGCTTGTTCATGGCTGCATCTACAGAGCCCAACACAGTGCTGGTTTACAGTAGGTGCTTAAGCTAGATTAGTTAGACAATTCAACTGTGGCTGAGAACAGCATTGAAAGCAAGGCTGGAAAGAAGTGAGAACACACCAGCTAAACCCATCACCAAACCGAATTCACGGGTCACTTACTTGGTAGCTTGAGTCTTTCCCATTTATTTCTTCTGGGTGGGTGATCCCTCCATTCCCTTTCACTGACTAAAATAACAAACAGACAATGGCCTTTCAGCTGCCACAGCACAGCAACGTGGAGAATGCAAGGGAAGTTCTGAAATGGATGACGTCATCATTCATTACTGAGATTGGGGATCAAGATGAGTGAAGACCAAGCAGGAAACATATCGTCATGAGAGTTGTGAATCTCATGCAATCTGTAACCGGAGTCTGATTAAATTCAGGTCTTGACCTCTAAGGAAGTCCTAAACCTTTGGATAAGGTAATTTCAGGATGAATAAATGATGACAAGGATGTTAATACTGGAATCAGTAGATGGAGCATACAGAGAATGGATGAAGAACTGAATGAAAAAATGAATGAAGGAATAAATGAACTATTAGTGGCCTTATGTTGGTAATATTTAGGTGGGTGTTCATTGTTTTGTTTTTGCTTGTTGTGGTTTAAAGTGAGCTTTCCATTTTTCATCCTTTAGCACTCTCTACACCAGTCACAGAAGTGACAAGTCTGGATGGAAAATTTGCAGCTCTGGCTCCATAAACTCCATGCTCTATAAGCCAGTGGTTCTCAAAGTGTGGGCTCTAGCATCAGCATCACCTGGGAACTTGTTAGAAATGCAACATTTCAGGATCCATTCCAAGAAATACTGAGCCAGATCTGGGGGTGGGGTCCAGCAATCTGTGTTTTAACAGATCCTCTAGGAGGTTTTAAAGCATGGTAGAGTTTGAGAATCACTGCTCTAAATTAATGGGTCATGGAAAAATTCAGACCAGTACTGTAGTTTTAATTGTGTATTTTAGTAATGTCCTATGCTTGATGCTTGATGCAATACCTGAGAGATCTGGTAATGAGTTGCCCAGTTATCAGCAATGCTGACTCATGTCTAATCCTTGCAGTTATGAGCACACACTTGTACATTACTCAATGTCTCCTCCTCCCTGCCATGATGGAAGTTTAGGGAGCAGGGTTGAGCAACCAAGGGCTAAGAGAAAGATTTTGAACTTCACTGTTCCTATCTTGGCTGTTCTCTTAGCAGACGATGAGAATCTACCACTAAAAACAGTTACAAACATTAAAGGCATGTGCAAACGTTTTGGCTGATTAATATTATGGACCTATTAATATTAGTAGAGAAAATAAAAATGATTCTGTGCAAAGGCTAACTTTAATGGGATTTCTTATGTCCTTTCCTACCCCAATGGAAACTTTCATAGTGCTTGGCACAGGGTAGAACCAAGGTTTTTAACCCAAAGGCAAGTCAGGTTCAGTCTGTCTTCCACATAAAATTTAGGTCCATTGACATGAAAAGTATTTTGTTTTGTTTTTATCCCTTTTTCTGGGTCTTCTGCATTGTCCTACAAGGACCAGAATTGTTTGAGAAGTTTAAAGAAATAATAAATTTACCTCCTCGGTTGTTACTTTTCTTCCCACAACCAGACTTACTATTATACCCAAAGATTTTGACATCTTGTGATTTCATTCAGCCTCCAGAATTCAGGCTGAGTTGAAAGAGACCCTCATTCTCAAACACATCGCAATGTGTTCTTCAGAATGTGGCTTCATTCGCTGGTCTTTGGAGAATGTTGAAAGAGAGGGAGGAAGGAAGAAACAGAGGGAGGGAGGGTAAAGGAAGGGAGGGAGGGATGGGATTGGAAAGAAAATGGTTTTATAAACAAAAATCAAGTGGACATCAGGCGTCACACATGACCCTGTTGTCACCTTCTAGAAAATAAAGAACTCTCTTTTGCCCCCCTGAGAGGGGCGTTAGATATTTCAATTTGCTATCCCTTAGGTACTCTGCCAGTTTAAGGTTTAAATTTGCTTTCTTTGATAACCCTTGGAGGAGAATTTGGCTTGAATCAGAAAGTGCTCTTGGCAGCAGAGGCACTTGGTTAGCATTACGAAAGACTCCCAGCCTGTCAGGAAGAGAGATCATTGAAAAGCAGATCAACTTCTTAAAAAAAATAAAAATAAAAACGAAAGACTATCTCAAGCTTTTCTAGGGTTTTTCTCTGTCCCTCATTTTGAGGCATTTAAAACTGTGCTTATGCAAAGATGACCATCTGCTTAGTTTAGACTAAGGATCTGAGAGGCCATCTGAGGTTACTCCAGTAATAGCAGTTATTATCATTAATAAGTAAAGGACGAGTGTGTGGGCATGTCTGCAGAGATTAGACATGAGTCAGCATTGTTTGTGAGACATGCTACCAGATTCCTTCCTCTTTTTCTTTCCTCCTTCCCCCCCTTCCATTTAATTTCTTTCTTTCTTTCTCTTTGCAGATGCCCCTTTCAAAGACAAATCAGGATATTTCACACGGGGATTTGTCTTCAAATCATAACCACAGAATCTTATTTTTTTCTAGCTGTCAAGAATAGCAATTACTGTTTAGTCTCTTAAAGAGGCTAAAATTCTTTGAGACCAGTTAATACTTTTTAAAAGTTTGAAGACTATTAAGTAATTTTAGAGATTTTCCAGGGTGATACCAGCAACTTTCTTTAGGAAGTTTATTTTTTTTTTTTTTTATTTTTTTTTTTTAAAGGAAAGACAGAGAGAAGGAAGGAAGGATAGAAGGAAGGAAGGAAGGAAGAAAGGGAAACATTTTCTTGTTTTATTGTATCCTGTTTCTCCGTTTTTGTTACATGGGCTGGGGCCGGGAATCGAACCGAGGTCCTCCGGCATAGCAGGCAAGCACTTTGCCCGCTGAGCCACCGCGGCCCGCCCTAGGAAGTTTATTTTTATTCATGAGAGTCAGAGGCGAAGCATGTCAGTGCAGCCAGCATGCCGTTTTGAGATGGAATCTAGTTGTGGCATCCGAGTCTTGCATATTAATGAAGCCATTTTCCATTTATTTCATTGTGTCATGCATTCCTATAGGCTGAGGAAAGTTTGAACTATCTCTAAGATATACCACTTAGATATTTAAAATTCTAGAAGAAATGTTTGGTGGTAAGTTCACATTTCTTTGAAAGGAATGCAGATGCAGTTTGATGGGCATCCTTCATTTCAACCAAAGTTGAGATGTTAAAGAATTGGGATGAAATTTTAGTTTATGGTAGAGTGTAGCAGCAACATTATTTACTGGATCAACTTCATTACAACAGATAAAAAAAAAAAAAAAAAAAAACCCAGATCTACTGGAAATTTCCAGGATAAACAAAGGCTCTAAGTAGAAGGCTTGTGTTTACCAAGATGCTCACTTGAAAAGGAATTGGACTATTAAGACAAAATAATGCCAAGGTAAATCTTTAGTGAAACATACATTAAAAAAACCTACGTCTCCACTTTATGTAAGCTATGTGTTAATTTTCTCCTCTTTGCCTTGTAATCTTAGAGAAGTGCAACAGCCCAACACATAAAAATGATGTTTCCACTGGAAACATGGCAGAAGGAATCACAAAAATGGAGCTTCTGGTTGTTCCACCTTCATTACTTGCATTTGCAGAGAAAACCAGCTTCCAGAAGCATAGAAAGCACTAAGACATGAGTAAAAAGGTGGACTTTAGTATCAACAAAACAAAAGCCTGCATTAAAATTCTGCCTCTGGGGTGCACGGGTAGTTCAGTGTTAGAATGCTTGCCTTCCGTGTGAGAGCCCTGAGTTCAAGTCTTGGACCATGCACCACAAAAAAAAAAAAAAAAAAAAAAATTCTGCCTCTGCCATTTACCAGCCCTGGGACCTTGGGTAAATGGTATAAATGCTGAGCCTTTGCTCCTTCCCTGTCTATGGAGTGGGGCCATAAGGGCTTTTATAGTGAAACCTGAGAAAATGACTACAGTGCTTGCCGCGTCATCAACATGCATTAAACACAGCTATTTTTGCTATTCATCTTAATAACTGAGGAATGCCAGATGACTGCGGAATTCTCTGACTGACCAGGAAAGCAAGTCATCAGTGAGACAGGGCTTGGCCAAATAAATACTTCTTCCCAAGGCCTTTTCTTAAAAAGAGCAAATCAGTATCAATATTTTAAGATTCAGGGAAGAATTTGAGATCAAGAATTTTGACTAGAAGACTATTTTTTTTTAATAGTTAACATTACAAACCACCCTCTTTTTAGCTCCAGATAGTAAGTTTTGACAGTTGATGACCTGTAAATCCATATATTTCTCTCTAGATTGAAAGCAATCCACAAAAAACTCTGACTTTGTGCTGTCTATTCATTTGGGATTTTGGTTTGCCCAATATTAAAACTCATAGTCTTTCTTTAAGCCAAGAGAAAGTTATTCCAGTAAAGAATTTTTTACTTAACTTTCTCTTTAATGGACCAAAGAAGAAGGAAGACACATGGGGAGGATTAAATGAAATAATATGTACGAAAATAGTTTGGAGGAGGAAAGCACTTTTGAAGTGCAAGGTGTTATTAATATTGATGAATTATATATCTACGTCTATGTATTTCTCTCTACCACCTTCCTGGTTTTATCTGCCTACCTGCCTATGGGTACATGAATACAGTCATCTACCCACTCAGTTCTTAAAAATATACTAGTACTTCAAACATCCAATTTCCTGGCATGGAGTTGAATTAATACATATAAGAATCTTTTTCTATTTAAGGCACGACAGATGTCTTAGATACTCCTTGCAATTATCTTGACACCCCGTAGGAGCCCTTGGGTTTTCTGTGAAGTGGTACATCTATATGTGTCGAATGCAATATTGGGACTAACATGACTCTGCTTCACCCCCACCCCCGAAATTAAAAATGATATTCTTTTGATTTTTATTTTTGTGAGATGTTAATTGCTGGAAAGAAAAGGGTCTCTTTAGAAATGAACTGGGTGATGCATTTAATTAGAAAAACTAAGTGTACTTTGTCGTTGGATAGTAAAACAAATGAAACCTAAGGAGGGCAAGTGCCGGAGGGTAGAAAAATCAATGATCTTTCTACAGATCATTGTAGAATGGAGAAACTGACTACAAAATGAAAGTAAAGTATTTGCAATTCAGTTTCCCCTTCTATTAAATCAATTACTTAAAAAATATTTTGCTAAAAGTATTGAAAATCAGTTTGAAACATTCACTTATTTGGCTCACAAAGAGCATTAGGGATGGGCCAGATGCTGTCTCCATCTTTAAGCCCTTAGTAGTGGAGCATGTGTTTTTTAATGTATAAATCCAAAGAGTTTGAATAAGCTTGGAAGCCATTTAAATGCTACCAAAAAAAGCGTTTCCTGTAAATCATTGCTGGATCCGACTCCTGGGACTCTCTCCTATGGGGAATCTATCCTATGTACATTGTGTGTACAGGATGTGTAAGGCAGATTAGTGAAGCGATTGAGATAATCATGTAAGACACAGTGCCACCTCACTGAACATCAGCCCTACGGTTAAAAGTAAATGTCTTTCCAGAACATCAGATAGTTTCATCTCCCTACCCCCTATTAGTGACAGACCCTTCCAACAGCAAAAACTTAGAACTACCATAGCCCAAACAACCCCAGTGAGAGAGGTATGGTAACATCAAAGGTGATGGTGGAATTATACAGAGAAGATAGGACTTAACAAATGAAAATGAATGCTGAATCATTAAATTGATATTTCTTTTAGTCTCCAGTATTTTATAGCAGCTAGAAGTAAAAACCTAAAATTGTGAAATTGTAACCCATGTCAAAGTCTGAAATATATTCTACAACTAATTGTGGTGCTGTGCTTGGAAGTTTATAGCTTTTTTGTAATTTGTTATTGTTCATAAAAAAAGAAGGGAAAAAAAGTTGATTGTGATGATAAAAAGTATTAAGCCCTCTAGCCTCGTATATTCTGGAACAGCTAGAAGGAAAAATCTGAGAGGATCATATGGTAGCCCGTGACAAACTCTGGGATCTGTCCTGTAACCACTTTTTGGAGTGTACTTTGAAAACTATTGCTTTTTATTTCTTTGCTTTGTATGTATGTTATACTATACAATCAAAAAAGTTAAAAAAAAAAAAAAGTAAATGTCTCGGTATCTTTCTAAAAGAAAGAGCATGAAAGAGTAGTTGAGGTGTGTGCATTTTCCCAAATGACCAGCAATGTATTTGTGAATACTGTGTATCTTACAATGAACAGTGTGGAAGATGTCCATTCTTCAATCTGAAGTAAAATACTTTCAAGAAAAAAAAAAAAAAAAGGAAATGTCTGCTTTCCTCATTAGGCTTTACTCTCCACGAGGACAGGAACCCTAAATGTCTATGCTCATATAACCCTATATTGAAGATAGTGGGTGCTCGAGAATAATTATTTGTTGAATAAATGAATGAATGAATTGTAAAAGGTTAGAAACAAACCGATATTCTTCAATAGAACAATGGTTAATCAGAGTATAATATATCCAGGTGATGTGATCCAAAGACGTTGTTGTAAAGAACGAGGTGATTTTGTATCAAGGGGTCACAAGCTCAAGTACCCACAACACCAGTAACATAAATGAGTGAGGTGGGCTGGGGATGACAATAGGAAGTGGGGGAGGGGAGTTGTGGTAATCTAGAAAAACCACATCTTTTTTTTGGCATGGGCAGGCACAGGGAATCTAACCCGGATCTCTGGCATGGTAGTCAACAACTCTCCCTTCTGAGCCACTGTGGCCCGTCCTAGGAAACCACCTCTTTTGAGTAATTGAATTAATCACAATGGTAATTTAATGTTCTAATGAAAACAAAATAGAATGAAAGACAAGGATAATCCTGGAATCCTTACGGGGTAATTCCAAATATCATGGACACTTTGGTGCAATGTTTAAGCATTAAAAGGAAAGACTACTGTTCAAGATCCCAGGCATAACCCAAACTTCTCATGAGCAACAGGTAATAAGAACAATGAAAATCGTAACACCTGAAAATATGAATCCACTGAAGATTGTGTGGGAAAATGCATCCACGCTGACCTTTAATGCCTATCCTCTGGAGCATCAATTCCAACTTCTATGGCCAGAAAGTTCCCCAACCAATGTGTAACAGAAGGCTTGGGGAGGGGTGTGGGCACGATGAATTTACGTAAATTGGATCTCATTCGAATTTAAGGATTTGTTTTGGATGGGCTCAGTGGGTGGTGTAGAGTGTTTTCATGCTGTATTTGGAGTCTCTCTGTATTTTCTTTTTAAGTAAAGAGAGCTTTGTTTGGTTTATGTGAAAGAGAATGGCATCATGTTTGCTGATTTTTTCAGTATCTCTCAACTCCAGTCAGAAACAGGGAAGTTGGAACACCCTAATAATATGATGAGCTATTTGGGGATCTATTTGTAATTTAGGTGAGTTTTCCAGAAACAGGTCAAATGTTCTTTTCTGTCCTGATATCATATAAAAAATAGTTTTAAAATATCGAA
Organism: Tamandua tetradactyla; assembly: GCF_023851605.1. NCBI lineage: Eukaryota > Metazoa > Chordata > Mammalia > Pilosa > Myrmecophagidae > Tamandua > Tamandua tetradactyla. Next base: position 31,641,762 of record NC_135327.1, on the reverse strand, counting down.
TCTGTGATCCCATTTTAAGCTCCAAATTACAGAACAAATGATCAGCAATCTAGACAGTTCCAGCCAAACGGGCATTGATACTTTTTATGCCCTGACAACCTAACAATAAAAGAAAATCATCCCTGCCAACATTGCTAACAGAGTTATTTCTAAAATGCCTCAACCCCTAGTGGCAAGGGTTTGGTTGGGTTGGGTTTTGTGGACTAGAATGAATTCCTTAACAGGGTGAGCCTGTGAAATTTAGAGAGTAGCTTTCTCAAAGGATTAACCCCCCCAATATTCTGGAAATAAAGGCTCAGTGTAATGAAATCCTTGTTTTTCATTAAAAGAGAATTAAACCAATGACCTTTTACATGTTTTTTTTTGTTTTTGTTTTCCAACTGATTTGGGTTTTGTTGTGCTACATTTTTTAGGTTCTTGGATGTTTGGATAATAAATGTACTTGACTTACATGGGCACTGGAAGATGTCTGCTCACATTCTATCCCTTCTATACAAATTAAAAATGAGACAATTTTACCAGCGAAGTTATACATATTCACCAGTAGAAAATTCTTTGGTCATTTTCCTATTTGAATGACCTACAACTCAGCTTCGTTCAAATTTGTGTCACTCACATTTCACCTTCAAACTTTTACTATGTCAGCCTATAAATTGGACTATTACTGAATCCTTTAAAGATACCATATTTTCTAATGTCAATAAATGTATCTTCAAAGGAAACTTCTTATTATTACCAGAATAAAAAGTGCAGTATCATTTATTGTAAATAGAAGGAAACTTTAAAATTAACTATAATTACAAGGAAACAATATTAACCTCTAGGTGGATACTGCTGTTTGCCAAAATCCAGGAGTCAAGGTTGGCTCTCTCTTTGTTAAAAAGGGAAATTAGCAAGGGTTAAAGAATATTAGCACAAACTGAGATGTTCTCTGTGATCGATCGAATCAGAAGGACAAAAGGAAACTTTCTCACTACATTATTCATATGCCATATGTACCACCTACAATTTAGTCTCCTACCACTTGTGACCTGGGCCCTTTACTCTGGGAAGGCCTCGTCCAGGTATTCCACTTTTGCTGGTCTGGAAGCGAGTGGCTTACCATTTGTCTGAAAAACGACATGAGGGAGGGTCTCGGTGGTTTGCTTCCTTCTCTTTTGAGTTTTTCTTCTGTGGGTTCAGGTGTAGCATCTCCTTCTTCATTGAGATCCACTGTTTGTAAGGCTGATTCTACATCCTCGGACTTTGTAATTTCTACTGGTGATTCACACACCACCTGGATTTATTTTGCCAGGTAATAAGACAGTGAAACAAACAAACAAAAACTCCCCATCCCAGGTTTTATAAAGTGGAATTATGGATGTCCCCTGGTCTACTAGAAGCCATGGGTTTGCATCTATGACAATTTCCACACAGGCCCATCCACAGGAAGTAATGCTCACTTTGGATATACTCCCTAACAGCCAACTTCTGAACAACTGCCAAATAGGCTGATTTGGAAGAGGCCAAACTCCTTCCTCATGAAGGTACCAGGCTTAGAGAGGAGGTCCCAGACTTTTGGGGGACCTGCCCTTTGGAACGTGCCCAGTACTTTTTACAAATGCCTAGCTCTTTAGGCTGCCACTAAGGTGAACTGCATCTGACCTGGGTAGCAATCAGAAATAATTATTTCATTATGCGCTCATCCTCAGAGACAGTGATCAAGTTACCTTCCATGCCGCGTTTCTAGCTCCTCTGCAATTATGGATAAACCATCTCATTTGCAAAATGGATAGCATAAAAGCCACTCAATTTTAATAGCCTTGACTTACTCATGAATTAATTTCCTGCCCCAACTCAGTCCAGTCATTTGCCATTGCTCTTTGACCGAGGTTCACGTTTTAAAAAGAAAAATTAGCTTAAATTATGGAAAATTATGGCTAAGTTGTTCACCATCTACATCATGCAACCTGGTGAACCCAACATCCTGGGAAGTGTCTGTGGGGAAAGGGTAGCCAGCAGTGGGGGTTTAGATGGAAGGTCCGATTCAGCCTCAGTCTGATTCCAAGTTTTGTGTCTTTGCATTGCCTCCTTAATTTCTGCATTTGCTTTGGCCCCTGGAACAGGACAGAGTTAAATGGCCTGAAGAGGGACTTATGTTTTTTGTTGTTGTTGCATTCTCAGGTAGGATTTGGCAAAGGACTGCAGTGGGCCAAGTCCAGCCCCCAGGCTAAGCACGGTTTTTATATTTTAAAGGTTATAAAAAAGAAGACAAGAAGGAGGAGAAGCAGGAGGAAAATATGTGAACATATAGCCTGCAAAGCCTAAAATATTTACTCTCTGGCCCTTTACAGAAAGTTGCTGACCCCTGCCTCAGAGAAAAGCACTATGCAGACAAAGGCATCTTGGCATTTCCTTGCTGGTGCCAGACCTCAGAGCCTTGGTCTTCCGGTCAGGGAGAGGGACAGGAACTTAGTTATTTCCAAAACTTTTCATGCTTATGGAAAAATCATCTTCCATGATATTGAATATACCTTTGGTTTGCAAATTACCCAAATGATCTGATTTGGGGGAAACCCTTTATCCCTGCATTGTCACCTGAAGCAGACAGTTGCCCACCAACCCATCAGCATGCAGGACCACCTAAAATAAGGCAACTAATTCACAGCAACCATCCCTACCTTATCATTCTTTAAGATACTAACATGACTTCTAGTATTTTCCCTTTGTAGATAAGGACCTAGGTTGGGGAGTCAAAAACTCCAAGCTCCCCAGGGGACAAGGCACATGATATCAGCTTGGACTGACCAGATACATGACAAAAAGGAGTGGTGGGGACTATGCCTTCAGATGGGACTAATGCCCCATCTATAGACATTAAAAGAGTTAAGTCATTGGGCTGGTCAAACAAAATATGTTTGTGAGTAGACTTCTGCTGCTGGGCTGCCAGTTTTTGACTCGGGCCCTTTTTTAGGAAACCAGGCTGGACTAAAATAAGAGATGGAATTGGGCATCAAAAATGGATATGGCTTTCTACATCCATATCTGATTCAATTCAGTTGTGTTTCTGCAAAATAAGCCTCAAGCCACAAGAACCCTGGGGTAAGTCTGACATGGAGGCTCTGGAGCCAGCTGGCTTGGCTCTAAATCTCAACTCCATCCCTCATAAGTACTCTAATACAAGATCACTTTCTCAGTTTCTGTGCCTTCATTTTCTTATTTCTCAGTGGGGTTAGTACACACTTCAGAAGGTTGTTCTGAGGATTAAATGAGACAATACATGCAAAGTTCTTAGAACAGCACCTGGCACATAATAGGCACACAGTTAATACTAATCGTTGTTATTCACATTATTATTATAGCTATTTATTCCACAGGCATACAGAGGTCCACTGTTTAGATACAATTGCATTAATAACTACTTACTATGCACAGCACTGGGCAAGGTACTTTTTATAAATTACCTAAAAAATTAGTTATAAATACAGCTCAGGTAGATAACTTCTACAGAAGAAGAATCTGAGTGGTTGGATGACTTGGCTAAAGTCATACCACAGGTAAGTAGCCATTTCAATAAGGAAGGAATCGCTTGTCAGTGACTCAATATCTAATAGTGACTTAACTAATAAAGACATGGAACAAAAAGTATGAAAGTAGGAAGTTCTGGGATTGTTATGATGGTCCTCAATATCTCCAAGAACCCTGAAATTTTCTATCCTTTGGCTCTGCCACCCTTGACATGCTGGATTTTCATTCTCTTCTTTGTTACGTCATGGTCATAAAATGGCTGCTACAGTTCCAGGCATCATATGCTCAATCCAATCATTTAAGAGAAGTTGGTAGTAAAACATTTGCTTCAAATGAACTTCTGTATTGTGATTCCCCTATCTCTGGGGGCTTCTGTTTTTTCATTGGCCAGAACTAGGTCACATTCTCACCTTAATCACCAACTAATGGTTGTTGAAGAGAATCGTATTATCGGTTTAGACCAATCAAATCAGATATTTTGGGTCTGTGGTAGTTACTGACCTTGCCTGAGATCAGTGGAAGACAGATGGAGGCGTGGGCAATGGCTGTTAGGTAGGTAACCAACAGAGTCTGACTCAATGACCCTGGATTCAGACCTATCCTGTTTTTAAAGCAGCAGGTTCTTTCTGTGCATGCAAAGGTCTGAGGGGAGAATTGCTCATGCAATAAAATGATCAGAATGCATGACATTAACTTCGTAAGTCGGCATCATTTGAATGCTATGATTTCCTTCCTGGGCCTTTCCACATGTCAAGAGGTGTCAACTTATAAATGCTTGGCCACTAGTCCATTCTCCAAAACACAATTAGTAGGCCAAAGAATGAGATTTAGAGAGGCTCACATTAGCTTTGAAGTGAGGCCAAGAAGTAGACTTTCAGCAGCCAAGGAAAATCTACTGGTGTCCAGTATGGAAACTCAGAATGATTTGGGTTAAGTGATGATCTGATGTGCATATACAGATATAAGACTATGATTTGCATTTGAATCATTTTCTCATTTCCTTTCAGGCCAGAGCTTTGGAAAAAGTCAGTATTTGCTAAGAATATATTATTGCATCCACACATTTTAATTTTGGGTATGATGGACATGATATGAATCAGATTTGTGCTGTATTTTAGAATTAAATCTCTATTTGTTTTCAACAGGGTATGTGGTATACATTGCAGAAAGATGGCTGATACATTTAATGAAGGCAATACAAACTTCAGCAAAGGATTTCAATTTTTGCCTCAAATTTTATATCATACTTCCTTTTGGAATTTGGTTTAAATGATTTCTATTAGAATTGTGAGTTTTGGAAACTTATTCATAGAAAAATAGATGTCTTTCTCTTAAACTTCACCCACAACATAATGATGATGATATTAAAGGTTTTTATTTTAGCATCTCTTTCAGATTCTTTATGATTGGAATTATAACACGTTACTTGGTTACAAAGAATTTGAAGAGATTTTTTTTTCTACCCAGGAACTATTCTCCCTCCTTGTTACAATTTTGCTTTGGGGTTCCATGGTCCCAAGCTTTAAGGTTGTGCAATTTGGATAAAGCCCATTGGACAGGTCTAAGCCAATCAACATGACGTAGTTCCTTGGGTGTATTGGTTCAAGAATGGGGGTATGTGGCAGAATCTATCATTTTCCCAATTACTCACTCTGTCTTTCTGCAGAAGAATTTTTTATCTATGCTCACTACAGAGGGGCTTTCTTTGGTGTATTGAGTGGTAGCAGATGCAGCACAAACCAAGACTGAGTTGAGCCTTAGGAGCCACTGCAGGGTCCCATGACACTCTTTTGCCTCTGACACAAGAACCTCTGTTCTTATCCAAGGGGCTGCTTCTTTAGCTTAGACCTCAGGAGGAAGAGGCCACGTGGAGAAGCCACAGATCACCTACAGCTGCCATGCAGCATGAGCAAGAGCAAAAAAAGAAATTGTTACTGTCTAAACCACTGAGATTTGGGGCTTCATTGATACTGCAACAGAAGCTGGTGAAAGCTGATTTATAGAGCATGTGAACCCACTGAGTTAATGAAAGAGAACAAATTCCAGGACATATAGGGTTGCCACTGGAAGAAGCTCTCCTTTACCATGAACTAGTTTGTGGTGTTTGAAAGTGAAAATGTAACCAGAGCAGGGAGATGGAACCAAGGCAGAGCTTTACTCAAAACCAATTCTACTTTTTCAGGAGGGGAGTGGATATATCCCCCCCACTTTTTTAAATCCAGGTTGAGTTGGGCTTCTTTCACTTGGAACTGAGAAGTTACTAAGAAAAACAAACAACAGAAGTAACTGTCTCCTTGAACTTACAGGTCCTTGGGAAGAGAAGATTTCTTTCTATTAGTTAGAAAATTAACTCAATTAACCAAGGGCCCGGACTTTCTCAGCTCACAAGGGCAGGTGTCAATAATTTCAGGAGTTATAGATTCTATTTTTGATAGGAGGGAAGTCCATTTTAGGAGAAACACTAGGCTTCCACAGGCTTCAAAAGCTTTATTTTGCCTTGCATGGAAAACTATGAGAAATGTTGCCATCTTTCTGTTCTTTGTTTTGAAAAGTACAGGTAGGTCTTGCTTTGGTTGATAGGTGTGTTTTAAAAGTTGCAGGTGGAGAAAATTTTTTAAATAATCATATTTTAGCCAGAAAAACACATAAGTCAAAGGACTCTTATAATATGGTTATTCAACCTAACCATCCTATTTTGAAGGTTTAGAGTACTACACATTGCTTTGATTAAAGCTATATCTGTTATTTAGGAGGAGAAAATTAAATCTGTTTTACATACCTCTCAATCTTTTTGGGCAAGAGTCAGTTGTGAGGTATGTAATTTCATAAGGAAATACAATCATTGATCAGAAGGAAGTACTCATTCATAATGTTACATCTCCTACTCACTAACAATTACCACAGGGGTTGGCAAACTTTTTCTGCAAAAGGTTCTACTGGATGTCTGGTCTCTGTAGCAACTACTTAACTTTGCTGATGGTAAAAGCAGCCACAGCCAACATATAAAGGGATGAGTGTGGCTGTGTTCCAGAAGAACTTTATTATGGACACTGAAATTTGAATTTTATATAATTTTCAGGTGTCATGAAATATTCTTCTATTTTTTTTCAATCATTGAAAATGTAAAAACACAATCTCAGTTCTCAAGTCATACAAAAATATATGGTGGGCCGGATTTGGCCCATGAGTTTGCCGACCCCTGAACTACTTTCTAGGTTTCGGGCATGGAATTAAGCATGTTGCATGCATTATCTCATTTAATTCTCAAAGCCACTCCAAGGGGCAGGTAATATTATTAACACTTTTTATGAGGGAAGTAAACTGAAGCTCAAGGGTGGCACAGCCTGGAGGTGATGGGATAAAAATTACATTTTAGCCTCATTCCATACAAGTGCAAAGCCGTTAGAAGCTGAAATATCAAAACCTAAAAATAGAAACATCATTTGTGGGACTAAGCAATTTAAAGCAATTATTATAATGCTTCTTTGAAAATACTTCACTTTCTCCAATATCTCTGTTAACTTTTGTATTATCTTTTGGTGTCACTAATTTAACTTTTAATTCATGCTTATATTTCTGCTTTAACTTTCACACTGCAAAATGAAAACCCTCTTTTTTTTTTTTTTTGCCTGGTAGAGATCAGCTCTGCATTTAGCATGTGAGCCACAGGAGACATGGGGTTCCTTTGATGGGAAGGAAGTTTCTCTTAAAAAAGGTCTCAGGACCTTAAGTCTAATTAATACTCTAGATTTAACTTTTTAATCAAAAGTTCATAGGCAGAAGACTTATGAGTTCATTCTTGCAGATTGCTGATATAACTAGAGACTTTGACTTTCTAGAAGTTAGCCAATAAATTCCTGAGAACTTTCTGGAATAATGAGAAACCTGTGTTTGCAGAGCTACTAAGTTTGGCTAAAAAAAAAAGAGAGAGAGGGAGGAAGGAAGGAAAGAAGGAAGGAAGGAGGGAAAACAACTGCAGCAACAACAACAACAAAAGATTTCAAAGATCTTTCTCCTAACAAGTATCATAACAAGAGGCAGCCATTCTAATTTTCATTCCATATCACTGATAACATTTCTGGAACATATTTGGATTTCCAACATCTGTTCAGTTTCAGTAATGAAATAAAAATGAAAACGCCAGCCCTATGCATGGCAAGTAAACAAGAAACAAAGAGAAAGAGCCAAAACATGTTTTGCTTTAACAAAATGATAATGAATGGTTTCTATCTTAAGGATCTGTGAATTCACATAGCACCATTTATAACATTTTCCAAAGACCGCACTTTTTTCAGAGCAGAGAGCTGCTGTTTTGGGTCTGAAACTCACAAGGCCAATTTACTAATTTCCCTCGAAAGGTTTTTGGAAGGATATATTTTTGTAGGATTTCACGTGGGACCCGTTCCCTCAGACACAAACAAACTCTCTTGAAAATTTTGATGATTGCTCAGGGTTAAAGGCCAAAAAGAAAGTGAGATTCTGCCTCGTTTATTGCAGCAAGATGCTCTCATGCTTGAGTCAACTGTCTGCACTGGGTACCACCCAAAGTTAGTAGAGAATCAGGATTGCCATGGAAATAAAGGTGAAAGAGGACTCCAAGGAGAATGAAGCAGAGAGTGCAGCACCACTGTCTCTTCAAGATGTGCAAAGCTGTTGTTATGTTTAGCAGACTCTTTCAACCCCTAAATGATAATAAATTAGACAAATCAGTGCTTTGAATTTGCATTTATTTTGCATTGACTCCATGGGATTTGCAAGTATTTGTCCAATGTTATTCCACAGTGTTCCCTTATCATGTGAAAGGATGAAAGAGTCCATAACAGATGAATAAAACTTGGATCATGCAAGGACATAGGACCCCGAACCCAGAAGATGAGAGTGGCCGGACATTCCGAAAATGAGAGTGGAATGATTCTATCGTTTAACTTACATTCTCCTCTGCACCTGTGGGGACTGAATCCTCTTTAATTGACTAAAAGGAAGATAAAAACAAGAGTCAGGATGTTACCAAAAAAGTGAATGTTTAGTTGGGCTACCATGCCCCCTGGTGCAATTCATTGGCATTTTTTTTTTTTTTTTATGTATTCTACGTTCCAAAAAGAGGTTAAGTAAGGCTTTCAAAATTGTAAACAACAGAGCTAGATAATATAAATTAAATTATGTATTTCAAATGCAAGAAGGGAGCAATAAACACACAAATGCCATGGAATCAGGAGAAGAGTCCCAACATAAAGCACAAGCCACAAACTCTTGGTTGAAGGTCAGCCACATGCTTGCTTTTACATTTTCTAGTAGCCGCTGAAAAGAGCCAAATATGATCGCTCACTCGGTACATAGTAACTGTTAGGTGAAAACAAATGAGCTGTTCAGGAAAAATCTCATAATAAGGCCAGAGAAAGTCATCCCATAGTCCTCACAGAGCAAGCAGGACTCTGTAATTTAATAAACAGAGCCCTCGGTCTTATCCTGACCACATGGCACAGTGGCCAGCATAGAGGCAGCGTCTTCTGCCAGCCCTCAAGATGGGCCAAAGTTAAATTTGGTTAAAACTCTTTTATGGAAGGCCAGAGATTTGGGGTCCAGCACATTTGACTTCAAACTCTATTACTCCCAGGTCTAATTCTGGCATATACAGGCCTGCCTCAAATAGGAGATGAGTTAACCCACTTCTTCCAAAGGTCAATGCCAGGATCAGTTAGCCAAGCTCCAATTTGGGAGGTCATCTTTGTATCTCTTCTTCAGTGGTTCTTGATCTTTGGGGGGATGGGAATATTCTGGATCATTCTAACACTCTTTGACTCTCCTCCTCCCAAAATGAACATAAAGTATTTTGCCAGTAATTTCAGAGGGTTCTCAGACCCTCTAACTCAACTCTTCTGTATTCTAAGAACTCTTCCTCATATCCATTTTGCTATCAAGCCCTGCCCTTTATTTTCTTTTTCCTTTACAACATCCAGTGGGAAGAGAGGAAGGGAACTGACATTTATAAGTATATCTTCTGCACTAGGCAGTAAATGGGATATACATTATCCCATTTAAAGTGCCCCAAATGGAAAATATGATCGCCATGTACACAGTAAGAAATAGAATTGCAGAGAGGTTAAGTTAGTTATTCTAGGTGAATAGCCAGAAAGTGGTGAAAATGGTTCCAAGAACCAACTTTTCCCCTCTGCCTTGACTTCAAGCATCAGAAACACATTTTCGGGGACTGTGAGAGCTCCTTTGCCCACTCGATGAGGACTTTATTTATTTTCCTTCTTCCCCATTGAAGCTTCTCTAGGCACACAAATGTCCCTGAAAATGATTGTGGATATCCAGGAAGATTTGATTGCCAGGAAATTCTAGTGCATGCCAAAGGAATTTGCAAGTAATGCAGTTTTCTTGGAGCCACATGCCTTCTCCCTGAGACAAGTTGGATGTTATTTAATACTAGGAACAGGTAAAGAATCCAACAATATTTTAAAACCCAGACCTCCTCCAACTTGAACCACAAAAGTTTTCAGAGTCAATATACTGTCTATATTAGACCGAGAAAATCCTCCCACTCCATATTGGATGTAATGAAACTAGGTGTGTCTTTGGTTTCCTGTGTCTGGAAAGTTTCTGGCCACTGATTGCTCATTATATTTCAGAGGAAAGTAGGAACCTGGTATAGGTGATACTAAGGAACAGAAAGAGCTGCTTCCGAACACTGATGTTTCCTTGGTCTTCATTATGGTTTCAGCCTTCCAGATCTTTCTGATATTTTCAGAAATTGGCATTATGAACATACTCAGTTCCAAAGGAATTGCTGTTTCATATTTTCCAAAATCTTACTACCCAGCAAAACATTACTTTCAGAATTAGTTCAGTTGAGCATTTCTCAAACCTCAGTAATTTAACCTACATACCATCTTCATGATTCTTGCCCTCTCCATGTACTTACTTGATATATATTGTTAAATTGATTATCTTTTTGCTTAACTAAATATATTTAAGAAAATGTTACCATTACAGTGAATGTAAAACCAGCAACCCTGCTGCAAATAACAGTTATGCATTAAACAAACAACACCAAATAAAACAAAAAACACTGTTGTTAAATTCTAATTATTTTTAAGTCTTTGTTAAAAAGGGGGATCAGCACATGTTAGAATAGTGATAAGTGCCTATTAATACCAACAAGAAACTTTTAAATGTAACTGGAGGAATTGGAGTGGAATAGGAAAAGGAGAGAACTCTGCGCTATGGAACTCATTAAATGTTGTTTAGTGCTGTGCCAAGAACCACCCTAAATCATTTTGCACATTTTGGTACATTTTCTTACTGGCCTATGGGTACAGCCTTCATGTTAGCAGTAGCTGGAATGTCTAGGTAGTATAAGGATCCAAAAATGGGCGAGAGGCTAGGATCCTGTTTCTATTTAGTGTTTGGCACGTGTGAGAGAAAACCTGTTCAGAATACAAGACTCGAATATCATGGGCTGGAGCCAGATTCAAATTTACCACTGTAGCTATGGAAACTTGGGCAAGTTAATCACACCTATCTCAGCCTCAGATCATTTAGCATTTTAGTTTCCCAGCTGCTAAAACAGATACCGTACACTGGGTTGGCTCAAACAATGGGAATTTATTGGCTCATGGTTTTGAGGCTATAAGGACAAAACTGAGGTGTTAGCAGGGAGATGCCTTCTCCCTGAAGACAGCAGAGTACTGGGGCTGGCCGCTGGCAAACTTTGGTCCTTGGCTTTTTTTGTCACATGGCAGTGTTATGCTGGTTTGAAAGTGTTGCGTACCCCACAAAAGCCATGTCCTTTAATCTTGATTCAACATTGTACAGTGGAAACCTCTGACTGGATTGTTTTCATGGAGATTGACCCACTCAACTGTGGGTGCAACTTTTTATTTATTTTTATTTTTATTCATTTTTTGGGTGCAACTTTTTGATTAGACCGAGATGTGACTCTGTCCATTCAAGGTGGGTTTTGATCAGTTTACTGGAGTGCTTTAAAAGATAACTTGCTTCAGAGTCCCCAGATAGGTATTTGGAAATGCTTGGAAGGCCAACAGAGAGTGCAAATGCCCAGATACAGAGGTTTGGAGAAGCAGAGCCCAGCAGATGTTGCCAGGTGCCTTCCCATGAGATACTAAAAAGACAGAACCCAGAATTGCGCCATAGAGGAGCTAAGTGAAGCCCACAGATGCTTAGAGAGGAAACCACTGGCATCAGATGCTGGAAGCAACTGAACTGGTAGCAAGGACCAGCAGATGCCAGTCACGTGCCTTCCCACGTGACTGACATTAGCCTTCCCTGAGTTAAGGTATCTTTCTCGGGATGCCGTAGGTTGAACATTTTTACAGCCTAAGAACTGTAATCTTGTAACTTAATAATTTTGCTTTTTAAAAGCCATTCCATTTCTGGTATTTTGCATTCCAGCAGCATTAGCAAACCAATATAAACAACTTCCCTCTTCTGGGTGCCATCAACTTCCAGCTTCTGACCATTCCCTGTAGTTTCTTTTCTGTGTCCAATTTCCTTTGCTTATAAGGACTTCAGCTATGTTGGATTAAGGCCCACCATCATTCAGTTTGGACACATCTTAACATCTTCAAAGGTCCTATTTACAAATGGGTTCACACACAAGGACCAGGGATTGGGATCTGGACATGTTTTTTGTGGAGGAGATGATTCACTTCCCAGGATTTGTGCAAACAATGACTACAAGACCATCTATTAACCCTGGGATTGCTTTAAACAATAAAAATAAAGCATGTGAAGGGAAAGTCCTGGCTGAAGCACAGCTGAGATTACCCCAGGTCTGGTGGCAGGAGTCAGCCACACATTCCTCCTGGTATTTATATGGAGACTGTTTCCTGGGAGTTGAAGATGAGGAAGGTGAGGAAGGAGTAACTTGAACCATGTTTATAATTAGGGTCTGGGCAACTGCAGGCTTTCCCAGAAGTGAGAGTATATAGGGTGGAACAGAAATAACACTTCAAGAAATGGACACCAGAGAAAGATTTCACCAATGGTAATGACTTCAAGGGAACCAGCTACCTCCACGGTCCATGTAGAAGAGTTGTTCTGCATGGGGTGCTGGCGGTGGGTAGAGGAGCTCAGCCTGGCTCAGCTTCCTGTGAATGGGCTCACTCCAGAGACGAGTGTTCTTAAATGATGTCACTCTGGGGTCCAAGGCCTTGCAGTGGAATTCTCCTCCCCAATATAAGCATATCAAAAAGAAGGGAATTTTTCTCCCATTTACTTTGCAAGTAGGCTTGTGAGGACTGAAAGGGCTGATGATGATGTGAATTGGGTCTTCTTGATGGCTCTGGTGGTAGTGGGGCTCAGCGGCGATCATGCAGGAAAGATATATGGCAGCCTGGACTTGTCCATGATTACCTTTCTCCATTAGATTCTTAGAAACTATTTGGGTGGAATGATTGGGGGCATAGAATTTATTTATGTCCATCAGTCTATGAAAATTGCTGGCATTTATTTTATGTATCTAAAACACTTAGCATAGTGCCAGTACATAATACATGTTAATTAACAGTAATGATTTTAATGAATGCTGGGAAGGATTAATGAGTGCTAGGAATATGCCAAGCCTATTTACATCTATTTAAGATTTTTCTTGACTAACTTCAGGTTGCTTTAAAAATTTCTGTAAGTTTATATAGTCAAATATTTGTTCCTGAACCCAGTATGAACAGACATTTTTAACACTGCTGTTATGGTACATTAGGTTCCCAGGATGGAATAAATGACATAGATAGTAGCTACCGTTTGCTGGCCATTTTTGTGCCAGGATCTGTGTAAAGGGGTTTACCAACATTCTCTAATTTAATCCTTACTTCATTTCTATCACATAGGTCTATTATTATTCCCACTTTACTAATGAGGAAAGTGAAACTCAGAGAGTTGGTGGTGTTGGGACTCAAAGTCAAGTTGTTCTGACTCAAAACTTTTAAACTTGCATCAGCGTTCCTCGAGCTTCTGTCATTTACCCCTTGCCTATGTGACTTTTGCCATATTCTCTGCAGGATCTAGATCTTTCATAGATGTGTGCTGCTGAGATCTACACAGGGTGGAGCTGACCCCCAGCCTCCAGCTGTCACGACTTGGGGATCCACTGCAGCAGTAATGACCAGGTCAAGCTCTCCCAGGCTGTTTCCAGCTAACAGCTGAACACAGTGGGGGTACTTGGCCATTCCTGCCCAACGTGGGACTCCTGGAATGGGGAATCTTTACTTCTCACGGCCACCCTCAATCTGAGGCTTTACCTATTTCTTTTCCTCCTGTCCCTCTCTCCCCCTTCACAAGTGTCAGACCAGTATTGTGGTCTGGGGGCTCATCCTCCCGACTCCTGTGCCTCCCCACCCTCACCCCCAGTCCTTTATCCTCCACAGGCATTTCCCCTCAATAAATCTCTCATACTTCAATTCTGTCTTGGTGGCTGCTTCTCAGAGGACCCCAAATTGACCAGTTTTATGTAATATCAGTATCATTATTTACTTAATACTTTCCTTTCAACCAGATTACTTTTCTTTCTTGTTTTTTTTTTTTTTTGCACGAGCAGGCACCGGGAATCAAACCCGGCTCTCCAGCATGGCAGATGAAAAACTCTGCCACTGCGCCACCATTGCCCGCCCATATATTTTTTTCCTTTTTTTATTCCAGGTTACTTTTTAAGCTAAATAAAGATAGTCTCACCTTGAGTAAAAGACATGTAAAACTCGAGTTAATGTACTAGCTACATTTTCTAATATACTTTGAATATATATAATTATTTAAATAAAAATGTTTGAATGTGGATCACCTCAGGAATCTTTTTTGCCACCATTTATGCATACAAGTCACTTGGAAATTCTTCTCGAAAGTATATTGCTGGTAAAAGATTTTAAAAAAATAAATAATTGCTGATGGGAGAGGAAAGAAGGTTAGAACTGAATGCCAACTGACATCACCCAAAGTTTTCATTAAATATCGGAGTCTGTGTTCTGGGCAGAACCTAGAAGGAAGATTTCTGTACAACAGGAAACAAATAGGAGAGAGGCACTAAAATCCAGCTGGATCCTAAACAAGAAAATAAAACTAAAACCATGGTGGAATATTTATTTATCGCCTGCTTTAAATTGCACGCCAAGTGGCATGGATGTTTGATAAAATTACTATTAGATTTTCCTAGGTTGAGAATGCAGCCTGCTCCACCCTGACTTCTTGCTCCTCAAAGTTAAAATAGGCCAGAGGGTTAAACATGTGTGGCAGCTGTGGACTGCATCGATATGATGAAGCAATAGCTCTTGCAATTACTCATCCCCTCCCCACTGCCTTTCATGGAACATACCTCAGGCACCTTAAATCTAGGAGGAAAAAATATTCAGTAGTTTAAACTTTCCTGTCCCAGAGCACATACGAACTTGCCCTAGTGGTACACTGGGGAGAACCCTTGTTTTTCCACAAGGAACGTAAGACCTAATAGCTCATAATGATGAATTACATCTTCCAGGGAAAAAGAAAAGATAAAGACCCAGGAGTGGTTCATCTCATCAGGGTGAGAACACTCAGAAGAAACCAGCAGGCAGCCAGAGTAATAAACCATTTCAGAAAGAAAATGAAATCATGAAATACTACAACTCTGAGTCACGAACAGGAGTAATTCTAAGAATGAAAAATCTACTTGCTCATTCCTTTCCTTTCTCATGAAACAAATGTGTGTGTGTGTGTGTGTTTTAAACATGATAGCATTTCATTCTTCCCAGGGGTAAATTATAAGTCTTTGACAGAATGGTAAGTTGGGTCATTTGCGGGAAAAAAGAAACTTTACACCTTGTTGGCTACACTGATGGACTGAATAGAAATAATTTTTCAAGTCATCCCAGCCCAAGAGTATTCTTCGAATCTCAAAAACTTACCTTTTTCCAAAACAGTTTTCCCAGAGGCAGAGAGGTGGGTCCTGTTTTCTCCTTGGCACCCTCCTTTGGGCTTTCTGTGGGTGCTGCAGTTTGCATATGACCTGGTGGATTGCAACCTTTGGGATTCTTGGCTGCTCCTTGGGTCTCCTGGGGTATCAAGTTGGCTTTGTCTGACTTATAGTCAACTGAAGTGGTGGATGACTTCTCAGCATCCTGTGGAGTTAAAAAAAATTTTTTTTTAATGAAGGGAAAACATCCAAACAGATCTCAAGAATTATAAGCAATGGACTGTGGTTATGGGTGATGTTAATTTTGTTTTATGCGACTTTTGGCATTTTCTGAATATTTTGCTGAGAGCATGGATTTGTGTCAAAATCAAGATAATTTCATTTTGGAAAAAAAATACAGAACCATTATCTATTGTGTTCGCATAAGCTGGTCATTAGGAATCAAGGAGATGGTTGGAAGCACCCATGTGAATGTACAGTTCTTATCTGGGCTGTTTGCCTCCGAATGGTTTCGATCATGTCCCCATCAGTAAAACACATTTTGAACACGCACCCCCAGTGCATGCATGCTTACTTATGTATGTGTTATAAACATGTACTGTCTCACTATTCCAAATTAGAAATTAAAGGAGGCTTAAAATAAATACAATTTAAAATATAAGTTCTGAGATTGTCTTCCCATACTCTGGAGATCACCGATCGAGGCTATAAAGTAAATATAAGGCAGCTAGACAAGTACTCAGTGAAGGGTCTTTAGTTGGAAGGGCAACCACAAACCCCATTTCTTCACTTTTAGCCCCAACTGCCACCCCCTACAATTAACACATCCTCAAATGCTATTTATCCAGTCCCTACTCTCTCTGTCTCTCTCTCTTTATGGCCAGGCTGAGGTCCAATTCTAGGGCATTTGATGTCTTCAGTGACTGGGCTGTTAATTCCTATGCTCAATATTAACTATTTCAGCTATCAAAAAGGTCATTTCTATACTTGGCTCTGCCACCTCCTGAGTCATAGGGTACAGAAAGAGTTGGGAAATAATAGTTTCAATTTATCTCAACATGAGTGGATACTGCATTTGCAATGCTAACACTAGTTCCATCTGATTTAATCTCTTCATCTTAATCATCAGCATTTTACAATTTTTGCTCCAGGGACCTGTGACTCAATGCCTCTTAATTTCCAGGGAAAGCAGAGCTATGGCTACATTTTCTTACTAAAAGAAAAAATTTTGGCAGTAAAAATGGGGTGTGGAGCAAATTCAGGACACTGAATCCTACTTGTGATGTGGAAGGTCCTAGAGACCAACTGCTCCAAAGCCCACATTCTCCCAGGCCATGATCTGTCCAACATTAAAGAGGGGGTGCGTCCTGGACTCCAGTTGGGACTTCTGGCTCCTACCTCGGCACTCTCTCCACTCCAGCACGTTGCTTCTCCAAGGGGTGTTTGCAAATACATGAATTTTCATATTGGTAAGATACAATATCTTGTGTATTGTAGTTTTTTTTTGTACTAAAGGGAGTCATTTATTGAGCAGACCCTAGGTTTGAATGGACAAGGGCCAAGTATAGAAATTACCTTTGTGATAGTTGATATAGTTAATATTGAAGGGATAACCCAGTTCTATTTAAAAGTGGACAAAACTACATAATGCCAGAATTTAAAATAACCTCTTCATTTCACAGCCAGTGAAGTTCAAATGGCCCAGCTCATGAGCTTCTGCATTATCTATGTTCCAAATACTCTCGGTATTTGGTGCTGTTTTTAGCTCTAAACAGTAATTAATTTAAAAGGGATTGGTCAAAAGAAAAGTGTCTCCCATGTAGCTGCCTTTCTTCTTTCAGAAAACAATTCTCTATGCATTTATCTACAAAAAAAAAATGCATTGAGTTCCTTCTATGAGCTGCCACATGTACTGAGCATTGGGGTTTCATGTCTTCATGGAGTTTATTATCTACTAAGCAAGACACACAAAAAAGTAAATCCACAAACGAATGTGAAATGTCCCTCTCCTACCAAGGGAGAGAGAGGAGACTTGATGCTAAGGACAAGAGAAGAAAAAGCTAAAAACATGAGTTAGATCCAGTCATGACAATCAAGGAATCAGGGAAGATTTTATGAGAAAGAGATGATGGTGCTATGGTCTAAAAGATGACTGGAATGAACTAGGCAGGGAGCAGGATTCTATGCATAAGGAGCAGCATACTCCATGGCCCTTAGGCAGGAGGAAGAGTGGCAAGTGTTTAGGACAGGAAGCAGAAAGAGCAAGGAGTGGTCAAACTTCATTGTCTCTCCAACATCAGCCACTCCCTTCTGCTTTCCCGGGAGAATCCCCATTTGTTTAGGGTCTTAGACCACGTACCTGGAGAACTGTGACTGATCCTGTTTCCATCTCTAAGAAACAGCTCTGATTAACTAGAGCTAATCATTAACCCTGCTAAGGTCAGTAGAGCAGAGGCTTAATTATTTAATGCCCCCATACGGGTTTGATTTAAATTCTGTTGCTTGATATTTTATACTTAGATTTGAGGACCTGTCCAGCTCATAGACGCCCCTTCATATGCACTCAGCCAACTCACCGAAAGCCCATGGGAGTTACAAATAAAAAAACTCCCAGGTTCTGAAATTCTAGATTTTCTCCTGAATGGATCCAGTTTACCAAATAAATCCATTACATACCTTCTGGCTTGGTTGGTTTCAGTACTCCATTTTACTTCCCTCAGTCTCCTCTTTCTGCCTAGTCCCATTGGATCATGATTGCTTCTTCAAGACCTAATTTCCAACCTTTAACTTTGATTTAATATTAACAGTAAAAAAGCAATGGTACCAGGCACTGTTCTAAGCACTTGAATGTTGTAACCACAGTCCTATGGGAAAAGCACTAATTACAATGTACATCTGACAGATGGGGGAATTTAGGTCCTTTGGGGTCAGATGACTTTCTCATGGTCACACTAATGTAAGGACAGAGTTGGTACTGGAATCCAAAGAGCCTGGCCTCAAAACCGAAGCTCTTCATAGCCTCCGCATTCACTGCCTCCATTAAATGAACATGTCCTCCCCAGTGTTGACCCGCCTGCCAAGGGATGGACCACCTACACTGTGTACCCCCAACAAAGGCAGTGCCAACCCCAAGTGGGGTTGACTGGGTCTTAGAGGGTGAGGAATATGATTTGTGACCCTCTAAAGGGACGTAGTTCATAAACAGACATGCAGTATATCTGTGGTGTTAAAAGTTCATGGGGCAGGGAGGGGGGCAACTGCAAAAACAATGTTTAAAATGGCTTTATGGTAGGATGTGATAATAGAAAAAAAGGTTGAGGAACAAGTCTACACTGACAAGTTTCACTGAATAGTGGTCCATTCTCTTTTCTTTATACTAGGGTGATCTCGAGACCCTAGAAAAACATTACAAGGGAATATACCTCTATGTTGTTTATAATACTAGCATATAAATTATATGTATGTAATTATTCATTGAATAAGTATCGCCCTTGCTAGACCATGAGTCCATGAGGCTAAGAGTTGTCATGCCTTAGACACCATTCCATCTATAGCTCCCACTGGACTCAGTGTCTGGCACAAAATAAGCATTAAATAAATAATTATCTGAAAGCAATGAGACAGAGAGAGACAGAGAGCACGTGAGCTACACAGGATCTTGTCATGTTATATTTCCATGGACTTTCTTTTTAGTAGGCTACAAAATCATATTCAGACCAACTTTTTTCCCACTGCTTGCCTACGCCTCTCCTAACTTCTCAAGCTGGTGCCCCAAGAGGTGTTCTGCCAATGTCAACTGACTTACTACTACTTGTAGTATGGGGAATACTACAAAAATTCTACCCATATTTTTCAGAGGCAATCCCATAAATAGGATGGCCAGATTTAGCAAATAAAAATGAAAATACAGGTCCTTCAGTTGAATTTGAATTGCAGGTAAACAACAAATAATTTTTTAAGTATAAAGTATGTCCCAAATATTACAAAGGACATACTTACACTAAAAAAAAACAATTCATTGTTTATTTAAAATTTGGATTTAACTGGGTCTTTTCTATTTTTTTCTGGAGACTCTACCTATCAAATCTTAATGAAGTAGATTTGGAGATTGCATAGCATATAGCCTTACCTTCTTTCATAATAAGTTTTCATCTTGTTTTCAAATTTGGGTTATGAGAGAGGGGAGGTGTTAGTAGGATGTAAATTGGTACCAAGAACTGAAAAACAATGAATGCATGGCAGAGCTTCTGAGTCACATGAGCCAGCGGCTAACATTTTCTGCCTTAGAGAGAGGGTGGGCACTGGGGAAACCTGAGTGGGGAGAGGAGTATTTCCGGGCATGGCAGAAACATTCTAAAACAATGCCCTGCTTTGTGTGCATGTTGTTGTCAAACACTGGAGGATGTGTGAAAAAGTTTGATTTTGAGGCACTGCCTTTGATAGGTCAAGAAAGATTCAGATTCAGCAAAGGAAAACCGTCAGTCTTGTTTAAGCAGGAAATTTATTTCGTTGATTAATTCCAGCCCTTCCCCACTTTTTAAAGCTAAATTCTTTTTATAGGAAGGAAAATTGAGATATAGAGAAATGAACCAAGGATTTAGCTAGTATTCACTAGATTTTTTTTAAAAGCAAAAGTAGAAGAGAGCATGCTTAACCTTGAATTTGCTTGGATTTCCCCTTTCCTTTCCTAGGTTACAACCCCCATGATGAAAAAAAACTGAGGGTGAGTATCATACCTCCTATAATTATATTGGTAGAATCTGGCAGGTCAGGTTTAATGCTCCTAACATTATGGATGATAGAATAATCAAAAGAAAAGAAATGAACTATACCAGGCACAGAGGCAAAAAGCCAAGTGTCTTTATCAAACTGCTGCATCAATGTTCTGCACAAATTCAGAACATTTGGGAATCGTCCCCTTTCATTTATGCTCATGTGAAAAACAGACTGAATGTAACTTAAGGCTAAACCTTGAAGTCCTTGTGTCTAAATGAAAGAATCCCAGAAAAGGAATGCTCCCCCTCCATCCACCTAGGATTCCCAGAATCCAATCCTTCCTCCAAATGCACCTCAGCAGCAGGAGGTGAGGTCAATGATTTTGGGAAACTAAAGAAAAAATAATGTTGAACTAGGATGGTCTCTTTATGTACAGGGAGAGCTTTTACAGATGTGAAATTTTGTAGTGCATGAAATGAATGTCTTAATGAAATGAAGATCTCGGGGGGAAATCACAAACATCTTAAACTTTCAAGGCCCCCTACTCACTCAAGCTCCAAGGGGAGTTAAGCTAGATCCCTTTGTTTGAAATCTCAGACACGTTTCACCAGCAGCCACCAAATTGTCTCCCACATACAGTACAGCCACTTTTTGATTTTCCATTCCCCATTGCAATACCTATCACTCCGTCCCTATTCCTCTCTTTACGGAACAAAATCAATCTGTATGGAAATGAAGGGTAGCTTCATAAAATAGTTTGTTTATACAAATTTTAGGTTCTCCTCTATTTCTACTGTGCTTTTATTTGCATACACAGTCCCGGGACTAAAATATCCAGCTGGGGAAGGTTTTAAATAAGTTCATTCAACTTAGTGGAGAATGGTGGCTATTTTAAACCAATTCTCAAGCACGCTGGCCCAATGCAGGGCTCCTTTTAATTGCTTTCAGACAAGTCCTGGAGTCTTCTTAGGGATATTTCCCAAACTGATATGGAGATATAATTTGCTCTGCCTTCAATCATTGATTGTTTTCTGCTTGGGCTTCCAGTTGCATTTGGTACAAGCTTAGTTAATACTGGAAATAGAAGAAACAGGCCACAGAAAGGTAAAGTTGTTATCTTGAGGTTAGACAAGTATTTCCCAAAGTGCGGGAAGCATACCACAGTTGGCATTGAGATGATTTGAGGTGATGCAGAGATCTGGCATTAGGTAACACTCAGAGAGTGAAAATCCTTTTCCTTTTTCAACTCCAATTTAATTCTCCTAATAACATTCAGGGAAAAGCCTCAGTCTGGTGTGGTACATCTTTACCATTTCTCTACCGCTTGCTAATCACCTTTTAATAAAGAAAGAGAGGGCATCGACTCAGAGACTGAGACAACCGAAGCAGCTAGAATATCATATCTGTTTTCAGTTATTCATATTAATTGTTATCTTTCTTTTTATGAGTTTTGCATGATGTAATATAAAGTTTCAATTTAAATAGGAAATATCAAATAAATAATAGAGCCACTGGCAAAAATGTGGAAGGTGGTATGCAAACAACTGACTTTGGGGAAACACTGGGTTAGAAGAATTATTTCAGAACCCTGGTCCACATGAGGCAGAAAGCAGTCTGAGATGTTTGTAATTATGCGGACTTAAAAAACATCCCTGAAATTTGATTCATGTCATCTTTAATTTTTTTTAAATTACAATCTCAGCCACCCCAGGCTCGGTCTTCACTGAAGCAGAGCTGGGTGGATACAGGAAGGGTGAAGACCAGGGTTCTTTGTTTGTCCCCTTGTTTAATAAGATACAGACCTTATGCCTAAAGAACTTTCTAAAGGCGAGTCCTAGCCTGGGGCTATCCAGGTGCTTTTTCTTGGCTCCTTTTGCCTGGAGCTCTGATGTCTTCTGATCAGCTTGTCCATCACAGACACTTTCTGCTTTGGATGCCTTTTGGGCAACAGCAGTCACAGCTCAGAACTTTATTTTTAAACAAAATCCATTTTTTTTTCCTGTTGTTTTTAAGTGCATCAATACACATTGACAATTAACTGATGGTATAGCTCCTCCATCCCCCAACCACAAGCCATCATGTGAATGTTTATCTTTTTTAAACTCTCAAAGACGATTTGCCACAGAGAATACTCAGTCAATTTCAGGTACGCATTGATTTTCAACAGGATGACCTATTTAAATGACCCAGATCAACTCAATTTCTTTTGCTAAAGACAATAATAGGACATTTAAGCTCTGTCTACATGATATAAAAGCATCTAGATGAAAAATAAATGTAAAAGACAATGCAGGCCTGATTTGATAGCTTTAAATACCTAAACGTGATTGTCACCTGGGAAAGAAGAAAATGCTTGAAGAAAATGATTTATTCTTACTTTCTGTGGTCAAGTTAAATACCAAATGGCTTTTAATCCTAACTGATTTCCTTTTACTAAGTATTAGAAACTTCATGGAGCTCATATCACTTGCAAAATTTTCAACTGACTTCTAGGTGGGCAGATTTCCCAGGCAAAGGAAGTTTCTAGTGTGAACCAGTCTACTTAGCCGAAGTAGGCAGAGAATGGAACTGAAATAACCTAGTTACCACTACTCAAAATCGCTGACTCGTTACAAATGCTGGGAGATTTTGTGGGGGGTGCATAGTGTGCTGAAAACCGCCCAGGACCAAATGGAAAGATAAGCAAATGGTGCAGACTTTCAAAAGCATGAACCTAAGAACTTCAGTAGAAAGGATGTTTACAAAGGTAAATTATACAAGAATGAGGTTTATACAAAAGGGCGTGCCAGACAACCTACATCCAAAAAACCCTCTTTGAGACCCATTTCCACCAGCAGGCCCCCACGGGTGTCTCAGCAACACAGATTTTATCAGTTAAGCACATCCAGTTGGGACCACATTCTGGGTCAGAGAAGAGTCTGGGTGCTTGGTCTGCTGAAGGGAGCGAGTGTATCAGGCTGCTTGGGAAGCCACACAACTGCCCACATACCACAATACTGATTGCTTAATATTCTCACTATGTGGCCTCAAGCCACGCAGGACATAGAACCAAAAGAGAAGCATTTTGGCCCAACCATACATTGAACTTGATCTTAGCTGCCTTGTAGCAAATGAATCCTTGTATAGGAAAATGCATTTAGATGTCTCAGATATATTTTTGTGTGTGAAAAAGTAAATCTTATCAAACCAGTCAATGACATATAAACATAATGATGATGTTCAATTTGTCTTGCATATAATTACGGAAATAAAGATCACCTACATCTAAAGACAGCTCTATGGTTTACAGGGCATTGTCACCCCTTCCTTCAATCCTGGGGGTGGAAAGCTATAATTTTTATTGATCCAGTTTTACACATGTGGAAACTTGGTTCAGACAGGTTAGGATTACACACGTATCGAGAAATAGAACTGGAGCTCCAACACAGGTCTGAGATAAAGTCTAGCATTCTTTTCTAGCAACTTAGGTTCTGCAAATAGGAATAGCAGATATATTGGGCTGACCAAGCCATTCATTTTGTCCCAGTGTCTTTCAAGTCACTTTCAGCTATCAAAGAAAGGAGCAGGACATTTCTTTATCACCAACTTAAACTTACTCCACAATTCCCATAAAATTTAAACCACGCATTCTCCTAACAGTCCTGTCAAGTGCAAATGAAAAATATCTCTAGAAATTAGTTGTTCCAAATCAAATTTATTTGGGGGCGGTGGAGAAATTAGTCGAATTCCTAGACTGATGGTGAAAATTCTAAGCTCTCTAGGTATCCTAACACTTTTATGTATTCCTCCATTTGGCAGTGTCCAATGAAGACTATTTTATTTCACCAAATGAACACATCTTCAGTGGAAGCTTTTTTTTTTTTTCAAATGACTTGAAAAACAAACAACATATTTCAAAGATAACAAAAATAAAGCAGCATTTTTCTTCTTTAAATCGAGTCTCACCTCTTTCTCATTCCAATGGCTACAATTCCTGGATATCTCCATATACAACTAAAATGAGTAAGATGATGATGTAATGATCAATATTATATTCCTGTTCTATTTAAGAGATAATTATTGTGATATTATTTAGCCAGAATTGGAATATCTTTCAAGCTTCCCACGAAAAATTTCATTAAGATACCATTAGCATAAATTAAACATTTTAAAACAAGTCTAACAGCAATATTCAACAGCTAAATAAAAATACACACAGGGCGGGCCGCGGTGGCTCAGCGGGCAAGAGTGCTTGCCTGCCATGCCGGAGGACCCCGGTTCGATTCCCGGCCCCAGCCCATGTAAAAAACAAACAAACAAACAAAATATAATAAAATAAGAAAATGTTTAAAGATGTTTCCCTTTCTTCCTCCCTTCCTTCCTTCCATCCTTCCTTCCTTCTCTGTCTTTCTTTCTTTAAAAAAAAAAAAAAAAAAAAAAAAATACACACAAATTCAAGAAATAAATAAGCAGATTCAAATTCAAATGCAATTCTAGGCACCCACCAAAACACACACATTTCAAACTGCCTACCGTGTCTTCCAGATCTTTTTTCGTTTCAGCTTTGTTAGGTGAGACCTTAAAAGTTTGAGAAAACAAAATGTTAAAAATCATAGCTCTTTGGAATGAATTTTAGCTCACAGTTACATAGTTCTTTAGGATGGTCCGTTTTACTATACAGACAAAGAATGAAATGAGAAGTCCTTTCAGATCAGTAGAAACCCAAGGACTTCTGGGTAAACCTAGGTATACGAAAGGTAACATTTATGTTAACAGCAGTCATATTTTACAATGAAATGCATCAGATCTTACACATTCAACGTTTGACCACATTTAAAATGGTCTCCCTGGCAGGCCACAGATTTTTCAAGGATTCTACCATTAGTTGCCTCAGACAAATGGACAACTTTGGTGTTTGTGGCACATTCTGTTGACATTTTTTGTTTTAACTTTTGAGATTAGTCTTGATATTTGGAAATAGCATCTGGAGCTGTCTCCTCAATTATGCAGTCATATATCAGCCCTTTTATGAATATCTGGCATATGTCAGGTTGTGGGCTTTGGTGTGTCAGAAATGAGCAAGCAAAGGATGACATGCTCACTGCCTCCATCTCATTAAAGTGGTAGAGTTAGATGTAACAAGATAGAAAGTGATTTCCACAGAGTGTTTTGCCATATGCGTGCCAAAACTGTGTCTATAGGTCAATAACACGTGAAGACATTTTCCTATAATTGTTATAATGAATGACCATAAAACACCACCCAATTGCAATAGAATTCCATTATGATGCATAGTTTGGGCACCCACTGTTCGTACCTGTTCCCGATGCTAGCAACTTCCTCATCAAAAGCCTGATGCAACACAAATACCTTACGAAACACATCACACATGCTGTCGCTTCTCGAATGTTCCAGCTGCATTGCGGTGATAACCCATGTAGTAGAGTAACATTCAAATAAGCATTCTTCTTAAGATTAATGAAACTTTTCAACAAAGAAACTGAAGGAAAAAAAGGAGGAAACTACTTACCAGAGTTTTAAAGAAACTCATGATGGAACTATTATTCTCTGTTATATTTGTTGTCTGGGGATTCTCTTTTGCAATTGTCAGTTCTTCTGGGTCCTTGGGGACAGAGGGACTCAAAGGTGTGATTTCTTGTCCTTTTTCCTTGCTGGCACCTATGTCCTAAGAGCAAAGCCGAGTTTTCACAATTGCAACTTGTTGAATGTGGACTCTCAAAGTAATTTTTTTTTTTGCTTTGCACCACTTTCTCCCTTATTCTCTCATTCCAGCCATACTTCTTCTGCCCACAGGAGTGTAGAACAATCAGGAGCTTATGGGACTCGCTCTTCCTTCTCCCTCCCTGCTCTTTCTAACATATTCAGCATTTGCAGCTGGTTAGAGGGACACTGTTTGGAGCCAGAGGGTAACAAACACAGCAGTGCATGTAGCATTGCAGACAAAAATCCTTTTCTCCTTATTCTGCAAAGATGTTGTGTAAGAAGCCAATGTTGTCTATTGTTGTGTTCTCCTTGTCTAATGATTTGTATGTTATCCCCAGAGATGCCTTTATTTGACTTCCACAATCCCCACAGTGGTAAGTTATATCAGCTAGAAATATGTATGGGTATTTTGAAATAATAACTCACCTTTTGGGATCTGAGAGTTAATCCGTGGAGGACGGTGATAGGGAAACAGATTCTCTCCTCTAACTCTCCCAGGAGGGTAGGATGCATTCTGAATCTGTCCTCTTTTCTCCATTTCCACCCCCACGACCTTGAGCCAACCCACTGTCATCTCTCTGTTGCAGGACTGTGACAGCCTCCTGCCCTGTCTCCTTGGGCTCTTGCTTCCCTTCAATCCAGCCTTTGCTCCTTAGCACCTCCAGTGGCTTCTTATTGCCCTTAGAGTCAAGTCCAAACCCCAATACAGGGTGTCCAAGGTCTGCTGTGGTCTGGCCCATGCCTACATCTTCAACCTCTCCGTGCCACCCTCTCCTTCACTTCATTCTCTCTGACCACTGTTTTCTTTGAGTTTCTCAAACATACCACAAGCTATTTCCAACCGCAGGGCTTTCTGCCTGGAATGTCCTTTCCCACTTTATGCTTGTGGGTAATTTCCATTCATCTTTCATGTCTTTAGCATCACAACTAAATGTCCAGCTCAAGTCTCTTTCCCCTCAATATCACCTCTACTACAGCACCTTGCCCTTTTTTATCCGGGCTTTCACAACATTTTTATTTATTTGTTTAATATCTGCTCCTTTTCTTGTCCCCCTTTTGGACTGGAAGCTCAATTGGCTGTATCTACTTTGTTCACTGGTGTTTTTCTAATACCTATTTTGCACAGCAGACGTTCAATAAGTAGGCAATATTTGACTACTTAACAGATGAATAGATACAAAAAATGAAGATTTTATATACCTGGGATGGTGCTATCTGTACTAACCTACTTTTTACACTCATCGACATGGTATAGACATCTTTTTATTGTGATACAGCTAGTTCTGCTTCATTCTTTAAGTCTTACATGGTGTCCCACTGTCTGATTGCAATATTATTTATCATCTAATAGCCTTAATGATGGGACTTCATGGCATTCAGTTTTACATCCAGGGTATTTCAAGTGGTGTTAAAATGGACAATCCACATTTATATTTTTATTCATTCATGTGTATCTATATTTCCTTTGGCTAAATTCCCTGAAATGAAATTGTTGGGTCAACAAGTATGCACATTTTAAAACTTGTTAAGTATCCTTGCAAAAAATTGACAGATTTCACAAGAAAGGTCCTTCAGGTACTTCTCTGGATCTGAAAGATTGCTTGGGCTATTGGTAGGGGGAGTAGATGATACATAAAACCAACGTAGAGTGGGCAGATCAGGGCATACAGGTCAGAGATTTACAGTGAGGGGCTGACTCGCCGACTCTCACCTCTGCTCTCTCCATCTTCCCTTCCCTCCTGTGTGGTCCTTTGGGGGTTCTGCCTCCTCCAAGTCATCTCCCCATCCCCACCTTCTGCCAAACTTTGTTTCCTCTTCTTAAAAGAGAATGTAAGGGAACCCTTTGTTTACTCAAGGATTTCTAAGAATGCCAGACATATGGGGTGGGGAAGGGTGGATACCAACATCAGAATTTGCATTACTGTCTATTTGGACTATTTCTGATAGATTTGATAGCCTTACACCTTGACTCCCTAATTTTGTATTTCCTGTTCTGGGATTGATCGTTTCTGAAAGTTCAGTATAAACTGATGTGGTTTGACCACCCCAATCACTGAAATATAATTCAGTTCAACTAAATGACTATTTATTGAGCATTACTTGTATACCTGTAGTCTCTCTCGTATAAGCTAGTATAATTTTGAAGATCATCTAATCTCAATATATCTTTATTTATAATGTCAAACATGCTGTATTTACAACACAAGCTCTGTACAAATCAGTGTCAAATTCTGTATAAATCAGTGATACATACATTTCATCATTTACTCTTTACAATGACTCTCTGTGGTAAATGTTGTAATGGACAGTTTATAAATGATGGAAAAATAGTCAGGCTCAGAGAGGTTAGGTTACTTGCCCATGATCACAAAGCCAGAAAGGGACAGATCTAGGTATTCTAACCCAGGCTTGCTAGA
This sequence comes from Tamandua tetradactyla, assembly GCF_023851605.1. Lineage (NCBI taxonomy): Eukaryota > Metazoa > Chordata > Mammalia > Pilosa > Myrmecophagidae > Tamandua > Tamandua tetradactyla. Next base: position 31,613,517 of record NC_135327.1, on the reverse strand, counting down.
ACTGAACATCTTAATTTCTATAGATCGTTTGGCTGTGAGTGTCAGCTTAGCCAAATTTGCATAGTGAGAGCAATAAAATTCGCCATCGGATAAATTAATCCAGGCACTGGGAACCATTTTGGGGATTATATACAAAAAATTTTTCAATCAGTAAATTCCATACCTGAAGATCCTGACCTCACATAGTTCAAGTTTCCCAGGAAGTACTGCCCTTTGCCTCTGTCTATACCACTTCACCTCTATTTCTGGAAAAATACTTCTTTATGCACTATTCCTGGCTCTGTGCAAATGTCAGATACTGTGACTTCCCATCCTTTCTGGTGTTCACCCCCCCCCCCCCCCCCCAGCTTTCACTGCCTTCCTGGCATGCCTATGCTGGGTCATGCACTGCCCAATGCTCCATGGGGAGCCTCTGGCAACTTCTGCAGTTCTCTCTCTGTCTCTGTCTCCGTCTCTCTCGTCTCAGATACTTTGTCCTGTGAACTCTGGTCACATTGGTCTTCCTGGGCTCTCAGTTCCATCTTCTCAACTCAGGGAGCTTGCTGGGCTCTACCTCGCTTCTCCTCCCTGCGCTGTGGTCTAACTGTCTCAAGGCAGTACGCTGGGGCAATTGCTGGGTTTGTTTCTTTAGTTTCCCATCTCTCAGGGATCACCTGTCTTTTGTCGCCTTGTATTCAAAGTCTCGAACACTGTTACTGCAATATTTTGTTCAGGTGTTTGAATGTTTCAGGACGGAGGGTAAATCCACTCTGCTATTCCATCGTGGCCTAAAATTTCTACCCTACCCTGTTTATAGCAGGCTAGTGTCGGTACATGCTGATGACAGGTGGGGCGATTTTAAGTGGTGCATGAAACTTTGAGTTACATCACCCTGTAAAAAGCAATGGCGACAGCACAATAATACCTAATTGTAAAGTAATCATGTTAAAACACTGAATGAAGCTGCATCTGAGTTAAAAAAAAAAAAAAAAAAAAAAAAAAAAGCAATGGCAATGAAATCACATCTGAAAAGAAGATAGCTCCCCAAACTTGAAATTAATAGAAAAGTATTTGAAATACAGATTTGACTTCTAAAATTAACAATAAATCTTGCTCTGAGGATATTTCAAGCCTTGAGATACTATTTAATGATAGAAGTCACAGTATTATTTACAAATGAATGAATGGATAAATGAAGGCTGATGAGCAATGTTGAATTTTTTTGTTAGGGGAAAAACTCTAAAAATTATGGAAAGCTTCACGAATTTGCATGTCATCCTTTCTCAGGAGCCTTCTCTGTATTTGTCCCAATTTTAGTATATGTGCTGCTGAAGCGAGCACTGACAAATTTTTTTAACTGGTAGATATATAGTTAAGTAATTTTGAAAATCAGAGTTTACTATCCATTGTGTTTTACTGCTATGTGTTTTGCATGACCCCTGTCTCCCCTGTATCCCTTATGCTGAATTTCTGAAATTGTCTGTTTAATCGTTGGCACTGCTAACTGTGAGCCCCTAAATATGGCACCATGCCCATCTCGTTCATGGCAGTGTCAGGTAGTTGTTAAAAGTCTACGTTCACTTGCCAGCCCCACTCTTACCAGCTGAGGGATCCCAAGCAGAGTCTCAGCCTCTCTGAGACAGTCTTCATCTAACATTAGATTAATAATACACTCTACCTTATATAATTTATTGTGAGTTTTAATGGGAAATAAGGCATGCAAATTGCTTAGCACAATGCCTGGTGTCAAAATGTTCAAGAAATATTGGTAAAACAGCAACAACAAAACCTGGAAAACTCCATACAATTCTTCAAGTGCCCGGCACAAAGTAAGTGCTCGGCACAAAGTAAGTGCTCAAGAAACATCTTTGGAATGGATGAATGATTGAGGAGTAAATTCTTTTTTTCTACATCTCTGTGTACACCGTGCTCTCTCCCCAGCTTCCCTTCTACTCTTGGGCTGCTAGGTTACCTCATACCTGTCCATTGTAATGGCTTTGGCTTGAGTCTACCTTCTTTCCCTAAAGCCTCCTGGGTCTCTAAATTTTTGCACAATCCTGCTCCTCAGGGTTCTCCTCTGACTTGGCTTATATACATAGGGTGACCTAACAGCAAAGCCTGGGTTGGAATAGCTTGCATTTAAAAAGAAGCCTTTGTGGGGTTGCTACAAAAGCAATGCATATTAAAAAAATAAAGATAGGGCAATGGTGGCTCTGTGGCAGAATTCTCGTCTGTTGTGCCAGAGATCTGGGTTCGATTCCCAGAGCTTGCCCAAACAAACAAAAAATCCACTTTATTAACTTTGGGCTGGCCATGGTGGCTTGCCTACCACGGCGGAGACCCGGGCTTGATACCCGGTGTCTGCCCATGCAAAAATAATAAAAAAAAAAGTTAAGATAATACACAGATTCCTCAATGGTCTGATTCAGCTCAAAGACTATTTTTAAGTGTCTATGAAATGTCTAATAAAAAGACAGAACTTCGTGAAACTAAAAGCAGGTAAAAACCATAGCCTTAACAATTTTGTTAGGTTTTCGAGCTAATTCCAGGCAAAAAGTGTTTTACTTTGGAAGCAATGCACTTAAAAAAAATGAGTTTACTCTGGAAGAGATGCACTTTTAAAAAATGAGTTTACTTTGGAAGAGATGCGCTTTTAAAAAATGAGTTCTAATATGAGTTGAGCCCTTCTTTAGTGCCGAGGTATAATTCAGTTCCAGGTTAAGTTGAAAAGGATGAGGGCTGCAAATTTCACTGCTGGTGTTCCTACAGTTGGTGACAAGTAAGATGATGTTAGGTGGTGCAACTCACACATACACACACATACTCCCGCACATATATGTAATAGGTTATTATCCTAATGTGCATTAGGAAAATATTTCTAGCATCAAATTTTTACTATGATAGATAACTTTGCTTATGTGAAGCTGAGGAAAAAGTAAAGTGAATAATTTTAAATACAAATATTACATACATAATTGAACAGGGGTTTTGAAGATGAGCATATAGGAAAGTGATATGAAAAATAAATGTAGATTGAGAAATGCATCACTAGGCATAAATAAGGCATTGCTTAGGAACAAGTCACTTATTTCCATCCATCCCTTTCTTTGGCTTCCTTTAGTAAATATATGAGGGTCTCGTAACTATGCGCAGGCTGCGGAGAGGCCGTGGTGCGGGCAGGGGCTCTTCCAGACTCAATTTCCTGCTCTTCAGTTCCCGACTCGTGATCCTGGACACATTCCCTAACACCTCTCCTCAATTTACTCATTTGGAAAAGGGGGATAAATTAATAGCACCAGCCTTTCACATTTGTTGGGGGGAATAAATGGGATAAACCACAGCAAGGGTTCAGAGCAATATGTGGCACACCATTAAGCATTTAGTAAATGTTAACTATGATGTATTTTTTTAATGATAGCACTGTGGTGGGTCCTATGAGATACACAAAGATGAACCAGACATGTTCCTCTCTTTCAGGCACTTAGAGTCTAGCGGTGAATAAAGGCAGTTGGAGCGAGATAACTGATAAAAAGATAAGTGAGTTTCACTAGACCAGTGGTTCTCAACCTGGGCTGCATGTTAGAATCACCTGGGCAGTTTTTAAAGCAATGCCAATGCCTAGACCCCACTTAGACCAATTAAATCAGAATCTCCGTAGGTGGGGTCCAGGCATCAATAGTTTTGGAGCTCCTCAGGTGATTCCAATGTGTGCCAAAGTTGAGAATGACTGAACTAGCAGTGCAGGAAGGCTTGATGAGGAAGCACCATTGCTTATTCCTTGGAGACCAAGTTGTATTTAGACATGTGTGGGGATGGGTGGGTGGATGGAGAAATTCCAATCCGGATAAATTGCAGGGAAGGGTGAGGTAGGGAAGTGGGACAGGGAAGGTTTGGAGGATTGGATTTTCAGATTAACTGAGAGAGCAGGAGCCTGAGGGGTCAGATGGTAAGATTGTGGAAGGGTTGAGTGCCAGCTTGAGTAATAGGCACTGGGACCCCCCCACAGGCAAAATGGCAGAGTAATAAATTTTACAAATCACTCCCTCCACTAGAAGATGGAAAGAGCTGGAAAACGAGGCAGGAAGTAACAAGGTGGTAATCCTGGAACCAGAATGGGCCTTTGCAACAACTACAGCAGTGCCAGAGGAAGTGAGAGGTTGCGGAGGGCTCAGCATCCGTAAGGGAAAGCAGGAATCCGGGAGCAGCCGGAGGCCCGCGGCAGAGGCTGCAGGAACAGCCGCCGCAGCGCGGCCTGGAGGCTGACCACAGCCGGCCGGGCCGGCCGGGGCTGGCAGAGGAAACCTCCCCTCTGAAAAGTTGGGGCTGAGGGTTGCGTTGGCCTGGGGGTGCATGAAGGGCCCCCGTGGAAATCGGCTGCACGTTCGGCCCTCGGGGTAGCAGCGCCCCCAGCCTCCCACGAGCAGCCACCTGGACCGCAAGAGCTATGTTTTGTTGTTGACCCCCACCCCCACCCCCTGCCTTTCTTGCCGTCTAGGGGTGTTTCCTGGTTTGGCGGACCCTTGGGGCACTGCGCGGACTACCACCTGGGTTTCTGCCCTTTCTGCAGCGGCGTCCTCAGGCTTCACGTCAGCATCTACCAGGACGTACGCCCCATGCACTTTTTATTGGCTGGGCTTCTTTCTCTTTGCTGCATAATTTGGTCTGGCAGATCCCTGAGGTCCAGCACAAGGCTAGCATCGTTTTCTCTCAGAAGCAGCGTCTCCTGGCTTCACACCGGCTTCTACAAGGACGTAAAGAACCAGTGCACCGCTTTTCTCGTCTTTTCTTTTCTTTCTTCCTCTCTCCCACCCCCCTTCCTTCTTTCCTTCTCTTTTTGTTTTTTTTTCTCTGTTTTAAATTTTTGGGTCTGGTGGAATCCTGAGGGACTAGCAGGGACACTGGCCTAGGTTTTAGCCTTGAAACCTAGGCTTCAAACAGCAGCTTCTGGCTTCCCACTGGGATATAACAAGAGATTTGGAGAGGAACTGCACTTCATTATTTCATTATTTTTTTCTCCTTGTATTTGGGGGTGGGGGGGACGATTCGATAGTTTTATCCGTTTGTTAGTTTTGTTGTGGGGTTTTTTTTTTCACTTTTCTCTCTCTCCCCTTTCTTTCCTTCCATATATATATACAGAAATATATATATATATAATATAATATATATATATATTTAAATTCTTTCTCTTAGTCTGGTGAACTGAAAAGTGGAGAACTAGATTTCCAGGGTGGCCACAACTTAACACTCAGAAAGTCCAGTTCTCAACAAAATTTTCAAAACACACAAGGAAACAGGAAAGTATGGTGCAGTCACAGCAAAAGGAATTCAATGGAAAATATTCCAGAGGAACTCTAGTCTAATCAAAGATCTTAGAACAACTCTCATAAATAGAATCAATGATCTAAAGGAAAAAATGGATGAAGAACTAAAGGAAATCAGGAAAACAGTATATGAACAAGTGAGAGTTTCAATAATGAGATAGAAATTATAATATGAACCAAATGGAAATTCTGGAACCTCAAGTAACAGTAACTGAAATGAAAAAATTCAATAGAGGGGTTTGAGAACTGATTGGAGGAGACAGAAGGAAGGATCAGAGAACTCAAAGACAAAACAATTAACATCATTCTGGCTGAAGAGCAGAAAAAAAAGAATGAAAAAAAATGAACAGAGCCTGAGGAACCCATGGGACACCATCAAGCTTACTAATATATGCATCATAGGAATTCCAGAAGAAGAAAGGGATAAAGAGCCAAAAACATATTTAAAGAAATAATGGTAGAAAACTTCCCAAATCAGATGAAAGATACGAATATACAAATCCTCAACAAATGCCAAGCAGGACGAACCCAAACCAAGCTACACCAAGATACATTATGCTTAATCTCCATTGACAAGGACAACGATAGAATCCTAAAAACAGCAAGTGCCACATATATGGGATCCTAAATAAAATTAACATCGACTTTCTCAGTAGAAACTATGGAGGCCAGAAGGCAGTGGGAGGACTATTTAAAGTGCTGAAAGAAGAACAAAAACAAAACTGTTATCTGAGAATAATGTACATGGCAGAGTTGTCCTTCAAAAATGAAAGAGAAATTAAGACATTTAATTCTCTGGACAAAAAAAAAACGGAGGGAGTTTATTACCACTAGAGCTGCCGTATGTTGAAAGGAAATACTGGGCAGTATCTCGATGCTGGATGAAGAAATAGAGTGTAATTGAGAATATGGATCGATAAGTATGGCAGTTTTATTTCATTTTCCATTTGTAATGCTGTCTTTTACTTTTCACAAAGCCAGAAATTCAAATGCATAAAAAACTGGCACATTAAGATGCAATTTGTGACACAAACAATATAAAAGAAAAGGATGGAGGAGTATAGTTGCTATGTATGTGTAGCTATTGAGTCAAGTTGGAGTTAACACAGAGTAAACTGTCACAGATTTGGTATGTGAAATGTAATCCCTATGATAAAGAGGAAGAAAATATTAAAAAATCTACACAAAAGTGAAGGGCAAGTGATTCAAAATGGCTTATTATAAAATATCATCTAAACAAAAAAGGAAAGTGGCAGTAGAGGAAAAGAGGGACAAAAAAATATAAGACTTACAAAAGAGAATTAGAAAAATCTCAGAAGTAAATCTTGCTTTAACAGTTATCTTTTTTAAACAGAAATACAGTAATTTCCCTAAATGGTAAATGGATTAAACTCTCTTAATCAAAAGGAAAAGATTGCCAGAATGATAAAGAGACATGACTCAATTATACACTATTTACAAGAGACCTTCCTTAGATCATAGATAGAAGTAGATTGAAAGTAAAAGGATGGAAAAAATGTTTCATGCAAAAACTAATCAGAAAAGGGCAGGGGGCTATATTAATATGAGACAAAATAAATTTTAAGTAAAAAAAGTTTACAAGAGACAAAGAAAGACATTATATACTGATAAAAGTGTCAATTCAACAAAAGATGTAACAGTTTTAAACATACGTACCTACAAGCAGAGTGCCAAAATATATGAAACAAGCATTGACCAAACCAAAGGGAGAAATAGAGAGTTCTACAGTAACAGTTGGAGACTTCAGTCTACCACTGTGGTCGTTTGGATGCTGTATGTACACCAGAAAGGATCGTGTTCCTTTAATCCAGCACTGTGGGTACAGACCTATTATATATAGGTAGGACCTGTTAATTAGATTAGTTCAATTGAGACGTGATCCACCTTATTCAAGGTGGGTCTTAATCCTCTGACTAAAGTCTTCATAAGAGGTCAGAACACACACAGAAGCTAAAAGAGAGAAATACCAAGAGAAGCCCCAGACAAGCTAAGAGAGGACCCGCAGAAAACAGAAAGGAAGTCCTGAAGCCAGAAGCTGAAAGCAACTAAACCCAGGAGAGAAGGACCAGCAGATGCCGCTCATGTGCCTTCCCCTGTGACAGAGGTGTCCCAGATGTTGGCAGCCTGTCTTCAGAGTCCAGGTATTGTCCTGCTGATGCCTTGAGTTGGGACATTTTCATGGTTAAGAACTGTAAATTTTAAGTTAATAAATCCCCACTGTAAAACCAACCCATTTCTTGTAAATTGCATTCTGGCAGCTTTAGCAAACCTGAACAACCACTTTCAGCACTGTCCAGAACATCTAAACAGAAGATCAATAAGGAAATAGAGACCTGAACAACATTATAAACCAACTAGATCTAACAGACATATATAGGACATTTCACCCAACAACGGCAAAATACATATTCTTTTCAACTGCACATGAATCAAATGCACACGGGTAGATTATAAATTAGGGCACAAGAGGGGTCTCAATAAGTTTAAAATTATTGAAATATTAAAAGTAACCTCTCTGACTACAATGGAACGAAGTTAGAAATTGATAACAGAAGGAAAACTAGAAATTTTACGAGCATGTGGAAATTAAACAGCACAATCTTAAATAGCCAGTGGGGTAAGGATGAAATGACAAGGGAAATTAGAAAATACTTACAGACAAATGAAAACAAAGAAGCTCTATAGCAAAACTTATAGGATGCAGTTATAGCTATGCATGCTTGTATTAAAAAAGATCCCAAATTAATAACCTAGATTTATATCTTGAGGAACAACACAGATAAGAGCAAAGTCAATGTTAGCAGAAGATAGGAAATAATTAAGATTACACTGTAAATAAATGAATAAAGAAAAGAAAAGTAATAGTGAGAATGACCAAAATAAAAAGTTGGTTCTTTGAAAAAATCAAGAAAATTGACAAACCTTTAGCTATATTAACAAAGAAAAAAGAGAAAAGATGCAAATAACTAAAATCAGAAAAGGAAATGGTCACATCATTATTGGCCTTACAGAAATAAAAATGATTGTAAGAGAATATTATGAAGAATTATAAACTGACAAACTAGATAATCTAGAATAAACAGAAAAAATTCTTAAAAATACATCAATTACCCAAATTAACTCAAGAAGAAATAGAAAACAACAGCAAACCTATAAGAATTTCAGAAATTGAATCAGTAGTTAAAAATCTTCTACTAACAACGAGTCCAATACCAGACTGCTTCACAGATGAATTCTACCAAATGTGTAAAGAAGAATTAATACCAATCTTTTCCAAAATCTTCCAGAAAATTCAAGAGGAGGGAATACTTCCTAACTTAGTCTATGAGGCCAGCATTACTCTGATGCAAAAGCCTGGTAAAGATATCACAAGAAAAGAAAGTTGCAGATCAATTTTCTTTATGAATGTAGATATAAAAATCCTTTAAAAAATACTAGCTAACCAAATCCAATGTCATATTAAAAAATTATACAACATGACCAAGTAGGATGCATCCCAGGAATGCAAGGGTTGTTCAACATATGAAAATCAATCAGTGTGATATACTACATAAATAGAATGAAGGGGAAAAATTTGACATGATTATCTCAATAGATGCAGAAGAGATATTTGGCAAAATACAACATCCTTTCTTGATTAAAAAGCACCCAGAAGAGTAGGAATAGAAGGGAACTTTCTCAACATGATAAAAGCCATTTATGAAAAACCCAGAAAACATCCTACTCAGTGGTAAATGAGACATGCTCAAGAATGAGACAAGGGTCCCCACTGTCACCACTGCCATTCAACACTGTATTAGAAATTCTTGCCAGGGCAGTTAAGCAAGAAAAAGAAATAAAAGGCATCCAAACTGGAAAAGGAAGAAGTAGAATTATCTCTAATTGCAGACAACATGATCTTACATATACAGGAATCCACAAGAAAACTGTTGGAGCTAATAAATGAATTCATCAAAGTGGCAGGGTACAAGATCAACACAGAAAACAATGGTGTTTCTGTTCACTAGCAATGAACAATCTGAAGAGGAAATTCAGGAAACAATTTCATTTACAACAGCATCTAAAAGAACAAAATATCTAGGAATAAATTTAACTAAGGATACTAAAGATTTGTATACTGAAAACTACAAAACACTACCAAAAGAAATTAAAGAAGACCTAAATAAATGGCAAGATATCCATGTTTGTGGATTGACAGAGTTAACATTGTTAATACATCACTATTATCCAAAGCAATATACAATTTCAATGCAATGCCTACTCAAATTCCAGCAGCTTTTTTTGTTCAGAAATGGAAAAACTGATCCTCAAATTTATATGGGATCATGTTTCTTGAAGATGATTGTATAATGATGCAGCTTTCGCAATGTGACTGTGTGATTGTGAAAACTTTGTGTCTGATGCTCCTTTTATCTACAATATGGACAGATCGGTAAAACATATGGATTAAAAATAAACAAATAATAGGGGGAACAAATGTTGAAATAAATTTAGTAGATTGAAATGCTAGTGATCAATGAAAGGGAGTGGCAAGAGGTATAGAAAAAAATAGGGGAAACAAAGGCTAAAATATATTGAGTAGATGAAAATACTAGCAGTCAATGAGAGGGAGGGGTAAGGGGTATGGTACATGTATGAATTTTTTTTTCTGTTTTCTTTTTATTTCTTTTTCTGAATTGATGCAAATGTTCTAAGAAATGATCATGGTGATGAATATACAACTATGTGATGGTATTATGAGTTATTGATTATATACCAACAATGGAATGATCATATGGCAAGAATGTTCGTGTTTGTATGTTGTTACGTTTTAAAAATTAAAAAAAACCTGATAGCTAATAAAAAATGGATTTCAAATAAGAAAAAAAAATTATACAGAACTGCAAGGGATCCCTTATAGCCAAAACAATCTCGAACAAGAAGGACAGGGCTGTAGAACCCAATTTTCCTGATTTCAAATTGTATTACAAAGCAACAGTAGTTAAACCAGTGTGGCAATGGCACAAAATTAGACAAATAGATCAGTGGAACAGAAGTGTAGGTCTAGAAATAGATCCACAACATCTATGCCCAATTAATTTTTGACAAGTGTGCTCAGTACATGTAGTGGAGGAGCAATAGTCTCTTCAACTAATAATATTGAGCAAACTGGATATCTCCATGCAGAAGAATGGTGTTAGTCCCCTACATCACACCATATGCAGAATTCAACTCAAAATGTATCAAGGACCTAAATAAAAAAGCGAAAACTAGAAAACTCTTGGAAGATAACATAGGGGCAAATCTTCATGACCCTGGGATTCGGCAGTGGATTCTTAGATATGACACCAGAAGCATGAGCAACAAAAGAAACAATAGATAAATTTGATTCCATCAAATTTTAAAAGTTTTGTACATCAAAGAGAATTATGAAGAAAGTAAGAAAAAAAAACTACAAAATGAGATAAAATAGTTCTAAACTATAGATCAAATAAGGGTTTAATAGTCAGAATAGTTAAAGAACTGCTAGAACTCAACAAAAAAAGGCCAATTCAATTAAAAATTGGACAAAGGACTTAATTAGCCATTTCTCCAAAGAATATATACAAATGGCCAATAAACATATGAGATGATGCACAACATCATTAACATTAGGGAATTGTAAATTACAACCACAATGAGATACCACTTCCCACCTACAAGGATGACTATCATTAAAAAAAGTGTGAAATAACAAATGTTGGCGAGGAGGCAGAGAAATTGCAACTGTAGTGCAGTGTTGTTGGGAATGTAAAATAGTGCAGCTACTATGGAAGGCAATATGTTGGTTCCTCAAAAAGTTAAATATAGAATTACCATTTGACCTGGCAATCCCATTTCTAGTTATATACCCAAAGAGAGGGGAAGTACAGTACATGGTAGATAGTTGTACACCAGGGTTTATGATAGCATTGCTTAGAATAGTCAAAAGCTGGAAACAAGTGCCCATCAATGAATAATGGGTAAAAACAAAACATGATACATACACACAATGGAATATCATTTGGCCATAAGAAAAAATGAAGTTATGAGATAAGCTACAATATGGAATGACCTTGAAAACATCAGGCTCAGTGATTAAACAAGCAAGACACAAAGACAAAAATCGTATGCTATCAGTCATAAGAGATGATTGGGAATGAAAATTTGCAGAAATAGAAAGCAGATTAGAGATTACCAGGAGAAGGGGGAAAGAGAAGGAGGAAAGGGAGGGTATTTGTAAAAATAAAATACACACATATACACAAACACACACACATATGATAGGGGAGATTGAGTGTGGGGTAGACAAATTTTTTGAGTGCTGTCAGATTCTTTATTATAGAGCTTTTATAAGTTAATAATAAAGTGTCCAAATCAGAATTATAAGTTATATATTATATATAATATATATTATAAATTATAATTTATAATTCTGGATTGAGTAGGTTTTTACAGCTATACTCAAAATCCAGAAGCCAGGAAATAAAAGACTCATAAATAAAAAAATCCAAAAGTGTTCATTTAATTGGAAGGTTGAGGTGAAGCAGACACGCTCCTACATTGCTGATAGGAGTGTAAATTAATCCCATCCTGCTGGAAGGCAATTTGGCATTTCTATCCAAATTCTAAAAAAATAAAAACAAATTGTTTTATCTAGCAGTTTCACTTCTAAGAGTTGATTCTACACCTAAATTCACAAATGTATGAAATAACAAATGTACAAAGTTGTTCACTCAGCGAGGCTTATAATAGCAATACATTGGAAACCACTGATTAATAGAGTCCTGGTTAAATAAATTGTGATATATCCATTCAGTAGAATTCTATGCAAGTGTTGCAAAAAATAGCATATAGAATAAAGCAGAGTGAACATAAATTACTTTTTGTGTAAAGAAAAGAGGGAAATAATTTATTATTGAATTTGCCTATATATGCCCCCCAAACTCTTGAAGAAGACATTAATGAATATGAGCAGCTGTTTTCTATTGGGGGTGGCATCAATGGACAAACATAGCATTTTATATCTTCTTGTTTCAAGCTAGGTGAATGTATTACTATTAAAAATTAAAATTGAAGCAAAATGTGGACAGACTATTTCAAAATTTTTAAAAACCTTCAACAAGCCAAACTAAACACAGCTGGGAGTAGGATCCGCCTACAGGCTGCCAGTTCATGGTCTCTGCCTCACATATGCACAGGATGATCTTTCTCCTTAGCTACAAATATGCCTTGGCTAGTCCCATCAGGCTTCCAGATCATTCTCAACAAGCAGAAATTTTAGATGGAAACAAAATGTTCTCCAGGAAATACCTGGAAACTTCTTTTAAGTAAGCAGGTGTTCATAGTGTCAACTTGTTCCTCATCAGTGTAGGAAAAGCTTATATATTTTCCTTTCTTTTGGCTACAGAGAGAATATGGGCAGGAACACTAGTTAAGTGATCATAATTTGTCAGGTTGAGAAATAGTGTGCCTGATCAGAATTTGATTGTCTAAAATAAAACCCATATGGAGCTTCTGGCACCTTCCTTCAGCTGTAAATTGTAAATGGATTTCGGCCTCCCTTAAGCAGGTCTACGTTGTCAAAGTGAAAATGTAAGGAAAGGCAGGTGATCAAAGCCAAAAAAAGCCGTTGTCTGCAACGATTTGTGACGGCTGTCAACTTCTTCCCTACTTCCTCATCACTGGTTTCATTCTGAATCTTCATCCCAAGAATCAGTGCCTAACATACATTTGAACACAGGAAATTTGTGTGAACCCCACGACTTCCCATCTGTTAGAGATTTGAGACACATGCTCAAATAGAGAAGGCTCTATTTTCCTTCCCCACTTGGATGTCACAGCAGCACAAAAGGTATCATTTGCCCGGTAACAATCTCCTCCAGATGATCAAGTCTTTACTTTTCTTTTTTTCTGAGATCAATGTCACATGCATATTGCCATTATCGGATTTAGGAAGGAAAATGGGGTAAGTCTGATTCTGCAAGATAGAATTTATCCTATGATTGGTAGAAGGAAAAGCAAATTAATTAAACAGGCAGAAACAAACTCTAAGACCAAAGGCTAACAAAAATGTTTTGTGGAACTTAGAAATTTGCTAAACAGACTGGGATCTTTTTGTTTTTCCTTTTTTCTACTATAAAGCTCAAAGCCACCTAAGGAGGGTCAATAAGTGTATACCAATGTAGCTAATTTTGTACTTTTAATTCTTTCACTTATCCCTATCCATTTCATATCAACTCATAAATGCGCAATAGCATCCTTCAAGCCCCTGACATGTCAGGGAGAAAACACAGGTAACACAACCACAGGAAATGCCAGCTGTGAAAAGTCTTCAAAAAACACAGCCCATTCACAACAAAATTTCTTTCTGAACTTCTAGTGGAACTCACTCTACATTCATTATAAGTATAATTAAAAAGTCAATGTTATTTCTGAATAGGGAATTGCCATGCAAGCTCTGGATTAAATACCTCGGGAAATATTGTGAGAAAAAAAGCACTTCCTGCTGAAGACACTATTGTTAACAGGAGCCCACTGCAATTTCCAACTACTACAACTCAGGATGCTTCTTGCCTCATAGCACAGTCTAGTGGAGGAACTGGGAAATTGCCTAATTGTGTTTTTTCTTTCTTTTTTTTTTTTGCACGGGTAGACACTGGGAATTGAACCTGGGTCTCCGGCACAGCAGGTGAGAACTCTGCCACTGAGACACTGCTGCCCGCCCAGTATTTTCTTTCTTTTAATTAGGTAAGCGGCACTTTGTATTTTTCATTTTATAAAAAAGAGAAAATACAAATGAGAAAAGAGTATAAAAATAAAATACACCTGGTATCCCGTTACTGAGAGACAACTATTATTAACAGTTTGCAACTTTTCTTTCCACATCTTTGTTTGGGGAGGCAGGTAGACACAATTTTTATCCAAAAAGGATCATTCTGTTTATACTATTTTGAAACCTGTTCTTCTCATTCAACATTATATTATGATGATCTTCCCATGTAAATAATTGTATATGCTATCCTCATTTATGGGGTCCAATGGAAGGGTGTATGTAGCATAATCAAATTAATAGCCCTCCTATTGGATCTTTTGGATCATTCTAATTTATCCTTTATACATAATGCTAGAATTAAAAAATAAATCCTTACAGATATCCTGAATAAAACCCTAAATGTAGCATTTACTCGTTCAAGGAGCATGTGTGTTTAGACTTTAAAAATTGTATACTGCTGAAGTGTAATACTTTAGTACTGCAAAGTTAGTACTAGCTTGCTTGAAGCAAGCTTTCTGGTGTTCTGGTAGTTTACTGAGAAATTATCAGAGATTTCAGAAGAAAACAAAAATATGAAAACATCAAATCTAGATCTTCTTTGTCTGCTGGCATGTTTTCTAAAAGGAAAATTTTAAGCTGGATAACACAGACCACTCCATGGATCCATTTTCCCTCCTCTTTTTGGGGGACAGGCAATATTAATTGTTTTGGCTACCTATACTAATTGAATCAAGATAGGTTGGACCAATTATCCTGCAGGATGCTCTTTATTGTAAAGCATAAGATCATCACTATTTTAATCCTGTGTAAGGCACAAATTTGGGATATTAAAAACGAATCTTGGGGCAGGCAGCGATGACTCAGTGGCAGAGTTCTCGTCTGTTGTGCTGGAGACCTGGGTTCGATTCCCGGTGCGTGCCCATGCAAAAACAAAACAAAACGAATCTTGATCTTGGCAGCAGAAGTCTAGCACAGGAACTTTACATGGTAGATCTTCATTAATCCGTAGTTAATGACTGATGCAGAGATGTTATATTTGTGAGATTAAATAAACTTGTTGCATATTGTAGTAATAGATGGAGGGTAGAAAGAAATCCATCAAAGAAAGCCGGACACACTTGCTTCCATTTTCTCTCTCAACAATTCCTCCATTCCAGGAGAAGTGAATTTATCAACTTGATTTCCAATGGCTAAGTGAAGTGTGGGTAGTGTGTTAAGTGAGAACATGATCTTATTTTTTTGCTTCTTACTTTGGCAGCTGTCAGTGCTTTTGGGGGATATTCCTAGGGACACATGAGTTGTTTTTTTTTTTAACATGGGCAGGCACCGGGAATCGAACCCGGGTCCTCTGGCATGGCAGGCAAGCACTCTTACCTGCTGAGCCACTGTGGCCCGCCTGACACATGAGTTTTCATGCTATTAAATTAAGTCCATTGATGCATGACCTAAAATGGAAAAATACACTTGTGGAGTGTTAAAGAGTGGGTGGAGAATGATTCTCAGAGAAAGTGACACCGGGCAAGCAAGGGATTTGTGTCAAGCATCTTCTGTTCTGTGTTTTTTTTCCAATATGTATAACCTCCAGCCTGATGTTGGCATTTCACATTTACTAAGAGAAAAATGCTCCACATTTTTGAAAATGATCTACCTCAAAACAAAAAGTTAATAACAAATAGTCTAGAACATGTTTACCATCTGTTTAACAAACACTTCCCATAGCAAGAAAACTGCGAAAGTTAGAATGCAGACTTTCCAAGATTATTTGACTTTGTGTTTAAAAAAATAAAAAAGGGCTCACATCCTTTTTCCTGAATCTTCAGATTAGACCAAACTCATTCCTGACCCTGACTGTTCTCCCCCCACCACAATTTTAAGCATGAGTCTTCTCTGTTTTCTATCTCAAAGCCCTGTTTAATACACTCAGAGCCCTATTTATTCCCTGGAAGTTTGTTTATTTACTTTCTTTTTTATTGTTGGTCTCTCTACTAGAATGGAAGCTCCTATGAGGCACAGGGTTCGGGTTTTTATTTTTTTTTTGCATGGGCAGGCACAGGAATTGAACACAGGTCTCTGGCATGGCAGGCGAAAACGCTGCCACTGAGCCATCATAGCCCCAGGGCTCAGTTTTATTCAGCATTCTATTCCCCGAGAATGCCAACTCCTTGCCTGGCACAAAGAAAGCACTCAAATGTTTGCTGAATTGAATAAATGAAAGTATCCACGCCTCCTGTTCATTGTTTAACATCTGTGGACTGATCAACTCTCAGGCTCTGTTTACATTATAGTGAGCAGGTGACCACCTAAATAGCTTCAAATTGTGATAAATGCTATGGAGGAAATAAAATGGTCTGTGATAGAAATATTTTACTTTACTCTCAAAGCGAAAAATCACACCGCATGCTGTAATGAAGGCCAACTCACATGGCTGCACTGTTGGGAGAGATGAGGAGTGTGGTAAAAATCCCCCATCCCATCTGGGAATGCAGGACTGACCTTCCCATTTGTCCGAAAAGTCAGAATTATGGAATTTTAAAATATTTCCAATTAAAAATATTCTCAATTAATAAAAATATTATTTAAAAAAATTTTTATGCTTAAACAAAACTTATTTATAAATCCATTCTCCAGGTGGCAAGTTTTCAACTTCTGGTCTAAATGTTTAATTTGGCATTTCCTAAAAGAACTGTTTTCTGGAAGATGTGTCCTACCTATTAGACAGTGGATAATTACATGGATAATTAAGCTTGAGAAACCTTTGGTTAAACAAAATTAAACAGGTATGCATACAGCAGGACTTCTCAGATCCTTTAGCAGGCTGATGTCCATTGTGAATCTTCAGGAGAGGATAGAGCAAGTAGCAGTTTACAAAATTATTTGATGATAGAGACCCATTTCTAGGTCTATATCCATGGACTGATGTTTCCCCCAAACACCAGTTTGAGAAGTGCTGGCTTCAGAAATTTTCAAAGATCTGATGTTTTAAAGAGCATAAGGGGTTTCCTCTTTGTGAATTTATAAGCCCTGTGGCTCAGCCTACAATTACTGTTGACAAATCCCAGCTTTGTCTTTTTCTGGCCAGGTGACCTTGTATAAGTTATTTCATCTTTTTGTGCATCAGAGAAAATGGGGATATTAATAATACATCCTTCACAGGGTGGAAATGAGGAATCAGTACTATATACAGGTAAAGTTGTTAGAAACAGTGCTTGGCACATAGTAAACAATCAATAAATGTTAGCCATTATTATAACCTTTGAAGGAGTGACTCAGGCTGAATGTCCCAAGAGGGAAAGATAAGAAATCAAACTTTATCCTATAAATCCATAGCACTGGATAGTTCAGCCATGAACGTGTTGTTAAAGAGTGAATTATAAATAGTGTAAATGTATGATCCTATATAGTTTACCTGAGTGAAAGCATTTGAATCACCCATATATTTTGGTATCATTTTTGTATGTAAAGTTGCGCTAGGCACAGCCAATAAGACATTGCAATAATTTATTCTAAAATGAGTCTTTGATGAATCTTATTCTGCACCATATTATTTTTGTGCAGGTTCATCTTACAGACATCTTACAAATACTACTGTTGGCCAATGCAAACCAGGTATTGAGAATACATGGCATTTGTCATATACCTCAAGAGTAACCTCTTAGCACATGAAAAAGGTGGTTTTGAGTTTTTCATACAGCAGATTGTGACCATTAGTGAACTGGAAAATAATTTAGTTGGTCAAAACCAGCACTGAAAAAATCAAACTGAATAGAAAGGAAAAGGATAGACAATACCAGCATGAGTCGCATATTGTAAGATTAGCATTATATTATAAATCCTTTGTTTCATGTATGTGCATGTATATTGGCTCTTGATGTAAAATACATTTCTTTAGCATGTTTTATAGTAAAAAAAAGTTAGAAAGCTAGTGCAATGAATATATGCAAGTAAATCACTATGGGGGAAACTAGCTCCACTCACTTCATGATTTCCAGATATAAAATTGAGTAGGAAAAAAAAATCTGGTTTTCAATACAGTGGCAAACACTGGAGCACTGCAGCATACCCGCCCCGACCCCAACCACTTTTCTAGCAGAGCCTGCTTTCTACAAAGAAACCGAAAATGCTAGTTATTTCCTTTCCCAGCCTCCCTTGCACCTGAGCTTGGATATGTGAATCGATTTGACCAGTGATATATGGGGAAATCTCAGGAAATCTCTCTTTTATTCGATGGGACATTATGACTATATATGACATGTGGAAAGTCACCTTTAAGCCCTGAGGCACGCCAATGCACGGAGATGTTGGAAAAGAAAGACAGGAACAGCCTGCGGCTGTGAAGATGCTGAGCCAACCTAAACCACCCATCTCCAGAGTTCTTTATGTACAAGAAATGATACGTTCTTCTCATTAATTAAGCCATTATTAATTGGCTGTTGTTACTTTTCACTTGCAGCTAAAGGCATCCTAAATGATATACCATTCTAGCTCCATCCCTCTGGAAGACCATTTGATCTTTTTTATAATTAAAATACTTATTTCTAAGTTTCTGGCAGTTTAGAAAATGTATTCTTTTATTTCATATTACTACCACCAATAACCTATGTCATCTTTCATCCTTCCAATAACTCGTAGGGGAAGCAGCATCTTCCTTTTGTGGATGAAACACAAGGATCTGAAATGACTGGGTGAAAAAGGCTTCGGAGACAAATGGATTTTGATTCTGATTCAGCTATTAATTAGCTGTGTGGTCTTGAGAAAGTAGCTTAATGTCTCTGGTTGCTCATCTGTTAAATGCAATACAAATATCAACCTGTGTTATTATAAGGATCAAAGCAGATGATGCATACAAAATGCTGACTCCGCAGCCTAGAAACATTTTTCACATGTGGAGCTATTAGTGAGAATCAGTTCTCCCACATGGTGGTAGAATTGGACTCACACCTAGGACACTCAGGCTCCTAACACTCCATATCACCTCTACTGCTGTAGATATTTGGTCTCAGGGGTTTCTTGGTGCTAAATTCATAAAAACTATGATGGTTTAGTTGGGGACCTGGTTATGAGACTGTTGCCTGAATCACCCTGAATGTGTATTAGGAAGAACAGTATGGTGGCTAAGCGTGGAAACTCAAGTGTTAGATCGCCAGGGCATGAATCCTTGTCCTGCCACTCATTGGGGATGTGGCCTTGAGTGAGCAAACTTCTTTGAGCCTCATTCTGCCCATCTGTAAAATGGGTACAATGATAGTGACTATCTCCTCAAGTTGTTGTGATGGTTCAATAAGATAATGCAGGGAATATGCTTAGCAAAGTGTCTCAGTTCCATACAGGTTGTTCCGTCTTGCTATGACTACCATAGTCGTCACCACTACACAACTATCACCACCACCAAAACTACTGTATCTACCACCAGCATCACCACGACCACCACCTCTACTACCACTGTCACCCACCTTATGTAGAACTCAAAGCTGATCTCTTGGAATACAAAGAGGACACACATTGACACTGACTCTTCAGTTTTAGAAGAGTAGTGAGGACAGTTAGTCAAAAGCTAAAGACACCATTCCCAAGGTAGCACATGTAAGATCTTGCCTTTTCTAAGAGGGATATCTTCCAGAAGAGTTTGGGTTTCCCCTCAACACTGACAAAGTCTGTTAGGTGTAGAGTTCTCTTTGCCAGTTGAAAAGGCACTGCATTGTGGCCAGAGAGCAAAACACGAAAAGCAAAAACAAGCAAACAAAAACTAAAAGCACCACAGTTTATACTTCATTTGGCCTTCAACTGTCAGAATTAGGCAATTCTTTTTCTTTTTAATTTGCGATTAACTTGATACTTCCAATTTTGCACACGACAACCTTTTAAAATCATACTTCCTCAAATTAACATTATTGAAATTTGCATAATTGCAGCTTCATTGGACCAAGTTTCCACTAACTGGTAAGAACAGCACTATTGAGTGTTTAAGAGTCTGGGATTTGGAAATTAGCTGTGTGAGTTAGAGTAGGTAACTGATTTCTCTGAATCTCTGATTTCCTATCCGTAAAATGGTGAATTATAGGAATTCCTTTCTAAAATTTGATGTTTCAAAGAGATGATTCTTTCAAAGTGACTTTATTCACAGAATTTAATTTAACAAATAGCATACAAAAATTACCAGAGGGAGTAATGACGTCTCTGGTATGAGGATATCATGTCTGCTTTATGGAAAACCTGGCGCTTGAAGCTGAAGCAGATTTTTGGTAAAGAGAGGGAGAAGGCCTGGGCAGAGAAAATACTGGGGAAACAGAAGGCAGCTGCATAGGATGATATGCTAGTCCCAATGACTGGAGATATATAAGGGTACAGCAGAAAATACAGTTGGAAAAATCAGCAGAGAGCAGTTGTGGAGACCCTTGAAAGTCAGGCTAAGGAACTTGGGCTTCTGGGCATGCACCTTTATGTGCTTTTGTTTCTGAATAATTTTACAACTCCTACACCTTCTTTGCCCAAATTAAGATTTGTGCCTTCGGTTATATACCTTTCAAATTGGATTCAATTGTATTATCTTTGTGAGTATTAGTTGAGGATTATGGAAAGGAAAGACATAAAGACTAAAATTTGGAATAGTAGACAAAAATATAAAGTATTTTTTCTTTTTTTAAAAAAGTAAATTCTCTGTGCTAAGTACTTTAGATGGCTTATTTCAATTGTCACAAGTGTGAATAATGTGCTAGACATTATTGTCATATCCATTTAAAAAATGAGGAAATAAAGGTTCAGAGAGTTTACTTTACTGACCCAAGGTCACAGAGCCAGTAGATGGCAGAGCCAGAATTGAATGTGACTGCAATGCCCATGCTTAAATCAGCTACTTTCTACCATGTAGAACAGGGCCCCAAGGATCTTGGTAATTTAATTTCAATTCTACCACAAAAGAGCAGTGGCAGGATGGAATTCCCTTAACTCAGATGAGTAAGCCTGTGGATTAAATAGGTGGGTGTTTTGTGGTTGCTGTTAGGTGATGAATTAAGACTTCATATTTGGACATACTGAGGTTGAGATGTTTATTGCATATTCAAATAGAGATATAAGAATTCAGGAAGAGATGTAGAAGCGGCACTAGATGCTTGCAACTGGAGTTCAGGTGGTGAGTCTTGGCTAGAGATAGAATATTTACATCCTTGAGCCTAGAAGAGATCTCTAAAGGAAGTTAGTGTAGCTTGAGAAGAAGTCCATGAACTGGGTCCTGGGAAACTCCAGCGTTTAGAAGATGGGCTCAAGCAACGGAGGCCAGGGAAGAGTAGCCAGCGTCATGGAGGGGAGAGGAGGACCTAGAAAGCAGGGGAGAACAATGTTCCAAGAAGGAATGGCTGGGTGGTGTGAGGTGGCGCACTGGCAGAGTTCTCTCCTGCCATGCTGGAGACCTGGGTTCGATCCCTGGTACCTGGCCATGCGAAAATAAAAAAGAAGGAAGGGGTGGCCCACTCTGCCAGATGCTGCTGGCAGGTGCTCTAGGACAAGGGCTGAAGTTTAGCAGGTTTGGCAGCTGGGAGGGGTGGGGGAAGGTGCAACATGACGGCGTCCTTGACAAAGCCAGTTTTTCTGTGTGTTCAGAGAGAAAAGGAGAGGACGAAGCCAAAACACAAGTATTGATCTTAATATTTACAGCCTGAGTGCATTTGAGGACCAATACATCTATCGCAGCCTCCCTTCCACAAAATCATGTCTCCCACTAGATTATATGCCCCCTTAAACGACAAGGACTACGTCTTATCTTTTAAATGCCATGTATAGGGTTGGTGTATATGCAGGAATTGTAGAATTTCAGTAAATTTTTAAAGGAGAAGGCACATTCTCACTAAATCTCACCAAACTGTGCTTGGCAAAACTTTAAGCATCCTCCCCACAACACTAAGACACCCTTGAAAGTACCATGTTGATAATATAAATTATTTTGTTTTTTTTTAAATGATAAAGCCAAATTTCCATGATTCACTACTTTTCTTGTAATGAATCTTTTAAATGCATATCATATAGCTCTGATTCAGTTGTTCGGGGGAGAGTTTAAAAAAAAAAAAAGAAGACTACATTCCTGCCAACACGTTGGTTTGTGTGAATCACAGCTCAGTGAAATCTTTCAGGCATATAATTTATCTTTTCTTTGGCCTATGTAGTAAATGCTTCATTTGTCCATGAATTCTTGCCTTGTTTTAATTATGCTATGCTCTGAATGTAGTTTTATAGGGCACAAAAATAAGACTGTCGCTCTGAAAACACAGAAGATTTGTGTGTCTCCTGCAGAATGAAATGGTGGCATCTCTCTCCCAATTCACAGCTCTGTCGGTTTGTGGTTGGAATTCCAATCCATCAAGGAGCACACGGGGAGACTGGGGGAAAGTGCTGTGTGGGTGGGAGTGGAGGGACAGCTGACAGGCTGAGCCCAAAGCATAATTTACCCAAAGAATTCTGAATCAATACATTGACGCCGATCTGGGTATAATGTGGTACTCCCACCAAGAAAACCATTGATTGGGAAATTTTATTCTTGTTACTTTCTGAGGGCTGGATTCTCTCATTGCACTTACAGAACAATCGATTTTCTTTTCCAAATACAGAACTGTGCTACCAGGGACCAGATTTTAAAAAAAAGGCTTAAGAATCAGAAGATTGTTTTTTTGTGTGAAAAATCGTTACAGACCTATGTATTTGAATATCTGGTAGTACACAGAATGAGGCAAAATGGCCATTTCATGACTATTCTGGGTTTTATATGCACACGGTGCAGAGTGGGTACTCAGTATTTCAAATTCCAGTGATGTTACCAACCAAAAAATGAAAATTTGTAGTGTAACAAAAACAGATGCATATTTCATTGGTGAACCTGAGGGAGCTAACTCATTTATTCAGAAGGGAAGATAAGTTACAATTTTTGGTTTTCTGAGAGATGACTATAACTTCAAAATATCACCCACAAGCTTGACATATATTGGTTACCTGCTATGTCCCCACCACAAGTCCTCATTTTCTCACTCGAATCTCATTTTGGAGCTCATTCCACTCAAATTGAAGCACTGTGCCTAAGAGTCTTCAGTGAAGGAAGTTGAGCTGATAAAGCACAACTCTAAAACTTGTTCTCACTTTTCATAGAACAGAAGTGGAATGAGTATATCAGGGATTATGGTTAGATATCTTCAAGATTCAGTCCTCGGATGCCGAGCTGGTTTACTTAATAAAGATGGGGGTTTGGATGAGTCATTAGAGACCTTCCAAAGATGGGTAAAGCACAGAGGTGTTTTCCTGTCCTTCACTCTCTTCCCACAAATAATTCAGTCTTTTCCTAACTCAGGCAATAGATTGGCTTTGAATGTCCTTGAGAAAGAAACATATGACTATTAAAAAAAATTATAACCTCAGAATGGCCAGAGGAGCCCTTCACCAATAATGAGAACTCAACAAGAGAGTCCCCACTCAGGGTGAAGCAGTAAACAACTTCTCAAATATTCATGAATACCAATGACCAGTTTACAGCCCTAAGACATGTACCTTTCAGGCCCCTGGTTTATAAGTTGATTGAGTTTCCCTGGGCCAACTTGTGTCTAGGCATCCTTTCCAACACTCTCTGTCCCACGACCAGAGCACTTGGCACCCAGCATCGCAATTTCTGGTTCCTTTGTCCATTTTCTCTCACTAGACCGCACCCTCCCCGAGGACAGGGGCTCTGTCTCACTTGTTGCTATGGCCCCTGTGCCTCACCTGTGCCTGGCACAGGGTCTCACTCAGAAGTCACTGGATGCCTGGATGCCTTTGAAGGCATCATTTTTGAATTACACAAAAAAAACGTTTAATCAGCTCATTGAACTGGTACGTTTTGGAAAGTGGGCATTTGAGGGGACGTTTTTGAGCTTTTGAAAGAAATGTTGAGAATAAGGGGTTTGAATAGTTATTTGCAGAAACTGCAAGAATACTAAAAGTAAGAACCTAAGCCATGACCCTTATTACCTTTTCACAGTTTTAACTGCCCAGAGTTTTCAGTTGGTGTCTAATATTCAAATCATAATTCTTGATGCTACCTGGGAGCATTAAAATCACAGATTAATACAGTTCTTATTTCCATTAAATAATATATGTATGGGGCTTAGAACAGACGCTGACACATAGCAAATGCTCAATTAATGAGAGCCAGGATTATCATGACCATCTCATCAGGGCATAGTTACTTATCGTTAAGAAAAATACATTGATGGCTGTGATGTTCAATCATGCAATAAAAAACCTAACCCATCCAGTTTTCTCTTGGTTCTAAACTTAACTAGAAGCACCTACCTTTACTTCCACTTTCTGGAAAATGTTATTTAAAAGTCTATTAACCAAGGAAAAGATGCCTTAAAAAGATAGAATGTATCAACTTTTATTTCTTTCTTCACTCAAGGAGTTTTTGCTCAGAATACAAACAAGCTCTCAAGGTTAAAAACAAATGCTCTTTTTTAACTTCAAAAAGAACTTGCCTTTTTTTGCTAAGGAAAGACAGCAATTCATTTGGGATAACTCCTTAAAAATAAATTCTGGCTTTTACAAAGGTACTATTCCAGCGTGGTGGGAAATAAATTGGTACCTAGAAGAGCCTGTCCAGCTCTGTAAGGTCTTTATTCAAACCTGCACCTTAATGCAAAGATAGTTACAGATCGATCCAGGCTATTACAAGTAAGGAATGAAATGGGTTCCAACTAAACCCAATAAACCACACTGTAAGTCAAACAAGCTATGGAGACGGGCTAGGGTGTTGGAACCTTTTAGGATCCTTTTTTTATTCTGCTAATGCCTTTCCCTCCAGACTTCATTGATCATAAATGCAATCTGTCTACCTCTACCTTTGATAAATGCAAGGACGAATTCATCTGCATGTAGCTCACCTCCTCTTTTCTTTTACATAAAACAGATGCCCCCAGCTGTTACTGTTCTTCAAACAGATGTTCTACCCGCAGAAACACCGGGGAGACCCTGTGCTACAATGCGCTATTTGTTCTAGAAGGGTCAACGGCTTGACACCTTGTCAAATGCTCCTCGTGACTTGTAGACCAACATACGTGTTGTTGTTTTACCCCATTAGCCCCCTCCCCTGGGCTTTCATTACAAACGAACAGAATGGTCCCTTTTCAGCACTTGCCTTCTCTGCTGGGACCTCATTGGAGTTCCTCGATAATCCAGGAATTGCATGGGCCTCGTCTGGATGCTCTGCACCCTTGGTTTCCTGGTGGCTGTCAACGGGTGCCTGTTCCCGTGCCTTGTCCAGTTTGAACAGTTTGTCAAAAAAGCTGGAGTCCTTGGGCTTGGTGGGGGCTGCTCCCCCTGACTCAGGTGGGAGAGGTGCTGGTCCCCGAGTGGCAGAGAGGGCTGCGTCTTCGGCGGGGTTCTGCCCCGGGGATTTATCCGGGTTGGGCTCGGGTGCAGCTGCTACCGGAAGTGCCACGCTCTCACTTGGGGCTTTGTTCCCTGGAGCATTAGTGGAGCTGACATCAAGCCTCCCTGATCCAAGGGATGAATCTGTGGCTTGGTCTCTGGTACGTCCTGGTACAGGCCCAGAGAGTGTCAAGAAAAAACGAGATTTAGCAGCTGCTGCCTCGGGTTTGGCCTCTTTCCCAAGATTCTTTCCGTTGGCATCCACGACAGCGCTGATCTCCATTGTCTTGGGGGAAGAAGTGACCACACTGTCCTGCTTGACACTTATTCCCAAATCAACTGTAAACACAAACATAAACAGCAGTTATTCAGCCAAGTGGGGAAATTCAAGGATTAATAATGGACTCCAAATGTTTTATAAACAAAGGCCATAGGGCAAACTGGGACTCTGTTGTTTTCTAGTCACTCCGCAAAGCAGGAGTTTGCTATCTTGAGGTTTTCTGACTCTGGTCTTCTTGGAAGACGGGAATGAAGACTAGCAAGGAAGAAGGCAAGCCAGTTACTAGAAATCCGCTAGCTGCCAGGCATTGTGCTAGTTTCACTCACTTTAATTAGAAGCTATTCCTTCATCTTCACAGGAACTCTATGAGAAACCTACTGTCACCATTTCAACTAGCTCAGCGGTTAAGAATTTCGGCCCTGGAGCCACAACAAGGTTTCTCAAACTTGGCAATGCTGACATTGCAGCCATATCATTCTTTGTTTTGGGGGGAGGGGGGCACTGTCCTGTGCATGATGGCAAGTTTTGCAGCGTCGCTGGCTTCTACCCACTAGATGCTCATAGGATCCCCCAATTATGACAGTACAAAATGTCTCCAGACATTCCAAAATCTCTTGGGAGGCAAAAAATCACCCCCAGCTGAGAACCCCTGAGCTTTCCTGTGGCTTGGTTTTCTGGTAAAATGAGGCAAATAGTAGAACCAACCTTATAATTTTGTTATGAGGATTATACAAGTTAGTATCTGTAAAGCACGTAGAATAGTGCCTGGAATATAGTAAGTGTTTAATAGACGTCATGAACGTCAGCTGTTAGCATTACTCATGAGTCTGAAAACTGAGATCCAAAGAGGTTGACCCAACTTTCCAAGGCCACCCTTGGGTGGTGAGTAGCACGGTCCCATCATGAGCAGAAATTTGACGCCTAAGTTGGTGCTGCCTCTACTATAATACCTCTTTTAGCACAGACTGTAGATAATATAGAATGCTTTTAAAAATTAATGCTCAGGAAGTCTCCATTTTAAAGGCTGGAAGAGTAGGTGCCTACCCATGAAGGTAAATTAGAGCTTAGATCCACTTCGAATAAAAGGCAGAGGATTACTTCTCCAAGATTGTGTATAGGGACTCAGGCTCTCTTTTCTCCAGGAAAGGGCAGTTTCCAACACCCCCCTGTTCCTATTGGATCTCTGCATGGACCACAACGAATGAGCGTCTTCTCTAAGGTCCCTTTTATAAAACAGTACAATGTCGACGAAAAAATAAAATACCAGGAATTTTGGAATTACACTTCAAGATTAAGAATTCTACTGATAAGCTATTTGATCTTTGACAAGTTGCTAAAAGCCTTTGAATTTCCTCATCTAAAAGTGGGTTTAACAGCAGCTCCCTTGCAGGGCTGTTGTGAAGCTTAACTGAGAAAACTCATACAAAGGATCTGGCTTAAGGATTGACAGAGACGGTGACTGTTTTAAAGGTTTCTCCCATGTCTTTGCAGCATGACGTTTGGTTTTATATGTTTGTAACCAGGCACTTCTTCTACCTGTTTGCAGGAAGACACAGAAAGAGAGGGCGGGGTGGGGGGACTGAGACCCCTGTGGTCTGCCCCTATTATAGCTCCTTAGCATGTAGTGGGAAATAACCATCTGCAATTGTTCTGCCACACTCTAGTATGGAAGAATTAGACACAAAAGAGAGAGCCCAAGCACTACATTCCTGTGCAGATCATAATCTCCTCATTAAGCCCTGAGGAGCAGAGAAGAAACAGCAGGAGAAACCCAGAGACAAATATCAGAGGTCCTTCCAGACCCAGACCCAGGCCCAAGGAAATCACCTTGCCACACACTGACTATGACTGCTAGGTCTTCTCAACCTTTGTTCTGTGGTCTAGGGATTCATAATAGCAGAAGAAACTATACGCTGGGAGGGAGGGAGAGAAAGAGGGGAGGAAGGTAGGCATGGGAGGGAGAGGGAAGGAGAGAGGAGAGCAAGGAAGTGATTGATGGATATGTCAGGGCACCAAGTAAGCAAGTAAGACAGTGGAAGTGTCAGGCTGAATATAAATGAATCGTGGGGATGGCCCATGCCAGGAGAAGAGGAAACAGTTGACAAAAAAGGAGAGGCTAAGATTCAACACAAGAAGGGCTTTTCAAAATGCCAAGAGTATCAGCTAATTGCTTTCAGTCTTTTTCCTCTATTCCTTCCCCTCTGGCTGGAAACCAAAGGAGTTAGTGGTAAGTAAAAGTGTCACAGTCAGAGCAAAAGTCTTTGAAAAAAATTCTTCCCATGGTCAGA
The DNA here is from genome assembly GCF_023851605.1 of Tamandua tetradactyla. Lineage (NCBI taxonomy): Eukaryota > Metazoa > Chordata > Mammalia > Pilosa > Myrmecophagidae > Tamandua > Tamandua tetradactyla. The sequence continues at coordinate 31,585,479 of NC_135327.1, read as the reverse complement.
CTTTTAAAAAGTACCAATAGATTGCTTTGATAAAGTATAAAGTCCTTACATCCAGGTTTTTGAACTAGACTTCAAAGCATATAGAGTTTTCAGCAGATGCCAAAAAAAAGCTCTTTATATCAGAGAACTGGTTAAAGTATTTGTGATAATGTTAGAACTAGGACTTCTTAGATGGCAAATTCCATGATGACTGAAGTTCTATTCCTCAAAGTTGAGTAGGTGCAAGTGTCTATTTCCCTAGCTAAGACACTCACCTCCCAGGTGAGCATATGACCTCAGTTGGGCTAATAAAAACAAGTCTGGTGGCTTTTGCTGGACCTATTAGAAAACAGTTACACTCCATGCTTGTGTTGCCAAATCAGTAGGGAGTATATCTGAAGCCAGCGGGGGCCGTGGCCTCAACATTGGGCGGTGCTTATTGGAGGATGAAACCAGCCCAGATGAAAGCAGAACCAGGAGATCCACAGAACAGATGCTGGATGAGATCATGTGGACACTTGGATTCATCTGTGCCTAGGGCCATTTTTGTTACTGGACTTCATAGTTCCATGAGCCAATAAACCTTCCTTTTTCGTTATGCCAGAGTAATCTGAGTATATACTCAATTCCAGGGAACTGGTCAGTATCTGCTTCACCTGTCCATTAGGAACAATCAATCTTCTCCTAGGGAAGCCGTCTCTTGACTCTTCAAGTCTGTTTAGTAGGCATTTAGGATGAGAGAAAAGCAGGCAAAGAAAATGATATGGGAGGAAGTGAGTTCTGAGGAGCTGGATAGAAATGGAACACATACACCAACACTTTGCCCTCTTGGAAAAAGTGAAGGAGAAATATCCACTTGGGAAAAAGAGGTGACAGTCATTTAAGACCTTAGATAAACACTAAAACTGAGAAAATGTTCTAAAACATTAGCTTAAATGCACGTGTAAAGCCAATCTGTGTGAATATGCAGGAAGAAAAGAAAACCCATTGGAGTTACAGGTTTTACACTCTTGCAAAGATGGGGACGGCTTTATATGTATATTTAAGATGGTTTTCTAACTGCTAAAACAAAGACCATACAATGGAATGGTTTAATCAATGTCAATTTATTGGCTTATGGTAGCTTTGAGCCTTGAGGAGGTCCAAAACTGAGGGGGCAGCAAGGCAATGCTTTCTCCCTGAAGTTTGCAGATTCTGGTGCTGGCTCCTGGTAATCTGTGGCCTTTGGTTTTTAGCACATGGCAGTGTTTTCTCTGTTCTCTTTTGGGCTGCATCGACTTCCAGCAGCTTCTCTCCCTGGCCTTCTCTATAAACCCTCTGGGAATAGGATTAAGACCCATCCTGATTTAGTTGACCACTCCTTAACTAAAATTAACATCTTCAACAGGCCCTATTTCCCGGGATTCCACACCGATAGGAATAGGATTAAGATTAAGAACATATTTTTCTGGCCTCCATACATGCCTTTCTCATGGAAGGAATAAAAATTTTCTTATAGGCGACTGGAACTAAGTTTTAAGTTCATATGAAAAATCTTGGGAGAAGCCCATCTTGAATTGGTTTCAATAAAAAGTGTTCTCATAAAGCAGATGAATATTGAAGAGATTCTACTTTTCATGAAAAAAATGTACAAAAGTTTAAGATTGAGGAAGACAAAAAGAAATCGAGAGTGAAAATGGCATCTCCTAAATATTCAGGAAATAGAGTTGAAAAACATGGTCTCCTTAGTGCAGAAAAGATATTTTGCATTGTTTGTGTTTTAAGAAAGTCATTTTAAATAGGCATGATCATTTATTTCTAATCGCCAGTGAGCGTAATTGATAGGAACTTAAATTGTGGATTACAGGGGCCTAGGTTTCACTCGTGACACCTTATTAAATACGCAACCTGGGCAAGTTACTTCTTATATCTGCACTTCCATTTTCTAATAAGATGGGTATACAGTAATAGTAATATTATTTTTATTTTATTTTTAATAATAATACTTTCAAAGGGTAATTGTAAGAAATTACATGAATTATTTTCTATAAAGTGCTTAATGCCAGCTCGTGTATGGTGTTTGTTCAGTAAACATTAGTTGTCTTTGTCATAGTTACATATGACTATTTTATATTCCTAAATATAAGCAATAAGGAGAGAAAGTATTCCAAAGGTTTAACCTACCAATTTGAGTGATTTGGAAAAATTTTTAAAAAGAAGAACGTATGAATCAATTTATCCTCAGAAATCCAAGACCCTGGACCTGAGAACTTTTATAATGTTTATCACTTTGCAAAAACTGGCTATGCTTAGTTAAAACAATGCTACTTCATTAGATTTTAATTACATATTAGAAAACAAAATCTCCAAAGTTTGTATTGCTACATGCACAAGTCTTCAGAAAGGTTGGCGGTTGTGTCTTTTTTTTAGTGCCACTGCTAAAATCCCTCCTTGGTAGAACTGTGAAAACAACAGCTGACATTCATTGAACGTTCCAGCCATCACAATAAGTGCTGTAACACAATCCATTTCATTTAGGTCTTACAGCTAATCTGCAAGGTAGATGTTGTCATCACTCCCATTTTACCAACTGGGAAACTGAAGCTCTGAAAAGTAAAGTTGCTTTTCTAATGTCATCCAGCCTGTAAATGGTGGAGGCAGGATTTGAACCCATTCATGCCTGATTCCAAAGCTCCAACTCCTAACAACTATGTTGCAGCACAAGGAAGACAGAAGAGAGGGAAGGAGGAAACAGACTGCTGAACAAAGCAAAGTTTAGTTAACAGAAGTGGTATATTTTCAAGAAAAAGCTATGCACAAGCAAAAAAAAAAAAAACCTAAGGTCTTCTCACATCTAGGAAACACTGTTTTATGTCTGTTTTTTTGTAGTTGTTGTTTTAAACAAAAATTAGGTCATGCTCTTCATCTGCATAAAACGATCCAATGACAGGCCCACCACAATTAACGTCAAGTCCAAACTCTTTCCCACGGAGCACTCCCACCTCAACTTCAGCTCATGCTGCACTCCTACTCGGGTTTCTCAACCCACTGCTTTGCATGACCTGTTCTAGTCTGCCTGGGAATGCTGTTCCCCAAGATCTTCCCACAGCTACCTCCTTATCACCCAGGTCTCAGGTCAGCTCAGGCCCTTCCTGACCACTCCATCTGAAGCAACCCCTCCCACCCCCATTCACGCGCAAATCCTCAATCCACAAAGCATTTCTCAGTCTCTAAAATTTTCTCATGAATACATTGCCTACTCATTCTTGTCCGTTCTCCTCTAGAATGTCAGCCCTAGGCAGACAGGGGCTTGGTCTGTTTCAATCACAGTGCATCCCAGCACCTCCAGCAGTGCTTGGCATTCGGTAGAACTGAATAATGCCACATGGCCAAAGCAGGGAGCACAGAGTGGGGGGACACGACAACACTCAGCAAACAGCTGTGATTCTAATAGCGACGCCTTGTTGTTGGCTGGGGTGTTCTTTTTTTCCAAGAATTCATTATCTAAGTCCTCTTAGTTAAGAGGTTAAAGAGGGAAGAAGAAAGTGTCATAATAATTTCATTCACAGACGAAGCAACCACTTATGAAAATTATTCCCCACTCAAACATCCTTTCCTATGTAACACCACCCTATGCATCACATCCTTTTCTATCAAGATAAAGGATGAACAAAATGGAAACACAATGCAAAATAAGTGCAAAGGGAAATGGCAAATTTTGCAAAAGATGCAGGATTTTGGAGAGTCATGTACATAATGCAGGCGTGCTGCTAGAATCACTACACGGCTACTTTGGGGAGAGGATGGGGCAGAGATAAAACGGTTCACGGAAGAAGAAGGGGAAGTAGCCATGGATGATGACATCGTAAGTCTTCAAAAGAGAATTATATTTGAACATCAAAGGATTACAAAAGGCCCTTGGGAGAACCAATGAAGACCTCCAGAAGTTCTGCAAAAGCGACCCTTTTATGTGCATGGGGTAGGAGTCAAATGACACTTCAAACAACTGTGGCTTCCGGTGGTGGGCAAATGCATTTGTTGTTTTAAAAGTCTTGACATAAGAATTTATGTGGCAGATACTTCAGCCTGGAGGAAGATGCTAGATTTGAAAATTTCACTGAATGATTACAGCTCATGCTTTTCATCTTAATGTTCAAAAGCAAAGATGTCCTCTCCAAGAAATTCTCATGTAACAAAAAGGAAAGGAATAGGTTTTCTCAGCATGGGGCTAGATGTCTCAATCGCCAGCTTGATATATCATGTCTGAACATTCAGTGGTGAAATGCCGGATTCAAATGGAATGTGGGCCCATGTAACTGCTAACCCCACAATCTCACTAAAGCATCCTCTGAATGCAGAAATGATGACACTCGGCACGATTTCCACCCTCCTCTTTACTCACATATTTCCCATTATTCATATGCCCACGAAAGTCTGGCACATACAAAATTAATTCAGGTGCACAGTCTTCGTTCCAATGTGATTAAACATTGTTGCTCTAAGACACATTAGATATTTGATTTGGTCTTTTTTTTTCTTAAGCTAAATTTGGTAATTATTCAGCTGTTTAAAAAGGATTAATCTCTCTTAACTCTTTCCTTCCCTGTCTCTACCCTCCATGCTCATTCCAAGGTGATTTAACATCTGCAACCTGCTGTGACGTCCTACTTTGTCCATGCTCAAACACATATAAGCATTCCAGATAAACATATCCAGTGCTGGTATTTGTCATTGTTGGTTTTTACAAAATTGGGCCACATTAGACATACTTTAAAAAAATTACTTTTATACATCATAGTTATCCCTCCTGGACAGTATACCTAAATCTATTGCATCTTTTAAAATAGGTACATGAAATTCCTTAGTGTGGGTACTCCAAAAGATATTTAAACCACTGCTTAATTGATACATATTCTGGCAGCTTCCTAGTCTCTTTCATTCTCTCTCACTCTCTTTTTTTCCCATTTCCATTATGAATAATGCTGGAATACACTTTCATGCTCAAAAATCCTAAACTGGTGCTTAATTTATATAAAATAGAAGCACAGCTGTACTTGTTGCACCTAAATCAATGTGCATTTAATTTTTTAAATAGATGCTACCAGAATACTTACAAAAAAAAAAAAAAAGGCTGTAGAGATTCACATTTCCAGTAGCAATGTATTCCTTTCACTCCCTTCCTAACTAGCTTTGGATGCTAATTTAAAAGGTGAAAAATATATTGTAATTCATGTTCTTAATTAGGAATGGAGTTAAACATTTTTGCAGGTGTTTTTGGTCACCTGCGTTGCTTCTTCTGTGAGTTGTCTGCTCATTTATTTTACCCATTATCCTACTGCCTCGTTTGGATTTTCTTCTTCTTTGTTAAAATCTACTTGCATTTCTTTTATTATAGGTATGCTAACACTTTATTCATCTTCAGTGTTGCAAATATTTTTCCTAGTGTAGCATTTGTCTTTTTTATTTTTCCACATTTTTGCTTCTTGGCCTGAGTTGACCTACTGGACAGTTCCCCAAGGCTCCATTGAGAGGTCCAGCATTCCTCAATTCTCTCTCTTGTTCTGCTACTAGGCCACCACTGGGTTCTTTTGTTTAACCTTCTAATGGGCAAGTAATGACATTCTGGAGTTATAGAGACCTATGCTGGCTCCCGATGCTCTCACTCACCAGCTGGGTCCTTGGGCAAGACTCTTAATGTCGGAAAGAGCTTGTTCTGACATTGATAAAATGTCAGTATAAAGAGCACTTCTCTCAAATGTTCACTGTGAACACTAAATGTGCTAGTGTGAGCGGAGCGAGTAATTCACCAAGGGGAAGCTAGTACATGATTTATAAATACCAGGAAATGTAATGACTGGTATTTCCTCACTTGGGCCCACTGAGCCCTTTCATTTGGTTTCAACTGCAAGAGTGCCCAACCAGCAGTCCAACCCACACCTGGAAATCTCATCCTCATCTTTTACTCATCTCCCATTCTTCCTCCTTCTTGTCCTATCTCTTAAGATTTTCTAACGGAAAGCTTACTCCAGACTATTCTCTGCGCCAATCCTTTTCGCACATTCCCTTCCTTTCCGTGGTTCTAACTTAAAAAAGCTGGTTCTTCCCTTACTCCTTAACTTCCTAGCTCCAAATGTTTGCCCGAGTATTGACCTTCATGGGGTTCTGTGAGCCCCATTTCTCCCCAAGAAATTGTCATTTCTGTCCTCAAAAATTCTTTAACGAATGAAGATATTCAACTTAGAAACCTGACCAGCTGATTCTACAGTCTGTATGGAAGCACAAACCCTAACTCCAACCCTAAATAAGACTAGCAAAGACATTTCTCTACAACCACTAAGTCATCCTCATAATAAGACTTAGTACAGAAGCATAGGAAATAAGTTGATTTGATATTTGTACAGGAAAACCGAGTATAGAAGTACACTCTCACATCCATGGAAAATTGAGATTCTACAGAGTTGGCTGGCATATCATTGGGGAAAGGAGGGACTATTCAACAAATGATTCTGGGTACATTTTCTGTTCCATAAAGAATTGAATCCTACTGACATACCCAAATATCAATTCCAGGTGAATTAAGGCTTCAATATGAAAGTCAAAACTTTAAATATAGGAGCTTATCGTTAAGATCTCAGGGTAGGGAAAGAGTTCCTTTTTTTTCAACACAGCATTTATCAATCAAGTTTGCTATCTTATATGGGACTGGTCTGTAGCAAGCAATCACAATAGTAACATCAAAGATCACCGATCACAGATCACGACAGATATCACAATAATGAAAAAGACAGAAATATTGTGAGAATCAACAGAGTATCACAGACACGAGGTGAGCACATGCTACTGGAAATATGGCACTGACAGAATTGCTCAGCGAAGGTTTGCTACCATCCTCTAATTCGGAAAAAGCAACAATTATGAATTGCAATAAAAGAAGCACTTAAATAAAATGAAGTATGCCTGCACATCTTAAGTTAAAATGAAACTAGGAATCAATAACAGATGGAAAACTGAAAAATTCACAAATATCCAAGAAGTAAATAAAACGCTCTTAAAATGACAACAAGAAGAATTAGAAATAGATGAGGTTTGTGGGAAGATAGTAGAGAAGGGAGCTCCAAGCCTCACTCCATCCACCAGAATAAATACTAAATGGTCCGGAAGTGCTTAAAACAACTATTTTGAAACACTGGAGACCAAAAGATAACTTCACAGCACTCAGGAGGAAGAGGCTGTAAACTATGATAAAGAGCAGTAAATCGCTCACTCTGCAAGGCTTTTACTACCAGTGCCCCTGCCCCCCACTCTTCCACCGCAGGCTGCTGTGGGGTCGAGCCCCCAGCTGGATTGCTAGTGATAGAAAGGGACACATAAACCCTCTATTCCAAGGCTAGGATTCAGCAGGGCCAATCACTTATGTCTTCTGGTTAGCAACTTCACATTGCTGCCATCCTGGCTCTGAGGCGGGTTATTGCTTCACTCTTAGAGAAGGAGTTCTTAACAAGCCCAAAAATTGCCAACATAAAGGAAAAGACTAAACAGTTCAATATTATTTAAATTAAGAACCAATGTACATCAAAAGAAAGTAAAAAGACAAAGAATAATGGTGGCAAGATAGCTGACACAAATAAAACCAACTATGGTTAGTTTGTGGAACACACAAAGAACTTCCAGAGATCAATAGGAAAAAGGCAGCTTAATTTTTTACCGAAGAGAAATGAAAACATGGTTACATAAAAACTTGTACATAAATGTTCATAGTAGCATTGTACCCATAACAGCCCGAAGTGGAAACTACCAAATGTCCATCAACAGATGAATGAATAAGCAAAATGGGGTATATCCATACAATGGAATATTATTCAGCCATTAAAAGGAATGAAGTATTGATTCATGCTATAACATGGATGAACCATGAAAATATGCTAAATGACATAAACCAAACACAAATGTTACATGCTATATGATCCCATTTATATGAAATATTCTGAACAGGTGAAACCACAGAAATGGAAGGGAGATTGGTGGTTCCCAATGGGTGGGGGATAGGGAATGACTACTAATGGGTGTGGGATTTCTTTTTGGAATGAAGAAAAAGTTCTGGAATTAGACAGAGGTGATGGTTGTATAACCTTGTGAATATATTAAGATGAACTTTAAATGTGACAGCAAGTAAATTACATCTCAATAAAAAAAGACAGAAGAAAACATAGTGGGAACAATGAACCACAAACCTGAGCAAACAATTCACAGAAAAGGAAATATGCCGACTTGTAAGCACATGAAAAGATGCTCAACCTCACTAGTAGTAAAATGAAAGCAAAATGAATTTATGAGACTTCACTTACCACCTTTCAAATTGGAATAGAGACATTTGATGGCCTGTGGTAGGGAAAGAGTACGGAAAAGATCAGCTACATACATTGTTCTTGGAAGTGTAACTTGGCACAGTCTCTTTGGAGGATGCTTTAGTAATAGCTATCAATGTTTAAAAATGCAAAAGCTCTTTGAGCTCTCATTTCCACTTCTAGAGTGTAATCCTATAAATATAATTGCATAGTGCCTAGAGATGTCTTTATTGCACAATTTCTAGATTACCGCTACAGTGACAAAAGACTGGAAATGACCTAAACTCTTTTTTGTGGAAGCCTGGTAAAAGATACTATCATACACCCATACAATGAAATAGCATGCAGGCATAAAAATTTTCCACCAAATACAGCTAACTGAAAAGAGTTCTAACAGTGTATGTAGTACGTTCCCATTTGTTTAAAAAAAAAATGGTGGTGGGAGGTAGAGGGGGAGGATTTATACATAAACACAGTTGGAATGCCTCTGGATCAAGAAATTATAAAGAGTGTGTGTTTCTGAGGAAGTACATTTGGGAACTGGAGGAGTCAGAGTTAAGGTGATTTTTTCCCCTGTCTTACTTTATTAGATATACTGTGTAGAATGTTTACCAGGTCTGTACTAAGCCCCACTCCACCCCATGCCATTTTAAAAAGTACAAATAATGAGAAATTTTAAAAAAGGAAATGAAGGGCCTGGAAAGGAGAGGTAGAATTCAGGCAGACTGCAGCAGGTTTGACCTATTTCCAGCCTGGGGCTGGCCCGGCAGAGGTGGCAGGCTTGGTGACAAAGGAGGGGGTTCCCCAGGCCAGGTGAGCCACATCCTGGAGTGAGTGAATGGGTTTGGCCTTGGCATCTCTCCAGATTCTAGAGTCTGGTTCTCCTGTCTGCAAACTCAGAAACTGATATGTGACTCCTTGAGTCTCCGGAAATCCATGTAGCTCTCAGAGGTCATCTTAGAACAAAGAATTAATCACAGACCCAGCTCATTGGTTTAAGACAAGACAGAGCTGCAAAGGGGACTGGTGACTGTCATTCTCCACCCACACAGCCCCTCCTGTGGGAAACCATTCATGAGGAATGTGCTATAATCCGCAGGAGGCCTGGTGAGCCCAGAGGCCAAGCAAGCACACTTGGAGTTGGTTATAGGATTAAAATGTCAAATTGCTTCAAGCTACGATGATCTGATGATGATGATGACAATTTTTTTTTAAAAAAGCTATCTTTGCTGAGAGAGGTGAAGTAGGGAGAAAACATAATGATTTCAGCATTTGCAAATGATGAGATTTGCTGATGTTGGCCAGCGCAGGGTTTAGATGTTTTTATTGGGTCATTTCATATGCAAATCCCCAAATTAGGCTCTCCTTGAAACACTAATATTTGGTGAGGGATTTCCACTTGGCAATCGGGCCTGAAGCTGAATTAAGCCCTCCCGACAGGCAGGATTTCTAGTTCCCCACAAGTTCCTCTCCTCCGCCTCCGTTCTCATGTTGCAGCCTTTCTCACACAGGCGAGGGCATCAGAATCCCCCGGGGCCTGTGAGAACAGATGGCTGGATGGACCCCAACCCCCAGAGTTTCTGCTTCAGTAGGTCTGGGCTGCAGCCCTGGAATCTGCAGGTCTAACAATTCCCAGGTGATGTGATTCAGCTGGTCCAGGGACACCGAGAACCGCGGTGACTGATCACTGCTTGATATACGCATGCGCCAGACTCCGCTTCTTCTTCCCAGAAATATTTGGTCTTTGAGGTGCGTTTGGCACATATCAGGTAAGACCCACTGATGTGTTGACTTCATTATTAAACTTCCAGGAATTTGGAGGGCACCTTAGCATTTCTTTTTTCTCACTGGTATATTTATTATCTTTATTTTTGTTAAATGAAAAGTGGTAGCAAGCTTTTTCCAGTGTGGCGAAAGGATATGAAGAGAGGGCATGAAGGAAAAATGTCCGCTCTAGGACTAGAATTCTGGGCAAGAGTGATCCATTTTAAGAAGAAACTGGTTAAAATGGACTCTGGGGGAGAGACATGAGATAAGGTGATTGTCACCTAACAATCGCTGCTTCTCGTGGCTTCCCTGGCTGTCTTCCTGGCTCTCTTGGTCTACCCCCACTAAGGGAGAGGCAGTCTGATATCACTCACGATGGAAAAGCCATGTCCACATTTCTATCTTTAGAGCCAGAGTGTGCCATGTGGGTTCCACCTTAGGTTGTGCATTGCCCATAAGCAGGTGTGTGGAAGATAATGGAATGAGACTGAACAAACGGTGGAATAAAAAGTTGTATCCAGAGTGTCAGCCTTGGTAGGGACAAAAATACCCTCAAAACATTTAAAACAAATGTCAATGTTTTGTTTTTTTTAAAAAATGTAGATGAGACTTTTGAGTGTATCCCAAAGCTTCGGCTTTCTATGTTGGCTGCACCTTAGGAGCTTTCAAAAATGCATGTCTGGGTCCTACTCTCCTGAGATTCTAATTTAATTATTTCAGGCTGGGGCCCAGGCATCGGGATTTGGGATTTTTAGAACTCCCCAGATGTCTTTAATGTGTATTCAGGGCTGGGAATCAGTATTCTTTGGAATCTACACCACTCTAACAGTCATCATTTACTGTTTCAGGCACTGAAAAGGGATTTACAAGGATTATCTCATTTTCCTCTTCATACACACATCTGTTTTTCTCCTTCTTCTTTACATACATTGTAGAATACCATATCTGTACATCCCTTTGTTTCCCACTTAATAGCAATGCCCAGCCTGTATACAGCACTTGCTATGCATTTTACATATGGAAACTTGTTCAATTCTCACAATAACTTTTTGAGGTCAAGTGACCCATTTTACATTTGAGGAAACAGAGGCTGAGATCTGAACCTAGCCACCCTGGCTCCAGATGACACTGAATCACTACGCTAATCGTGTATAATATTAATAGCATAGGACTTCCTCATTCTTTATATCAGCTGTATAGAATTCTTCTATCTGGATGCACCATAATTTAGCTAAAAGATAGGTTCTTTAGTACCCCTCTGAGACCAGGTCACATGTGGGTATTAGACCTATTTGCATTTTCTTCTTATTCACAACTGTATATATTTTTTATTTATGAATGAAACATTAATTCAGATCTAATTATATATGCCCATGAGTAAACTTCTTACAGAAAAGGGCATTTAATTTAATGGAAGGTTAAGATGAATGTAAGATGGACATTGACTAATGGGATCCAAGCCATGGCAGAAGAGAAGCCTGGAACTGGAAGAGTGGATTTTGAAAAGTCCACGGTATTAGTTTCCTATTTGCTAAAGCAAAGACCATGCAATGGGCTGGCTTAAACAATGGGGATTTATTGGATCATGGTTTTGAGGCTAGGAGAAATTCACAATTGAGGCATCAATGAGGTGATGCTTTTCCCTTAAGACTGTAGCCTTCTGGTCCTGGCCACTGGCAGTCTTTGGACCTTGGCTTTTGTGTCACATGGTACTGCATATGGCAGCATCTTCTCCTTGATCTCCTGGGTTCCACTGACTTTCGGTTTCTAGATTGTCCCATGGCTTCTCTTTCCTTGTCCAATTTCCTTTGCTTTTACAGACTTCAGCCATATAAGGATTAAGGCCTATCCTCATTTAGTTTGGACACATCTTAACTAACAACATCTCCAAAGGACCTATTTACAAATGGGTTCACGACCACAGGACCAGGAGTTGGTTCTTGAGCATGCCTTTTGTGGGGGGTATGATTCAATCCCCAACAGCCACCTTGAAGTGAAAGCTGCAGAGAGCTCACCGGGAGAGAACTGTAGCTAGTTCAAGATGAAAAATGTGGAAAGTGCTGGGACCTGATTTTGTTTGAACAATAGATTCAATGCTTAGAACACAGGAAGCAAAAAGCAACCTAGTCTAGTCAAGTTATAAAGGAGACTTTGGAACAGGAATTGAGATTGAATAGAAAACTGAAAAGTCAGGATGTGAAAGGTGATGAATTTAAGAAGACAATATAGACAATATGTTTAGCTGGATTTTGTGACCATGGTGTGTACCTGGAATTTGCTGGCATGAGGAGTCATTGCACTATAAATACTGTAATCAAACTCTCTGTAATCTATAATGCATACTCTCTATAATCTATACCCTCAACACACTCTATATATTTATAAGCTAAAAATAAACTCAAATGCTGGAGTTTAAGATGATAATGGTAATTAAAATGTTTTGAGTGCTTGTTCTATAGCAGGCAATTTCATTATTACACTCAGTGTCAACACCAGACCTATTCTATTCCGTAGGCGCTGTTCTTATCCTCATTGCATGGAAGAATTTGGGCATAGAGAGGAGAAATCCTGGCCAAGGTCACACAACTAGCAGATATCAGAGCCCTCACTGCTGTTTGTACTTTTACAGTTTTCCATCATACTCCACGCAGAGGTCAGTTGGTTCCTTAAAGCAACAACAACTTTTATTGACTGTCACCTCAGCAGAACCCTAGAGCAAACCACCCCTTTTTTCACATGGAGATAACCCCAACAGCTAACTCAACACCCTGAAGCAAAAAGACAGAAGGAGCCTGTGGCCTAGATGACCTTGAGGCGTGGCACCATCAAACTTGGCACCATTTATTTCCAGACTTCTTGACACAATTAAAAGTGATTCTTACTAAATCTATTACTGGCAGCCGAGAGCATCAGGGCATAGGACGCTTCCCTTACGCCTCCTTTTCTAGCTGCTCTGCTGCCACTGACCTCAGGTGCCACCGGCCATTTATTCATCAAGTGTTTTCAAGCTCTCGGTGTATCTCAGGTCCTACACTAAGCTCTGAGACTGTTGTAACAACAAGGAAAGGCAAGAACCTTGCTCTCAGGGCTTTTTATTCAGGTGGGGGAAACAGAAAAAAGCAAGCCATTCAGGGGGGAATAGTAGATGCTAAGAGAACATATTTGCTCTCTTCTAAACCACTGATGTTGCCCCCATAAGGGGCATAAGGAAGCCAGGACTTTTGGCACTGGATGTCCCATTACACTTCACCCAAGCATCAACATTTGCAAATGCTTCTTTTCTCATATTATAGCAACAGTATGAGCTCTAGTAGGACATTTCAATCCAATAAAATGTTTCCACTTATTTCTTAAAAAAAACGAAAAAGCGAAAAATCACACAACTCCGTTTTTGGAATGGTTGACTATGAACAAAAAAATGATATTAATTTTAGAAACTTCTTATCCAGGTAAAACAGAGACATTCTTTTGTTTCTGAAAAATGATGTGTTCTGGCAGATAAATCATGCCTTAGTGTCTGCTGTCATTAGCAGGAAGGACAAAGCAATTTTTTAAAAGAGGACACTAATATGATAGATTCGATGGAAAGGAATCAAAGAAAGAGAAAAGTAAAAGACTTTTCTTTTTTTTTTTTTTGCATGGGTAGGCACCGGGAATCAAACCTGGGTCTCCAGCATGGCAAGTGAGAACTCTGCCACTGAGCCACTGTCGCACTACCCAAAAGATTTCTATTGTTCCAAAGATCTGTGAGGTTTTAGGCACAAATATTGGGCAGGGGAAATCTGGCCAGGTGACACAGGTAGAGCCTGTGATAAAGGCATGACGTGCACGTAGTTCTGCCCTGGCTCCTGTCCCCTTCATTTCACCACGTTCACCCAGTGCTGCCTGTTCTTAGAGCCCCCTAAAAGGTACACACGATTATTCTCTCTTACAGATGAAGAAACCGAGTCTCTGAGAGAGCTGGAACCCAAGCCCAGGTCTATAAGCTTCCAAATCTGGGCAGGGCTCTCAACTATTACACTCCGGGTACGGCTAAATAAATAACCAGTGGGATTGCCTAGTGCCTGCATTCTCAACAGGGGGCCATTTCTTCCATAAAGGGGTAAAAATTGGTAGGAAAGGGAGGGAAATGATAATCCTTTTTTTTAAATGTCTAAAACACAGGTATATATAGAGATACAGATATCGCTATTTATATTACATAAACCGATATACACTGTATCTATGGTATTAATATTCCCTGGGTGCAATTAAGAAAAACATTTCTGAAAAGGCTACTCCGGAGAGGAGGAGGTAAAAACAAAAACAAAACCAACAACAATAAAACAGTTAGAGAAACACTACTACCCTGTGGCACTTAAAAGCTTTTTTAGACTTTTCTTTTCTGGGATCTGAAGAGTCAGCTTTTACCCTCACCTTCCAATTTTGGATTAAGGTGGAGAGCTATCATGACCTGCATTACTGACAGGAAGCACACAGAAAGTAGGGGGATTTCCACTGAAGACAGAAAACCAAGGGGTGAGAGGGAAATGCTGGGCTCTCTGGCTCCCTGAGAGGTGAATTCAAGATGAAGAGGTTATAGTGCCTGCTCTTTATTTTTAAAAAGAAGCTTCTTTACCACCTTGCATAGAGCTGAGCACTGAGTCATTCTCTGGGGACTAGTTTTCCTTTTCTGGAAACATAGTAGATACATTTTCTGGTGTGCTTGCTGTGTACCTTGAATTGGGTTTAGCTCTTCATATATCATCTCCCTTAAGTCTCTGTGCTGGTTTGAAAGGATGTATGTACCCTAGAAAAGCCATGTTTTAATCAAAGTCCCATTTTGTAGAGGCAGAATAACCCCTATTCAATACTGTATGTAATTAGATCATCTCCTTGGAGATGTAACCTAATCAAGAGTGGTTTAAACTGGATTAGGGGAGATGTGTCTCCACCCATTCGGGCGGGTCTTGATTAGTTTCTGAAGTCCTATAAAAGGGGAAACATTTTGGAGAATGGGAGATTCAGAGAGAGCAGAGCAGAATGACATAGCCACGAGAAGCAGAGTCCACCAGCCAGCGACCTTTGGAGATGAAGATCCCACTTGAGAAAGAAACCCTGAACTTCACTGGCTGTCTTGAACCAAGGTACCCTGGATGCCTTAGATTGGACATTTCTATAGACTTGTTTTAATTGGGACATTTTCTTGGCCTTAGAACTGTAAACTAGCAATTTATTAAATTCCCCTTTTGAAAAGCCTTTCTGTTTCTGGTATATTGCATTCCAGCAGTTAGCAAACTAGAACAGTCTCGAAGCCACCCCTCCTCTTCTTTGTTCCAGCTGTCTACACGCTGGCCTTCCTTTCTGGACCTTCCCCAATGCTTCAGCCCTTTGTTAGGGAGAAGGTGACTCCAGAATCTTCTTTAACAGCAGATGTGCCTTTTAAGCCATGCTTTTGTTATTGAAGAACAAAATGTTAATGAAATTGTAGAGATTATCTATGTTCTCACAGAGATTGGTTTTATGCTAGCAATTGCCACCTATCTCCTTAGGGGAGATGTGCAGGAGTCTTCAGTAAAAAAAATAAACTAGAAGACTATTACATTGCAAAAGGGTTAAAAGTCTTTTTGGGTACTTCCTTCCCAGAATCTCGAGGCTTAGCCTTTACCCTCTCCTTTCAGCTTTTGGGTGAAAAAGGTAAGTGGCCACTGTCAACATGTGCATTTACAAATTGGAAAGTGATTGTGGATTAATAATAGGAGTTGTGGTGCTCTGTTGCTACCATCTTACTAAATGGAATAGCATGTTCTCTTTCTAGCATGATTAGTTTGGTCTGGCCTGGAGGTGGGCCTTTGGGTCTAAATGTTATGTCCCTTCTAAACCGCATGGTCTCTGAGCCATCGGAGATTTAGTTTCTCCTTTACAATGAGCCAGGGTCTGCGCATGAGTCAGAGACTCAGGGACCTCTGCCCCAGGCAGGAGGGGTGATAGGACCAGGGTGAGATTATCTGAGTCAATGAGACGCAGTCAACTCACACATCACACCTGTCAGTGGGAGGTCACAGTGCCAGCGGCCTGTCTCCTAAGCTCCCCCTCTTCCTGGCTGTGCACAGGAACCATGGAATAGTCTGGTACCTTCCCCATCCATTTTCCTCCATGCAGATCCCAGAATTCAGGTGAAGAAACAGAATGGTACACAGAGAATACGCCTCTCTAAAACAGCAAGTGATCCTTTTTTTTCTTTTTAAGGAGAAGAGATCCTTTACTGAGCTTAAATTTTTTCCGTCTCTAGTTGATCTGAGTTGCTTTTGACAGTGTTAACTTTTTAAAACTTCATTAACAGCCTGATAAGTTTATTTAAATCAGATATATTGGAGTATAATTTATACACAGTGAAATTCACCAACTTTAATAGCACAATTTGATGAGTTTTGACAAATGTATACAGTTGTGCAAGCACCACCATAATCAAGATGTAAAAATTCTTCATTATCTCTCAAATTTCCTTGTGCTGGTTTGGCGTGAATCCCCTCCATTCAACCACAGTCCCTGGCAACCATTGATCTGCTTTCTGTCACGATGTTTCTGGAATTTCATATAAATATATTAACTGAATCATATTGTGTGTAGTCGCCTGTGTCTGGCTTCTTTTTCTTAGCACGGTAATTCTGAGGTGAATCCCTGTTGCTGTATTTATCAGTAGTTCCTTCCTCTTTATTGCAAAGCCCATGCCTTGGCCATACCTTGCCAAGATCCTTGGTATGGATCTGTCCTAAAGGTTTAACCATTCTCCTATGATGGACATTTTATCCTATTAGACATAGCCCACAACTATTTTGGAATTTGAATCAAACATCTATCAGAAAAATAGGGGGGAGAAATTGAAGATATTATTTAAACCCACATATTCTGGCAGAGCACACACATTAACCTCTATCCTCAAATTGCAAGAAAGTGTACTGGCCTTGGAGGCACTGCAGATAAATCACATTGTATGAGACTTTAACATCTATTAACAGTTAACTCCGAATTAAGACTTTCAGAAAGCATCTGAAAGTGGTGAATTGAGTTTAAATATAATTCTGGCAAGTGAAAAATGAGGCACTTTGAATTTTCAGTATATTCTCATTTCAGATAAATTATAATGTCAAATGTGTGAGAGCAACCCTAAATCCAAATGAGCTTGCAGTACTTGATATTTGTTTGATATCAAAATCATCTGGTCCCTTGTTCTAAGAGAAAACATGGTATGAGATATATTTATTTCTAAGAGAAAACTGATTGTAATTTCATGTGTCAGTTTAAAAGAGGTATTTGTGCCTTGTTGATCTCTCCTACGTGGAATCAGGAAGATAAATAAATAATAGACTAAAAAATTCTAAGGGGGTTAGGAAAAAAAAAGTTCTAACATAATTTTAAAGTTGCAAAAGCTATGCTAGGCAAAAATAATACATTTATTTCAAACTGTAATAGTAGCCTTAAGGACAATCAATATTAAATCTGAGACAGAAAAATTAACTGTGTTTTCCATGAGGCACTATGGTATTTTAGAAGTATCAACTCATTTAAGCTTCACAACAGTCTTAAGTTTGGACTCTCTATTATTATTAGTCCCATTTGAGAGATGAGGTGACAGAGAGGCTCAGAAACTTGCCCAAGCTCACTCAGCAGAGGCAGGATCTGAATTTGGCATCTTGGCTTCCTGGGCTGTGCACTTATCAATCCCTAAGCTTTCACAGGAAGTGTTCCCAGATGGAAATCAGAAACTGCTTTAATTACTATCAGGAAAGCAAAACAAACAAACAAACAAAAAATAGGGGAAAAAACCACAGATAAGCAAAAAGGACTGTTTAGCCATCCAGAATCTGCTTACATATTTTCCAGTGGTTTTCTATGAGCGTGTGTGCATATACATGCTCAATAAGTATGCCTGTGCATCAAAAGAAATTGTCAAGAGGCTGTGTCCAAAAGACAAAAAAATTAAAGTCACCCAGAATCATATATATGCTTTTTATCATATTGGAATATCCATGTTGCAGGTACTGTTATTATTCCCACTTTATAGATGAGGAGCCTGGGGTTCAGGGAGGCTCCTTATAAGCTGCACTGAAAATTATAACATACAGAACAGTTATTAACCTGGGGAAAAACAGCTTTAAAAATCATGAGGATAATAATGGTGCTGCGTTCCTCACTGTGAGGATTCAGTGAGAAAATCCCTCTAAGTATGCTGCTCAGGGCTAAAGTGGTCAATGAATAATGGGCAGAATTCTAACCTCGGAAGACCAACCTAAACCCCTCACACATTCTCCAGCCGGACCTTCATTAGCGGAAACTAGGCTTCCGGGTATTACAGCAAGATACCGCGATCCCACAACTTACTGAAATGCATTTCTCTACTTCCTTGTTGTGTGTAGGACTCACACAGCAGCAAGATCCTACTCCAGAGAGCTTTATGTTGCTCTACCTGTTTTCTTTCTTCCAAGAAGACCTTCATGAGAGAGGGAGAAAGGGAGGGGGAGAAGGGGGACGGGAAGGGGAGAGAAGGAGGGGAGGGGGGGGGGAAGGAGGAGGGGAGGGGGAGAGGGAGAGAAAAAGGAAGGAGAAAGGATGGAAGGGAGGGAAGAAGGCGAGAGGGAGGGAAGGTCTTTCTCAATTCCCAACAGTTTGTTTCTGCACACACTTTGTAAGATTCTTTTTGCCCTTGTCTCTAATATTACAAATAAGAGGATAATAATAATAACAACAGAATAACGATGATAAAAATGTAGGCATTTCTTCAGAGCATATTATATTCTTAATGCCTCCTTGAAGATCTGTGATATTAAACAGAAACGCAATTAAAATTGATGTCCATCTTACCAAACTGGTGGTGGGAGTCATTTGAAACTTTTTGAGAACAAACATCTACAGTTTCCAAATTATACGAATAGCATACTCTCATTTTAAGCCCATATGCCCCCAGGATCAGCTGTTAAACACGTCTCCAGAGCTGCTGCTATAAATACAACCTGTTTTATGCACCTCAAAGCATCAGTTTGACTCGTAGGACTCCAGGGCAGGAAAGGGCTTAAGAAACCATCTGATTCAGTGGCAGCCAGTCCCGGCTGGGCATCAGGACCCCCTCGAGAGATTTACCAGTTCAGGTTCCCTGGCCCCAGCCTTGCGTGTCCTGAAGAGTGGCAGTGGGATGGCACCCAGGTATCCAACGTTTAATAAGTTCCCCCCATGAAATTCTAAAACTTCTGGAACCCTTATTGTTCAGGAGAGGAAACTGAGGCACAGAAAGTTGCATGTAAATGACAGTAACAATTACCATTATATCAAACAACGGCTAATACCTCAGGACACTTATTACGTGCCCAGCACTATTAAATGCACTTTTAATATATCTTATACCTACACTACAGGGACTGTTATAATTCCCACCTTACCGAAGAGGTTCAGGGATGTTAACTCGCTCTAACTTGCTCAAGGTCACGTAGCTAGTAAGTGGCAAAGCCAACAGTCTTTCTTCAGAGTTCTTACTCTCAACCTCTGTGCCATACTGCCTCTTCTTATATCTTTTCTATGTATTCTTCATATTGCAGAACCTGGCCACTTTTGTGGCATTCAATTTATTGTCTTTTATTCCAAAATAAAGTCAAATAGATATCCATTATCTCGTTCAGTTTTAAAAACTATCCCCATGTAGGGAAACTTCTGTCGTCTTGGGCACTTTACCAGATTCTGAGGAACTCCCAAGTGCTGGGTACTACACAAAGTGGTTTTCTGAATGGTCTCCTCTAATCCGCTCTGCAATTCCCTAAAGTAGGTATGCCTATTCCCACTCTACCAATAAGGAAACTGAGGCTTAGAAAGGCCAAGGACTTGCTCCACGGCATGTAGCTAGTAAATTGCAGAGCAGGGGTTTGAACGAAGGTCTGTCTGATCCCAAATCCCAAGTTTTTAGCAATTTTACTCTACAGTTTTTATCTTATCTTCTTAAAATCCCCAGCCTCTCCCAGCTGTCCCACCCAATCAAAGGAGAGTGTTTTCAAAGTGAGCCTATGTCTTTGACAATTTCATTTCATTTCTCCATAAACAGGATCAGCAGACGCTTTTCTACCCTGAGTGCCATTTCCCAGGCCTGGACCTTCACTGTGTGCACTGACCTTCGTCGTAGTGTTGAACGTTGTACGTGGATATGACAACCGGCATCCCGTTTTGACCTTGCGCATGCTCAGATGCCACCTGAAACACAGCGTGTGGCCTTATCAGTTGTGTCTTGTGGGAAAACTGGAAGAACTGATCACCTGAAGGCCATAGGGTGCCTCACAAAATTTAAACTTCACTTAAATCATGCATTTCTAGAAAATACCCAGCTTTTGGTCATGGCTCAGGAAAACAAAAATAACCCCTCTGAGCACTAGATTCCTCTGATGGTAAGAGCCCTCCATTGCTTATGTTTGAGCTCATTTTTGGCCCTCAGGGTTGCAGGCAGGTGCTAATCCCAGTGGGCTGATGGGACACCAGGCTCAAAGGGGACACTTGTCCTATAAGGGAAGGAGGAAACTTTACACTTGGATTCTGAATTCTGGGCGGTCAACCTTATGCCGCTGACATGCATGCACAAACAGAGGCATCAGTCAGGACTTTAGTCAACAAACTTGTCAAACACAGGAAGTTCACTGGTTTCTTTTTCCTGTTTCACAATTCAGCACCCCATCTTCATCACTGAAACTGCTTTCCAATTTCAGGCCAGCTGCCTTGACATTTTTTCCCTTCTGTTATTTATTGCAGATATTTAAAAAGAATGAGGATATTTTATACACACCTGCAATAAATATATCTGTTTTACATCTGAAATAAATAATATCTACAATAAATGCATAATAAATAAATCCACTCAGATGGAAAGAAAAAATTTGCAAGAGATGTATGTCATTTTAGTAATTAAAATATCTAAATTATATCACCAACAGCTGACACTGATTGACTATTATATGCTAAATGCTCTGCATATAGACTCTTATTTAGCTATACGTATTATATAGTAATACAAAGATATATTATGTTATTCTTTATAATAATAATATATGTTAATATTTTAATAATATAAGTTAAGTGCACAATTTTTTTTTAAAACTAGAGGACTAAATACCAACTCAAAAAAGTGGAAATTTCCTGTGGGTGTACAGAAGCCTTTTCCTTGCTTTATATTTTTGAACATTTTTAATTGCTCAATATAAGTTTGTGTTTTTGAATTTATCATTAGCGCTACAAAGAAATCATGAACTCAAATGCATGGGACCATTTGGCCCAAAGTTCACAGCCAGCATATCCAAGGCAATATTTGTAGGCAAATTGGATTCATCTGGCCCACAGAGTGTTTTAAGTATTATAGGGTCAGTTGCCAATATTGAAAAATAGGGAGATATCTTTGACAGTTTTCCAACTGCTGATGGAAAATAAGTCTCAGGAAACATTAGTTTTCCTGACACATCTGTCGGCCAGAGCTAGCAGCCAATGCCTTCAGACGGACCTTCCTCCCAGTTCTCCGAGGCTCATCCTGCTGCTGCACTCATTTTTATTACTTCCTGGGCCCTGGAGGCCCATGGATCTCAAACTTAGCTGGACCTGGAATCCTCTGGGGAGCTTGAGAACATCCCGACACATATGTCCCCCCTGCAGCAACTGTAACTTACTTGGTGTCAGGTGCAGCGATCTTCAGGTTCCCATGTGATTTTAACATGCTTCAAGTTTGGGACCCACTTTGTAGGCACTTGAATTTTACAGCCCATTTCTTCAATCCCAACTTTCTACTCTGAACAGAAATTCCTTTTACGATATGATTGACATTCATTCATAGGCATTATCTTCCTTTTATAGGGGTTCCCATGTTTTAACAGGGCTCCAACTCATAAACTGAACTGTTTAAAGAGCACTGATGGTGGAAATTTAGGCTTTCTTCTGCCTGGACATAGAAGAGCCAAGAAGACACATTTGGGTATCCCTGGTGTCAGCCCTTGTGAGCCTCTTCTATAAGGGAGATTCCACGTTGGCCTCACAAGGCAACAACAGAAGAGTTCTGAAAACACGGTACCTGCCCACATTCCTGCAGTTTTTTTATTTAATTGGTTTGGGAACTGCTGGGCATCAAAATTTTAAAAGCTTCCCAGGTGATTCTAATGTGCAGCTAAGACTTAGAACTACTAACCTGAGCCAGGGATACTCATCCACAGCGCTACGGACATTTGGGGCTGGATAATTTTCTGTTGTAGGGGCCTCTCCCGTGCATTGTAAGATATTCAGCAGCACCCCTAGCCTCTACGCACTAGCTGTTAGTAGCATCACCCCATCCCCCAGTTGTAACAGCCAAAAATGTCTCCAGACACCAACTGTCCCCTGAGGGGCAAAATCCTCCCCCCCGCCCCCGCCCCGTGAAAACCACTGGTCTAAACCCACCTGAGAGCAGGTACTAACTTGGCTTTATTGGACTCCCCTGTGGAGGTCTTTAAAGCCATGTGCCAAAGGCTCCACTCGAGCAATTTTTGATTTAGTAAGTCTGAGGTGTGGCCTTGGAACCTGCAGTTTTAACAAGCTCCTTGGAGGATTTGGGGGGTTTGAGTGCACCTGAACAAACTAAAGAAAGAGCAGCCCATCATCGGTTATCTCTGTGTGATGCGAACAAACTAAAGAAAGAGCAGCAGCATCGGTTATCTCTGCGAGATGCGCATAAGCCAGCAGAGTGAGCAGCGTAGCCACCTAAGTGTAACTAATGGGTCTGTGACTGTAACTATGTTACCTTGTAAGTATTGGTTTCCAGTTCATTCTCTTGGTCTTCAACTCTTTGTGGAACACTCATCTGGTTACCCATCCTTGCTGCAGTAGAGAAGAGAGAAATCAAAAAAGCCCATATAAACCAAAGCCTGCATTTGAAGCTTAAATGCAGAGACCTGACAGGTTCCTTCCTGGGTGTAGTATCTACAAACCCAGGTTAGAACAAATTGCTTTTATCTGTTTGGGGGAATGAAAGGAGGTTCTGGTCTCACACATTTGACAGAATTAAAGTCAAATGCATCCCCAGTCTTCGATTGCATTTCATTGCTGGAGAAAATATTTATCATTACGAAAAGTGCATTCAGTACAGATAACATTTCTTCCCTCCTAGTTTTAGTCACAATTATGTCAAAGAGACGCGAATAAGGGTAATTAAAATGAAACTGATAAATTTTAGCTTTCTTTGGTTCTTAAACTAAAATTGGGACTCCCTGTTAAAACCTCTAATAGCACCGGCTTTTTTTTTTGTTCACAGCACTTAGCCTGCTTGCAATAATATATTTCTTTGGGT
Source organism: Tamandua tetradactyla (assembly GCF_023851605.1). Lineage (NCBI taxonomy): Eukaryota > Metazoa > Chordata > Mammalia > Pilosa > Myrmecophagidae > Tamandua > Tamandua tetradactyla. Next base: position 31,562,097 of record NC_135327.1, on the reverse strand, counting down.
ATTTTTCATTCGTTCAATGAATATATATTGAGCATCAACTCTGCACTTAAAGCTGTGCAGAATACTGGAATTGCGGCTGTGCATTGACAAGTCCCCATAATTTCATGGAGCTGCAATCTGGTAGGTAGATAGACAATAAACAAATAGACAATAAATTCAGAAATGAAGAAATTCCAAGAGTTTAAAGCAGTGCGGTGCAGTGGCTACAAACACAGCCTGGGTCAAGACTTCCTAGCCTTGGATCCTCTCTCTACCCCTCATAGCTGTGTGTCCTTGGGAGAGTTAATCAGCCTCTCTGTGCCTCAGAAGACTACTACAAAAATGCAATGAGTGAATTCTTACAAAGTGGTTAGAAGAACTTCTGGCTCATAATAGGCAATATGTATATATTTATTAAGCAAAAAAACCCAGTGTTCTATGCTATGAATACAAGTAAATAGGTAGCATAATATGGGGGGGGGGGGGTGCAGTGGATGGTAGAGAGAAGGGACTAGAAGCTCTAGGTAGGATGGTTCTCCCTTCCCCAATAAATTGTAGGCACCGTGAGGTCAGAGGTGAGGTCAGGGGCTGGGTCTGCCTTAAACCACCACTGACTCTCCTATTCTTGATGCTCTGTTTGCATTGATTAGGAGCCCAGTTGTTAATCATTGTTGAAGAGAGGGAATAGTCATTGACAACTCCATCTCCCATGTCAGGCACTGAGCTAGGCTCCTGGCCCATGCCATTGCTAACCCTCCAGGAGGTCTCCCAACAATGATACCAGTAAATAATTATTTTGCATGCTCAGCTCCATGATATCCAAGTGCTTCCCAGCATCGTCTCACTCTGTCCTCACTGCAGCCCTGTGAAATGGGTATCATCATGCTCTCATTCTGGATATGAGAAAACTTAGGCACAGGAAGGTTAAATTACTTTCCAAAGGCATGTACTTAATGAGGATAGAGGCAGGATTCAGACACGGGCTGCCTGTGCTCTTTTTTTTTTTTTTATTAATTAAAAAAAATTAACAAAACATTTAGAAATCATTCCATTCTACATGTACAATCAGTAATTCTTAATATCATCATATAGTTGCATATTCATCATTTCTTAGTACATTTGCATCGATTTAGAAAAAGAAATAAAAAGACAACAGAATAAGAATTAAAACGATAATAGAGAGAAAAAAAACCTATACCTCACATGCAGCTTCATTCAATGTTTTAACATAATTGCATTACAATTAGGTAGTATTGTGCTGTCCATTTCTGAGTTTTTATATCCAGTCCCTGCCTGTGCTCTTAACCACCAGAAAGTTCCACATATTAGTTCTACCTGCAAAGAAAGGAGCTGAGCCTTTAAAACTCACACAAGGACACATATCCAAAAAGTGGCCAAGTGAGGATTTGACCTTGGGTGTATCTGATTCCGGAACTAGGGCTCGTTCAGCCACTCCAGATACCTGCTGCCTTGTTACCTAACATTTCTTTTTCACACATCCAGAGGTTCCAGGATAGACCATCTCCCAAGACCTGACTGCAGAACAGACCTATGTGTTCTGGTGGCTTTCAGAACAAGAACTAGGACTTTTGATTTTCAACTAAAAGCAGTACCAGTGTATCTCCTCCAGGGACTCTTGTGGGCCTCCTGCCCTTGCTTTGAGTTTGTATTCCCTGCTAATAGACATGTGGAGTAAGTGGAAATTAGGAAGATCAAAGAAAAGGGCACAGGTCCCACCGCCAGCTCTCCGGGGAATTTGATAGGGAGGTGATGTCTCCTTCTAAATTCAGTTTTTAATAAATCTAAAATAATCTAAAAATGATTGTTTAACATTGAATTTACAAACTCTTTAAGTTCCCATAATTCAATTAAAAAATCAAAGTTGGAGGCTACTGTCAACAGCAATGTTTGAGGTTATGATGTATCTAGGGGCTGGAAGATGTGTGCTCAGTGCAGGCAGGAGAGACACTTTTCCACTCCACTGGAGAGTTGGGGTTACAATATCCATTGGAACTTACTGGACTGATCATAGCCTCTTAGCAACTTCAGGGCCATGTGGACTGAAAGAGGGAAAATCCAGCCACACGTCTTTCATACATTTCATATATTACTTTTCCCATCAGCAGTTATAACATATTTTTGTGAAGCCGTGTGTGCCCTCCCACCAAACTTTTTAAAGAGCAACCTTCACTGGGACAAAAGCAAAGGGTCACTGCCACCTATTGGCCGACATCATATCAGCAGAAATTAATATATTCGACCCACCGGGACTAGGTGAAAATTTGGCTGGGCAGGTCACAGGGAGAGCGTATACATTTAGCAGTTAAGCCCTGCGACAAAACTTGGTAAGTTGGTGCAAGTCTGCAATGCCCACGAGATACCACAACTAACAAAGCAATGGCGATAATCCTATCAGAGGGGTGAGGAGAGCTGAATGCTGTAGGCAAAGGAAAAAAATGGGGACTCTGCAGAAAAACCACTGAGTCTAGAACCCCTGATTGGGCACATAGTGAGCGGGTGGTGAGTGGGTGATACTGGGCAAGTTACTGAGCCTCGCTGAGCCTCAGTTTCCTCATTTGTAAAATGGGATAATAATAGCATGCACATCTAAGGGTGGTTGTAAGGATTACACAAGTTGATAAACTTAGGGTGCCCCAAACAGGTCTGGCTCACAGTGGGCAACATGCATATGTAGCACAATTAGCATTATTGTCCTTATGATGTCATCATTTTCAGCCAGTTTCCCTTAAAGTAGATAGAATCCACTGAGGGAGTTGGCAGCTTTTCTGATTTCCATGATCCCTTCACTTAAATGTCAGGTCAGGACCCTGGAATTGGACATTTAGCAAATACCCACATGACGGTCAAGTTCAGGTGTATTTGGAAAACACCATTTGCCTAGGTTTTCTTGGGAACAAAGGGGTTCAGAGATGTGGAAATTACAGCACTAACACCTGGAAAATCCTGAGCAAACTGGGACAAGCTGGTCATCTTGTCAGCTTCCCAAGGACTCTGTGAGGCAGTTACTCCTGCTCTGCCCACTTTACAGATGGCAAAACTGAGGCTCAAGGAAGTTCAGATAATAATCTCTGCCTGTCATGACGTTTTCTACAGTCTTCAGCAAATGAGAAAAATAAAGACAGAGCTTTTCATCAAGAGTGACACATTCAATTGAAAGAGCTACCTTTTATTTAGGAAAAAAAGTTTGCTATCCATGATTGTTCTGTAAACCCACAACTTCTCTAATAAAGAAAAAACATTTTTTAAAAGTTTCTGCATGATGATAAAATGCTCTTTCTTTCATGAACCAATACTGTCAATTGTATTGCTTTTTTGACTTTATTTGACATTAAATACAGGCCACCATATGGCAGGACTTACGTTTGGGGCCTCAGTGAGTTGGAACTGTGGGTGAAGTCATTTGTGGAGGATCTAACTGATAAGGCAGCCCCTTTTCTTCTCCCCCTCCTGCCAAGGTTCTTGAGCATCTGTCCTTAAACTTGGCTGCGCTTTAGAATCCCCTGTGGAAGCTTTGAAATCCTCATGCCCAGGCTGCAGTCCAGCTCAAGCACTTCTGATTCTCTGGGGTGGGGCCCAGGCACCTGTATATGTATGTTTCTAGGGTGGGAGGGCGGGGAGGGGTGAGGAGGCGGGGCGGGGCGCAATTAAATGAGGACCGCAAGACAGGCGCACTTAAGCACGAGCGCCTGGGACTAGCTTTACAGATCGGCAGATGTTTGCGGATTGGTCCCAATTATCCAGGACTATCTAGGTATATTCTTTATTTTAGATCTTAGATTCCTCGGTGAGAAATTTAAAAATATGCTGCTTTTTATTTCTTCCTTACAACACTCGAGGGCAGTGTTTCTAGGAACTAGGATGTATTCTGCGCACGAGGGACATTTGGTAATGCCTGGAGACACTTCTGACATCAGCACTCATTGCGGGGTGGGGGTGGGGCACCGGCATCCCGTGGGTGGAACCGGGAGCGATGCTAACCCTGCCCCCCACCCCCCCACCCCCTACCCCCGCACGAATGCACAGTTTCCCGCAAGAGAATTATCCCGCCTCAAGTAGGGCGGAGATGAAGAGACCCTGTTTTAGGGGCTGGACCGTGTGATGTTGTCCTCAAGTTTAAGGCCCAGTGTCCCCTAATAACCTACACCTTGGAAGAGCTAGTTGGAGAACTAGTCCAGGGCAGTGAGAGGGAGCAATCACTTCTGCCTGGTTCCATCCAGGCTGGCTAGCTGTGTGCATCAATCTCCATTTTCTGGTTTGTAAAGAGGTGGGGCAGGGGGTTGGTAACAGATCCATTGTCTTTGAGCTCCTGTGAAGGTTAAGAGGGAGCAATCTGTGTTGTGTTTGGCCCCATGGCTGGTGCACAGATGTTGAGGAATAGAGATTAGCTATTGTTCTAAGTGGTTAAAAAACGATTTAATACTTAAGTAAGAATAATACCTAATATTTATAGAGTGCCTACTCTATGCCAGAAATTGTTCTAAATGCTTTCCTGGATTAATGCATCTCTGCTTTACAAGATTCCTGTGACAGGTATTTTCGCTGTCCCCGTTTACAGATTTGGAAACTGAGTCCAGAGAGGTTATGTTACTTGCTTAAGATCACCAGCTAATAAGTGGGGGAAATCAAGATTTAAGCTTTAGCAACCTGGTTCTGGAGTTCACACTCTTAAGCATTGATTGCTTTCTACTACCTCCTTGGCTGTATTAACAATGTTATATTTCAGATGAATATTTTCTTAAATATTTATATGTAATATAGTAGAAGGCAGAATGTAAAACTTTTATTGCATATCATTCTTTGTAATAAGAAATTAAAATCATAAGTAGCCAAAGAATATGGTTTGATGTAAAGTGAAGAATACAAAATTTAATAATCACAGAGAATCATTTTAAGGGTTTAAACAAGGGTTTGGCAGTAGTCAGGATGATAAATGTTGGGTATTATTAATACTCCAATCCATGGAGTGAATCACTTGTCCTGGAAGTGGCTGTTGATGGGAGTCCCTGTCACTTCGTTTTAGTTATAGTTTAACAATAAGCGTGCCTCTTAGGGACAGGCTTAACATCAACAAACCAAGCTTCAGCTTCCTTGCCAACCGACAGCGAAATGGCTGTCGCCTGGAAGGGGGAGGTCCTTGAAGGGTGGAATGGTGACGGAATTAGTCACTGAGTAAATAAGGAACACCTTCCGTCATTGTGATGGAATGAAGGCAAACTGTGGGCCTCCTCATGGCCCTGCTGGGGGCAGTGGCAACATGGCCAGGCTGGCACAGCAGCAGCCCTCTGCCCTCCCAAAGGCAAGACCAACGTGGGGATGAGTAGAGAGAACGGATCGCTCTGTCAGCTCCCACAGTCTTTCTTCTCCCTGTATACCCAACACAGTGGCACCAGGGACAGTGAGTGGTTACAGGCGGTGTCTGCACAAGGAGGGACTTGAGGGGACTGAAATCCAGCCCTCACTGTACTCTTCAAGCCCAGCACACTGGCACAGGACTGGGTAGGCTCAGCAAAGGGGGCATCCTTCTCAAAATTGCATGGGTGATTAGGAAAGCTTGGTAATTGATGTTTCTCTATTGTGATCCATCAATCGTGTTTGCATAGATGGTTGACATTCCTACAAGCTCAGCACCCACCATCTTCTTCTTAGTGTTGCATTAATATCATAAGACCAGTAGTGATTGCAGGTAATACTACTGAAGTTTCTGTCCCAGGCGAGGTCTGGACTAGGGTGAAGCTAGAAAGTTACCCTGGGTGCAAAACATCAGGAGGCACACAGATTCAAGGTCTGTGCTGGTTTGAAGCTGTTTTGTACCCCAGAAAAGCTATGTCCTTCTTCCTGATCCAGTCTTGTGCAGGCAGCCATGTTTCTTTTAATCCTGATCAATATTGTGGGGTGGGAACCTTTTGATTGGATTGTTTCTATGGTGATGTGACACACCCAATTGTGGGTGTGACCTTTTGATTACATGGAGATGTGACTCTGCCAGTTCAGAGTTGGTCTTGATTAGTTTCCTGGAGTCCTTTACAAGAGGAAACAATTTGGCAAAAGCTCAGAGCCGAGAGAGATGCTTGGAGAACAGTTGCTTCAGAGCTGACAGAGACACAGACACATGGAGATGCTTGGAGTGCCAACACAGGGAGCAGATGCCTAGACACGGATATTTGGAGATGCAGGGCCCAGCAGACATCAACATGTACCTTCCCATGAGATGCTAAGCAAGTCAGAACCCAGAGCTGTATCCCAGTGGAACTAAGTGAAGGCCCACAGATGCTTAGAGAGGAAACCACTAGCATCAGAAGCTAAAAGCAATAGAAGCGAGAACAAGAACCCAGCAGATGCTAACCACATGCCTTCCCATGTGACAGACATCAGCCTTTCTTAAGTCAAGGTATCATACTTTTTTGGATGCCTTAATTTGGACATTTTTATGGCCTTAGAACTGTAAATTTGTAATGAAAAAGCCTTTCCTTTTCTCGTATATAGCATTCCGGCAGCTTTAACAAACTAAACCAGCGCTGAAAAGATGCAAGCACAATCAATGCCCAAGCATGAGTGAATGAATGCCTCCCTAAATTTTGCCCCCTCAGCACCACACTTGCTTCAGTCTAGTCCTGGCTCTGGTGCCAGGCACTTTAGATACGTTGTCTCCTTTTTTTCCTTACAAAAACACTTTATTCCCCCATTATCCAGGTAAAGAAACTGAGGCTTTGAGATGCAATTCTCTCCCCGCTAGAATGTAAACTTCACAGGGCAGGTACTTGCAGGTACTTGCTTGTACAGTGGTGAGTTCTCAGTTCACATTTGTTGATTAAATGGAGAAAGAAAAAATAATCATCCCCAGGTCAGAAAGCTAGTAAGAGACACAGCTGGGGCTGGAACCCAGGACCTTGTGTCCCCAGCACCCAGATCTTTAACCATTTCATTTCACAGCTCTTGGCTGAGGCAAGGGGAGCTACTGACAATGAGACAAGCAATACATATTAACATCCGAAACCAGCCAGCACTGGCTTTTTCAGGCCCACTGGTCTTCCAAAGCACGTGCCTTTTTCTTAAAAAGCCAATCCCTCCTGGGTTTCAGAACTCTTTGAAAGAAAGAATCTGCTGTGTTTTGGGACATTTGTTTGCCTATTTTAGAACACTTCCTCTCTTGACTATTATTTAGGCCTAGAAGCTGGCGAGAACACATCAGGATTGGAATTAGGGTGAGCCATGTGAGGCAGTAGCCTCAGGTGCACAATTTAAGGGGGCATGAAACAATTCAAGGTAAATAATTTTTTAACGCAATATTATAAAAATTATAACAATATTGTTACTGATCCTGTCTTTTCTTTAAATGGTATTTTGTCCTTTGTGAATATTTTGTCATGAATTTTTTTTTTAACTTTTTTTGTTGTATAGTATAACATGTATACAAGGCAAAGAAATAAAAAAGCAATAGTTTTCAAAGTACTTTTCAACAAGATGTTACAGGACAGATCCCAGAGTTTGTCATGGGCTACCATAAGATCCTTTCATATTTTTCCTTCTAGCTGCTCCAGAATATAGGAGGCTAGAGGGCTTAAATACTTTTTTTATCATCATAATCGACTTTTTTCCTTCTTTTTTTGTGAACAATAACATATATACAAAAAAACTATAAATTTCAAAGCGCAGCACCACAATTAGTTGTAGAACATATTTCAGAGTTGGACATGGGTTACAATTCCACAATTTTAGGTTTTTACTTCTAACTGCTCTAAGATACTGGAGACTAAAAGAGATATCAATTTAATGATTCAGCATCCACATTCATTTGTTAAATTCTATCTTCTCTGTATAGCTCCACCATCACCTTTGGTCTTTACATCCCTCTCTTTAGGGGTGTTCGTGCTATTGCAATTCTTAATTTTTCATAGTGGAAGGTCTGTCACTAATATGGGATAGGGAGGTGGAACTATCTGATGTTCTGGAGAGGCTGGGCTAGGTTTCAGGACTTATCTGGACCAGGGACCCATCTGGAGGTGTAGGTTTCTGGAAAGTTATTCTAGTGCCTGGAACCCTTGTGGAATCTTATATATTGCCCGTGGTGTTCTTTAGGATTGGCTGGAATGGTCCTGGTTGGGGGTTGGCAGGTTATGATAAATAGCAAGGTCTAACTGAATTTGAACTCTGCCACTGATACTTAATTACACTTCTTTTCCCTCTTTTGGTCAGGATGGAATTATTGATCCCATGGTGCCCGGTCTGGATTCACCCCTGGGTGTCTTCTCCCACATCGCCAGGGAAACTTTCACCCCTGGATGTCATGTCCCACGTAGGGAGGAGGGCAATGATTTCACTTGCAGAATTGGGCTTAGAGAGACTGAGGCCATGTCTGAACAACGAAAGAGGTCCTCCAGAAGTAACTCTTAGACATGCCTGTAGGTAGTCTGAGCTTCTCTGCTACCTACATAAGCTTCTTAAGAGTAAGCCTCATGATCGAGGGCATGGCCTATTGATTTGGGTGTGCCTAAAGTTTGACGCAGTATGGGGATTCCCTGATAAGATTTAATAGTTCCATAGTCTTTCTCCCATCCCTCAGGGGACATTGCCAATACTTTTTGATTATCTGCTTATTATACTCTAGGATGTTTCCAGGCATTACAATAATCTATATAGGATTAAAGGACCTCTTTTTTATTCTGTGCTTCCTGTGTTTCAGTTGTTCAAATGAGCTATACAGATAGGTTGAATTAGATTATGCAGTACAGAAAATTTCAGTTCAAGACCAAATACACTTTTCTTCCATTGGTCTCAAAAATTATATGTGGTTCTAAAATAATAGACACTGTCTTCCTTACCTGTATATTTTGAATTACTTTAACCCCAACCTATTCGGGTTTGTTCCTATCTCTAAATATCAGGTTATATATATATATAACAGCCTCTCAAAATCCAGAAATAATCACCACTCTGGACTTAATGTGTCTGCTCTAAAAGCTTATAATCTAGGCCCCTGTTTTCTTATAAGCATTTTCTAAAGGTGACCATACCATTCTTGTTCTTTTGTTTCTGGCTTATTTTGTCTCACCAAATGTCCCCACATGTTCATTCACATCTTGCATGCCTCACGACATTGTTCCTTTTTGTAGCAGCACAACCTTCTTTCATAAGTACACGCCATTGTTCACCAATCTACTTCCCCTTCAGTGCATCCTTGACCAACCTGCATTCATCGGGCATCATATATAGGGCCCAAAGTCCACAGTCCATCAACATTCTCAACTTTACATAATTTCTTTGTTTCCAAGAGGAAGAAAACCAATAAACACACCCTCACCAAATAGGAAATCTAAACCTCCTCTTAACTCTTGTCCCTCCCCCCATTATTTACCTCTGCTGTTGTTGTGGTAGTGCTGATGGTTTCCTTTTGAATATAGCTCATAGCATGGCATGAAATTTTATTTTTTAAAATATTGCCTTAAAACACAGGTTATCTAGGCTACTGAGTGTTTGGGCATCCCTTAAATTTTGCGTCCTAGGTGAGTGCTTCTCTTTCTCCAAGGTGAGTGCCTCTCTAGCCTCACTCTTGTCCTGGTTCTGATTGAATCCAGTTCCACAACTTACTTTCCTTGAGACCTTGGAGGGAGTTCCTCATGTCCCCCCTCACACCCCCACACTGCCACCGAGAATCTTATTTTCCGAAATGATGATGAGGACAAGTACAGCAGCTAATATTTATGAAATGCATGGGCATTCACGTGCATTATGCCTTTCTGTCCTTGTGATTTGAATCCAATACCTACCCCAAAGAGTAGTTTGAATTTTAAATAGGATAAATTAGTAAAGAGCCAGATTCACTGAAGGCACTCAGTAAATCCTCTCCCTGTTGCCTCCACTTCCTTGGACAATGCCTCTAGGCCACAGACTCAAAGTAGTCTTGAAATGGTCTTCAAATGACACAGCATTCCATCACATCACTCCATCAGCTGACTTCTCCCCAAGTCCTCCACTTGAAATGACCCTCCATGGTTCCATGCAGATAGGAACCATTTATGTTGCCATGCACCCACTCTGCATACTTCATCAGTTAATCCTTGCAAAGTCCTTTTAGGTAAATGCTATCTTTCGGCTCCATTTTACAGATGGTGAAGCTGAGGCTCACATGTCCCCAAGATCACACAGTAAATAAATGGCAGCGCTAGATCAGACTCAACACTCCCCGACCCCTAGCCTCTACATTTCTCTGGCTACCCCAAGCAACAAACCCTTGAACCATGCTTAACGAATCTGGGAGCCGGTTACCTATTGACCCTTCCCCTGGTCAGAGTACCTTCAGTCTCCTGCGTCTCCTAGAGCTGCTCCTCAGGGCTCTGTGTCTCCAGCTGGTGCTTCCCAGTACCAGGCAGTCAGCTGAGCCAGCTCCCTGCCCTTTGCTTCCTCGTCTGGGGTCTGTTGGCTGAATATACAAAGCAAGGCAAACACAAGCGTGGGTGGAGCCCTCTCCTTCTCACTGACTGTCCTATAGAAACAGGTTCTCTTCCTGGGCTCAGGGGCTGTCCTCACCTCTCCAATAAAAACCGAGCACCTATTTATTTATCTCGTGCTAATGCCTCCCTGGAACTCCAAGCATCCTGTTGAATGTCCCTTGCCCACCACCGCTGCCAGTGTCAGCCTGATGGCTAACTCCCCTCCCCAGCAATGGGGGTGGGGGTCATGGGCTGAGCCAGGAAAACAAGTTCTGTAAGATTTTGCAGTTCTGTCTGCCTTTTCACCTTCATTTACCCCAGAACACTGCCTCCACCACCACCTAACCACCCAATTGGAAGGAAATAGCATCTCACCCTCTGTGCCACCTGTGATCATGTAAATATTCCTCCCGAAGGCCTGTGGACACCGGATGACAGGTGACAGGGTAACTTATATATTTGGAGACAGAGCATGACATTGGAAAGGATATTCTTTTCCTCTGTAGGCAATTTGATTTATTTAATTCCAGCAAAGTATTTGTTAAAAAGGCTTTCAAGACCATATGTGATATGGAATAAGAACGTAAATTAGAACATAGAAAAAGGAGATTAAAAAAACAAGAACAAAGGTGAATACATGAAACGTGACCAAGGTAAAAAATAATTGTGCATGTTGATTTATGTACTTGCTGTGACGGGGTCACGGATTTGGTGTGAAGCTTCCTGACAGCCAATGCGAAAAGGGAAACATGATAAATATGGTATGCAGTGTCCTTGAGAAAACATTCAGTAGACACACAATTTACAAACCAGTAATAATTGTGGCTTTATTCATTCACATGCTCAGCCTGTCATCCACCATGAATACTTGTTGAGTACCAGGCTCTATATAGGTCAGTACTTAGAAAGGTGAGTAAAAGAAGCCACGTCCCCACCACCTCTGCCATTATTGTCATTGAACTCAGAGTCCACAAATAGACACAGAATTACAAAGCATACTCCTTGTCACAAGATAAGAGCCGAGCAGCTACGAGAGAGAAACAGGAGGAGTGAGCAATGGTCCCTTTCACAAAGTAACACTTAAGGGACAAAATCATATTTCAATAAGTGCTGAGTTTGCAATCAGATCCACCATAATTAGGGCTGTAAATCAGCATTATACATTTAAATCTGGAACATAATAAACCCAAATCATTAAGTGGTTCCATGTACACAACTCTATGCCAACACAAGCTGCTGTCTGGCCTGCAAGTTCAAGAGTGGGCACTCTAGCCCATGGTTCAAACAGACGAGTGTTCAAAGCTTGACTTGTATTTACCAGCTGGGTGACTGCATGCTCCTTTGTCTTTATTTTTGTATTCCTGACTCCTAGAACACAGTAAAATGAGGATGGCTGCCTTGCCACCCTACAGCAGGTGCTCAGCAAGTACTTGATTGGGCTTGTTCACTCTTAAGTTATTCATGACATAACTGCCATTTGTGTGACTTGCTACTTTTTGCAAAGCCTTTTGCACCCATGTACCCCATTCGTGCCCACTGCATGGCTAGGATGCTTGCATCCATTTAACAGAAGAAGGATCTGAAGTTGAGGGTTGTGAGTGACATAGGCAGATTAAGGAACTTTATTCGGGTAGGGCTCTTAGCAGTCTGTCTGGCAAATTGTAGACACCATCAAGTGCTAGCTTTTACAACTAGGAGTAGTGCTGGAGGCAGGGCCAGCTGCATAATCTGCTGGGCCCAGTGCAAAATATAAATGTGGGGCCCTTTATTCAAAAAATAGGGAAAAAAGTGCCACTTAAAGTATCAAAATACAAAACTTTTCCTTTCTTCCACAGTTTCTTTCTCCACTTGCATGTATTTTATTTGCGATTCAAAGTCATCCTAAGTAAAGAAAAACTAAAATTCTGGATTTTTAGCATGAATTTTACGTTTCATCTCTATATTGTGCAACGCTGATTTAAAATGCAAATATAAGAGCATTGAACTCATGTATGAGATCACTGAAATTAGACAATTTGTGTTTTGTAGCTCATACATACATGCATTTTGTTCTTTTCAGGAGAGTGGAAATGCCAAACAAAACTAATTTGGCTGTTTTTATATCACTTCGCAATACTCGCACAGTCCATCAACACTCTCCCCTTTGGCTCACTGGTGAACATAGAAAAACTGAAAGGAAAGCAATCCTGGCTTGTCCTGTCTTTCCCCCTCCTTCTGTGTCATCATTTTCAGCACAAGTGGTTACTAATGCAGGAAGAGACAGGAGTAAGCAAGATGTGATAAGGCTCCTTGGTCATTCATTTCTTAGAACGCTTTGCTTTCTTTCTGCATTTGAAACAAGTGCAGCCTTTCTGGGCTGTCAGTGCCCCATATACTCAGTCCTAGATGGAACATGCCTACCCGTGCTGCTTTGATTTTCTCCAAATTCAAATTCTGTGCTCACGAGCATAATGAACGCTCCATACGAATGGGACGGCAAGGAACAGCGGCACACTTGTTGTGTGTATCTCCTCTGCTCGTATGCGAGGTCCATTGACCCATCAGATTTTGCTTACACAACACAGGTTCAACAATAAAGTTATAAAGCACTTAAGGTGGTGATCACAGAGTGATTGAACCACGCAGGGGACCTGCACTGAGAACAGGGCCAGTGTGACTGCATGGGCCTCGTGCCCATGAAGCCCGAGTGCGGTGGGGGCAGCAGCGACTACTGAAAAGTCCATACTTGGTGGAAGATTGCATTTCCTGGTGTGGACACAGCAGGGAATTGACTCCCTGTGGGTGTTCTGTTTGCCATACGTACTTTAGTTAGGGCTCGTCGCACGTCTCCTCACCTTCTCACTTTATGATCTCTACCCATCTACAAATATTGACAGACTCATGAAGTTGTCCCTTCCTGTTATCAAATTGCTTTCCTGGGAGTGACAAGTGGAGCTGGAGGCTGAGCTGAAGACAGCTGCTGGGAATCTGGAATCTCCTATCTCCCCTCCCCAGGCCTCCCCCAACTCGGCTCTCCTAGGCATGCCTGTGTCTCCTTCCCCTTGGAGCCTACCTCAGCTGTGGTTTTGTTACCTGAGCCTGGACTAGGGGTTGGTCACACACAGGTGACCCCTCAGTGATAGTGTCCTGCTGCTCAGGGTTCTGGCTGTGGCTGAGATGGGGAATCTTCCCACTGAGCTGTACTAATCTTTTTTTGGTCCACCCACCCACTGAAATTTTTCAGAGCACTTGCTGGTACAATAGCACACATGCTCCTTATTACAATCCTATAGCATGAGAAGTGTCCATTTTGGAAAAGAGGAAATGGAGATTCAGGGGAGTCAAATGCCTTGCCCCAAATCAAGCAACTTTTTTCTTTTTCTTTTTGAACATCAGATCTGCAGCTAAACCCAGGGCTCAACCTGGGTGAGGAACCCAGGCTGTGGAGTCACACAGTCTGTAAATCAATCCTGACTTCAGCAGCTGTTGAGCTGGGTGACCCTGGGCAGTTTGCTTGCTCTCTCTGTGCTTCAGTTTTGTCACTTGTAAAATGAGGATAATGACAGCACCTAAATTCTTGTAGGAATTAAACGAAATAACTCATAGAAAATAGTTAGCACAGTGCCTGGCACATAGGGACTGCCCAATAAAATGGCTCAGCTACTAAGGAGTAAGGGCTTTAAACACGGGCAATCTGACTTCAGAATCTGCACTCTCAACAAGCAAATTTTCAATATACTTTCATAAATGCATATATATAATATATGCAAAAATAAGAAACAAATACACATAATTAAAGAAGGAAAGATAGGAACAAAATCCACAAATAATTTCAAACCCACAGGCAGACAGCACTGAATTTTGCTCACTCAATGATATATGTTGGTCTGCAATCTCTGATTCTTTGAGTCAGGCTTTTAATTAAAGCAGTACTTTGGCAACCACGTTGGTTGGGTTCTTATGCCTCAGGGTCTGAGAAGGTTGCACAAGGGACAGGCCAGGAATCACTATTTCAGTCTCATTCATGTCACCCCTGCCCCAGCAGTAAAGCTGGGATGCAGCGCTGTCACCTGTGCCCACCACCCCCTTCCGTCATCCCAAACCAAGGTCTCCCACATTCGAGGCCACAAATTGGCCTCTATGAGATGCCAGACAATTTCCAGACAGGTAAAGAGCAGGGGGCCCGAATCACACCCCAGGGGGAATTCTGTCTTGTATCAACACGCGGTACAAAATTGAGCAGGTAGCATCTATGCACTCTACATTGGGACCAGTGGTTTCTTCTTTGAGGTTGTTTTGGAAACCAAACGGGATGAAGACGAAAACACCACATGAAGATGCTGACACACGAAGGGCTCAGGGCTCCGTGAGAGCTACCTGAGTCATTGTTTTCATTCTAGGCATTGGGGCTATAGCAATAAATAAAACTAAGACGTAGCCATACAGTCAGAGAGACTAAATATTCTCTTTCCCACGATGGCACACATTTGTTTTCTTTTTTGGCAAAAATCAATACCTTATTTGCATTTATAATCCAAATACTCAGTACCAGCCCGAAAGTGACATTTGCCTCATTTGTTAAATAACTCACTGAATGCTGAATACAACGTGGGACGAACCCTATAAAACTTTGACTTGGATCACGTGCCTCTGATTTGCCATGTGAATGTGGCAAATATTCCCTGGGATTAAGTTTCTTCACTATAAAAGGAGGATGGAATCCTTTATTTGCAGGAGATTTGTGCAGATTCAATGAGATAATGTATATGAAATTTTTAGCACGCTGCCTGGCACACAACTTTGGATGCAATCCAATACAGGCGTGGCTCCTGTTTATTGTTATTAGTGGTTTTATTGAGGAATGAGAAAAGTAATTTTTTTTTTCTTTTTTTTTACATGGGCAGGCACCGGGAATCAAACCCAGGTCCTCTGGCATGGCAGACAAGCATCCTTGCCTGCTGAGCCACCATGGCCCACCCGAGAAAAGTAATTTGGTAAAGGAGAATTTAAATGTATTGGTTGGGATAGAGCAATGTTTTTTTAACCTAGGCACTACTGACATTTTAGGCTGGATAATTACCTGTTGTAGGAGGCTGTCCTGTCTATTTAAGGAGGTTTAGCTGTTTCCCTGGCCTCTGTCCACTAGATGCCAATAGTACCCCCTGTTTCTGAAAATGAAGATCATTAAATCCCCTGGGGGACAAATCTGTCCCGAGTTGAGAGCCCCTGGGGAATAAGGACGGGTGAGAGCTTAGTGAACTCTTCTTAGCTGAAAATTGGCCTGTGAGAGGATAAGAGATTTGAAGAATGGAGGACAGAAATTCCAGAAAGGGGAAAGAGGTAGGGAAGTACTTATGGGCTTTGGTGTTATCAGGCCACCCAGTGGCTGGAGCGTAGAATATTTTTATTATAATTATTATCACAGAGCTGTTAACAACAAGGCACCAACAACTGGATGGCTTAAAACAACAGAGATTTTTTGTTTCACTATTCTGGAGGCCAGAAGTCTGAAATCTGTAAGGAAAAATCCTTCTTTACCTTTTCTAGCTTCTGATGGTTTGCCAGCAATTCCTGAGCTTCAGTCTCTGCCTCAGTCACTGCTTAGCTTCCCACCCACCCTGGGTCACCTCCCCTCTTCTTATAAAAACACCACGGGATTAGATTTCGGCCCACTCCTCCTCCAGTAAAACCTCACTTTAACTTGTCTAATTCCATCTGTAATGACCTTATTTCCAAATAAGGTCACCTTGTGAGGTGCTGGGGAACAGGTCTTCAACAAATATTTTTTGGAGGGGTGGGGCACAATTCAACTCATTACACGCACTTTGATGGGATCCTACACTTTTGAGAAATTGAATTCCTGGCACTTTTCATGCTGGGTTTGGAAAGCTTCCAAGTGACTGTGTCAGTGAGAAAGGAGGTCTTGATCTCCTGGTCCTGTTCAAGATTGGGGGACACACCAACTTTTCATACTGCAGACTGGGCAAGACAGCTCACTCCATCTAACCCACTTGATTCCGTAAGACCCAGCTCAACGCCAGCTTTAAGGTAAAGCTCCCCACTCCCAGGCAGGAGGGTCGGGGTGACAGTTGGGGTGGCAGCGGTATAATATAACATATGTACAAAGCAAAGAAATAAAAAAGCTGTAGTTTTCAAAGCACTCTTCAAATAAGTAGCTACAGAACAGATCTCAGAGTTTGTCTTGGGTTACTATACCATCATCTCAGATTTTTCCGTCTTGCTGCTCCAGAACATAGGAAGCTAGAAGGAACAAATATGTTTTTATCATCACAATTGACCTATTTTTCTTTTTTGTGAAAAATAACATATATACAAAAAAAAGCAATAAATTTCAAAGCGCAACACAACAATTAGCTGTAGGACAGATTTCAGAGTTTGGTATGGGCTACAATTCCACAATTTTAGATTTTTACTTTTAGCTGCTCTAAGATACTAGAAACTAAAAGAAATACCAATTTAATGATTCAGCAACCATATTTTCTTGTTAAACCTGCCTTCTCAGTATAACTTCACCATCACCTTTGATCTTTCTATCCCACTCTTTAGGGGTATTTGGGCTATGGCCATTCTAATTTTTCACGTTGGAAGGGGCTATCAATAATATGGAGTAGGGAGATGGAACTATCTGATATTCTCAGGAGGTTGGGTACTCTAGGTTTCAGGACTTTTTGTCTGGTCCAGGGACCCATGTGGAGGTTGTAGGTTTCTGGAAAGTTACCCTAGTGCATGGACCCTTTGTAGAATCTTATATATTGCCCTAGGTATTCTTTAGGATTGACTGGATTGTTTTTTTTCTTGCATAGGCAAGCTCCAAGAATTGAACCCAGGTCTCTGGCATGGCAGGTGAAACTCTGCCACTGAGCCACCACTGTACTCACTTGGATTGGTTTTGGTTGCTGTGGTTTGGCAAGTTATGATAGGGAGCAATGTCTAACTGAAGCTTATGTAAGAGTGACCTCCAGAGTAGCCTCTCGCCTCTATTTGGATTCTCTCAGCCACTGATACTTTATTAGTTACACTTTTTGGTCAGGATGGCATTGCTGTCTGTGCCAGACTCATTCCTGGGAGTCATCTCCCACACTGCCAGGAAGACTTTTACCCCTGGATGTCATGTCCCACGTAGTGGGGAGGGCAATGATTTCACTTGCAGAATTGGGCTTAGAAAGAGTGAGGCCACATCTGAGCAACAACAGAGGTCCTCCAGAAGTAACTCTTAGGCATACCTGTGTGTAGGCTAAGCTTCCCCACTATGTGCATAAACTTCACAAGAGTAAGCCTCGAGATCAAGGGCTTGTCCTATTGATTTTGGTATCCCTAAAGTTTGACACAGTATCAGGGCTTTGCTGGTGGTAAAATTTAATAGTTCCATATTTTTTCTCCCATCCCTCAAGGGACTTTGCCAATACTTTATATCTGCTTAATATATTCTAGGAAGTATCCAGGCTTTATATTAAGCTATACAGGATTAAAGACCCTCATTCTTAGTCATAATGTGAATTCTTATGGGGTTTTCCTTCATTAGGTGAATGGAACAAAAGGCAGAAAATATGAACTCATAGGCAGGCAGGGGTTTATTTTGTTCTGTTTCCCAGTTTTCAGGAAGATGCATAGGGTTTCTGTTGTTGGAAGCAACTTCAGTGTTAGAAGCAACCCCAGGTCTTCCTCTCTTTATTAGAGCAAACGGGAGCTACAAGACTAACGCCAAGGAGAGATTTCTCTACTTGGGCCTTCTGGAACAGAAAAGAGGATAATGGGTCAGATTGAGATAGGGTGTTACTGTCTCTGCTGTGGCTCCTGGGATGTGAGAGGCATTTGCAGCAATAGTAGCTGGGTGCCCCGCCTCCCACCCCCATCTTATAAAACAGGCATGGATATTTCTACGCTAAATATTTCACTTTATTAATTTATCACTTTAGATTCAAGTTGATTTTTGCTAGGCATAATTTCTGCAATCCCCCTTCCTCATGAAATAGCTTATTCTCATCACCACTGGGGAAAGTATGTGAATCTGCAGGAAAGTCCTTCACTTTCTCAGAGCACATCCTGTGAGAGTCCAGACGAATTGTGTGTATGCCTGATTACCATATCTGCAAATGCCAAGCAGAACAATGAGAGGGGTGGCCAACAGAAAAGCACCGATTTGAGTGCCAGCTTTATTTTTCAGGACTGGGGGTAGCATAGACACTACTCATATTTCTCACTGTCATTAATTTAGAATCAACCCAGCATGAGTGTTGCCCACATCATATTGGTGAATAGAGCCTGTGTTAGATGAAGAAAATGCTCACATGGAAGGACGGATTTCTAACCTCAGGTCAGCTGTGTGACTGGTGGACGCTGGACATACCACGTACACCAGAAGCATCTGACCCCTCCAGGTCTGATGGGCTCGTTCCCAGCATCTCAGAGTGTTGGCTGAAGATGGCTGTCCCTGGGAGTGACTCTTAGCTCAAGAGAGCTGCCTTGCCCCCGACTAGGTCCCACCCCTGCACTCTGGCAGTCAACCTCCAATGCTTGATTGACAGAAATAGAAAGGTCTGGCCCCCTTGCTTTAATGGGGACAAGTCTGAAGGATATGGGTTATGGGGAAGCCTTGGTTGAACAGTATGATGATTCACCTTCTCCCTTTGTCCCATCTCTTCCCCTCCTGCCTCTCTACCACGGACCATTTGCAAGAGCCCATCCCTATAAACTCCTTACAGGCAAAGCTCCTGCTCAGAGTCTGCTTTCTATGTAACTAATCTATGACAAAGGATTTAGGGGACGGTCTTTTGTTATTTTTTTTTTAACTGAAGTGCACATGGCAGAAGAAATGAAATGCACAATTCTAAATGTTAACCAAACAAATGTAGGTTTCTCTACCTCTCCAGCTGTCCTAGTTTACCTCCTCAGAGTTACACATTTTCTTGTGTATTTAAGACAGTGATTCTTAAAATGCGGCTCAGGGAGACCCGGAGGTCACTGAGGCCCTTTCAGGGAGTTCATGGGTCAGACAGGTTTCATAACAATGTCAGGATGTTATTTGCTTCTTTCATTCTCATTATCTCACAGGTGCAGAGAAAATGAAAAGTCCATTGGTATGTGTGCCAGTTTGAAAGGATTTATGTACTCTAGAAAAGCTATGTCTTAATCCTAAGCCATTTTGTGGATTTTTTAATCCTTATCCAGTACTATAGGCTGGAAACTTGATTAGGTTGTCCCCATGGAGATGTGACCCACCCAATTGTGGGTGGTATCTTTTGATTAGATGGCCCCCATGGAGTTATAACTCCACCCATTCCAAGTAGGTCTTGATTAGTTTACTGGAATCCTTTAAAAGAGGAAACATTTCAGAGAGACTCCCTTTTAGAACCACAAGAAAGCAATGAGAGAGCCACACAGAGTCAGAGAACTTTGGTGCTTCATGAAGCAAGAAGCCTAGAGAGAAAGCTAGCAGATGTTGCTGTGTTTACCATGTGCCTTTCCAGTTGAGAGAGAAACCCTGAACTTCATCGGCTGTTCTTGAGTGAAGGTAACCTCTTCTCGGGGTCTTAATTTGGACATTTTTATAGACTTGCTTTAATTGGGACATTTTCACAGCCATAGAACTGTAAACTTGCAACTTAATAAATTCTCTCTTTTGAAAGCAGTTCCATTTCTGGTATATTGCATTCTAGCAGCTAGCAAACTAGAACAGTATGGTTTCAAATTTCACATTGCAACTAACTTAAGATACTTTCACTTGTCAAGTTTTGGTGTAGTGCCATAAAAACCATCCATAATTATTTGAAAAGTCTATTAAAGTATTTCCCTTTTCCAACTAAGTATCTGTGAGAGGTTGGGTTTTCTTCATATGGTTTAATCAAAACAATATATTGCAATATATTAACGCAGAAGCAGATATAATAATCTAGCTGTCTTCTATTAAGGCTGAGATTAAAGAGATTTGCCACCATGTGAAACAAAATAACATTCTTTTTGAAACCATGGGAGATACAGCCAGGAGTCCCAGATTAGTGTCATAGATTTAGGCCAAAACCTGTTTATCAGGTTCTCTTCCCCTAACATAACTAAAATTTTTCCTGAGCTTGTTTTACAGGCAGGCAGATTTGGTTACAAACTGGACACAAGCAGAAACACAGATTCTTGTCCCCTGGATAACCACTAAGACATTGAGAACAAAAATCACCTCCCTTAGAGCTGAGATTATGAGGTTGAGGAAACACTGGATGTAAATAAAATGTGAGGGGTCCCTCAACAAGGAGATCTGACTCGTGGGCATAGCACCACCATATACGGACAATTCTACAAATGACCAGTCAGAATATGCCACCCAAATCCCCAGCACTCTCCCCACCTCCATTTGTTCCCATCCCACGAAACTCCCTTAGTTCTCAGATCCAGGAGACAGATTTGAGCTTGCCACCTGTCTCCTTGCCGGTTGACCTTGCAATAACACTCTTTCTTTCTCAAAATCCTGGTGTCACCCTGTGGATTGGTCAGTGAGCCCCTTGCTTGGTAACGTTTTATCAATTCTTTTTTATTTGGAAAAGAGTTATTTTTCACAACTATGTTACTTTTGTTAACATGCACTGGGTTTATTATTCTTCTAAAATGAATTATAAATAAGTATTTAAAGATATTCAGTTTTAATTTCTAATGAGGTAGATATTGATAATCCTAACCCACATAAACAAAAGCTCTTGGGATCTTCAAAAATATTTAACAGCTTTAAAGGGTCTAGAGAAAAAGAATTTTGAAAACTGCTATTCTTTTTCTCATAACAGAAGGAATAGATGTTTGTTATCTGATAAACAGAGAGCAAAAGAAAAAGAAGCAGAGTTTATAATCCTGTTGCCTAGAGATATCCACTTTTGGTATTTCTCTCCTTCCATTTCAATATCATATATATATACTATTCATTCTGAATTACAGTTTTGAATCCAGGGGCATCCTCACGTTTACCATTATATATGATGCCAAAAATGTCATTTTGAATATAGGTGGGAAGTTCCTTTCAGTGGGTGAACCTCAGAGGAATTAACTACATGGCTGTGTTGGACATTTAAATGGTTGACGTCTTCTGCTATTATAAACATGACAGAGATGAACATCCTTGCAGCAATATTTATTGCAGGCATTTCCTTGACTTTTCTATTAAAAGCATTTTCCAGATGTTATTATGTTGGATCAAAGAGTAGTCATGCTTTAAAGGCATTTTCTATATATAGCCAAATTCCTCACCTAAACTAAACAGCCTTTTCTGTGAGGCCAGGGGCCATGTTTCTTTCTCTCCTGATTATGCTCTGAATGTTCTCAAATGGATGGATGGATGGATGGATGGTGGAGTGCATCAAGGGATGTGTGAGAGAGATTGCTTCCTTGTACTCAGGTCAAAACTGGGTATGAATGGTTAAAAAATTATTCTATATTTGCTTCGTGAAAATAAAAGTTCTCATTATTCTTGGATTGTGATTTTCATTTCCTCAATTACCATGAGTTTGAAAGTGTTTTCCTGTGTTTATTGGACATTTGTCTTTCGCCCTTGTGGACTGTCAAAACAATTGACTCTTGACACCCAATTCCTTTCATCTTCTAGCACTCAGCCTGCTCACCGATCAGGTTTCATGACTCCATGAAGTCAAAGGGATATATAAGTGTCATGATGGACAAGAGTTTTGTGGTCAATCTTTCATAATGCAGATAGAGGGCAGAGGGTTTTTTAAAATAAGGAATTCATTGCCAACATTTAGTAATCAGGGACTCTCATATAAAAATATAGAATTCCCACTTCTCATTAAAAAATAAAATGGTTCAGCATCATTCCCACATGGCCAGAACTGGGTAGCGACTGCTTCCTTGGAAGGGGTGAGTGACCCCAACTCACCTCGCTCCCTACTGTTCTCAATTTCTCTCTGGCTTTGAGTCCCAGAATCAGTTGCCATTTATCATCATTCTGTACTGCCATTTCTTTTAAGGGCAGATTTAATAGAAATATAAACTATTTCTTCTACTCAAGTTTCTATCAAAAACATGAAAAAGAAAAGTAGAATAGGAGACACCAAGCTTCCATTAAAATGTGAAAGTATCTCTGTGAAAGTGAAGCTAAATATATTTGATATATGTTACATATTTAATATAAAACAATAATTACAATAGTTAGAAATATAGTTACATATATATATATTTTTTCGCATGGGCAGGCACCGGGAATCGAACCCAGGTCTCTGGCATGGCAGGCGAGAACTCTGCTTGCTGAGCCACAGTGGCCTGCCCTATAGTTACTTATATTTAATATGCAAAGTGTCTTTGTTTAAAATAACAAAGTATGAGTTTTTACCCGATACATAATTATAAAATATTTTTAAAATGTGAACTGAAAACAATACCTGTATAGATGGAACATGTACGCAGAGATTCTCTGGATCTTTCTGCCCCCTCTAGACACCGTGACCCTGAGAAGGACCTGAAAGTGGTGTCCGTTTGCCCTACAGCTGCACTTAGATAGACGTTTTAAACTGAGGTTTTTAAGAGTTTTTCCTTTTCTCTGGAGTAGGAGATTTCCCAGCAAATCCCTCAATAGTGTTTAGACAACTGAGTTATCTTAGCTTCTCTAGTGAGCTATAGATGAGAAAATGAGAAACCATGTCTCAGGAGAAAAAATATGTATATATTTATATTGCTGTAATGGATGAAAACAGAAATTAAAAGAAAAAAAAAAGATGACAGGCTTTTTGTAGGTAGATTAATCCCTATTACCATAACCGTAATCTGTCTCGTCTCCCTCCAAGGACAGCGTTTCCTAAATGTTGGCTATGTTTGTGTCCACTTCCTCCACCCCATCTAAACTATTACTGACTTATCTTCTTTAAATTGACTTGCAATTTTACTTAAATTCATTTTAAAAGGAAATTTGATCTGACTATCATAGATGGAAAACCAGTGTTTTTCCCACAATTAAAAGGCGATATTAGAAAATGAACCTGCAGCAAATGTAAAGACAGATCTTCCATTCTAGCTAGATTCTGTCCCCTGCCTAGAATGCGAACCTGAAGCCTGCTCACTCTGCTAAAGATGTTAAGGAAGTTCTAGCATCAGACTGGATCCTTGCCACAGTCAGAAGCTTTAGATTATAACTGAAAGAAATTTGCAAAGGGAATAACTTTTTTGCTTTCTCACTTGGTGATTCAATGCTATTTAAAGCTGATTTCACATACAACATAACATTATTTTCTGTATCAACACTGTACACATACTTTGTGAAACACTATCCTAGTTTGCTGTTCTTCATTTATTACTTGAATTGAAAATTTCCAGATTACCGTTCAAGGCACTTCCACTTATCAACTACTGTGCCAATCTATCATTGATTGAGCAATCACTACACTGTGCTATTTCCCTGCATCCTGACACAACTTCGAACAATGTTTTCATACTATTTTTCAATTATTTCTGTTCCCTATTTTACAAATGAGGAAAGCGAGGCTTAGAGAAGTCAAGAAACTTAGCCAAGGGCACACGACTACCAAGTGATAAGAGTTGAGTTTTTCTCCCCCTTCAACTCTCCCATCCCCTTGACTTAGGGAAAAATGGATGGGCCAACAGTCTTCCTCTCAGACAGGCTGGAGAGAAAACTCCCGAGACATGTTATTTTTCCTTAGGAACAAGGGGAGGTATGGTTTCAGAACTTAATACCAATCCCAAATGTGAGCTGCACAGAACTATATTTTAATCCAGGTGAAATCTGGTAAAAATCAGCAACCAGATTGTGGGAGTTAGGCTCAGGTGTCAACATGGCCAGGTGATAGTGCCTAGTTCTGCTGCTGTGGACTTGCATTATTAGCATGTGAAATTCATCTATGGTTGGTTACATCTGCAGTTGGCTAAGGGGAGTGCCTTCTGCAATGAGTGATGTTTAACTTAGGTTAGCTGGAGGCTTAAAAGAGATTGGTCAGAAGAGAGCTCACACAATATAGCCCAAGCAGCTCAGCATACCTTGTCTCAGCACTCGCAGCCCAGACTGGGGGAAAGCTGTTGGAACCCAGAAGCTGGGAAAGAAGGCCAGCAGACATCACTCCATGCCTTTCTGTGAACCTCAGATGAAAGTTAGCTGCCTTTCTTCTGCAAAAACTATGTTTTTTTGTTTTTTTTTTTAGCATGGGCAGGCTCCAGGAATGGAGCCATGCTGGGTCTCCAGCATGACAGGGGAGAATTCTGCCACTGAGCCACCTTTGCACCGCCCAATTATACATTTTTAACTAAATAAATTCCCTCGTATTAAAAGCCAGTCCATCGCTGATGTGTTGCATTCTGGCAGCTTTGGCAGACTAAAACATAGACCATCCTGAAGGAGAGCATGAATCCAAAAATAAGACAGCTTACATTCTGCGAAAGGGGATGTGTGGTTTGGCCTTCTTGCCTTGTGATGGATTTATAGAGTTTCATGGGCCAATCATAGCTGTGAAGTCTTCGTTTTTGAATTCTAGAAGGTGCAGACTCCTGTCACTCCATCTTCATGTCCCTAAAAGCATCCATCCTTTCATCTGTCCTCCCATCCATTCAACCATTCACTCAACCATTGATACACTCACCTACCCAGTTATCCATCCAAATAGCCACCCATTCATTTACCTAACCATCCATTCATCTGTCTACCCAACCGTCCATCCATTTATTCCTTCAACATTTATTAGGCATTTGCCATGGGCTAGACTTTGTACTAAGTGCTAACATTACAAACAAGTGCAAAGATAAAATGAGGATACTTCCTTTCTGTGACACCTACATGAAAAT
Organism: Tamandua tetradactyla; assembly: GCF_023851605.1. Lineage (NCBI taxonomy): Eukaryota > Metazoa > Chordata > Mammalia > Pilosa > Myrmecophagidae > Tamandua > Tamandua tetradactyla. Next base: position 31,536,898 of record NC_135327.1, on the reverse strand, counting down.
AAACTGAAAAAAGTGCTCAAATAGCAATAAACAAAGGGGTCATCTCAGACCAAAGAGGAGCTGCCCTATCCTGGCCCAGGGTGGGGAGAAAAGCTTCTTGGAGGAATCATCTTCAAAAGTGAGAGTTGAAGATAAAGGGGCAGATGGTCAGATGACAGTCAAGGACTTGGTGAGGTGGAGAAAGTAGTTCCCAACACACAAAGTTGTTTCACACACAAAAGCCCCCCATGTACAATTCTCTAGTAGTAGTGCTGGAAAATGTGCCCCCCAAATTTTAGGTCCTGAGAGGACTGCCTTTTCCTAGATTATTCCTCTTCAATATTCAGATCTTCCCTTGAGCTCTCCCTGCCTAAGGACTTGGATTTCCACTTGTGTTTGCGTTCTGATGTTGGCCAAATCTTGGTCAATATTGTCCCAGTTCATTTGGCCCCATGATTAAATGCCACAGTATTACTCAGAGCAATTAACCTTTAGGATTCAGACTGGCGTACCCACTGCATCCCTGTTGAGACTGGCATTTCTCCAGCTCAGTTCTCCTGGCCTACGGCTGCCTGTTGGTGAACTTGCGGAATTCTTTTACCTGCAGACAAACGGCATGGAGATGCTCTTAAAAGTCTGAGGCCAAACGAGTGTAGAGTTCGATTTATACATCTTCTTAGCATCTCCTCCGAGGCCTCTATCCACTCCCACCCTTTTCAATGAGAGGCTGAGGGTTGAAAACCGATATTTGTTTTCTTTACCTTTTTGCAAAGAACACACCTTTATGGCATGGTCATATGCCTAATCTGCAACAACAGCTCAAACCTGTCACTTTCAACATACTGTAGTGCTAGACATTGGTGTTGCTGTATCACAAGGAAAGGTGGGATTGGAAAGATGTGTAATTTTGGGCAAGTTACTTAACTTTGCTGGGACTTAATTTTCTCATCTGTAAGAAGGGAGATGATAATATTACCTACCTCATAATATTACCTAACTCATTTAATGAGGATTAAATGAGTTAATATTGAGAGAGCTCAGAACAAGTCATGGCAATAGAGGAAATAATATAGAAGGGCCTGTTAAATGCAAAACTAAACGGGGAACTAAAGAACTAAATAGGGGAGTGGCTAAAGAACAAGTGTGTTAGAGCCAGGCAGATTTGAGTTCTTATGTGAGCTCTGCCACCTGCTAACTGCGTGGTGTGGGACAAGTTATAGTCTCTTATAATCCTTTTTCACCCTGAAAAAATGGGGCTAGTAACAGTTCCTTCTTAGGATTGTGTGGGGTTGAAATGAGATAATGCATGCAGTGCTTTTGGCACAGTGTCAGCAGAAAACATGTAGTGACGTTTGTGTTCTGCAGTATTATTCCTCAATTTAAGCCTTAACCTGGTTGATCAGAATAAAGAATTACAAACTCAGGTGGACAAAAGCCATGTAAACTCTGCACCCCTGAGATTTTGAGGCCGTGCAATAATGCGCATCCTGACAGGTATCTCTGCACAGGGCAGGGGACTTTGTTTAAGCGTTAACAATAGTCCTGGGGTCCAGGTAGCATTTGCCTCATTTTATAGACATGGAAATCTGGCCTGTGAATATTTGTGACCCGCCCAAGGTCATCCAAGCACTAAGTGGCAGAAACAGCATTTGAGCCTCTGTCTGTCTTCTGCCCGGCCTCAGGCAGTGCTAGAGTCAGGTTTGAATCCTAGATTTGCCACTTACCAGCTGTATGGCCGAGGGCAAGTCACTGCACATCCTCCAGCTTCATCTTCCTCACAGGTGAAATACGAACAACTCTTAGGGCATGAGTGAAAACAAGCACAGCAGAGCACGCAGCTTGGTGGTGCCCATAGCGTCTGCTTCTTCAGTGTCTGCAGTTATTATTAATCTACTGTTAAGTTTTACCAGTCTTACTGATTCAGTACATCCTCAGTGCTACTCTGAAGTTTTGAAAGAAGAGAGAAGAGGATTTCTGAAAGCCAGGGCCCACCACTTCCTCTCCCTATCGTGCCATTAGCCATGACTGCTGATTTCCTGGCAACCATGCTTTCTCCTCTACGTTACAGCATGTAACTGTTCACAAGAGGACACTGCTCTGTTGGAAAGTCAAGAACAGGTGTTGGGAGAGCACGTGTTGATGGGCGCTTCTCAAACAACCCCACACCCTGCCATCAAGCTGGTTTTCCGAAGGGTAGCTTCAGAGTTTTGACCATCTCTACCACTAAAAGACAAACATTTCAGGAACATATCCTCTCCCCATCCTGTTTTCCCTGCCTATGATTATGGGATCATAACTCAGTGGATAGAATCCAGACAGGCAGTCAATGGTGTATGGGTAAGAGAACAGGTGGCAGGCTCAAAGGAAGATTCAAGGAGGATTGATTTCAAAGGGATTAATTACAAAGGTGTGGGTGGGGCATCGCAGAAAGACAGGTGAGCATGGAAATCCAAGGGGAGTAGTAGCGGATCCACACCTGAGAGTGAGGGGGAATGAGACTAAGATAAAACTGGTTTCTTTAAGGAATTAAAGTGACTTTCTGTTGAGGAACACGGCCAGCCTGAGGTCACCTCACCCTCTTCCCCTCCTCTGATTTCCTGCCAGGGATCCCCATTGGCCAAACCCACCTGGAAGCCAGGGCAGTGCACTGCACCGATTGTATGTTGACCTGGGCTGTAAAGGTGGGCGTTGAAAGGCAGACAGCAGGTGGAGAGGGGTGGAGAGTGATATGGGGGACAAGCAGATGAAATGCAGCAGGAGAGGTGAGGCTAATGAGGGGCCCGGATTTGGAGGCATCGGAGAAGCCAGTCCTATAAGATCGAACGTATTATTGATCTTCTAATGATTCAGCAACTCCAGGTTCCAAGTAAAGCTGTCCAAGTCTTTTAGAACAGCAGGAATATTACGCTGCATTCCAGTCCAAGAACTGCCATATCTTTCTTGAGGAAGGATACTGCAAAGCTTAGATAGATTTACAGAAGTCAAGTAGAGCAACTGTTTCAGCCACGTCCTCTGTAAACCCATGGTTCTTTCGTTTGCACATATCGGTAGGTGAGGCACGCTGAGGTTGCCTCCAGCAGGTGACAGGCGTGGGAGTCTTTACACTCCCTTCACTCCCACCCGCTTTGTTGCACGCTTACCAGGATTCAATCATGCTCCCACACCTGCTTATGCCAGTAGTACCTGTTCATCATCATATAAGTAAATTATCTATGATTTGTAAACTGTAAGGATCAAAATAAAGAGGGTTGTTGCTTTGGTGGAAAAATGCAGTTAAATCCCTTGGTGGGAGGAGGGGGACTCAGCAAAGGCCAACCATTATAAAACAATTGGTGTCAAATTAGTTGCAAGCAAAGCAACCGTTAAATGATCAATAGGGGTGGGGGAAGGGGAGGGAAAATGATAAAAATCTAGGATTCTATTTGTAACTTTTGATTGTTAGTCCTGCATTTCCTTCTTGACTCTGATTCAAACCAACAGCTAGGCTTTCACTGTCTTTCCTTTGAAGGATTTTGCAAGAAAGGCGAAAGCAGCTGCTGTGTGGTCTCTCGCTAGAATAGATAAGAGGACCCAGGCCTTGCTAATCTCCTGGAATCTCCTCCCTCTCTTTCCTTCCATCTAAAGATTTTTCTCATTTTCCTGCCCCTCTTGTAACTTGGAGACACCTGGGAACATTTCTTCATTGGTCTTTTAACATAACCAATGATGGGACATGCCCTTCACTTTTACTGTGTTTGCATCATACCGAAATTCCCTGAGGCAATGGAGAACATTTTGAGCAAGAGCTTGTCCCTCCACTCTGCTCACTTGGAACCCTTTTCACTTACAGCATTATATTTGAACCCTCTCCTTACTTACCTGTCTCTCTGCTAGAAGGCGAGCCCGTGAGGACTGAGTATATGCCTCAGGCAACGTGCTCCCTTCAAGGCCCGGCCTCATCTAGCACATTCTAAGCGGTCAATAAATGCTTGTGGAATTATCTGAAAAGTATTCTAAGAGCATTGTCAGAGACCAGAAAGGAACACACACACTTTTGCATTCAGAAGTAATAACATGTTATCCAATCTCTATACTTGAATGAGGTTTGGGGTTGAGCTTGTTGAAGATAATCTGAATAAACAAATAAGAAAAGGCAGGAAAGAATATGACACTGGCAGGTCAAAGAAGATGGTTCCCTAAGGTTTGTTCAGGTTTTTCTTTATAATGACTTATTTTCCCCTTTGCCTAAAATATTTTTATACCCATAAGGAATGCTTTAGACTGCAAATGACAGGATACCCAGCAAATGGTGGTTTAAACTATAAATACAATTATTTATTACTTGAGAAGCCCACCAATTAGAGGCCCTAGTTTCAGTGGCTTGATTACATTGTTGAGAAAAGTCCATCTTTCCACTGAACTGTCCTCAGGGTGTTAGCTTTTGTTTTGAGCTTATTGTCTTGTGGTCTCCATTTATTATCTCAACCTGGCATTGCAACACCCAAAGCAGGAAGTAAGAAAAGGGATCGCTTTCTTGCATGGGTCTCTCTGTTTAAGGGAGGAAAATATTTCCAAGAAACCCCAAGCAGCTTGTCCCCTGCATATCATTGGTTGGGCCCGAGTTGATTGGGTTAAGTGCTCACCTCTGGCAAATTGTAAACACATGCTTATGAGTGACTTGCAGCAAGCCCAATTCATCCCCTAGTACCAGATGCATCACTGTCTGGAAAAAAGTGGGAGAACAACTGTGTCTTTTACAACTCATTTGTCCTCATCACAAGAACATGTATTGAGATATTTGCTTTCAATGTGGGAGTTATGAAATAATGAGTAGTACCTGAAGAAATTAGCTACTCTCTGTGTTAGAGTTTGAGCTTCCCTGAGACCTGTCTCAGGATCAAAGAGAGAGGTTTCCAAGCATTCAGGTGATGGTTTTAGGTTTTCCTTGAGAAATAGATGCTCAGAGAGAGGTTTAGGAGAGAGTAGCTGGGGCTCATGACTGAGGCTGAGGACACAGATGTGATTTCACCCTGGAAGAGAGCTGGGTGTAGCCACTAACAAGAGGGAGTCAAAACTGTCTATTATGTTCCAGGATCACTGGCAGCTGGTTTGGGAAGAAAGCATTGTCCTGATGATGCCTAAATTTGACATTTTCACGGCTTCAAAACTGTATGCTTGTAAGCTAAATAAATCCCCATAGTTAAAGCCAACACATTTCACAGTATGTTTTTTGTTTAGCAAACAAAAACATCTACCTATGTCTATTTCATCCCCTCACCCATCCATCTATCTATCTATCCATCTATCCATCCATCTATCCATCTTTATCATCTATCCATTTATCATCTATCTATCTATCTATCTATCTATCTATCTATCTATCTATCTATCTATCTATCTATCTATCTATCTATCATCTATCTATCATCTATCTATCTATCTATCATCTATCTCAAGCATCACCTTCAACACTATCATCATCGTCTGGTGCCTTACATGTGTCATGCACCACAGCATTATCTCACTTAATCCTCACAAACACCCTGTAGGCTAGACCAGAACTTACAACTAAGAAATACATTTTTCATTAGGACTATGTTTATACCAATGCATACAAACGCTTATACTTACTCCATGTGATCGTTTTCTTTCTATTTGATTCTACTCTACTCTGGTCCACTAAGAAATGTTTATTGTGAGCCACCATATTGATTTCCTGAATCATGGGTCATGTTCTTGTTATCCCCATTTTACAGAAGAGGAAAGGGTTCAGGGAGGTTGCTGAACAACCCTCCGAGAATCCTCGCCAGACAGAGTCAGACCTGGAATTCGAACCCACGGCCTCTGGGATGCACCTGTATGAGGAAAGGTGGCTCCAACATGAGGGCGCAGCGGGAGCCCGTTTGCTTTATGATGAAGAGCTGTGATGTCCCATCCGCTGGCCTTGAGCTCAGTGGTTCTCAGTCCTGTATGCACATTAAAATCACTGGAGTGCACTCCAAGGAGTCATGATTCCATTCGTCTGCTGTCGGGCAGGGGTATTTTGTATTCTTTTAAGGCCTCTCAGGTGATTTCAGTGTACAGCCAGGGTTGAGAATCCCTGCAGAGGGGAGCCCTATCGGGCTCTCACCTCTGCCTCTTCTGGTGGGATTGCAATGACAAAGGAGTCTAGTCAATTTGCTGTGACATTTATAACCAGCGAAAATTAAACTATATATACCAGCAGAAACACGAAGCATATTATTAAAACAAGGATGAGTGCAAAATACAGTATTTTTTTTCAATTATAGTATTGTTTTCCTTTTCCTCCAGCTAGCTTGCAATTCTGTTATTCTACCGCATAGCTGGCTGTGGGGAGAAAAAAAAATAAAGTGTGTTTTCCTGATTTTGTCTGGAACTATCACACTCTGCATTGGAGGACTGTCTTATTTTCATACATATGGTATAAAAAGCCCAAACAATACAGTAAAATAAAATTTCCTCTTCCTGAATAGATTAAAGAATTTATGGATTTTGAGTGATTTCTCCACACGAACAATTTATTCTTGGAGCAAGAGACCAGCTGTTCATGAATCGTGGAGGCATCCAGCCTCAATTCGGCCCAGTCCATTTTCCTTCTTGGGAATCAGCATAATTCATGGGTTGGTTGCTGGTTTCCTGATATGGAAAAAGTATGTACCTCCTTATCAGCGTACACATCCCGCATTGAAAATAAATCAGATTAAAACTATCCTACTGATTTCCAGACTTGAGGATGCCACATTGCTATTGAGCTGTGCAAAGAGTTTAGGGAATTTATGATGATGGATTCTCTGACCTCTGTGTGTGTCCAACTCTTACATGGGCAATGCAGTTCCTTTCTCCAAAGAAAGGTCTATATTCTTAAAATAAAGAAGTGCGCGTTTGAGACTAACCTTGTGATACATGGTTCCCCCTGCCCCCCCCCAAAAAAAAAGAAAGTAAAAGAAGGCAAAAGAAGTGTGATGTCTCATAACAGCTGTCACTATAGCTCATTATAATAGCAGGCATTTATTGGATTCTCGCTAGGGGGGCGGGCAGGGTGTGCATCTTGCAAGTTTTGCTGTGGGTTATTCATTTAATCCCAATAGTAACCTTCTAGATAGGAAATGATATTAACCTTACTTTTCCAACAATGGGCCTAGAGTTCAGAGGGGAGAGTAACTTGGCCCAGGTCACATAGTTTACAGATGTCATTGCCACGAGAAGAAGGCAGGTTCCAGGGCTCCTCAGAACCAGTTATTGTTTCCCAAACAAGGGGGTGGGGTGGAGGGATGCTGCTGATGGAGAGCTGTCTGTGGTACATAACTGAAACCGTGTACCTTAGACAAGCAAATCAAAATACGAATATATCAAGTATGCTATGTACATGATTTTAAAGATATTATTGTTTAGGCAAATGCAAATAAAATGAATGGATTACAGGAGAAATATTGAGTCAATAATAATCTAGGTAGTATATGCCAAAAATCTTTCTAAAATTTAATTTTATTGAGATATTCACATACCGTACAGTACATCCGAACTATACAATCAATGGCTCACAGTACCATCACATAGTTGTGCATTCATCATCATGATCATTTTTAGAACATTTGTATTATTCCAGAAAAAGAAATAAGTTGAAAATAGAAAACTCCAAACATCCCATACCCCTTTCCTCACCCTTTTATTGACCACTGGTATTGGACTCTACCCAATTTTAAGACTTACAATAGTGGTAGGTTAACCAAGAGCCGTATTGTCAGTATATCTGTCTATATGTATCTGTCTGTCTGTCTATCTATCTATCTAATCTAATCCATCTATCTATCTAGTCAGTGAAACAGAACAAAACATCCAAAAGTAGATCCACATTACACACTGGCAACTGACTTTTTGTTTGTTTCTATATAGTTTTACAACTATATAGTTATCAAGGACGTGTGCTACTGGATGACACTTCAACAACTTCAGGTATTTCCTTTTAGCTGTTCTAAAACAATAGACACCAAAAAGAAGTATCTTTACAGTGAGTCAGTAGTCACAGTCCAAAAATCTCAACAGTTTATTTAAACAACTGAAATGTAATTTTTTCAGTGGTGAAACTAGAGAAGGCGATAGGCCCTTGACAACTAGTTTTTGAATGAATTAACTCATCATTCCCAGAGTCGTAGTCTCCAAACATAACCAAAGACCCTTACGGTCCAGGGGCAGGGCCACACTCAGAATCCTGCTTTCCCCATAGGGCACAGCCTGGTGCTGAGGACCTGGCAGGCCCTCGGTAAATGCCTCAGAAAGTGTCATGAGGTTGAAGGAGTCCGGATGACCCAACTCCTTAGGCTGGCCTGTCACTGATTTGCTGTGTGACCTGGGGAAAATCACTTTACCTCTCTGAGCCAAGATAATTCCTTTATAAAATGAATAGGAAGGACAGTGTGGTTGTAAAGAATACCCCATTGCTATGTTTCTGGGGAGGGTAAGCAATTAATTCAAGAAATGTGTCTTGGGCACCGCCTGCAGCCATTTTTTTTTCTTAGCACCAGGTTAAGAGCAAAGATTCTGGGGACAATTGACATGGATTTGAATCCTGTCTTCACCACTTTTTATTGTGTTACTTAAATTCCTGGCATCTCAGCTTCTTCATCTGTAAAGTGGGAGTAGTACGGTTTATACACACAGATTGGTTGTGCCACACAACATTCTAAGTGAGAACTGGTAAGTTACTTTTCCACTACCCAAATCATATCTGTTCCCTAAAGGAGTAAAGGTAAGGATGATTGTGGTTTGTGTCTAACATTGTATTAGTCAAAATTAATTTACAGTGAGCAGGGCAGGACACTCACATACTGTCTGCACGTCCTCAAATAACCAGCAGGTGGTGCAGTTGGACTATATTTCAGAAGGTCAGGCCAGCGTGGCACTTAATGCTGTAGAAATATGAGGGGGGAGCGTTCTGCTAGCTTGAGTGCAGGTTCTCAAAATGTTGGCATCATTTCATTACCTGGGGACCTCTTTGAGATGCAAATTCTCCACCCCCACTCCAGAGAGCTGCAGCAGAAACTTGGCAGGGTGGGGGTGGGGGGCATGCTGAGGCACGGCCCAGAGCGCTGCACTTTGACAAGCTCTCTAATCGATGCTATTCTGGCACATTCTCGAATTGGGGAACTGCCACGCTGGGGCAATGCCTTGCAAAAACCAGGCCTTGGCTGTGACTCCAATGTCAGTAAGTGAACAGGGGGCCTTTGGTGAGTCTTCCTACTTAATTGTGGTCCAGAGACCAGCGGTTTCCACATCATTGTGGGGAGTTGTTAGAAAACCCAAGGCCTTTTCCAGCCTACTGGATCAGAATTTGCATTTTGATAAGACTCTGGAAGATTTTTATGCAAATCTTTCCCTTTCCCTACATCTCGTTGCTTTCACTCTTCCTTTCCCTCCTTTCCTTCTTCTCCTTCTCCTCCCCTCTCTTCCTGTTTCTCATCTCTCCGCATTTAGCTCACTTTCCCACTGCAACTCTCACTATATTGCACAAACATGCCACTGCTAACTTCCTGCTCTGAGAAAACTTACTTGAAACCTAGCGAAGGAGACAGGCAGCTAACACATAATACAACACAATGGGCGCCCAAGCGACTGGGGCAAGAGGAGAGAAGGACCCCTGGGGTGGAAGTAACCAGGTGAAAGCCTCACCGAGATGCTGGTGGCTGACTAACATCCAGAAACAGCAATTGCAAGGTTTTCTCTCCTTCCTTCCCGCCCCCCTGCCCTCTGTTGCCCTTTCCCCACTTCACCTGTCTTTTGACCCTTTTTATCTGTGGATAGTTATTTCCCACCATTCAGTGTCCCAAGATGTTTTAGAAACCAAAGCATTTATCGGTGGTTCTGAAAATGTGATCCTAGCACCGGCAGTAATACCATCACCTGGGCACTTGCTAGAAATGTAAATTCTCGGTCTCGTTTGAGACGTACTGAATCAGAGACTGTTTTATACAAGCCCTGTATTCACACCTCTATAAACAGAGATGGACTCTCATGCATGTTAGAGCTTGTGATGGTGGCAGAAATGGTTGGTTGCCTATTCAAGCAATTGGTCCCCACCCTCCTTTCTAATAGAACCAGAGAGCGTTCAAGTTTCAGATGACTAACAATGCGTTGAGAAAGAGCAATTTCTTCCCCTGACACAGGAGAAATAATTATCAATCTAAACCATGATGATTCCATTTTTTTGGTCTAGTTGTAGCAAGTCAGGGCCCCAAGTAAGAGAAGGCACAGTCCAAATAATATGATTTAAAGAGAGCTTATTTAAAATAGACTATAAGGAGTCCAAGGGAGACTGTGAGAAACCTAGACTGGTAACCACAGTACTGCTGCCTTCCCTAGGCTAAGGTTGTCATAGTAGAATCCAGAACAGTGGATTCAAGTAGGGCATACCCCTTGAGAGGAGCAGTGACCTTGGGTGAATGTCTACAGTTGGCTTGAGGTCAGACTCCCTTTCCCCAAAACCCAGGGGCGGTACCCCCCATGATGTCATGGTCTTCTCACCCTCTGACCTCCTTCGGGTAGTGCCCCTGGCTGAAACCAGGCATCCAGGGTATATAGGAACCTATAAAGTGGTCAATCCTGGTCTACACATGTTGTTGGAAAGCAAAGCATGGATCTGGGGTGGAGGGGCAAATGGACCACATTCAACTCCTTAGGCTAGGGGTGGACAGCTGCCCCAGGTCTAGCCCACAAGACGTATAGGAAAGTCAGCTCGGTGCTTCTGGGAAAGTTTTCTAACCCTGATAAAAGAGTGACTGTTACAGGAAGAAGGTCCCTCCCCTTCCTCCTGTTGGGATGCTCTTTGGAAGATTTACTTCTTGGACTTCTGTAGCCACTCTGTGAACACAAGGGGAATGTGGAGGGAATTGCAAATGTGGAGAGAATCTTGACACCTCTGAGTCACTAAAAACCCTTGGAACCACCTAGCTCCAGAATTCTTGTTAGGTAAATCATAAATGTCCCTATAGTTTAAGCTTCTGAGAATTGAGTGTCTTTCTTCACTCTGCCAAATTCGTACTAAATGTGATGAAAAATCTGTGGCGTTGCCTTTAGAAAAAGCAGTGGTAGAATTAATGGACTCTGAAGTTGAAATCAGTTTTGCTTATTCCCCTGGACATGTTTAAAAGGAGCTCCTTTTTTCCTTCTTTGAATAGGGCAAGTAGGATCTAGAAGGCCCCAGAACATGAACATTGGAGGGGTTGTCACTGGTGCTTGGGAAGGGGAGCTTTTGTGGCAGCGAAGCTAAGCAAGCAAGAGCCAAATCTCTGGTCTACTCAAAATGCGTTGTACCGCCTTCATCTGGGCAGGGATCATTGCAAACCCAAGTTTGGCCCAAGGGTGTCTTTGGTAGTTAGGGTACGTATCAGTTTAACCAGGTGATGATGCCCTGTTGTTCTGTTGCCGTGTACTTAAACCATCAGTATGAGAAATTCATTTGTGGCTGATTGCATTTGTGGTTACCTAAGGGGACTTCCACAGATGAGTGAGGTTTAATTTAATTAGCTGGAGGCTAAAAAGAGAGAGGTCAGAAGAGAGCTCAGCAGCTCAGCATACCTCATCTCAGCACTCACAGCTCAGTCCAACGTTTGGTGATGCAGAAAGGAATGGCCCTGGGGAAAGCTGTTGGAACCCAGAAGCCAGGAGAGAAGCCCAGCAGATGTAGCCATGTGCCTTCCCATTGATGGGGAAACTCAGATGAAAGCCAGCTGCTTTTCCTCTGAAGAACTATGAATTTTTAACTCAATAAATCCCCTTATTAAAAGCCAATCCATCTCTGGTGGGTTGCATTTTGGCAGCTTTGGCAGACGAAAACAGGGTCTAATCTCAAAATCACTGTACATCTTCTTCCTAGTCCATGGTCCCAGCTATCAAATGCTTTCACCGAGCCTCAGCTAGAGGCTTGGATTTGGGAGGGCACTCAGCCCTTGGGTTAATTTACTATTGCTGTGTAACAAATTACCACCAATGTAGTGGCTTCAACAACACACATTTACTATCTCGTGTTTCTATGGTCAGGAATGTGGGTACAGATTAGCTGGGGCCTCTGCTCAGGGTCTTACCAGGTCGAAATCGAGGTGTCAGTTGGAGCTAAGCTCCATGTGAGGCTCTTCTAAGTTTACTAGCTTTTGGCAGAGTCCATTTTCTCGCAATTGTAGGACTGAGGACTCCATTTTCCTGCAGCTGTTGGCTGGGAACCACTGTTCACCCCAAAGACGCCTGCGGCTCCTTGTCATGTGTTCTCCAGAGGCAGCACGCCACTCAGGTGTTTGTTTTCTTCAAGGCAGCAGGACCAAACCTCTCTGACTCCTGCTTATTCCGATGGAGTATTAAATAATGGAATGTAGTTGGGGGCGTCGCTGTACCCTCACCCTGTGCCACATCACGTAACCTCATCAAGGAGCAATAATCACATCATATTCACAGATTCTGCCCTGGTAAGGGGAGGGGATGACATAGGGCAGGGAGCCTCAGGGTCGCATTGGAATTTTGCCTACCCCAGCCTTCAGTCAGTGCAATTTTAGAAAATATGCTATTTGGAAATGTTTTATGCATTTGTTTTTAAGAAGATAGAATAATTCACAGATGAAATGCAACAAACACACACACATACATACTTAGGTATGAAACAAAGAATATACTGGTTAAGCTTTGGAAGTAAAATTTAGCAACAGATATAAAAGAAAATGACTTTCTTTACAGCACTGAAATATCTATAAGGCTCCTTATATGTCACACATTTTATACATTTAAGACCTATCTAGGGAGAGTGTTGTTTCTTTGTTATTTCCTGGTGATGGTGGAGCAGTCATTTGAAATAATCCAGAGGTGAAGAGGAACACACTGGTTAAGTCCATGGGCTTTGGTTTAGATGGACTTGGCTTATGTCCCAAATCTCCCACTTCCGACTACAAGGCTTTGGGGTGAAAATGGAAGGCATAAGAATGAAAGAAAAGAGAGAAACAGAAGGTGGATATGAAAAAAAGATGATAGGAAGAGTCTATAGGACTATACACAGCATGGAAACATGCGTTTTTATTGTGACAGGATAACGTATAGATGCAGAAATACTTACACATCTGCCCTCCCACTCCCAGCCCATCCAAGGGAAACTCTCATTTCTAGCTTAGTTCACCCCAGCTCTGCCATCCCGTCCCATTGCCCCACCACCTGCTTATTTCAGCATGAAAAGTTGGCTTCTGTCCCCTCTGCCTGTATGCTAGAACACTCCAATGCAAGATACCCACTTCTCTCTCTTCCTCACGCATTCAGGTCTCTGCTCGAATGCCAGCTCCTCCAGCGTGAAATACCCTCTCCTTTCCCCTTACCAGATTCATTATTCTTCATAGCCCTTGCCACTACTTGACAGTAAATTCTACTTTAGTTTGTTTTTTTGTTCTCTGTATTTTCCAACTAGAATGTAAATTCTATGGAACAGTGGTTCGCTCTGTTTTATTTAGAGCAGTGGCTCTCAAAATGAATCATCAGCATTAGCATCACCTGGGAAATGCAAATTATTGAGCTTTACCCAAGACCAACTAAATCAGAAACCCTGGACCCAGGAATCCCTCCAGATGATTCTGATGCATCCTCTAGTTTGAGAACCACAGATTTATTGCAGCGCCTCCCCCGCAGTCCTACAGCAGTGCTTGTACCTCTTGTTTTAGCTTGCTAGCTGCTGGAATGCAATATACTAGAAACTGAATGGCTTTTAAAAAGGGGAATTTAAGAAGTTGCTAGTTTACAGTTCTAAGGCCGAGAAAATGTCCCAATTAAAGCAAGTCTATAGAAATGTCCAATCTAAGGCATCCACAGAAAGATACCTTGGTTCAGGAAGGCCAATGAAGTTCAGGGTTTCTCTCTCAAGTGGAAAGGCACATGGCAAACATGGCATCATCTGCTAGCTTTCTCTCCAGCTCCCTGGGAGGTGTTTTCCTTCTTCATCTCCAAAGGTCGCTAGTGAAGATGGCGGCTTAGCTAGGTATGGGATTTAGTTTGTCTTCCAGAGCAGTTAGTAAATAGCCAGGAATAGTACAGAACAATGGCTGGGGCCACGTCAGTGACCAGACATACAACGTACCCCAGTCTGGACCAGCTGGACCGGCTGTGAGCCCCCCCAGAACCGTAAGTTCCCCAAGCCACAGCAGCTAGCACCCCTCCCCCACAGGCTGCTTCCCAGAGGGGAAAGGAAAGAGACTTTATCAGTAGCAGGGGCTGAGCCCAATCAAGCTCCAATTGTGGAATTAATTCACAAATTCTGACTACTGAAAATAGGCCTCCAGCTTAGCTGAACCTCATCAAAGCAGAGGTTGCTGATTTTTGCCCCATGCCAAGGGGGCAGGGCTGACAGAAAAAGGAAAAAGAAACAGAGGTTTTTTGGATGGGATAGCGCATAATACTTGAAAGGGTCTGGGCCCTGAAGGAAAGGAGGGGGCACATAGGATCTGAAGGTATACAAAGCAGCATACCATTGGCAAACCAGGGAACAGGGGTCCCGCTCTGAGAAGGATTTTTTCCTTTATTTTCTGTGGCTGTTTCTACAAAGGCTTGACTGCCTTTGGATATAGTGGCAGGACTTCTCAGGCTGCAACTGCCCCAGGCATAGGCAGAAACAAGCTTGTTTGAGAGCTTGTCTGGAGCCCCATGCCTTCCCCAGAAGAGGCCCAACTCAAGTGGATTCCCTCCCTCAAGGAATCCAGACTCCAGGGTTTGGAAAATTGAAGCAATTAAAGCCAGCCTACAACCTCTCCTCTGTCTCCACCATGGCCCCAGCAGGTAGAGTCTGCTGAAGTTAAAGGTACCACATCACCTTATGTTGGTGGGACCCATAGGCAAAAAAAGTGCCACATACTGGGCAGGATAAGAAAAACATACAGTCCAGAGACTTCATAGGAAAATCTTTCAACCTGCTGGGTCTCACCCTCAGGGAAAACTGACATAGATGACTCTTTCCTCCTGACAGGAGGCCAGTTTGGTCTGGGAAAATCTGGTTGGGGTCTATAATACCTAAGTAGAACCTCCTAAAGGTGGGGGTGTGGGGAAGGGACCATACAGGCAGGGAATGAAACAAGAAAACAAGAACTAAAAAATTCTGCTCTGTTAAACAAAACCTAAGCTAGTGGTCCAGAATAAGCTGAACTGAATGTCAAAGAACAGATAGACAAGAAATTCATCCAGCGAGAAAACCCTAAGTAAAGGAAGTGAAAGCAATCTCCAGAATAAACTAGTTAAGGTGATTAAATGCCTAGATGCTTGCAACAAATAACGAATCACACTAGGAAAATTGAAGATATGGCTGTGGTAGTTAGGTTCAGTTGTCAACTTGGCCAAGTGAAGGCACCTAGTTTTGTTGCTGTGGACATGAGCTAATGGTACGTAAACCTCATCTGTTGCTAATTATATCTGCAGTCGGCTAGGAGGCATGCCTGCTGCAATGAATGATGTTTGACTTAGTTGTCTGGTGCTTAAATGAGAGAGCATAATGTAGCATAGCCCAAGCAGCTTGGCATACCTCATCTCAGCACTTGCAGCTCAGTCCTGGCCTTTGGAAATACAGAAAGGAATCACCCTGGGAAAAGTTGTTGGAACCCAGAGGCCTAGAGAGAAGGCCCGAAGAGATTACCCTGAGCCTTCCCACATAAGAAAGAACCTCAATGGAAAGTTAGCTGCCTTTCCTCTGAAGAACTAACAAAATAAATCCCCTGTTATTAAAAGCCAATCTGTCTCTGGTGTGTTGCATTCTGGTAGCTAGCAAACTAGAACAATGGCCCAGTCAAAGGAACAAATCAACAATTCAAATGTGATACAGGAGTTGAAACAATTAGTTCAGAATGTTCAAACACACATGGAAACCCTTATCAAAAATCAAATCAATGAATTGAGGGAGGATATAAAGAAGACAAGGAATGAATAAAAAGAAGAAATCAAAAGTCTGAAAAAAGAAATGACAACTTATGGGAATGAAAGACACAGTAGAAGAGATGAAAAAAAACAATGGAAACCTACAATGTCAGATTTCAAGAGGCAGAAGATAGGATTAGTGAACTGGAGGACGGGACATCTGAAATCTGACAAGCAAAAGAAAATGTAGGGAAAAGAATGGAAAAATATGAGCAGGGACTCAGAGAATTGAATGAAAGCATGAAATGCAGGAATATACGTGTTGTAGGTGTCCCAGAAGGAGAAGAGAAGGGAAAAGAAAGAGAAAAACTAATGGAGGAAATTATCACTGAAAATTTCCCAGCTCTTAAAATTACAGCTCCAACAAGTGCAGCATACCCAGACAAAATAGATACAAATAGACGTACTCCAAGACACTTACTAATCAGAATGTCAGAGGTCAAAGAGAAAGAGAGGATCTTGAAAGTGGCAAGAGAAAAGCAATCCATCACATACAAGGGAAGCACATAAGACTATGTGTAGATTTCTCAGCAGAAACCATGGAGATGAAAAGACAGTGGGATAATATATTTAAGTTACTGAAAGAGAAAAACTGTCAACCAAGAATTCTATATCCAGAAAAATTGTCCTTCAAAAATGAGGGGGAAATTAAAACGCTTTCAGACAAAAAAATCACTGAGAGAATTTGTGACCAAGAGACCAGCTCTGTGAGAAATACTAAAGGGAGCAGCAGAGGCAGATAAAAAAAAAGACAGGAGAGAGAGGTGTGGAGAACAGTGTAGAAATGAAGACTCTCAGTAAAGGTAAAAAGAAGAAAAATTAGATATGACATATAAAATCCAAATGGCAAAATGGTAGAAGAAAGTACTACCCATATAGTAATAACACTAAATGTTAATGGATTAAATTCCCCAATCAAAAGGCATAGACTGGCAGAATGGATTAAAAAACAGGACCTATCTATACGCTGTCTACAGGAAACACATCTTAGACCCAAGGATAAACATAGGTTGAAAGTGAAAGGTTGGGAAAAGATATTTCATGCAAATAACAATCAGAAAAGAGCAGGAGTAGCTATATTAATATCCAACAAATTAGACTTCAAATGTAAAACGGTTAAAAGAGACAAAGAAAGACACTATATTAATAAAAGGAACAATTCAACAAGAAGACATAACAATCATAAATATTTATGCGCCAAGCCAGAATGCTCCAAAATACATGAGGCAAACACTGAAAAGAGAAATAGACACATCTACCATAATAGGTGGAGATTTCAATTCCCTACTCTCATCAATGGGCAGAACATCTAGACAGAGGATCAATAAAGAAACAGAAATTTGAATAATACAATAAATGAACTAGACTTAACAGACATTTATAGAACATTACACCCCACGGCAGCAGGATACACCTTTTTCTCAAGTGCTCATGGATCATTCTCAAGAATAGACCATATACTGGGTCACAAAGCAAGTCTCAAGAAATTTAAAAATTTTGAAATCATACAAAACACTTTCTCAGATCATAAAGGAATGAAGTTGAAAATCAATAATAGGCAGAGTGCCAGAAAATTCACAAATATATGCAGGCTCAACAACACACTTTTAAACAACCAGTGGGTCAAGGAAGAAATTACAAGAGAAATCAGTAAATATCTTGAGGCAAATGAAAATTAAAACACAACATATCTGAACTTATGGGATGCAGCAAAGGCAGTGCTAACAGGGAAATTTATTACCCTAAGTGCCTATATCATACATCATTTCAAACCAGCACACCCCTCAAAATTTATTGAATGCATGAATGAAATTCAGAGCTGGTCTTACGCATTCTTCTGATGCAAAATTAGAGGATTGGCTAAAGAGGAGCTGGATTTGAGGACAAAAGGAGGCAAAAAATTAAATAAAAATTAAAGGGCCGAGATCAAGTTTCAAAGAATTACTAAAAACAAGAGAACAGATACGTGAAGCAATATTTGCTAGAAATAGGAAGAGAAGGTTTTGGAAAGTTTTAAAAAGAGGTCCAGGAACAGCTGAGTTCTGTGAAAACAGGGAATGAGAAAATAAAGGTGGAGTTTTAAAAAGTGTTGCTGTGATTCTACATCACTTCATTGCTGTAATGTACAGGAGCTAAAATACAGACCTTGAGTTACATTGAAATTATTATATTTTTGAAGGCAGACTGTGCTTCTTGCAATGTGACCACTTTCTGGGACTGAATCACATGTGTCATGATTTTATAGGGTTACAGTGATTTATGCCCACTGTCAGCAACATCTTCATCATAATTATCCATTGTGAGAACCCAATCCATGATTGAGTTCTGTGAAACTCTGCCATATGGTGAAAGAGCCTGGACTTTGCATCATGTGGACCTGACATCAAATCCTTGGACCCTTGCTTAGTAATTGTGTCTGGAGGCTCCTTAGTTGAATTCTCCGAGCACTATGAGGGACATGCTGCCTGCCTTGATGAGTTAACGAGAGTTAACTGTGTATAATACATTCTAAAACAAAAGCTCATTGGTGCCACTCAATAAATAACCATCCCTTTTTCCATTTCCCCTGCTTTCCTTCTTATTAAAGTTACAATGAAGCACCAAACACACCTTGGGGATTATACAACCAATAAAATTAAAAGGCCCAAAGTTGAGTGACATCTCGCCCAAAGATGCAGGAGTGATGAATGTGAGCGTAGCTGTACCAAACTTTAAGCTGAATGAATTGAGAACAAACAAGATGAGTCAGGCATTGTGGTGTTAATCACTTGGATGAGCTTGAAAGATGAGAGTGAGCAGATTTTCAGAAAATTCCAGCCAAGCAACTCTCAAAGAAACAGGATTAGTGTCTGACAATTGCTGAGCTTTCCTTTGACCTTTGGAGGGTAAGTGACAGTCTATTTTCCTTCTGCAGGTGTGGAACTGCAAGGCCTGTTAGGATCTCCAAATAATGTGGTGCTCTAGTTGGAAGTGTGCTACATCTCCACACAGGGTCACTGAGGGTTCTGAGCAATCATTTCCTCCATGTCACTGGGGTCACTGAGGATAGAGGTAGTAGGAGGCCCCAGCCTGGACTGATATGATGGAAGATCTCTCCTACCATCAGTGTCCACATGCTGGGGTGGGAAGACCACCTGACAGGGGTACTGAAAGCAAAACCAAGTGACTGATACAATGAGGTCATTGGACATATAAAGTAGATACAACTGCTATTTACTGAAGGCCAGTAATGTGCCAAATATTGTGCCATGTGCTCCTTACAGATACAGATATGGGAACTGAGTCTCAGGGGGGTCATAACTTATCCAAGGACACAGAGCTTGGCCACGTGGCACCAGGATGCAAGTTTAGATCTTGCATTTAGCACCACACTCAAGTTCCTTCTATTATGTGTCGCTAAGAACTGACCTAGAATAATATGGCTTAGTTATTTGCAGTCATGTTAGAAAACCGGAAGATTTGAACAAGAGAGAAGCTGTTCCTTAAACCTTTTTTCTTTTACACGGGCAGGCACAGGGAATCGAACCTGGGTCCTTGGGCATGGCAGGCAAGCACTCTTACCTGCTGAGCCACCGTGGCCCGCCCTGTTCCTTAAACTTTTATGTAACTTTACAAATTGATCTACTCTCTCTGAGACTTACCTGTAAATAGAGATAATATTCTCATAACTTGGCAAAATAACACATAAGCAATTGTGAAGTGCTTTGCTTTTTCTAGGATGCTATTGTAACTCTTCTTACTCATCACTAAGTCCGTTTACTGCCATTCACAGGAGTGGCAGGGCTTTAAAACAGGCATCAACTCTGCCACTTTTCTTGTTAACCTCAGTTTCCTCATCTATAAAATGGAGATAATAGCTTCTAGGTTGTGAGGATTAAATTAATTATTCAAATCACTTGGTATAGTGCATAGTCAATTAGTGGTGGCTCTAATATCATCCTTAAGATAAACATGGAGGGAAAAAGCAGTTGCCTCTAACCAGCGATGTTGAAAACTGTAAGAAATGCAACTTGATTTTCCTTGGCAATGGGGTTGGCAGTAGTAAGCTCTTGTCTTGTCTTCTAGAAATAAAATGTGTGGGATAGTGGAGAAAGCACTGTACTCTGTTTTGGAAAACACTATCATATGAGCATATGCCTCGGTCTTCTCATTTGTAAAATAAGTTTGGTTTAGGTCAATGACCCTGAAAGTGTGGTCTGTGGAGTATTGGTTCCAAAAAATGGGTGG
Organism: Tamandua tetradactyla; assembly: GCF_023851605.1. NCBI lineage: Eukaryota > Metazoa > Chordata > Mammalia > Pilosa > Myrmecophagidae > Tamandua > Tamandua tetradactyla. The sequence goes on along the minus strand of NC_135327.1, from coordinate 31,516,777 downwards.
AGGGATCTTAAGAATTAAAGTTTTAGTTTGCTAAAGAGGTGCTAAGCAAATTAAACAGCTTCTTTCTATTGTGGAACTTCTCAGAGTTTTAAGGTGCCAATGGATGTGGTAGGTCTCCAAGATGGGATCTGGTAGGCTGTATTTCCTAAACTCATTTGAAAGGCACTTTGGAAACATTTTACCATGCCATTTCTGAAGCATCTGCAGATCTATAGAAGGATGTGTTCTCTAGAGGATAGTAACACAGATTTTCTAGTTACCGACTGAAGTTATTGATAAGGCAAAGCTTCTTTACTTTTTTATCTTCGGAGTTGGATGCAGTTATTCAGTTTTTTCCCCTCTTTTGAACTGGGAATACAAATTCAATTGGACCACTGGTTCCTGCACAATTAATTAAGAGGATTGCATTTAAATTTAGAATTAAGGGGAAATTAGTAGTCATATTAATGATTTGTATTCTGAGTCACTGATAAAACACAATTACAAACCAACCTCAAAGCAAGCCCTGTCTTGTATTAATTAAGAAACATTGAAGCCATAAGATGGCAGTCAGAATGATCTGAAGCCTTTAAAACAGAACAGTTATGAAAGCAACGGTCTCCAAACTTTGCTTTTGATTATAATATTAACTTTATTCATGATATTCTTAAATAATAGAACTACTAAACAAAAATATAATGATAGCTAATAATTATCAAAGTGCTTTTCAATACTTGATTCTGTTGATTATATCATCAATTTCATCTTTATGAAACAGGTCCTATTACTTTGCTCCTTTTTTTGCAGGGGAGGAAATAGAGGCAGAATAACTAAGACAATTTCTTGAAGCTATAACAGTTCATAAAGGAGTGTTCAAGTCCTGCCTTCAGCAATCTCTAGCTGAGTGGCATTGGCTAGTTGGTTTCTCTGCTTTAAGCTTAATCCTGGGCACAAATGGAATAACAGTATTAGCATCTAAATACTAGGTTTGCTGTGAGAATTAAATGAGATACTGCATCTATTGAATGCAGAAGGGTGCCTGATGCACTATTATTTTTAGGTCGTTGTTATCATTACTGTGTTGGCATCTGAGCTACAAGGTTGCAAATCTTTCTCAGAAATGGGTGCTCTTTTCTCTAAAATGTAAGTATAACTGTGCGTAGATGAGACAAAGGATAAAAGATACGCTGTTCTTCAGTGAGAAGTGTTCTAAGGGTTTTGTGTGTACCAAAAATTTAGAATAAAATCAACCCGCAACCTGGGGCAGTAGGAGCACTCTCAGAGCAGTGACGGGAGTACAAAGCATGGCAGCTGCTTTGGAGAACTGTTTGGCAGGATCTAATAAAGTTGAAGCTGCATATCCTGATGACTTGGCAATTCCGTAATACCTGGGAGAAACTCACCCCTGTGCATGAGGAGACATGGTTCGGAATGCTTATGGGCAGGAGGATTTGAAATAGTAGAAGCTGAAAACAAACCAGAGTTCCAACACCCGGACAAGGGTAAATAAATTGGGATACAGTCATTCAATGGAATATTAAACTGCAGTTAAAGTAATGGATTAGAGGGATATATATTAGCAAGATAACATCTCAAAAGCATAATATTGAATAAAAAGCAAACTTCAAAAGATATATGCAGAATGAAGCCCACAAACAATACTAAATATTGATTACAAATATGTTCATACATAGCACCGGTATAAAGCATGCTTGGGATAAATAATTTCAAATTCAGGAAGCCAGAAGAGCTTGTATTTCTGGGAATGGAAGAAGGGGGAATGGGTTTGCTGAAAAGAAATCAGGGAAATTCAACTGTATCTGTAATATTTTATTTCTCATAAAAGTATTGGAAATAATATGTTTTTATTATTTTGTCAGACTGCAGTTAAATGACAAAAGCTAAGATTTTATAAAATGACAAAAAAAGATTTTATAAAGTTGGGTGGTGGAAACTTTTCTGAATGCTTGAAATATTTCATAGTTTAAAGAATAATATTTTATTATGTCTTCTCTTTCACTCTCTTCTTTCGCTCTTGGTTTTACGGTTTCACTGAGTCTGCACCTCGGTTACCTTTAGCACCTTACGGCTAGGTACGTGTCTTTTGGGATGGCAATTTCTTCTGTCCCTAGGCTCCTGTAAGAGGTCGTGGGTTTATAGATTTCAGTTCCGAGTGCTACAACTCATTTACTGCTGAGTTCAGATTTGCGGTCATAAAGTGCAGGCTGGAGTCCAGTTGAGTTAATTATTTAATGTGGCTTCCTCTTGGCTGTGTGAGCTGCTTGGGCTCTCTGGAATAGTCAACTCATTCACACCCTGTGGCTCACAGAGGCAGAACGCTAGGGAGGTGACATGGCTGTTGAGGACGAGAAAGCTCGGTGACAATCACCCCTCCCTGACACCTCCCTGAGAGTTTCCTGTTCAACTCATCCACAGTGTGGATAGGGCAGATCAAGGAAATCAGGTGCCTGCACAGTCATTTTTTGACCTACTAAGGAGAAGTTCAGGGAGGACAGAGAGATTTGTGACTTTCCAGTTAAAGTGCAACTTCAACCAAAGGGAGATGAGGTGGACAGTGGGCAGGACGAGGCATGGGGTTCATGGAGGATCATGTCACTGGGGGCAAATTCCTTGCGTATGTGTGTAAGTGAAACAGCATTAAAACAAACGCATCAAATCTAAAGCAGATAACTTTTCATATAGTACCATGTAAGTTCCCAATTCAGCGTGCCCGTAAAATATCATACCACAAACTAACACCTAAACAGTTGACAGACAGGGCTTTTGCATCCCTTAAGGAACTTATATTCCAAAGAAGCCAGGTGAAAGCATACAGCAATTCTTCCCTGTTGTCCACTTTGTGTTGGGTCAGTTTGTTTCAAGCACACACCTTTTCTCCTTTTCACGTATTCATTTTGTTTCTTTTTTTAAATTTTTTTAAATTTTTATTTTTTTATTTTTTTATTTTTTTATTTTTTTTTTTTTAAAGAGAGAGGGAGGAAGGGAAGGAAAGACAGAGAGAACGAAGGAAGGATGGAAGGAAGAAAGGGAAACATCTTTAAACATTTTCTTGTTTTATTATATTTTGTTTGTTTGTTTGTTTTTTTACATGGGCTGGGGCCGGGAATCGAACCGAGGTCCTCCGGCATGGCAGGCAAGCACTCTTGCCCGCTGAGCCACCGCGGCCCGCCCCTAAATTTTTATTTTTTATTTATTTTTATTTTTTTTATTAATGGAAAGAAAAAAAAAGAAATTAACACAACATTTAGAAATCATACCATTCTACATATGCACTCAGTAATTCTTAACATCATCACATAGATGCATGGTCATCGTTTCTTAGTACATTTGCATCGGTTTAGAGGAACTAGCAACACAACAGAAAAAGATATAAAATGTTAATATAGAGAAAAGAAATAAAAGTAGTAATAATAGTAAAAAACAAACAAACAAACAAACAAAAAACCCCCAAAAACCCCCTATAGCTCAGATGCAGCTTCATTCAGTGTTTTAACATGATTACTTTACAATTAGGTATTATTGTGCTGTCCATTTTTGAGTTTTTGTATCTAGTCCTGTTGCACAGTCTGTATCCCTTCAGCTTCAATTACCCATTGTCTTACCCTGTTTCTAACTCCTGCTGGACTCTGTTACCAATGACGTATTTCAAGTTTATTCTAGAATGTCCGTTCACATCAGTGGGACCATACAGTATTTGTCCTTTAGTTTTTGGCTGGACTCACTCAGCATAATATTCTCTAGGTCCATCCATGTTATTACATGTTTCATAAGTTTATCTTGTCTTAAAGCTGCATAATATTCCATCGTATGTATATACCACAGTTTGTTTAGCCATTCTTCTGTTGATGGACATTTTGGCTGTTTCCATCTCTTTGCAATTGTAAATAACGCTGCTATAAACATTGGTGTGCAAATGTCTGTTTGTGTCTTTGTCCTTAAGTCCTCTGAGTAGATACCCAGCAATGGAATTGCTGGGTCGTATGGCAATTCTATATTCAGCTTTTTGAGGAACTGCCAAACTGCCTTCCACAGTGGTTGCACCATTTGACATTTCCACCAACAGTGGATAAGTGTGCCTCTTTCTCCGCATCCTCTCCAGCACTTGTCATTTTCTGTTTTGTTGATAATGGCCATTCTGGTGGGTGTGAGATGATATCTCATTGTGGTTTTGATTTGCATTTCTCTAATGGCCAGGGACATTGAGCATCTTTTCATGTGCCTCTTGGTCATCCGTATTTCCTCTTCTGGTAGGTGTCTGTTCAAGTCTTTTTCCCATTTTGTAATTGGGTTGGCTGTCTTTTTGTTGTTGAGTTGAACAATCTCTTTATAAATTCTGGATACTAGACCTTTATCTGATATGTCATTTCCAAATATTATCTCCCATTGTGTAGACTGTCTTTCTACTTTCTTGATGAAGTTCTTCGATGCACAAAAGTGTTTAATTTTGAGGAGCTCCCATTTATTTCTTTCTTTCTTCAGTGCTCTTGCTTTAGGTTTAAGGTCCATAAAACTGCCTCCAGTTGTAAGATTCATAAGATATCTCCCTACATTTTCCTCTAACTGTTTTATGGTCTTAGACCTAATGTTTAGATCTTTGATCCATTTTGAGTCAACTTTTGTATAAGGTGTGAGATACGGGTCTTCTTTCATTCTTTTACATATGGATATCCAGTTTTCTAGGCACCATTTATTGAAGAGATTGTTCTGTCCCAGGTGAGTTGGCTCTACTGCCTTATCAAAGATCAAATGTCCATAGATGAGAGGGTCTATATCTGAGCACTCTATTCGATTCCATTGGTCGATATATCTATCTTTATGCCAATACCATGTTGTTTTGACCACTGTGGCTTCATAATATTCATTTTGTTTTTTGTGGGAAGTTGAGTAAGAAAGAGCCTTGGGTTACTGGAGTTACTGGAGCTACAGTGGTGACAGCTTCCTGTAGTATTCTGGGACTAGAGGTATGATCAAAGGCCCTTCTCATCTTTCTTTCTTCTCTAGCCAGTGTTCTGATGAGGTGAGAAGCTGGTCCAGGAGCTCCTGTGGGGAATGTCATTTCCCATTTCAGCAGGAGTGGACTGTGGCTGTCAAGCACATGGGCTTGGGTGCTGACAGTTATGGATTCAATTTGTATAACCTGATACAAGTTACTCCTCTGAGATATAACCTTCCCAGCATCTAATGAATGCTTGAGACATATTAATTTCATTTGTAAAACATGTCTTCTGTTTACCCCTCTGGTGGAAACAGACAAGACCTGCTATATTAGTTTCCCAGCTGCTAAAACAAATACTATATAACAGGTGGCTTAAACAGTGGGAATTTATTAGCTTATGGTTTTGAGTCTAAGAGAAGTCCAAAATCAAGGCATCAGCAAGGCAATTCCTTCTCCCCAAATGCTATGGCATTCTGGGGATGGCTGCCAGCAATCCTTGGTCCTTGGCTTTTTTTTGTCATGTGACAATACAGATGGCCACATTTTTTCCTTTCTCTTCTGGGTCTCATTGACTTCCAGCTTCTGCTGTTCCCTGTAGCTTCTCCTTCCATGACTGATTCCCATTGTCTTAAGGACTTCAACCATATTGGATTGAGACCTACCCTCATACTTTAACTAATAACATCTTCAAAGGTCCTATTTACAAATGGGTTCACACCCACAGGATCAGAGGTTGGGACTTGAAGATGCCTTTTATGGAGAACATGATTAAATCCCAAATACCTGCCATCACAATTTTAAAATGTTTTTTAAAAATCAAATTTTCATTCCTTTTTGAATTGGTAATATATTCACATGTTTGAAAAGTGACTAAAGGCTTCATAGCACCCAGTTTCCCTTCAGAGAAGAACTCACTATATTATCATTTTTAGAAGTACACAGATTATGAATACATGAGCCAGCACATGGATTTCCAAACAGTAACATATCAGGCTATTTTGCCTTTTTTTTAGTCACCTAATATATCTTGCATATAAGTTTCTTCCTGTGATATAAAAAGTTAGCCCACTCTTTCTTAGGGATGCATTGTTTACTGAATGGAATCTTTCGTTTTTTCAGCCATTCTTTCAGCCTGGCTTTTGCAATAAAGGGCAGGGGATTTGTGTTTAGTTTACTTATTTTATTCATTTGCTTGTTTGTTTTACTTCTTTGGGTCTTTTCCCCTCCTGGAGCCTTGATTCCATCATCCAAGGGTTCCAGTGGTTTGAGAAGCTCTGTGATGCACTGACTAGTGGAAAGTAAGGAAGACTTCCTGGAGGAGGTGAGGACTAAACTGAGACCTAAAGGATGAGTAGTTTCACTAAGCAAGAAAGATAGACAAGGGTCTCCTGGAACAGTGAGTGTGGTCCATATCACCAATCCACATCAATTCAGTGTGTACATTTTGTGTGGCAATTTGACATTGTTGTAGCATCCAAGCTGTGGTCACTGGATTCATCTTGCTGCATGTGGTATAGACCAGATTGGGTGATACCAAACTCACAAGGGGTGTGGGTGGGTCACATGTGGTACAAACTACATACAAAGAACATGTATCCATACACGATGGATTGGAAGCTAAAACAAACAAAAATGTCCAAAACTGGTCCTCCGTCACAGATGGTTTGGAGAATACTGTTCCAAACAGAAAACAGATGCTTTCGAGGAACTGAAGGAAGCTCAGTGTGGTGGGGGTTCGAGTGTGAGAATGCAAGTAGTAGAAGGTAAGTGTGAAAAAGGAGGGGTCAGAGCTTATTACCCTGATTAAGGAATCTAGGGCCCCCAGTTGGGAACCACTCTTATAATTCATTTGAAATATTTGGCCTCAGTAATCAACATTGTTCAATGTCTCCAGCATCTAGTCATCTTTCACTTACCAGGAATACTAGGAGAAAAATTCCTCCACTCATGAGATTTTGTTTCATTTCCCCACCTATTAGTTACAAACATCCTCAACAGTATATTTTTTAAACAGCAACTTCTATGATGAAGCTTTCCTCCCTGTTACAGGCTATTCTCCATATTAAAAAGCAGATATTTAGCAAGATCTTGCTTCATGAATACAAAAGGGTAGGATTCTCTGTACTCCCCTATGGAAATCCATCCATGGTGTAAACTTACCTGATTGATGCTTCTTGTCCTCTTATTTAGAAATTTGCTATAACTTTCACGGGTATTTGGCTTTCACTGTTGCTTCTAGTCTATTTCCAAAGGCAGACAAGATTTTGATTCTTTAAATAGTTTTACTTTTTTTAACTTTTTTATTAATTAAAAAAATTAATAACAAAACATTAAGATATCATTCCATTCTACATATACAATCAGTAATTCTTAATATCATCACATAGTTGCATATTCATCATTTCTTAGAACATTTGCATCGATTTAGAAAAAGAAATAAAAAGACAACAGGAAAAGAAATAAAATGATAACAGAGAAAAAAAAGATTATATATACCATATCCCTTACCCCTCGCTTTCATTTACCACTAGCATTTCAAACTAAATTTATTTTAACATTTGTTCCCCCCATTATTTATTTTTATTCCATATGTTCTACTCTTCTGTTGATATAGTAGCTAAAAGGAGCTTCAGACACAAGGTTTTCACATTCACAGAGTCTCACTGTGAAAGCTATATCATTGTTCAATCATCATCAAGAAACATGGCTACCGGAACACAGCTCTACATTTTCAGGCAGTTCCCTCCAGCCTCTCCTCTACATCTTGAACAACAAGGTGATATCTACTTAATGCATAAGAATAACCTCCAGGATAACCTCTCAACTCTGTTTGGAATCTCTCAGCCATTGACACTTAGTCTCATTTCACTCTTCCCCCTTTGGTCGAGAAGGTTCTCTCAATCCTTTGCTGTTAATTCTCAGCTCATTCTAGGGTTTTTCTCAGTCCCTTGATGCTGAGTCTCAGCTCATTCCGGGATCTCTGTCCCACGTTGCCAGGAAGGTCCACACCCCTGGGAGTCATGTCCCACGCAGAGAGGGGGAGGGTGTGAGACTGCTCATCGTGTTGGCTGGAGAGAGGGGCCACATCTGAGCAACAAAAGAGGCTCTCTTGGGGGTGACTCTTAGGCCTAAATTTTAAGTAGACTTGACCTATCCTTTGTGGGGTTAAGTTTCATATGAACAAACCCCAAGATTGGTGGCTCAGCCTATAGCTTTGGTTGTTCACACTGCTTGTGAGAATATCAAGAATTCAACTTGGGGAAGTTGAATTTCTCCCCACTCTCGCCATTCCCCGAAGGGGGCTTGCAAATACTTTTCCAGTCACTGATCAAATCACTCTGGGATTCATCGGGGCATCACTCTGGACAAACCAACAAAATCTCATGTCCTACCTGAGATTCCAAGTACTTATGACATTCAATCAAACTATCTACATGAGTTATATTAGGAAATGCTCTAGTCAAAATCTAAATTTTGTAACAAATAAACATTTTTTGCTTTAGTCTCACATATAAGGTGACATTTTAAAGTATTAATTATCATCTATTTTCAGCACCCTTAAATAATGACATTCCTTTGTTCTTCCTCATGCAAAAACATTTTTAAAATTTGTACATTGTACATTTCACTATTATTATACACTCTAGGCATTCCTAGATTATACCATCTTGATCTTTACCATCTATCTTTCTTTATGATTTCATTTATGTCCCCAGCCCTCCTCCCTCTATCATTCTCACATGCAGCTTCATTCAGTGTTTTAACATAATTACATTACAGTTAGGTAGTATTGTGCTGTCCATTTCTGAGTTTTTATATTCAGTCCTGTTGCACAATCTGTATCCCTTCAGCTCCAATTACCCAATATCTCACCCTATTTCTATCTCCTGATGGTCTCTGTTACCAAGGAAATATTCCAAGTTTATTCACTAATGTCAGTTCATATCAGTGAGACCATACAGTATTTGTCCTTTTGTGTCTGGCTAATCATACTCAGCATAATGTCCTTAAGGTCCATTCATGTTGTTACATACTTCGTAACTTTATCCTGTCTCACAGCTGCATAATATTCCATCTTATGTAAATGTCACAGTTTGTTTAGTCAACTGTCTGTTGATGGACATTTTGGCTGTTTCCATCTCTTGGTAATTGTTAATAATGCTGCTATAAACATTGGTATGTAAATGTCCATTTGTGTCCTTGGCCTCGTGTCCTTTGAGTAGAGACAGCATATAGATGGGTCCTGTTTTTTAATCCATTCTGCCAGACTATGTCTTTTGATTGGAGGGTTTAATCCATTAACATTCAGTGTTATTACTGCATGGGTAGTACTTTCTTCTACTATTTTGCCTTCTGAATTTTATATGTCCTTCTAATTTTCCTTCTTTTTACCTTTACTCATAGTCTTCCTTTCTACACTCTTCTCCACACCTCTCTCTTCTGTCTTCATATCCGTCTCTAGTGTTCCCTTTAGTATTTCTTGCAGAGCTGGTCTCTTGGTCACAAATTCTCTCAGTGATTTTTTGTCTGAAAATGTTTCAATTTCTCCCTCATTTTTGAAGGACAGTTTTGCTGGATATAGGATTCTTGGTTGGCAGTTTTTCTCTTTTAATAATTTAAATATATTATCCCACTGTCTTCTCACCTCCATGGTTTCTGCTGAGAGATCTGTGCATAGTCTTATTGGGCTTCCCTTGTATGTGATGGATTGCTTTTCTCTTGCTGCTTTCAAGATCCTCTCTTTCTCTTTGACCTCTGACATTCTGATTATTAAATGTCTTGGAGTATGTCTATTTGGATCTATTCTCTTTGGGGTACGCTGCACTTCTTGGATCTGTAATTTTAAGTCTTTCATAAGAGTTGGGAAATTTTCAGTGATAATTTCCTCCATTAGTTTTTCTCCTCCTTTTCCCTTCTCTTCTCCTTCTGGGACACCCACAACATGTATATTCGTGCGCTTCATATTGTCTTTCAATTCCCTGATCCCTGCTCATATTTTTCCATTTTTTTTCCTACAGTTTCTGTTTCTTGTCAGATTTCAGACGTTCCGTCCTCCAGTTTTGAAATCCTATGTTCTGTCTCTCGAAATCTACCATTGTAGGTTTCCATTGTTTTTTTCATCTCTTCTGCTGTGTCTTTCATTCCCATGAGTTCTGTGATTTGTTTTTTCAGAATTTCAGTTTCTTCTTTTTGTTCTTTCCTTGCCTTCTTTATATCTTCCCTCAATTCATTGATTTGGTTTTTGATGAGGTTTTCCATGTCTGTTCGTACATTCTGAATTAATTGTTTCAGCTCCTGTATGTCATTTGAATTGTTGGTTTGTTCCTTTGACTGGGCCATATCTTCGATTTTCCTAGTGTGATTTGTTATTTTTTGCTGGCGTCTAGGTATTTAATTATCTTAATTAGTTTATTCTGGAGATTGCTTTCCCTTCTTTTATCTAGGGTTTTCTTGCTGGATGAATTTGTTGTCTCTGTTCACTGACATTCCATTCAGCTTTATCTGGACCTTTAGCTTAAGTTTTGTTTAAAAGAGAATTTTTCAGTTCTTGTTTTCTTGTTTCTTGCCCTGCTTGTGTGGTGCCTTCCCCCCCCACACACACTTAGGAGGGTCTACTTAGATATTCTATATCCCAGCCAGATTTTCCCAGACCAAACTGGCCTCCTATCAGGAGGAAAGAGTCACCTGCATCGGTTTTCCCTAAGGGTGAGACCCAGCAGCTTGAAAGACTTTCCTGTGAAGTCTCTGGACTCTGTTTTTCTTATCCTGCCCTGTGTGTGGTGCTTCTCTGACTGCAGGTCCCACCAGCATAAGATGATGTGGTACCTTTAACTTTGGCAGACTCTCCCTGCTGGGGGCATGGTGGAGACAGAGGAGAGGTTGTAGGCTGGTTTTAATGGCTTCAAATTACCAAGTCCTGGTGTCTGAATTCCTTGATGGAGGGATTCCACCTGAGTTGGGCTTCACCCTTCCCCTGGGAAAGGCACAGGCTCCAAACAAGCCCCCAAAAGAGCTCACTTCTGCCTATGCCTGGGGCCATTGCAGCCTGAAAAGCCCTGCTGCTGTATCCAGAGGCAGTCAAGCCTTTGTAGATACACAGCCACAAAAACCTGTTTCCTTCTTTTTTCTTCCCCCCCTTTCCCTGTCAGTCCTGCCCCCTTGGTGCCGGGGCAAAAATGAGCAACCTCCGCTTTGATCAGGTTCACCTAAGCTGGAGGCCTATTTTTAGTAGTCAGAATTTGTTAATTAGTTCCACAATTGGCGTTTGATTGTGCCCAGTCCCTGCTGCTGGTGAAGTCCTTTCCTTTCCCCTCTGGGAAGCGGCCTGTTGGGGAGGGGCACTGGCCGCCGCAGCTTTGGGAACTCACGGTTCTGGGGGTGGTTCGCAGCCAGTCCAGCTGGTCCAGACTGGGGTACGCTGTGTGTCTGGTCACTGACGTGGCCCCAGGAGCTGTTCTGTACTGTTTCTGGTTATTTCGTAGTTGTTCTGGAGGACGAACTAAAACGCACACATTGTTAAGCCGCCATCTTGACCCGGAACCCGCATCTAGTTTTACTTTTTATTCAGTGGCTCGCTTTATTCCTTCATGGGCTTCACTAACTGTCACTCTTTTGCACCACCCTTCTCTCCTGTTAGGTGAGCCAGACCTAGCTCTGGTTTGGGACTCTGGCCTAATACATCTCACTTAAAATATATGGCATTGATGTCTTCCAAAAGCTGCGGTACTTCAAAAAAGTTTCCACTTTTTAATTTTAATTAAACCTACAGAAATGTCGGAAGATTAACACCATGAGTTCCTCTTTACCCTTCATCCAGATTCTTCACATTGTTAAAATTTGGTTGCATGTATTTCTCTCTTTCATAATGTAGATTATGTATAATAAACATATGAAATAATTTCATAAGCATGCATTATTTTCTGTTAAATCAGTTGAGAGTGAATTGCAGACATCAGACCCCTTTACTCCCAAAAACCACAGCATATCTCCTAAGAGCAAGGGTATTCTCTTATGTAATTTAGTGCAATTATTGAATTCAGAAAAATTAACATTAATTCAATATTATTATCAGTACAGCCCATATTCAAGTTTTGCAAAATGCCACCCTAAATGTCATTTAAAGCAAGTATTTTTCCTGTCCAAGGGGTAGGATCATATATTGTATCTTCATGTCTCTCTCTGTAGTCCACTTTAATCTAGAATGTTCTCTGAAGAATCAGAACAACTTCATTTTGGGTTTGTGTTTCTGATCACTTCCTCCTGATTAGAATTGGGTGAAACATCATGTTTTGCTCTTCTCAGTGTATCGTATCGGGAGGTGGAGATGTCAGTCTTCCCCTTGATTGGTGATGTGAACGTTTTTCTTTATTAGAGAAATGTGTTTACAGAAATGAATATCATGCATAAAATGTAGGATTCCCATATGCCAACCTAGAATTAACACCCTGCATTGGTGTGGAATACTTGTTACAATAGATGAAATCACATGTTCATAATTGTACTATTCACTATAGTTCATGGTTTAACTTAGGGTTCACTGTGAGGGCATTTCCATGGACTTTTTCAAAAAAAATTTATTCTTTTACATAGCATATATACAACCTAACATATGTTAGGTTGACTTTTAACCACATTCGGATATATAATTCAGTGCTGTTATTTCCATTCACCATGTTGTGCTACCATCACCTCCATCCCTTATAAAAACATTGCCATCGTTTCAGATAGGAACCCTGTACATTTTAAGCCTTCACTTCCATTCCCTGTCCCACCCTGTCCCTTGGTAATCTATATACTAGATTATGACTCTTATGAATTTGCTTATTCTATTTGTTTCATATCAGTGAGGGCATACAATATTTGTCCTTTGGTGTCTGCTTTATTTCATTCAACATGATGTCTTCATGTCGTCGCATGTTGCTTGTAAATCTTAGTCACTTGGTTTGAAAATTTAAGATTCAGTTGACTGCAATGGGCTTATTGTCACAATTGCATCCTTGAGCCTAGAGCTTGCTTTACAGGAGCAGGGCCTGTCTGAGCAGGACCCTTCTTCACACACAGAAAAGAAAGCTGAGTCTCTGCCAGCCCCTGTGTAGATGACTTGGGCAACCCGGCAGGGCAGACTCTGCTCCATATACAGAGCTGCCTCCTAGTGGGCAGACACAGGAAGGGACAGTAACTGATATGAATAAATAAGCTGATTTCAAATTCTAGAAGTGCTATAAGGAAAGGGGACAGAGTTAGGCAGGGATCCTATCCATGAAACAGTCACTATCCATGAAACAAAGCCCCTTTCCTCCTGGGGTTTCCCTGCCAGGTGGAGATCAAGGATAAACAAGTTAATAATGATGTCATAAGTCAGGTGGTGATAACTGCCTGAAGAGACACAAAGCAGGTAAGGCAGAGCATGTCTCAGACTCGGAGGGTGTCTCCTTCATGGATATCACCCTTAGTGGGATGGGAAGATGTTGGCAGGTTGGAACAAGGAGTGATACAGTCTATCCATCAAAAGTGCCACTTTGGCCACTTTGTGCAGAAATCTATGGAGCAAAATATGGAGTTTGTGCCAAAGGGGAAACCAGTATCCAGATGCAAGGTGGAGGAGGCTCTGCAAGAACTGTGATAGACTATCCTCACCTGGCCTCTCCAGTGCCTCATGAGGAATGTTCAGTATTTGCTGGTGAGTGAATGAACAAAAGAAACAATGCATTAGCTCCTATTATTATTAATTTTCAAATAAAAATTAATCTGATTGATGATGGCTTTGGACTGTGCCAATTCAGCTGAGGTGTGATGACATTTCCCCAAATTTGCTTTCCTATATATTTCCAAATTGGGGTTGTTCACAAGAGAAATCTGAATGAGACTGAGATGTGAAGGACCAGCCATTTTTTGAGCACTCTGAAGGTCGTTGTAGAACCCACACTTTTGTAGCTCATGAAGGTTGGTGTTATCTGCTGGTTCATCTCATTGGCGCAGGGCACTGGCCCCACCCACAGCTGCCGCAGACTCCACCCATCTCTTCCTTCTGCTTCTTTGGATCCTGGGCCATGCCTGCATGCAGCTCCATGGAGAGAAGAATCAACTGCTCTGTAGGTCAGATGCATCAGTGAGGTCAGAGGCACGGTTCCAGCTTATCATATAGGTCTCACATTGTGTTTGGTCTCTCCTCTCTGAGGCCTGTCTTTTCCTCCCTATTGCCAGCTCTGCTGACTTCAGGCCCAGCACCAGAGACAGAAGCAATAGAACTTCAAATGCTGCTTATCCAGCTGCCCAAATCATGCAAGTTCTAATCCCGTTATAGGACCCTTTTCTATAACACTCATCTTGGCTCTGCGTTCCTGAATAAACTAAATGATAGGGAAAAAAATAAATTATTTTTAGGTAAGTTTATAAAGAGAACTGATGAACCTGTTAGCTACACCGGTGCTAAAGGTGTTCACCAGAACATACGGAAGAGTTTCAGACGGGTGAACATGGTTCTCACTCAGTTTTATAGGTATTTGATGAGGAAGCAGATTTTTGCTTGCTTGTTTGCCTAGGAGGACTATAAGAAAAGTTCCCTGATTCGATTTTGCAATACGTGAACTGAATGACTTCACAGTGCGCTGTGGAGGTGATGAAGTTCAGTCGGCAATCATTGGCAGATCCCGGCTTCCCTGTTTGGACACAGTGACCTTCAAATGAGTTCGCAACATAAAAGTTTGTTCCAGTTTGAGCCTGGATCTAAAATATATCCTAGCTTTTCGAGTTTATGGGAAGAAGAGATGAGAAATGGCCGGCTGAGATCTGAGCCATCGGGACAGGCAGTGGAGCCACTAGGTTTTGTGACCATTGAGCACAGACTCTGAGGTTAACCAGACCTGAGTTTGAAGCACAATTGTGCTGTAACTGGGAGCTATTTATGGTGGATTTCTGAGTCCCAATTTCCTCATTTAAAGCATGGGGTGACAATTCCATCAGAGTGTTTGCAACAAAGGTCCAATGGAAAATTATGCAAAGGACTTAGCAAAGTGGCTGGTACCAGTGCAGTGCTTCACAGACTGCCTGGGTTAGAATTCTGACTCTGATTTTGACTAGCGGGGTCACCTGGGCAAGTTAGTGAACTTCTCTGTGCCTCAGCTTTCTCACCTGTAAAATGGGGTGAGTAATAGCAACTACCTGATAAGGTTTTCATGAACATTAAATGAGTAAATAGCAGTGTGGCTGAGAAGACACCTCCTGGACTCAAATCCTAGCTTCAACACTTTGAACTGTGTGACCCTGGGAAAATCACTTAACGTATCCGATGGGTTGAATTGAGACCCCAAAAGACATGTTCAAGGTCTAACCCCCGGTTCTGTGAATATGAGTTTATTTCTCAATAAGACCTTTGAAGATGGTACGAGTTAAGATGAGGCCAAAGTGGATTAGTGAGTCCTAATCTAATGTGACTGCTGTCATAAGGAGAGGAAATGAGGGCATAGATAGAGGGGCTGAGACAAAGAGAGAGAAAGAAATGGCCATGCAAGGAAGTAGACATTGAGTTATGCCACAAGTTTAGGAACCATGGGTAGCCTACACGCCACGGCCAGAACTCGACCCACTTCAGAGGGAGCATGACCCTGATGACATCTCGATTTGAACTTCTAGCTTCCAGAGCCTGAGACAATAAATTCCTATGGTTTAAGACAAGAAATTTCTATGGTTTAAGTTCATTGGTCCTTTGTTAAAGCAGCCCTGGCCAGCGAGGGCAACCTCTCTGAGCCTCATATTTTGGTCATCACCATGCATATGAAACAGTCAACAGAACATGGCACATAACTGCTCTGTCAGTATTAGTAACTACTATTGCTATCCTTAATTTGAGTAACCATATACAAAGCTCTGAGCCAAGTGGATTGCACGCCTCATTGTTTTCAATTCTCATAACCATCCTGTTAGGTAAGTCCTACCCTATTCCTATTTTATGGAGAAACAAACTGAGACATCAAGAGGGGTCTTTAGGCTCATACCATCCACCTGTCACACTCATCTTTCTGCCTGGGAAGCTGAGTCCCTAACCTCTCTGCTATACTTCCTCTCCCTTATTTTGTTTTAAACCTTTTTATTTTATTTTTTTTGAGAGTTTAACTTTTTTTTTTAAACTTTTGGTCATTCCATTCTACATATATAATCAGTAATTCACAATATCATCTCATAGTTGCATATTCATCATCATGATCATTTCTTGGAACATTTGCATCTATTCAGAAAAAGAAATAAAAAGAAAACAGAAAAAAAATTCATACATACCATACCCCTCACCCCTCCCTGTCACTGATCACCAGCATTTCACTCAATTTATTTTAACACTTGTTCCCCCTATTTTTCATCTTTATTCCATATGTTTTACTTGTTTGTTGATAAGGTAGATAAAAGGAGCATCAGACACAAGTTTTCACAATCACACAGTCACATTGTGAAAGCTATGTCATTATACAGTCATCTTCAAGAAACATGGCTACTGGAACACAGCTCCACATTCTCAGGCAGTTCCCTCCCGCCTCTCCACTACATCTTGACTAACAAGGTGATATCTACTTAATGCATAAGAATAACCTCCAGGATAACCTCTCGACTCTGTTTGGAATCTCTCAGCCATTGACACTTTATTTTGTCTCATTTCACTCTTCCCCCTTTTGGTCGAGAAGGTTTTCTCAATCCCCTGATGCTGAGTCTCAGTTCATTCTGAGTGTTTTCTCAATCTCTTGATGCTGAGTCTCAGCTCATTCCAGGATTTCTGTCCCACGTTGCCAGGAAGGTCCACACCCCTGGGAGTCATATCCCACGTAGACAGGGGGAGGGTGGTGAGTTTGCTTGTTGTGTTGGCTGGAGAGAGTCTCCATTATTTTTTAAGGCATATTTCTGGAGGAAGAAGTGGGATGGAGCAGGCAGTCCTGTGGGACTAACATTTCTCTCCCCTGAGTATTGATAAATGGTAGGCAGCCCCAGATTTGAGGTTGTTCTCTCTTCTCAGGGTCTAGAGTGGGGGGATCTGGTACTGTCTCCTAGGGACACACTTACGATCTGAAGACGTTGGGACATTGCTGTGTGTTGGTGGTAAGAGGGGCTTTGGGGGGCGCTGACTGATCTTCTGGTTCCCTCAGGTTGGAATAGTCTACAGTAATGGTTGGGCCCCCAAGGGGCTTCTGGGGGGGGGGGGATACAGAGTATCCTACCCTTTTGTATTCATGAAGCAAGATCTTCCTAAATACCCGCTTTTTAATATGGAGAATAACCCTTTAAACAGGGAGGAAAGCTTCATCATTGAAGTTGCTATTAAAAAAATATACCATTGAGACATTTTTTGTTTGTTACTAATAGGTGAGGAAATGAAACAAAATCTAATGAGTGGAGGAATTTTTCTCCTAATATTGCTGGAAAGTGAAGATGACTAGATGCCGGAGACATTGAGCAATGTTGATTACTGAGGCCGAATATGTCAAATAAGCTAGATGAGTGGTTCCCAACTGGGGGTATTTTTGCCACCCAGGGGACATGTGGCAATGTCTGGAGACATTCTGGATTGCTGTGAGGCTGTGAGGGGGCGACACTACTGGCATCCAGTGGGTAGAGATCAGGGGTCCTGCTATGTGTCCTTCAGTGGAGAGGACAACCCGCCCGCCCCGCCCTCCCCACCCCACCCACAAAAACATATCCGTATTGACTTCAGCATGTATCAATAATGCCAGTGGAGAAGTCCCTAGTTAGATCAAATGTCAGACAGCGGTCACCAAATGCCAACTGCTGAAGATGACTCTTCTGTGTTTAGGCATAATTAAGAAGATTAAACACATATGCATTTACTGTGCCAAGCAGTGTTTTCAGTGTTTTACATATATATGAGCTCATTTAATTCTCCAGCTACCCTAAAGGGATGCAACAATTTATCTTCATTTCTTGGATAAGAAGGATCAAGCAACTTGCCCAAGGTCACCAGGTTTGTGAGCTGCAGACCTTAGTGTCAAACCCAGACTGTCTTCCTCCAGGACTTAATCTCTACGTGAAAAGGCACCAATCTACTTCATCACAGAAACTCAGAAAAACAGTTGCATCTCTCTTAAACCAGGGGTTGGAATTGCTTCCTGCGATGGTGTTGGCTCTCCCGGCCCTCAGCGCTCTTGTGTTCACGAGCCACTTCCTCCAATTAAAAAATAAGACATTACATTTAACAACTTCATTGGTATAAAGACAATCCAGGCAGGAGGCATTTTTACATATCCATTACCATTACGTTCATTTTTTTAAAATTTTAGAATAAATTAAAATCGAAACATCTTTGTGGATCCCTAAAAGTATGACGGGCTCCAGACACTGTGCCTGATGGAGAATTAGGATCTGATGGCAGTGGGGCCTGGCTGTCAGAAGCCAGATGGCTGGAGCTAGCCAATGTAAGAAGATGTGGTGGGGGTTCCAGCTGCCTGGAGTGGCCAGGCCTCTCTGGAGGGGGCAGTCACCGCTCAGCTCCAGCCCAGTGGAGAATGAGGGCTCAGAATCGACAAGTTGGCAAATTTTCCAACTTTTGAAAAAAAAGCTGGAATCCAAATGTTCCCTTGAATCAACTCCCTGTCTTAGGGAGGTCCCTAAGACAAAAGTAGGTTCTACTATCTGTAGTCCAAGAGGGGCTATATGTTTAATTTTTTAAAATATAGCTCAGGTAAGCAAAAAAGACATTTTTCAATTGAATCTGTCATTGATATCATTGCTGAGATGTTAATCTGGAATGCTGAAGATGTCCCCGGAAGAAAGGACATAGGTGTGAGAGTGATTGGTTAGGGACCAGGGAACAGACTGATTTTTTTAAGGGGAAAGTATAAGAGAGAGTGGAATAAGAGAACAAGGAATTCAGACACACAAATCGCAGTACTCTAGAGAAATTCCTAGGCCTGGAAATCAGCAAGAAAATAATGTTGAGCCTCCCTTCCTAGCTAAGGAGATTTTTCACAAGTGTAGGAGGGTACGTTTCTTCTTATAGAATTTTACAGCTGGAAGAGAACTAAAGACATCTTCATTTTTTTAGCCTCTTGGTTTTTTCAATAAAGTGGGGACTGGAGTAAATAAAGAACTTGCCCACGGTAGCTGACACACTGCAAACTCAAATGTGTAGAGAACAAGGCAAGGAAAATCCATGGAAGAGACAGATAGGTGAGAGGTAAGAACGAATGATGGAGATTGGGGCAAAGCAGAGAGGACCTGGCCTGGCCTGCCCGAAGTGGGATTTTATTATCCAGCTGCTGCTGACGGCGCCAGATTGAAATTTGGGCCTGACAGATCTAACTTTGAAGAGATGCTGAAAATCCCAATTTGGAGGATGAAACCTTCCAGTTTTTAAAAGCTATCAATTAAAGTCAAAAGTTTAAGACATACCTTATGTCTTAAACTAACAAATCTAAACAAAGCACATCTGAGGCATACATTTGGCTCAGAACCTGGCAGTTTGTGACTTGTGTTAAAGAATCTTCCAGCACCACACATAGTTCTTGACAGTGTCGTTCTCAACCGACTTCCTGTCGAGGACTTTTTCATCCTAAACAACACTGTTTACTTAAACTTGAGAACATCTGATGTGATCATTTTTTTAACTCTTCACCTGACTAAGGCACTTCGATAAAGGTGATATTTTACTTCAGTTTCCTCCTTACCATCCACTGATTTGTGCTTGTGCAGCCAAAAATTCAAGAATTACAAGAAAGCCTGTAAAAACAAAAGACATTTTAAACTCTCATCCCAGCCCTATTTTTTATTAACAAAATTTTCTTTTTATAGTAAACTAGGGAGAGCCTGTTCAGAGTCCAGGTTCATAAGGTGCAGAGTTTTGGTTGGCAGAGCCCAAAAATAGAATAATGAAAATAGAGCTTGGTAAATCTTTAAAGCCCTAATACTACTCCATCCGCTAAACCAGCCACTGGATCTTTCTGATTCTGCAGTCAATAAAAAATGGAGGCCCCTTCCAGTTTTTATGCCCTGTTGACTCTGGTTCTTGATTCATTGAGCATCTTTGATACTTTAAGCACAAGGAAAACAGCAGCCCAATGATCTGCTTGTTTATAGGCCTTTCTTGCAGATTTCCATGCAAACTGGGGGAGTAAACAGAGACATGTTGTAAACCCATGAACTGCAGCATCAGACGAAGCCTGTCTTTTATTTTGCAAGACTGTAATTTTTCCTATATAGTGAACAAATATGTTTGCTTTAAAATACTCACCAATTAATCCACTAAACACTTATCAGCTTTAAAAGAAATATTAAAAGGGTTAGCATGCTTGAAACTATTTAGAATAGGAAAAAGCCTCAACATAAAATTATGAGGGTAGAAATTTAATTTATTTTTTCACCTACTAACATTTGGGGTTATAACAAATATACATATATAATATATATGTGTATACATACACATATATATACACATTTCCAATACACAAGGTAGTGAACGAATATTTCAGAGCACAGATCATGTTAGCCCATTGCATGACTCTGAGCTGTCCTAGCTGGGCGGCTCTAGACCCCTCATTCAGTTTCTTTGAGTAACAGATCCTCATCTGCAAAACCTGGGTAATAATGGCACCTCCCCAAAAAGGTTGTTATGGAGGTAAAATGATACCAAATGTGCAGAGCTCACAACAGTATCTGGAGCATAAACAAAGATCCTTAAGCGGGAAGTCGCACTAGTGCTACTTACACCACAGTTGTTCTCCTAAGTCTCTCGCTTTCAGATGCAGCCAGAATTGTCTGCTTCCAGGGCTCATCCTCCTGCCATTAAAGCCCAAGACCAGGATTAATCTGGCAAAATTCACAACCAAAGTTATGACAGAGGAACAATGAGCCTTGGACAAGTCTCAAGGGGCTTTAGACGACTAGCGTAGGCAGTTTTGCTCCTGGGCTTTTACATAAGCTGTGGCTACGAAGCACAGGAACGTTTGCTAAATATCCTGGTCGTGTGATCAGCCTAAAGCTGAGATAATTCAGTGTCACCTCTCTGTTGGATCTACTATGTCTTCATAGTTTCCCATCTGGACTGGTTACAGCTACAGTGGGAATAAAAATAGTGGCTTTGTGTCTGCTCCGTTCCAGCGAGGCAGTGTGGTGCAGTGGCTGGCAGCCTGGACCCCAGAAGCAGGACACCTGGGTCCTGGTTGGCTCCACTGGGTTTGGTGAGCAGGGTGATGAGAATGGTGGTGCCAGCGCACAGTTGATTGGGAGGATTGAAAGAGTGCTTAGGGCAGTGCCTGAAATAGGAGCTAGCCCAGCTGGGTCCGTTTAGAGCACTCCTCAGTTCTTAATTTTCAAGCCCTCAGCTGTGGATCCGCTCCTGAAAAATGCTCATGCCGGCATATACCTCAAGTTTGATGGTATTTCATGGGGCTACCGACTATCCATCCCCCTCCCACATGTTAGAATTTCTGTTCTAAAAGACACCTGAAAGACGTGGAGAGGACATGAAAAGCACTTTTGTCACTGTCAGGATATCATTACTCTTTTCTGAACAAATAAGTGAATCAGAGATTCTTAGAGTAACCAGTGCTTGATCCCATTTGTACTAAGGTTTAATAAGTTTTAGTTTATTTATTAGGAAGGAAAGAACAGGAGTTTTCAAGCTGGTGATTCATCGCCTTGTTCCTTCAAGGAAAGAAACCAGCAGGGGACGTGGAGAAGGCAGCCTTCTTTCTCCTGAGTTTTCAGCACTCCCTCTGGGAGCTCAGGAGAGGGATTTTCTGAATCATCTGGGTCTAGACACATCAAAAGACACACTGCCTGTTTATGGGGCCAGGAGAACCAACATGGCAAGTCTCTCCCTGAATCATTCATACCGTAGGAGCGAGTGGAGAGGTTAAGGGGTTCATCCCAGACCCGGTCCCCTCCGGGGTGCAGGCAGCGTGCCTACCTGGAGCGTAAAGTCATGTTGTCTCTTGCCAAAGACAGTTAGGCAGGGAGACGCTGTTGATTTTGTCTCTACCTCTTGGTGCCAGGGCAGAACCCAAAAGGACTTTGCAGACGTTGATTAGGCTTAAGCCTTGAAGAGGAATGAGAAGATCATTCAGCAGTGTAGGCGCTCAATAAATACCTGGGGCATGAATTCAGGGGACCCACTACTGGGAAAATGGGCCAGTCTGTCCAGACAATTAATTAAAAGAAATATTTTAAAAATCTGATGTCTAACACAGAGCATTACTTCAGCTTGCTCTTCAAGAGCCTAATCCATTGTAGAGCCACATCTTCGATTTTCTCACTGTTTTTCACAAATTCTTTTTCTTCAGTGTCAGGTCCGTCTTACATCTGGAAGGTTCTGCCACACGTTCCACACTAAATCATAGAATTATATATACATGTCATGTATATGTGCATATATACCTACATATATATATACACACACGTAGGTATGTAATAAGTTAATTATTGACATAGTTTTATGCTTTGGAGATGTTTAATTAAACATCCATTATATGCGGTTTTGCTGTTTCCTTTTATAAGCTAGAAACAACTTTTTTCTCAACTGTTTTGGTAGGCCCTGTGAAAACCTGATCTTATTTCAAACAGCCCTAGCATAATTGAGGTGCATGGTCTTTAATGGAGAATATGTTTTATGGTCTAATTAATAAATGAATTTATTCCTGGGGTTCTTCTAAGGCATTTCAGAGTTAATACTGGATGGGTCCATTCTGTAACTGGTGGATTGGATGCCAGTTGGTTGTTTTTTTTGAAGGAAATGATCTCCTCTATTCCAAACACCACAGGATAATTGGAAAGGAGGTTTACTTGAGTGCACGGTGGCCCCAAAAGGAAAATTTTGAAGTGAGAGGGGCTTGAGCTTTAATAAGTGAATTTGAGCCAATTAGTTCCTCTTTGATGTGTCTTCCTCAAAGGAGGGTGTCTGTGGGTCTCTGTGTGAGCAACCGGATTCTCAATGCCCCAAGATTGTTACCCCTATTTGGAACAAAATCACCATTAAAGGCACTTAAGGCCCACATACCACTCCTTTTGGAACTTGTCACAGTTGGAGTTCACCTTGCTTGGGTAATGTTTGATTAATGTCCTTTTCTTCCACCAGACCGGGAGCTGCATAGAAGCAGACGTGTCTGCTTTTCCTTCCCATATTTTATTCCTTGTACCAAGCACAGTGCCAGGCACATAGTAGCTGCTCAATAAATATTTCTTGAGGGATTGAAAGAACACATCCTCCCGGCACTTTTCTGGAAGAGAGTGTGATAGCACAATCAGTCCCTGCATGGCTTTGGAGACTGACTACGGGGTTTGGACACCAGCCTTCGCACTCCCTGTGTATCTTTTGGTAGGTCCTCCTGCCTCTGTCTGGATTTCCTCATTTGTGAAATGGGAATAATGACAGCACCTGCATCCCAAGTGGTTGTACTTCCTTTTTTTTTATTTGCATGTGCAGGCACCGGAAATCGAACCGGGTCTCTGGCATGGTAGGTAAGAATTCTGTCACTGAGCCACCTTTGCCTGCTCCTGTCTTTCCTTTTGATGTACAATTTTCTGAAATCTAATACTGTCTAGATTAATATTCACTTGATGTCTTTAATTATTCTTAACATACCATGCGTTGTATTTTTTGATACTCAAGATCTTCATTGATTTAGCTGTAACAGCAACCGTTAGTGAGAATTAATTTTTTTTCTTACTTTCCAAATACCTGCTGGTTTTGAAGGACAGTTTTAAAAAAAACAAAACATTGATGATGGAATCACACAGAACCTACTCAAAGACTATACAGTGCCCTCTGCTCTCTATCCAGAACAGTGAAATGGAAAGGAGGAGTTTAGAGTTAAAATGTATTATTAGTGATTTTGGTTACTTTCTCCTTAATAAATTGGGATCAAGGAAAAGGAGAGAAATAATTTTTTTAAAAAGTGCTAGTGAGATACTGTTGTAGTTTGCTAACTGCCGGAATGAAATATACCAGAAATGGAATGGCTTTTAAAGGGGGAATTTAATAAGTTGCCAATTTACAGTTCTAAGGCCGAGAAAATGTCCCAATTAAAGCAAGTCTATAGAAGTGTCCAATCTAAGGCATCCAGGGAAAGATATCTTGGTTCAAGAAGGCCAATGAAGTTCAGGGTTTCTCTCTCAAGTGAGAAGGCACATGGCAAACAGGGTTAGAGTTTATCTCTCATCTGGAAGGGCACATGGCGAGCATGGCGTCATCTGCTAGTTTTCTCTCCTGGCTTCCTTTCATGAATCTCCCCGGGAGGCATTTTCCTTCTTCATCTCCAAAGGTCGCTGGCTGATGGGCTCTCTGCTTCTCGTGGCTATGCCGTTCTGCCCTCTCTGAATCTTCTTTCATTCTCCAAAATGTTTCCTCTTTTATAGGACTTCAAAAACTAATCAAGACCCCAAATGGCCTCCATTTAATCCAGTTTAACAACCACTCTTGATTAAATCACATCTCCAGGGAGATGATCTGATTACAGTTTCAAACATACAATAGTAAATAGGGATTAGAAGAAACAGCTGCCTTTACAAAATGGGATTAGAATTAAAATATGGCTTTTCTAGGGTAATATATCATTTCAAACCAGCACAGATACATCAAGCCAAGCTTTAACTATTTGTGGCCTGCATATCTTTAGTTTGAGAAAACAGGGCCCCATTTTATTTTAAAAATATGTAAAATACATCTTTATGACATCTCTATCAGCATGGGATTTTGGAAAGATTATGACTTTTGAAGGAGAGAGGAGAAAGAGAAATATGAGATCAAATGAGCACCTATGAATTTCTATGCCACAGAAAATATTGATGTGTGCACTTTAGTTATAACAAGTTTCTCTCTGAAGGTCAAAGAAGAATACACAGAGGAGAAATGAAAGGGAAAATGGCTTTACAATGGCACCTACCTGAAAACAGGTTAGCAGAAATTCACGGAGGTAAGTTCTCTGGGGCATATTTTGAAAGGCTACGTCATCTGTGGTTGTTTACAGAGTTGGGAGGTAAGAAGCTGAGACGAGGCAGGGATGTTTGCCTCATGTATTTCATCTGGTGAACTGATCACCTTTAGGTCAAGAATGAATTCCTTTCCCTATACAGAATACTACCAAGCTGGCCCAGGTGTACTGAAGGAGAGAGGGGAGGAAAGGGGAAAGGAATCTGGCTATCCGGAAACCAGACAAGATGGACTTATATGGATTTCTTTGGAGGAGCCTGTCTTATATGCAGCACCCTGCCCTTGAGATGGATCGAACATTTGCCATTCCATTCTGTAATTATTCCAATCTGTGATTAAGAGATAGCCTGAGATATGATGCTCTCACCTGAGAAACTCTCAATTGACTGCAGCTGGCAAGCTGGCTGTGGGCAAGAGGCCTCCAAGATTTGAATGCACAGCAGAGTGTCATTCCTTTCTTCAAGAGAAATATTATTACTGCTTTTCAAGTCAGAATCCTTCAAAGCCTCTGGATGCTTTTTCTGTCTGACACATAAGAATTGTGTGTTATAGTTCACCTTTCTGAAATTGTCACCCAAAATTGTTTCCTGATTTCCCAGCAAATTTCTCCTCCATTTTCTCTATCCCTTATTGTTGGCCAATTTTTTTTCTTGTTTATTCTTATTATCTTCCTCAAACTTAACAGTAAGAATAATAAACTATTTCCAAATCTGTGATGTGGGTGCAATGACTCTAAAGTTCAAATCCAGTACTAGCTGAGGGTGGGGCTGATGGGAAAGTGGGTATTGTATCATCGTGATGAAGTGTTCATAAGAAGGAATTTGGGTCCCATCCATGGAAGGATATTGTTTTTCTCATACAACTTTCATGCTGTACACCGATAAGTCAGCTCACCAGTTATTTCACCACCTTCCCTGTTGGGGATGGTGATTCCTGGACCATAACTGAACTTGGGGACTTGGTGACTGGGCTACAGACCAGAATGTGTGTGAGCAAATATCTCATCAGCCTGAACGAAGACACTTGATTTATGTACTTAGGCAATAAAATGCTCAGCGGGAGAATTCAACACATCTTTTTTATCTGTTTCTTAGACTCTTCCTTTCTGACCTGAGCAATGAATTTAGTAAGCCCACGTATGTCTCTGAGGTTCAGACATTGGGTCAGGGAAAGCACTTAAGCTTCAGGGGAGCAATGCATCTAGGTGACACCTTTATAGTGGGAATCGATTTCTCTCCTTTGCTTTACTTCTAAGTTTTTTTTTTTCATCAAAATCATCTGTTTTTCCTCTTAGAGGTCATTTCTAGATATGGTATTTGGGCTTCAAATTCTTTTGTCTGGCAGAATGCTTTTTGTTGAGAAAAAAAGAAACTAGCTTGCTAGCTTGGCTCTACTATGTAATGATACTGTCATTAATTTGCCTCTGTAGGAAATAAGCTTTAATTATTCTTTCTCTTTTTTGGTAGGATGATGAGTTCACATTGGGAGTACATTATAAGACACACTCCCTTAGTTATCAAAAACAAATGTATTCTTTCATTTGACAGACATTTTTGAAACACTGCTTGAGCTAAGGACCAGGGTTACAGGAGAAAGTATAATTTCCACCGTTCCTGTTCTCTGGAATCTCTCAGTATAGAGGGGAAGACAGCTGAGCCTCCGGGGCAACATAGGAGAGTGAATGCCAAAGCGAGGCCCCACCCAGGCAAACTCAGGCGAGTCTCGTAGAGGAAGTGACAGCTGAGGTGAGACCTGAGCGATGAGACACAGCAGGTAGGTGAAGAGGTGAAGGAGAGGAGGGGTCGCCTAATGGGAAAGAACATTCTGGCAAGAAGGAATAGCATGTATAAGGTCCAAGAAGAAGTCACCCAAAATAGTTATCTTGTTTTCCTACTATTGTCTCCTCCATTTCTCTACCTCTTATGATTGGTCAATTGGCTAATTTTTTTTCTTGGTTATTTTTTATTCATCTTTCTCAAAATTACCAGTAAGTATAACAAACCATTCCCAAATCTGTGACTCTCAGAGTTCAAATCCAGTATTAGTTGAGGGTGTGGCTGAGTGAAAAGTGGATATTGTATCATTGTGATGAAGTGTTCACAAGAAGGAATTTGGGTTCCATCCATGGAAGGACATTGTTTTTCTCATTCAGACTTTTTTGTGGTGCACAAAGTTCCCAGTGGGCCAGCTCACCCAGTCATTTCACCACCATCCCTGTTGGGGAATTGACAGCCAAGGTGAGACCTCAGGGGCAAGGTGCAGCAGGATAGGTGAAAAGGTGGGGGAGAGAACGGGAGTTTCCAATGGAAAAGAACATTCTAGTGAGAGGGAATAGCATGTATCAAGCCCGGGGTAAAAAAAAAAAAAAACCTTTACATTTTTCAAAGTACTTATACATGTGTTGATTTTTTGGATAACTTTGAATGAGTAAACTTCAGAGAGCCTCAGCTTCCTCACCAGAAAGACGGGATAATATTCCTTACCTTACAGGGTGGCTTTGAGGAAGCCTGAGGTGAACGGTGAAGAATTCCTCGTTAGCACATAGTAGTGTCTGGAACAGCAACTGGCACACAGTAGGGGCTCAGTAATGCAAGTTTCAATCATTGATGTTCTTAAACTTCTGAATTTCTACCTTTGGTTTTGTCAGTGCCTGATTTGTCCTACCTATTTTTTTTTAATGATTTAATTTTGCTGTGAGATGTTTTTCTCTCTAAGTTGTCTCAAATCCTTTTTGGACTGAGGTAAGATAACAAACCATAGAGAGAGAAATTCTCTTATTTGAGCCTCAGAACATTTTGCAGGTGGGAGTCATGAAGATGAATAAGTAGGTACTGAGGCAGGCAGGGAGTTGTCTGAGGTCACATATGAACAGCTTCACAACTTGTGACAACTCCAGGCACACAGGTTTTATTGTGTTCTACTTGGTTACTTATAATCATAAGAGCTGGCATGCCTCAGATGCTATGTACCAAGCACTGTTTTCAATGCTTTCCAAATATATTCTGTTCGTTTGCCTCCTATTAGAATCCCATTTTACAGGTGGGGAGACTGAGGTGAAAAGCATTTAAGTAGCTTACCCAGGCATGTGCCACCGAGAGATTGGAAGAACCAGGATTCACACTCAGGCAAACAGGCTCCAAACCACAGGCTCTTCTCCCTGTACCATCTCTGATCAATTTCCACACTTCAGATTGTTCGGGAGCTAAGGAGATGTGAGGGTAGGGAGAGCAGAGTGGGAGATGCTAGTCAGCCCCAACTTGCACAGACGAGCAGGACAGCCCTGGAGTTTGGAGAGTTCCTGTGGAAACCAGTCATGCGTGGGCCCCAGGCCGAGCACAGGTCCACCCCGCTGCAAGGGGATCTCCAGCATCTGTAAAAGTATCTAGTCCCTTCCAGCCTGGCTCAGCCCAGGTGCCTCCCACTTAGTCTCTAGCTCTTTTAACTCCACACCCAGTCTGCCTTGGGGCTGCCTGCCTGCCAGATAGTGAACAATCGCAGGAAGCACCCTTGAAGTCCTGGACTCAGAACCCGATTCCTTTGTCTCCCTCGGTGCTGGGTAGCTCCTCATTGGAAACCTTCAAACACAAAAAATCCGAATGAGAGACTACTTATGCCATCCCTCTTTGGAATGTATAGCGGACATTTCTAATCACCTACCTGCATCCATTCCTCCCCAGCAGGGATCAGCATCCTGATTTCCAACTGAGGAGCTCTTTCCCCTCAACTCGGTGCATAAGGTTTAAGTGGATGACACATTCCATCTTTCCCATTTTTTTCTTGCACATGATCTGCTGTGTTAGTCAGGATTCTCTAGAGAAAATAGAACTGACAGGAGGTGTGTGTAAATATTAAGATATTTATTATAGAAATTGACTCACATGACTGGGGGGATTGGCAATTGCAAGTTCCATAGGTAGGCTGTGCATTGCTCGAACCTTTCCTCTGGCCTTAGCTATTGGCTGTGATTTGACTGGTCAGATACATTTCTGGGACTTTTGTTGGAACTATTGGGAGAGAGAAACTTTTTTCTGAAGATGTTAAGCTGGTGGGATAGAGACTTGGAACGGATGGGGGTCATCACTTGATAATGAAGCCTGAACAAAGGAAAGCAGAGCTAAGATATGGAGAGAAAGGAATATATTACAGATCGTCTCACGCTATCCTCTGGATCCAGCCATACCAAGCCATTATACATTCCAATAAACTGTGTTCCTTCCTTAAGGCAGTTTGCCTCGTGTTCTTCTCCCTTGAAACTAAAGGAGGGCTGACTCATACAGGAAAGGGCCCCTCCAGATGCTGCCAGGGGCCCGGTACATATCGTTCTGAAGACAGCTATTTGGAAATAATATTTTGTGTTTTGGTTCTGCTATCTTTAGCATGTGGTCTTCCCAGAAGCTTCTTAGAAGTCTTCCTTTCACATTGTATTGGGGAGGATAAAATCTCCTACCCAACCACAGCCAAGGGGTATGGCATTAACATGATTGGTTTAGGGTAAGAATCATTTGCCCCTTGTGCCCTATGCCAGTGAAGGGGAGGGATAAACACTTCAGTAAAATAGGGCTCTGCTAGCAGGAAGCAATAGGGACACCTGCCTGGCAGGGAAATAACTATGTCTGCCATGATAATTTTTTTTTTAGCTCAAATACAGCATTATACCTAGCTTCTATCTTTGTTTTCAAAGTGCAAACTTTGGTGTGATTGCTAAAACTGGGCCTTCATACAATATTTAATGAAAGCCTCATATCAGAATTATCTGGGCTGCCAATAACCAAAGAATCAACTCAGAATGGATTGAGCAAAAAGGAGATTTTTCATCCTGTTTTGGCAGAAATACTGAGGGAGGATGGTTCTGAGGATGGTTAACTTAGCAGAAAAGCAACATTATCAAAGATCCAGTAAAGTTCTCTCTCTTCCATTCTGAAATCTTCAACGTTTTGACTTTAATCTTCAGGTTGGTCCCTATGGGCTTGTCCAGTTACGCTTTCAAAAGATGACAACTCCAGCTCCCGGCATTACACGTACATAAGAACACTCGATGGCCAGAAGTCACTCTGTGTTCCTTTTTGAAAACTAGGAGAGTCCAGCATCTCCAAGAACACTGTTCCTTATAACTCACTGGTCAGAATTTAACCACATGCACCCTAGTGAATCAAGGGGAATGAAATTGTCACTGACAGACAAGGTTTTGAGCCAGATTCAAACTTGAGGATGGGGATGGACCCGCTTACTCACCTGACACCTGACCCGAGTTGGGGTCCTATTGGTCAGAAAGAAGCAGGAAGTGAGGAGTGTCTACTGGGTGGGCATCCGTCACATTCCCATACATTTGTCGTGTTGTACATTATTTGTGCAAAAAAAACAAAAAAACAAAAAAACACCTTCCCTTTTCTCTTCTGTTAGAGAGGCCCAAGCTGTTTGGAGAGAGAAGGGACTGTGCCAGGTAGAAAGAAAAAAAAACCCTTTGAATTGGCTCACACAATTGTGGAGGCTGGCTAGTCTGAAATTTGTTGTAATCTTGAGGCAGAATTCCTTCTTTTCCAAGAAACCTCAGTTTTTTGTTTTGTTTGTTTTATAGTTTTAGTTTTTTTGCTCAACTCACTGGGTGAGGCCCATTCACATTATCAAGGGTAACCTCCTTTATTTAAAGCCAACTGGTTGTAGACGCAAATCCCATCAATGCAATACCTCCACAGCAACTCCTAGACCACAATGTTTGACCAAACAACTGGACACTATAGCCTGACTAAGTTGACACCTAAAATGAAACTTTGCAGGAACCATAACTAACCCTTAGCCTGGATGGGCAAGAAGAGGACATATGTTTTTCAGGTGCTTACTGAGTACTGAGGGTATGGAGGAGCAGTGTCCGGAAGGAGCTGTGGTCTAGAGTGATGAAATCAGTGGTCCAGAGTGTGATGGAAGCTGGAATCATGCTCTGACGTCTCTCAGACCCATCCTCTGGTTTCTGCTGTACCATTAGCTGAACCCAGTGCAGCCTCTGGCAAAGGAGTCAGAGTTCAAGTGTTGCAGACCAGAGAAACCAGCTTCTCAGGGGCAAAGAAGGGCAGAGATGGACCTGATTGGGAGGACAAATGGATGGATAAGGGTGATGCCACCTCACAGAGGTCCCTCCTTTCAGGGCCTCCTTTCTCAAGAGGTTTTACCTGAGTCACAGCTGCATGGGCCTCTCCCAGGCAATGGACTCACCCCATTCAACACATGAACCTCTTTGGGTTTGTGCTGTTCCTGCTCCATGTATCTCTTGAGCTACTCTCTCCTGTTCTTGGGAACTTTCTCAGCCTAGCAAAACTGCTAAGGAGAAAACCATGGAGAACTCCTTTATGCATCTTTATTCAATGAATAGAAGGAGAATTCAGAGAGGGCAGTAGGGGCATTTGAAACTGGGGAAATTTCTCAGTGCTTCCTCTTCAGTAGATGAGCATTGGTC
Organism: Tamandua tetradactyla; assembly: GCF_023851605.1. Classification (NCBI taxonomy): domain Eukaryota; kingdom Metazoa; phylum Chordata; class Mammalia; order Pilosa; family Myrmecophagidae; genus Tamandua; species Tamandua tetradactyla. The sequence continues at coordinate 31,485,472 of NC_135327.1, read as the reverse complement.
TTGATTATTAAAAGAAGACAAGATTTTTGTAGCATTCTTTTAGATAAATGAATATTATTTATATCATCTAGTAAGAGGAAAAAATAACTTGAAAAGAGAGAAAAAGACCATAAACATTATAAACCTTTTTCTCAGAAGACGATCATTTATATATTCAGTCGTTCCTTTAATCATCATTTCTGTGTTTCATTTTTTTAGTTTCTAATGCTGCACGTTAGTTTTACCACTTGAGTGACTTTTGAGAACACCCTAAGAGCTGTGTTTCATGCTGGATGAAATGAAGCCATTCCAATCGCTACACACAATGACTGTGGACTAGTAAAAATGGGCCATGTAAGTCAATCCCCTATTAAGAATGATTTGCAATAAATCACCCCACTTCCCAAATGTGAACGTGAATTTATTACTACTTTGCCAACAGTTTTCAAAACAAGAACTCAAGCCTTTCACCAGAAGGAAGGAAAATGGTTTTGCCTTCAATACCAGGATTTATTTTCCTGGTTAAGACATTAAACACGTACTTAATGGTCCTGAAATATGCTGAGATCAACTTTGAGGGGACAGTGAATCACATAGACTTGGGTTTCATACCCTTTGAGGTCTAAAGTTGCACAATTGCAGCATTAAGCAATTGTATTGAGCAGAAAATCCAAATTGTTCCTGGGTTTGCCTTTAATGATGAAAAACGTCAGCATGTGGTATATCAACAGCTTGTAAATTCATATTTGGGGCAAGGCTGCTGTAGATTTTAGCTGCCAATAATGTGTTAATATTTGGTTGAGTGTCCAATTAGGATGGAATGTAAAGCTATGTGTGGTGGAAATTGCACACAAGATCACTCATGCTTTTGTGGAATTTTCTTTGAAGCTGTAATGTGTTTTGGAAAACAGGAAGATTGGCCTCCTGGATATACTGCTTCACCATATGGTCATATCCAGAGTACTGAAAAAGTTATGAAGAAGTAAGAGTGGGTAATCTAAAAGCACCCCAAAATGGGATTGGATGCAGTCTAGGACTGGAGGGCTTGTTGAATACTAAATTCCTTCCCCCTTCTTCCCTGTCACATCTATACCCTTGTTAGTATGGTTAAAGTGCTTTTTTTCATTCAGAAGCCAGGATCTGGTTTAGTTGTGCTTGGCTTCCTTCCCAGAGTTGAGTCATGAATGGCAGTTTGGAATCCTCCAAGGGCTAAAGGTGTATGTTCAGCCTCTCAATTGTTGCTCTCTCAGTGCTCTCAGTTACTTTCTAACTGGCATTTCCTTTTTGTCAATACTTTGTACTGTTTATGCAAGTTAGGATCCTAAGCTAGTCTCTCTTTTTATTTCTTTTCATTCATTCATTCAGGAACTATTTATTATAACCCTACTATGGCCAAGGCACCGTTTAAGGTGCTATAAAATATAGCAGTGAGCAAAATAGAGGAAGTCCCTGTTTTCTTATATTGTTGTTGAGGAGGGAAGTAAACAAGCAAATAGATAAAAAATAAGCAAATAAAAAGAAAGGAAAAAAGATTTTTTTTGACACACTAAGTGATACGAAAGAAATAAAATAGGGTAATGTGATAGAGTAGCTTAGAGGAGGCTGCAAGATGGTGACAATAGATGAGGTGGTTCTCTCTGAATATGCAATTTTGTTATGTTGAGACCTAAAGAATGAGAAGATCTTTCGTGTGATGATGGAGAGAAAGAATGGTCTTGGAAAAGAAATTGCAATGGCTGAAACGTCCTGAGGAAGGAACGAGCATGGTTCATTAAAGGAACAATATCAACAGCATCAACGGAATCGGTGTGTGGCTATGCTCAGTGAGCAAGAGGTAAGAGGCCATGTCAGAGAGCCTCGGGTTAAGTAGACCATGGTGAGAAGTTTGGATCTTATTCAATTTGCTCCATCTGTTTTTGCACATCCTCCATTTCCTGTTTTTCTTCTTTACCCAGCATAGGTTCCATGATTCATCATCATATCACTCCCATGAATACAGCTTTTCCTTTTGTTTTAGCAATCTACTGCTAGGTAACAAATGGCACTAAACTTTAGTAGCTTGGAAAACAAAAAAATATTTATTAATTCACAAAGTTTTTGTAGGTCAAGAATCCTAGATGGCTTAGCTGGCTGCTTCTGGCTAAAGGTCTCTTGTGAGGTTTCAGTCAAGATGTTGGCCAGCCCTACAGTTATATGAAGGTTTGACTGTGCCTGGGAATGCACTCCCCAGTTGGCTTCCTCACATGCTGGGCAAGTCCCAGTTGTTAGCAGGAGGCCTCAGTTCTCGCTTGGTCCTCTCCGTAGCACTTCTTGGGTGTCCTCATGACATGACACTGGTTTCCTCCAGTACAAGTGATCCAAAAGAGTGCAAGGCAAAGACCACAATGTCTTTTATGGCAGCTTCAGAAGACACACACCACCTCATAATACTCTATTGGTTATATAGGCTAGCTCTGCTCAGTGTGGGGAAAGAGAGGACCACACGAGGGCATGAACCCAGAAGGCAAGGATCATTAGAGGCCCCCTTGGGGCTGGCTAACACGCCCTATCACCCTCCTCTGTTCACACCTTGCAAAACTTCAGCCCGGGGTAATCCAAAACTTCATACCCTCACCCAGTCAGTTGGAAAAACACACCAACACGCTGACTAGTCTCTGTTTAGATTCATGATCAAAATATCCAATGGGACCGTAATAGTGCCTGACCATCTTCTACATTTCCCCAGCTATTTACTCTTTTTTTGAAGGTGTCCTTTCCATGTCTTCATTTTTCCATAACCCTCCCCACTTCTCACTCTTAGTCAAAGGAAGGCCTTTCTTCTGACAAAACTGAAGCTCTAAAAGGAATACTTTTATCTACTTCCATCAATAAATTACCAACCCAGATGTACTAATATGTGTTACCTTCCCAGCTGTCACAACAGATGCACAGTTCGTGCTTCTGCTTATCTAAGACCAATTCCTCCATTTGTATGCTGAATTCCATCATCTTGAGCTACCTTAAATGTATATTTCAACAATTGCCTTTTTTTCCCACATAATCAATTCTTCACTTCTACTGATCATTCACATCTACGTAAAAACATACTCTAATTACCCTCATCATAAAAACCAACCAAACAAACACATAAACAAAAAATTCCCTGATCTCATGTCTCCGCTCTCCTTCCCAGGAAAAGTCCTCAATGCAGTTGTCTTTATTCCCTGGCTCCATTTCTCTTCCATTCTCTCTTAAGCCCACTTCAATAGGCTTTTGACCAACCACTGCCCCAAACCTCTCTACTTATGGGATGCAGCACTCTACGTATTACTCAACCTAATGGACAGTTCTCAAGGCTCATCTTATTTGCCCCAACAATACCATTTGACATAGTCCATCACTTCTCCTTTTGAAATACTTCCTTCACTTAGTTTTGGGCTACCATGCTATTTTAGTTCTTCTCCCATCTCACAGGCCCCTTATTCTCAGGGCTTGATCCTCAGAATTCTTTTCCAAGCACACTGTGCCCTAGGTGACATTATTCAGTCTCGTGTCCATGCATGCCATTCATATCTGCATACACTAATGGTTCCTGGCCTCTCTCATGGACTCCAGGTTCCTATCGTGTTAACTCTTCATCTCTTCTTGGAAGTCTGATGAGCATCTCATTCTTTCATGCCCTAAAATCTTCTCTTGATTATCCTCCATCCTCACCAGGTTTTTTTCACCCTGTATTCCTAAAATGCCAACTCCTTTCTGTGTTGTACAAAGCATTGCATGAGCTCATTTCTGGCTGCCTCTCTGGCAGAATCTTTTGCCACTTGTCCTTGTCTTCCCTTTGCTCCAGCCACACATGCCTCCCAGCTTTCTTCATCGTGCCAACCACTTTCTGCCTCATGGCACTTGCTTTCACTGTTCTTTGATCTAGAATGCTCTTCCCTGGAAATCCCCATGACTTGCCTCCTCATTGCATGCCGGTCTCTGCTTAAATGTTTCCCTGTCAGAGAGGACTTCCCTGCCCATTCTTTCTAAAGAAGCCATCCCCATCTCTCAATATTCTCCATTTCCTAACCCTGCCTTCCTTTTCTTCCTGACACTTATCATGGCTGGGCTCATTATATTTATTTGTTTTTCTCTCTTGCTCTTCAACATGTAAGCTTTGTGAGGGCAGAGACTTCGTTATGTTTCCTGGTGAATCCTTTGGTCCTAGAATAGTGTTTTAGCACATTGTAAGTGTTCAGTAAATATGTCTTAAATAAATGAACCTCACTGCCCTTCTTTCCTTACTTTTTAATTCCCTTTCTTTCTTTCCATTTTTACTTTTTCTCTTTCTTTCTCCTCACATTCCATTCCCCCTTCATTTGGCTTCATTCTCAGGTTCTTATTAGAAAAATATGTTACTCAAAGACGACCAAAAAGATGGTGCCATTCGAAAAGAGAAGAATCAGTGTAATTGTTAAGATTATTGTAAATATTATTGCAAATCTAAAAACCAGGCATAATTTGTTTCAAAATAAAAATGCTGACATTTTAGAGTTAATTTCAAAAAAAGAGTAATCTGATTAATAATTTAATTAATGCATTTAAAAAATAAGATTATTCTGACTTTACAAATAAGCTATCATAAAAGGGAGACTCAAAATTTATGTGTCCATGACAGAAAGTGACTTGCTTTTCATATATTAGGCAAAAGTTAGTGTGGGTTAAAATTTTTGGAATAAACTTCTTAGTAAGGAAAGAAAACTTATTTTATTCTGGCTTTTTCCCTCTACTTTTGATGTTTGTATTAGTAAGCTGCCAGAATGCAATATACAAGAACTGGAATGGTTTTTAAAAAGGGGAATTTAATAAGTTACAAGCATACAGTTCTAAGGAAGTGAAAGTGTCCAAATTAAGGCACCAACAAGGGGTTACCTTTACTCAATAAAGACTGATGGGTCTGGAACAGCTCTATCAGCTGGAAGTTACATGTCTGGCATCTATTGGCCCCTTGCTCCTGGGCTCCGTTCCTTTCAGTCTCTTGTCCCTGTGCTTCTCCGGGGCTGGCCGTCATCGATTGGCTTCCCTTGACTCTTTTCAGGTGCTGGCTTGCTGAACATCTCATGGCAATGTCTGCTAGGCTCCAAGCATCTCCAAATATCTGTGTCCCTTTTCTCCACAGATGCCGAGTCAGCTCTGCTGTTAAGTTTTACAGACTCTCTCTCTGTAGGTTCTGAGGCTGTGTCATTCCTGTCGTCTCTGACTCTCTCCAAAATATTTCTTCTTTTAAAGGATTCCAGTAAACTAATCAAGACCCACCTAGAATGGGTGGGTCACATCTCTATCTAATTAAAAGCTTCCAACCTACAGTACTGAATCAGGATTAAAAGAAAGGGCTGCTCCCACAGGATTGTATCAGGATTAAAACATGGGTTTTCTGGGGGTACATAATACTTTCAAACTGGCACAACATTTTTTTTCCCTACTCTCCTTTTTTACATTTTTCTTTAGTCAATACTTTGGGATTTAGTCAACAAATTTACTTCCCAATGATGTTTATTAAACCCTATGTCTGCAAAATCAAATGCCTGCATGGCAGGCAAGTAACATAATTGAGTGAAGTAAGTGTAGTATTAAAAAACATGTTCGGGGTGGGGAGGGAATTGGCAAACTGGAGACACCTGTCCTGTCTAGGCGGAAACCACTACTCAGCTCCACTCTTGCTGCTAGATAGGAATGCACATCCATCAGACTTTCTGATTTTTCAGGACAATCAGAATCTTTATTTTTAGTTTAATTACGAGAAATCAATCACTACGAAGCCCAAAACAAATATGAGTACTGGGCTAAGTCATCTGGTAGGTTTTGGCCTCAGATTTAGGTGAATATTAAAACAAACTAATACCTGATATTCCTATATCCCTAGTAACTAACAGTGGAATGAGGCGGTTGGGACTGAAGTTAAGGAAAAAATGTATAAAATGTTTTGGAAAGATGGCGGAATAGGATGGGTGGAGTTCACCACTGCTCCAAAGAATAGCTAGAGAAGGGATGGGAGGGCTGCTGAGATGGCGATTCCAGGGTGTAAGTGACCTGGGAGAACCTTCTGCACCACACTGGGGGACCCTGGTTGCAAAAGTTGAGGAACCGAGAAGGAGAGAACCAGAGACCATCCGGCTGGTGTAAACAGCCTAATGTGGAAGACTGGAGACCTCTGGAGTGCACAGATGGGGAGACGGGGACAAGGAAATAAGCCAAGTCATGCTCCTTGAACGTTCTATCCTCACCAGAGCAGCCTCACGACCTATGAATCACCACACACCCCACGCACCTGAACCCTGTCACCTGCCCCCCCAAGCTCCAAGCGTCCCCCGCCGCCAACACCCAGAGTGAGCATATCCACCCCACAGCCCCAGCCCAAGTGCACACATGCCTGTCCCAGCCCAGCCCACCTCTCCTGCACAAGAACAGTCTCACCCCACACCTCCCAAGCCCTGCATCCCCCTACTTGCCCCCTGAAAGTGGTCGCCAGCACATAAAGGCTACAGGCGCTTACCTCCATACCCAGGCTACAACCACCCCAGCCCATATAGTCTTGCAGCCCCATCCCACCCCACCTGAGCTCTGTGAGTATGTATCAGTTTATGGCCCTCCTAGATCTGTGCATGCGCACGGCCCCCAGTCATGTCTCCCAGCTCTGGATAAGTGTTGACCTATGCAGCCAGGCCCCATCCACCCCAGCCCACACAGGTGCAGCATTGACCTACTGCCCTGAGCTCTGTGCATGTGCACAAAGCGCCCCACACCCTAGACCAGTGCACACCAGGTCCCCACCCCCCAGACCTGTGTACTTGCACAGCCACATCCACGCCAGTGCTTGGTGCCCAAACTCACAGGCATAAGCATAGTATCCCCAACCTATGCCTATACCTGTGCTGCAACACCTCACTGCACTGTTGTGCCCTACCCCTTACCCTGCATCCTGCTATACATTCATCCCACAAACACAAGGCTTTAGACAACTGAAGGAAATCAACTTCCAAAGTTAATCAATGAAGATATTTAAATGTGATGAAAACAACAGAAGATCCCTAAGCATATCACAATGCAGAAAGATACAGCCTTGCCTAATGACCAAATTAAAATACCAGAGAAGACACAGACATTGGAACAACTAACCAAAGATGTTCGTATAGCTCTACTAAATAAAATAAATGGGATGGCTAATGACATAGAAAAGATCAAGAAGACACTAGAAGAGCATAAAGAAGAATTCGAAAGAATAAATAGAAAAGTAGCAGATATCACAGAGATGAAAGATGCTGTAGAACAAATAAAAGCACCCTAGAGACATACAACAGCAGATTTGAAGAAGCAGGAGAAAGAATAAGCAAACCAGAGGAGAGGACAACTGATTTTGAACATTCAAAACAGCAAATGGCAAAAAAGATGGAAAAATTTGAATTCAATGTCAGGGAAATGATGGACAAAACAAAGTGCACAAATATAAGAATCAATGGTGTCCCAGAAGGAGAAGAGAAGAGTAAAGGGCTAGTAAGAGTAGCTGAGGATATAATGGGGGAAAACTTCCCAACCCTTATAAAGGACATAAATATGCAAGTCAAAGAAGCCCAAAGATCTTCAAACAGAATAAATCCAAATAGCCTTCCCCAAGACACATACTAACCAGTCTGCCAAATGTTTAAGAGAAGCAGAAAATGCTGAAAGCAGAAAGAGAAAAACAATCTACTACACACAAGGGTAACCACATAAGACTGAGCTCAGACTACTCAACTGGCACTATGGAGGCAAGAAGGCAGTGGTATGATATATTTAAAATTCTGAAAGAGAAAGACTTCTAAGTAAGAATCCTGCACCCAGACAAATTGTCCTTCAAAACTGAGAGATTAACATTTTCACACACAAACAAATCCTGAAAGACTTTGTCAACAAGAAACCGACCCTATAAGAAATACTAGAGGGAGTTCTGCCACTTGACAAAAAAGACAGGAGAGGGAGGTCTGGAGGAGGGCACAGAATTGAAGAGTATATAGATCTGACAAATAAAATCCAAAAGATAATACAGTGGATTTAAGAAATGCCTTTTCAGTAACAACTTTGAATGTTAATGGACTAATATTACCAATTAAAAGATATAGCTTGGCAGAATGGATTAAGAAATATAATCCAGCTATATGTTGCTTACAACAGAATCATCTTAGACACAAGGATACAAATAGATTGAAAGTGAAAGGATGGAAGAAGATGTTCTATGCAATTTGTAACCAAAAGAAAGCAGGAGTAGGTATACTAATATTGGACAAAATAGACTTTAAATGTAAAGACATAATAAGAGACAAAGAAGGACCCTATATACTAATAAAAGGGAAAATTCACCAAGAAGAAATAACAACCATTAATGTTTATGCTCCCAATCAAGGAGCTCCAAAGTATACAAGACAGACATTGGTAAAACTGAAGGGAATGACAGATGTTTGAACAATAATAGTAGGAGACTTCAATACACCACTCTCCTCTATGGATAGAACAACCAGACAGAAGATCAACAAGGAAATAGAGAAGTTAAACAACTTGATAAATGAATTAGATCTAACAGACATATATAGGTTATTACACCCCAAAATACCAGGATATACATTCTTCTGTAGTGCTCATGGAAAATTCTCTAGGATAGATCATATGCTGGGGGGCACGAAACAGGTCTTTATAAATTTAAAGACGCTGAAATTATTCAAAGCACTTTCTCTGATCACAATGGGATGAAGCTGGTTATCAATAATCAGTAAAGAACAAGAACTTTCACAAATACATGGAGATTAAATAACATACTTTTAAACAACCAGTGGGTCAAAGAAGAAATTGCTAGAGAAATTAGTAGCTATCTGGAGACAAATGAAAATGAGAATACAACATATGAGAACTTATGGGACATGGCAAAGTCTGTGCTGAGAGGGAAATTTATTACCCTAAATGCCTATATTAAAAAGCAAGAAAGAGCAAAAATCAAGGACTTAACTGCTCACCCAGAGGAACTTGAGAAAGAGCAGCAAGCTAATCCCAAAGCAAAAAGAAGAGAAATAATAAAGATTAAAGGAGAGCTTAATGAATGGGAGAACAAAAGAAAGAGTGAATAAAACTAAAAGTTGGTTCTTTGAGAAAATCAATAAAATTGATGTACCGCTAGCAAGACTGACAAAGAAAAAATAAAGGGGATACAAATAAACAATATCAGAAATGAGAAAGGGCGCATTGCCACAGACCTTGAAGAAATAAAAGAAATCATAAGAGGATACTATGAACAACTATAGCCAACAAACTAGACAACTTAGATGAAATGGACAAATTTCTGGAAACACACAAACAAGCTACACTGACTCAGGAAGAAATAGAAGATCTAAATAAACTATTCATAAGTAAAGATATTCAATCAGTCATCGAAAATCTTCCTGCAAAGAAAAGCTCAGGGCCAGATGCCTTCACAGAGGAATTCTATCAAACATTCCAAAAAGAACTAACACCAATCCTGCTCAAACTTTTCCAAAAAAAAAAAAAACACGAGGAGAAAGGAACACTGCCTAACTCATTTTATGAAGTTAATATCATTTTAATACCAAAACTAGGTAAAGATGCCATAAGAAAAGAAAACTACAGGCCAATCTCCCTAATGGACATAGATGCAAAAATTCTCAACAAAATATTAAATCAAATCCAAGAACACATTTAAATAATTATAGACCACAACCAACTGGGGAACTCAAGGAGGATTGAATGCAAGAAAATCAATTAATGCAATACAGCACATTGACAAATCGAAAGGGAAGAATCAAATGATCATCTCAATTGATGCTGGAAAAGTATTCAACAAAATCCAACATTCTTTTTTGATAAAAACACTTCAAAAGCTAGGAATCAAAGGTAACTTCCTCAATATCATAAAGGGTATATATGAAAAACCGATAGCCAACATTGTCCTCAATGGAGAGAGACTGAAAGCTTTCCCCCTAGGATCAGGAATGAGACAAGGATGCTCACTGTCACCACTATTATTCAACATTGTATTAGAATTTCTAGCTAGAGCAATCAGGCATGGAAAAGAAAAAAAGGCATCCAAATTGGAAAGGAAGAAGTAAAACTTTCATTATTTGCAGATGACATAGTCTATACTTGAAAAATCCTGAGAAATCTACAACAAAGTTACTTGAGCTAATAAACAAATTCAGCAAGGTGACTGGATATAAAATTAATGTGAAAAAATCAGTAGTGTTTCTACACACAAGCAATGACCTAACTGAGGAGTCAGTTAAGGGAAACATTCTATTCAAAATTGCAACTAAAAGAATCAAGTACCTAAGAATGAACTTACCTAGGGATGTAAAGGACTTGTACACAGAAAACTATTTAACACTGCTAAAAGAAATCAAAGATCTAAATAGGTGGAAAGGCATTCTCTGCTCATGGATAGGAAGATTAAATATAGTTAACATATCAGTTCTACCCAAAGTAATATACAGATTCAATGCAGTACCAATCAAAATTCCAACAACCTATTTTAAAGACATGGAAAAGCTAGTTACCAAATTCATCTTGAAGGGAAAGAGACCCTGTATAGCTAAAAGCATCCTAGAAAAGAATGAAGGGAGAAGATTAAAACTCCCTGACTTTAAAACTTATTATAAACCACAGTGGTCAAAACAGCATGGTACTGGCATAAAGATAGAAGTATTGACCAATGGAATCAAATCAAGAGTGCAGAAATCAACCACCAAATCTATGGCCAACTGATTTTTGACAAGTACCCCAAACCCACTGAACTGGGACAAAATGGTCTTTTCAATAAATGGACATGGGAGAACTGGATATCAATAGCTAAAAGAATGAAAGAGGACTCTTACCTTACACCCTATACAAAAATGAACTCAAAGTGAATCAAACACCCAAGAACTAGCACCATAAAGCTTCTAGAAGAAAATGTAGGGAAACATCTTCAAGACCTAGTAAGAGAAAGTACCACCTCACACTTATAAGAATGGCAGCTATCAAACAAACAGGAAACCACAAATGTTTGAGAGGATGTGGAGAAATTGAGACACTTATACACTGCTGCTGGGACTGTTTAATGGTACAGCTGCTATGGAGGACAGTTTGGCGGTTTCTTAAGAAACTAAATATCGAGTTGCCCTGTGACCCAGCAATAGCACTACTTGGTATATACCCAAAGAGCTAAAAGCAGTGACACAAATTGACATTGGCACACCAATGTTCATTGCAGCATTATTCACAATCACCAAAAGATGGAAACAAACCAAATGCCCATCAACAGATGAGTGAATTAACAAAATGTGGTACAAGCATATGATAGAATATTATGCAGTAGTAAGATGAAATGATGTCCTGAAGCACATGACAAGATAGATGAACCTTGAGGACATAATGCTAAGTGAAATAAGCCAGACACAAAAGGATATATATTGTATGACGCCACTTTTATGACTGTGATAAAGGTAAAATCAGAGGCTTATAATACAGAATATAGGGGACTTAGAGAAACATAGAAGCTAGAGATGGGTGAGTGGTTAGCTAATGAGATTGAACACAAATGTAAGGGAATACACAGAAGTGAAGGCACTTCACTAGTGGGTCTATAATTAGTATTACCGTATTTAAGGTAAACATGATTGAAAGGGGTTGTATAGACCTATGCGTCCCACTGATTAACACTAGAAATATAAATAAGTTCTTGTAAGAACTACTTCAAAGGTATGATTCATGTACGGAGTGTTAGTCCAGGGTACAGGCAGAAAGCTGTTATTGCATGTTATAGGCCATGTTTTACAGGAAATGATCAGCAAGTACCGCAGCAAGAGCAGGGGTAAATGATGGGGGGAGGGACAAGAGTTAAGGGAAGGCTTAGATTTCTTATTTATTGAGGGTGTGTTTATTGGTTATCTTTCTCTTGGGAACAATGAAATTATCTAAAATTAAGAGTGCTGATGGACTGTGGACTTTGGGCATTATTTATGATACCTAATGAATGCAGGTGGCTGAAGGATGCATTGACTGAGAAGTAGATTGGTGAACTATGATCGGATATTGTGCTACTACAAAAAGCAACGAAGTGGTGAGGCATGTAACAATGTAAAAGGAACCTGTGGGACATTTGCTGAAGCAAAATAAACCAGAAACAAAAGAACAATCATTGTATGGTCCCTGAGCTGGAATGAAAGGATGTATGGTCCCTAGAAAAGCCATGTTTTAATCAAAATCCCCTTTCATAAAGGCAGAATAATCCCTATTCAATAACATATGTTTGAATCTGTAATTAGATCATCTCCCTGGAGATGTAACTCAATCAAGAATGGTTGTTAAACTGGGTTAGGGGAGATGTGTTTCCACCCATTTGGGTGGGTCTTGATTAGTTTCTGAAGTCCAATAAAAGAGGAAACATTTTGGAGAATGAAGGAGATTCATCGAGAGCAGAGAATGCTGTAGCCACGAGAAGCAGAGTCCACCAGCCAGCAACTTTTGGAAATGAAGAAGGAAAATGCCTCCCAGGAAGCTTCATGAAACAGGAAGCCAGGAGAAGAAGCTAGCAGATGACACTGTGTTCACCATGTGTCCTTCCAGATGAGAGAGGAACCCTGACTGTGTCCATTATGTGCCTTTCCAGATGAGAGAGAAACTCTGACTGTGTGTGCCATATGCTCTTCCACTTGAGAGAGAAACCCTGAACTTCATCGGCCTTCTTGAACCAAGGTGTCTTTCCCTGGATGCCTTTGTTTGGACATTTCTATAGACTTGTTTTAACTGGGACATTTTCTAGGCCTTAGAACTGTAAACTAGCAACTTATTAAATTCCCCTTTTTAAAAGTCATTCTGTTTCTGGTATATTGCATCCTGGCAGCTAGCAAACTAGAACAGTCCCCTTTAGAAAATGCTTCTAAGAAAACCAGGGCCTAGATTGTAAGCTCTTTTATCACACATATTTAGTCCAGAGTGGTAATTATTATTTCTGAATTATATATCTATAACCTGGTATTTAGAGATAAGAATGAGGCCGATCAGGTTGGGATTAAGGTATTCAGAACACAGGGGCAAAAAAAAAAAAAAAAGATATTGTCTGTACTTTAGAAATGCACCTACTCTTTGATACCAAAGGAGGAAAGGTTTATTTTGTCGGGAACCTAAATTTTCTGTAGCACATAATCTAACTCAACCTATCTGCACAGCTTAGTTGAACAATTTAAACACAGGGAGCCCAGAATAAGAATGAGGGTCTTTAATCCTGTATAGGTTAATGTAATGCCTGAATACATCCTAGACTATATTACGCAGATAATCAAAAAGTATTGACAAAGTCCCTTGAGGATGGGAGAAAAATATATAGAACTATTAAACTTTACCATCAGGGAATCCCCTGATACTGTGTCAAACAGGGACACCCAAACCAAGCCCTTGATCTTGAGGCTTACTCTTGTGAAACTTATGTAGGTAGTAGAGAAGCTTAGCCTTCCTAAGAATTACTTCTGGAGGACCTCTTTTGTTGCTCAGATGTGGCCTCAGTCTCTCTAAGCCCAACTCTGCAGGTGAAATCATTGCCCTCCCCACTATGTGGGACAAGACATAAGGGGTGAAAATCTCCCTGGCAACATGGGAGATGACTCCCAGGGATAAATCCAGACCTGGCACCATGGGATCAACAATTCCTTCCCGACTAAAAGGGGGAAAAGAAGTGTAATTAATAAAGTATCAGTGGCAGAGAGAGTTCAAATAGAGTTGAGAGACTACTCTGGAGGTTACTCTAACACAAGCTTCAGTTAGACATTGCTACCTATCATAATTTGCCAAACCCCAACCAAAACCATTCCAGCCAATCCTAAAGAATACCTAAGGTGTTATATATGATTCTGCAAAGGTTCCATGCACTAGGGTAACTTTCCAGAAACCTGAACCCCGGACCAGTTAAATCCTGAAACCTAGAGGGACCAGCCTCTCCAGAATATCTAGTTCCATCTCCCTACCTTATATTATTGACAGCCCCTTCCAATATGAAAAAGTTAGGATGTCCATAGCCCAAATCCCCTAAAAAGTGAGATAGAAAGATCAAAGGTGATGGTGAAATTATACAGAGAAGGTCGGATTTATCAAACAAATATGATTGCTGAATCATTAATATTTCTTTTAGGTTCCAGTACCTTAGAGCAGCTAGAAGTAAAAGCCTAAAATTGTGGAATTGTAACCCATACCAAACTCAGAAATTTGTTCTGCAACTAATTGTTGTGCTGAGTTTTGAAATTTATTGCTTTTTTTTTGTATTCATGTAATTTTTCACAAAAAAAGAAAAAGAATCGATTGTGATGATAAAAAAATACTTATTCCTTCTAGCCTCCTATATTCTGGAGCAGCTAGAAGGAAAAATCTGAGACGATAGTATGCTAGCCCATGACAAACTCTGGGCTCTATCCTATAACTGCTAGTTGAAGATTGCTTTTAAAGCCTTTGCTTTGTATATATATTATATTATAAAATAAAAAAGTTAAAAAAAATAATGTGTAATGTGGTGAACACAAAGTTAGTTGTAGGTTGTTCATTCCTTGAGCAGCAATGTTTTTAGGGGATTATCTGCAAATAACACCAGTTGAAAGGAGAAATTGAGTCAATACTAGTATCATGTTCCAGAGTTCCAAATCCATCTCAAAGGTGAGATCATTTTGTTAGCTGATGACATCACCCCCGTCTACTTAGTGGGGTGTTTTAATGAGGACAGCGCTGAGTGATAATCCTTACTTTGTCTATACCTTAACTGATACTCATGCATACCAGAATCCCTCCTTTGCTTTGCACAATTCAATCAAAAAAGTCACCACAGAATCCTATGAAGTGATAGAACCAAAGTTGGGTCCACATGAGTCCAATTCAATACAGTACCATGCAACGTCAGGACTGCCTGCATCAGCATTTGAAAACATCTTGTCTCTCCATCTTCTTTAGATTTGACTCCAGTTTACCTAGTATCTACTATTATGTTTCAAATACTTGTTTGGGAACATAAATCACAGTGTTTGTGAGCACAGGCTTTCAGGTCAAAAAGCAAATTGGGTTCAAAGACTAGGTCTACAAGTTATTATCTCTATGACCTGGGGCATAGTCCTTAACCTCTCTTAGCTTCTGCTTCCTCATCTGAAAAATGAGGGTCATCCTACAGCACAGCTCAAAGATGGGTGTGAAGATTAAAATGAGATTTTGCCTATAACAAATAGCCATAATGGTTGACAGACAAATTCTCAAACTATATCAAACACTACCTTTGCTATCATTCCTTTTATTAACACTATTGACCCAGCTATTCCTTGAAGCATTTCATTAAGTTTGGTGATATTTTAACACTTCTAGAAAGCCAAACCTAAAATCAGTTTAGTGTAGAGGGACCATGAACTTGGTGCTCTTGATGAGCCCTACTAATGCATACCCAGGATGCTAGCACCCTGACCTGTAGTAAAACAATACCCCTTCAGTCTGATAACATTTGGCAGGCTCATGACTCATTCCCAGATGAGCTGGTAGACAAGCATCAGGTCAACTCAATAAGAGCATCTAGGTTCGACCCAAATACAAAATCTAATACACTCTTAGGAGCCAAAGAATGAGCTGATGATATAGGCATTTATACCAAAAGGTGTTAAAAAGTTATATGAAACATGGAGTAGGATAAGAAACAGGATTTCAGATCTGTTCCAAAATTACATTTCTTGTGCGCCTTCTATGAAATGAAGCTAATGAACTTCTAAAGGCCATTCATTTATTGAATTTAGGTTTTTTATCACCTTCTGCATGCCAGGCTCTAGGCTAAGGTCTGGTAAGGCAGTGGAAAACCCGACTACCTGTGTCCGCCTCTCATGGTATCCATAATTTAAGTCAACTGTCAGACTGAGTATGTAGCCCCTATTATACTATTCCCTTAACTCTTTTCAGATTGCCAGAAATTGCTGGAAATCTGAGGGATTTCCATCTATGTATTCAAATGAATATCATTAATGATAGAAAAAGTTCTTTTTTTCCCAATAACCCTTATTCTCAGTTCATCAGAAGCTCTGTAGTTATTTAATACTAGATAAAATGCATTAATTTTTGAGAAAAATGTGTCTCCCGAAGTCATCATCTAGAAGTGAATACTAAACAACGGGCTTGATCAATAGCCTCGTGGTCACAAGTCATTTTTCTCAATTGCTTTTCTGAGTGCAGGTACAAGATATTTGTAAACTGTGTTGCAAGGTAAATATGTTAATAATGAGTAGATCTCCAAAGCAGTTTCAACACTGACATGGAAATTTATACATTCCCTGAGCTTTGCTTCAAAGGAAAGTGAAATTCCTTCTGAATTGGGTAAATGGAATGCATAGTGTAAACTGTTTGTATCTTTTGTTACAATTAATGCAATTGTTCGCATGGTTCATAATTTGATCCGCCTAATCTTGTCTGGCAAGCTGATTCTTTGTTCCATTGCTAATCCATAGTGCAGATTTTAATCTCCAAACATTCATAACTCATTCCTAAGAACATATCTTGGAAAGTTCATGACTGCCAGTGTAGGCATTTTTTAAGCTTGTATGTATAGGGTTCTAGGGAGAAAATAAATGTTTGTGGAATGAATGCATACCCCTTTGCAAATTCTCATTTCAAGGAATGGACTTTGCATCTAACACTTAAGCAATTTTGCAGCAGACTTTCATGGAACCCTCACAGAGAGCAGTTCTAGTGGGAGAGTGATCTATAGCAGTGAATCTCAGCAGGGTGATTTCCCTCCCCAGGGGACAGTTGGTAACATCCAGAGACATTTCTGATTGTCACAACTGGAGGAGGGTGTTACTGGCATCTAATGGGTAAAGGCTAGGGAAGCTACTAAACATCCAATAATGTACAGGACAGTGCCCTCCCCACCTCCAAACATACAATAAAGAATGATCCAGCCCCAAGAGTCACTAGTGCCAAGGTTGAGATAAGCATTGGCCTGGATGTTTTAAAAATGCACCTATGAAACAAAATGATAAGTGTTTAAGACCTTGGACTTCACAATAAAGTCCTAGATCCATGTCCAGGGTCTCCCTTACCAGCCAGAGTTGCTAGACAATTTTCTTAACCAATGCCAACCTCAGTTTATTCTGGAATTGGTAATAGTATTGATCTGTTACTTTTGCTGTGCATTTAAAATGAAAAAATGCATACAGAGTGATTAGTAAATTCTTGGCACATAGTAAGCAGTTTCGTAAATGGTAATAACAAATATTATTAGCTTCTCTACATAGAGTAAGTGCCAGCTGCCTCCAAGATGGCCCCCAGTGATTCTCACCTTCTTGTATTTAAGACCTTGCATAGTTCCCCCCCACATTGAGCAGGAGAGGCCTATATATCCAATAGGATATTGCAAAAATGATACATTTGACTTCTGAAGTTATGTCATAAAAGAAAATGTAGCTTCCGCCTTGCTCTTTCTTGTATCACTTACACTGGGGGAGGCCAGCTTTGTTGTGAGGATATTCAAGGATCCCTATGAAGGGGTCCACATAATGAGGAACTGAGGCCTCCCACCAAGAGACAGCAACTTGTCTGCCAGAGGGAGATCATCTTGGAAGGGGATTGACTCCAGCCCTGGTCAAGCTTCCAGATGATGGCAGCCCCAGCCAGCATCTGAACTGCAAGCTCTTGGGAAACTCTGAGCCAGAACTGCCCAGCAAAACCACACTTGAATTGTTGACCATAGAAATTGTATGAGATCGAATCTCTTAACTCATTAGTCTTTGGTAATTATTATGTAGCAATTGATAACTAATATAAGCAGCTTATATCTTTTTTATGATAATTGGTTTCATTTTGTCTTCCTATACTCGACTAGGAAGAGAAAGTTTAAAGAAATTCCTCTTTCATTTTGTGAAGAAGCAAAGACTAGAGGAATGAGCATCTTGCCCAGTTAATACAGTTACAAGAAAATTTTATTAATCCCTTGATGCTGAGTCCCATCTCAGTCTAGGATTTCTGTCCCATGTTGCCAGGAAGGTCCACACCCCTGGGAGTCATGTTCCACGTAGAGAGGGGGAGAGTAGTGTGTTTGCTTGTTGTGTTGGCTGAGAATGCACTAGTCAAAATATAAAACATAAATTTTGTACCAAATAAACATTTTTTGCTTTAGTCTCACACATAAGTTAAAGTTTTAAAATATTAATTGCCATCTATTTTCAAACCCCTGCAGTATTGACATTACTTTGTTCTTCCTCATACAAAAACGTTTTTTAATTTGTACGTTTAGTCACTATCATTGTACACTCTAGGAATTCCTAGATTATACCATCGCCGTCAGAAATGGAGAGCACAAAACTGCCTAACTGTAATACAATAATGTTAGAACCCTGAATGAAGCTGAATATGAGAATGATAGAGGGAGGAGGCCCGGGGGCACAAATGAAATCAGAAGGAAAGATAGATGATAAAGACTGAGATGATAAAGACTAAAGAAAAATGTTTATTTAGTACAAAATTTATATTTTGACTAGTGCATTTCCTAATATAACATATATGGACAGCTTAATTGAACACCATAATACTTAGAACCTTGAATAGGACATGAGATTTTGTAGGTTTGTCCAGAGTGATGCCCCGATAAATCCCAGAAGGATTTGAACAGTGAATAAAAGGGTACTTGCAAAGTCCCCTGGGGGAATGTTGAGGAAAGGAGAAAACTCAACTTCCCCAAGTGGAGAATTCTTGATATTCTCACAAGCAGTGGGGACTACCAAAGCAACAGGTGGAGCCCTCAATCTGGGGGGTTGGTCATATGAAACTTAACCCCACAAAGGATAGGCTAAGCCTACTTAAAATTAGGCCTACGAGTCACCCCCAGAGAACCTCTTTTGTTGCTTAGATGTGGCCTCTCTCTCTCAACCAACACGACATGCAAACTCACTGCCCTCTCCCTCTCTACATGGGACATGACTCCCAGGGGTGTGGACCTTCCTGGCAACAGGAAAAAAAATGTGGGACAGAAATCCTAGAATGAGCTGGGACTCGGCATCAAGGGATTGAGAAAACCTTTTCAACCAAAAGGGGGAAGAGCAAAATGAGACAAAATTAAGTGTCAATGGCTGAGAGATTTCAAAAAGAGTTGAGAGGTTATCCTGGAGGTTATTCTTATACGTTAAATGTGTATCACCTGTTTAGTTAAGGTGTAATGGAGAGGCTGGAGGAAAATGCCTGAAATTATAGAGCTGTGTTCCAGTAGCCATGCTTCTGGAAGATGATTGTATAATGATGTAGCTTTCTCAGTGTGACTGTGTGGTTGTGAAAACCTTGTGTCTGATGCTTCTTTTATCTACCTTATCGACAGATGAGTAAAACATATGGAATAAAAATAAATAAATAATAGGGGGAACAAATGTTAAAATAAATTTAGTAGATTGAAATGCTAGTAATCAGTGAAAGGGAGGAGTAAGGGATATGGTATGTATGAATTTTTTTCCGTTTTCATTCTTTTTCTGAATTAATGCAAATGTTCTAAGAAATGATCATGATAATGAATATAAAACTATGTGATGATATTGTGAGTTATTGATTATATAACAAGAATGGAATGATCATATGGTAAGAATGTTTGTGTTTGTATGTAGTTATGTTACACAAATAAATTTAAAAAAGAAAACAAAATCAGTCTATGTTTGAAAGCTTCTGAGATATCTTGATTAAAATCACTTAGAAATCTGAGGATAAATGTGATTTACCAGATGTAATGCCAGGACACGAATAACTACCATAGTCATTCATTACCTAAGAAGTTTGATATTGACCTATACAACTGAAATGTGAAGCTGTTTTCTGAAATTTGTGTTCCAGTCTCAACAAGGAACATGTGAAATAAGCTTATCCTACGTTAGTTGATGAATTAACTATTTTAAGGTCTTCCGGTACTTGGAGACTTTTAAAGTCTTAATGTGAATTTTTTTCCAGGTCACTTGCTAGTGAACCTTGGAAAGACTTGGCAAATTCACTTAATGCTAGTCCAAAGTCAGGCTCAGCGCTTTTTGTGGAGGAAGCTCTAACTTAAAAAAAAAATGGAGTTAATCTTAGGAATCTCAGTAAGAACATAAAGGCAAAATATTTGCTTTATTCTGATGTTTTTAGAGTTCTGAAATAGCCAACACTGTTCTCAAAGGCAACCCATGAAACTCCATGGCCTTAATAATTATATAATTTTATATGCTTTTTTAAACTAATAAACTATTTCTGTTATTTAACAAAAACCAGAAGCTACTTCATTGATGTATCAAAAATGTCAGTGCCTCTCTTTTCATTCATGCTCCTGTTTTCTTCCTCTATTTCTTTTCAATGAGAAGTGAGATAACCCATACGTGGGCTTTTCCTCCACCCAAAGTGCACCTGGAGTTAAAAATCTGAGAGAACAAACTAAATCAGAAGATTTCCTAAAACTCTACTACTAAAACAAAACAAAAAGCCTAGCTTGAAACGAGGGATGAGCTCGTCCCCTGTTGAATCATCCTGTGGAGAGCAGAGTGTTTCCAAGAGCGAATAAGGACCAACTTTGGTTATGTGGGCACAGAATTTCTTTGTCCTGTAAAAAGCAAGGGTTTACTAGACGGTTGTTGGATAAATTGATGCTGATTCTAATGATTAATTCAGGACTTTATTTTTGGACTTTCCTTTTTAATAGGAAGCAGCCTCAGCTCCCTGCCACTGGTCCCCCAACATGGCTACTTGCTTCATCACAGCCAGCTTGGGGAAGACCCTACTAGGAAGGCGGAACTTACAACTAACAAAACCTCCTCACGGAAGTGAAGTCCCATCCCCTTTGACGTTTTCTGTTGGTTAGAGATAAGCCATAGGTCCTGCCCATACTCAAGGGGAGGGACTCATATCCAAGGATGTGAACACCAGGAGGTGTTCCAGGTTCAGAGACAGACAGACAGACTTTCCGGGTTCAAATCCTAGCCCAATGGCAAAGTCGTTGTATGAACCTTAAGCACATTATTTAATCTCCAGGTCTTCATTTCCTCATCTGTAAAACAAAGTGACCACTCACACCTTTCATCAGGGGGCTGTAAAAAGTGTTCAATTTCAGCACTTCCTAACTTTCAGCCATTCTTGTGAGTTTTTATGACTTTTTGCCTAATTTTTTGTACCCCAGGAAACATCATTCACTTAATGATTTTATTTAATCAACCATCCTTTAAAAGTTAGTTTATTTTAAAACTATTTTTACTGTTACCACCAGAAATTTAAAGAGAATCATTATCACCAGAAGATAATTGTAAACATACTATGAGTAATGATTGTCTGACTATGAACCTCTGAAATTCATACAGTCCATACTTGTGAGTGGCACATGTACACCCATAGTAAATCACTAAGAAAGTCAATGTGTGATACAATGCAGTACCAAGCACACAACTGAGACTTAACAAAGGCAGCTATTCTTATTACATATCTGTAAGTTTGGAGTTTGAACTACATAATGTATATGATGGGCAAATACACAACATCCAGGTATGCTTGGCAGATATCCAGCAGTTAATTCTGACTCTCTTTCCTCCTGTGTCCTGAATTCAACTTTAGAATCCTTCTCATTGCTGTGTTTCAGACAGCTACTACCAACCAAAGGGGTGTTGCACGCACCAAAGGAAATTTATTAGTCTGCAACAGATGTCACCTGGTGTAAAGAGCTGAGCGAGCAAATTATAACTGAAGCAGCATTAACAATAAACAAATAGAATGGAGAAATATGCTTATTTAAAAGAAAACATGCCGATAAAAAACAACTGTGAAGCATTTATTATTTAACTATATGTAATTAACTCTTTGGCTTAACATTAATTGTAACCTCTTTTCTCCCACAATATGGATGTCCCCAGCTTACGTTACTGCTCAACATGTGCAAAAAAAAAATCTTACACTCATTTTCACTAAAGCAAAACAAGTTTGGGAGGAAGAAGCATTCATTGTACAAATCCTCTAATTAAAAGACTTCCATACTTGAGAGTTGATGCTACTTGGGAGGCCTAGGTACAAGGCATCCTGGTAATTAAGAGTTCTGCAAATGTTTTATTGCTGATAAGGGGAGGTTCTGCAGGACAGAACAACACGGAGCAGCAATAAGTGATTATGTCATTTGGGTCAAGGTCCCATGCGGGAGATTAGAGAAAGCTCAACAAATTAGGCTGAATCATAAATGGAGCCCTGGCTTTCAACCAAAGTTGTTGAACAGGTTTATGCTGAATACTTGCTGATGAATTAGTAGATTCATTTGCAGGTTTTTTGAGTCCCACCAATAAGGAAATGAGCAAGGGTAGAGTTTTCTGCCTACTATATTTCACTGAGCAAGATATTTAACTTCTGCATTTCTAAAATTTAAAAATGAGGAGGTCCCATCTCTGAGGAATAATTGGGACAAGGAAAGGTTCTGGAATGCACTCAATATATACCCATTGCCCTAATCAGGTATTTTCATACTTTGTGCTTGTTCGTGAAATCCAATGAGATTCCCTAAAGACAAAGGGGAAAAATTAAATTTCTAGGGTATACAAAATGGAGGTTGAAAATGAGGTCTGGCAGATGATATAAATGAAGGAGGGAGGTTGGATCAGAAGACACAGGAATTGTCAGACATGGGCATATACCCTCCTTAGGTAAGCATCCTCTCTAGCTGATGAGTTGTGAAACGGAGAGGCATGCAAATCAGCTTTCCTGTTTTCCAGTGGAAGCCAGAAATCTGAAATTGTATGTCAAGTCTCACAACTTTTAAATGTTGGTGCATTTTTTTAAAGACCTAATATTTATTGAGTGTTCATAATACACTAGATAGCTTCTAAGAGTCATAATGTATTGTTTCAATTTATTCTCTCAACAACTCTAGGAGTTACACTGTGCTCTTTATCCTGTTTTATAGGTGTGAAAGTTAAAGCACAGAGAGGTGAAAATAACTTGCCCAATGTCACGCAGCTAGGAGGTGGAGGAGCAGAGATCTAAACCAAGTCAATTCATTTCCGATGCTTAGGTCTTAACCACTGCACTAAACTGTCCTTCACTTTATGTCTTTTTCTTTTAACTTTCAGTTTTGACATAATTTCAGAAAATTTATAATTTATAATAAAATTCTTGTAGCAATGAGCACATCTAGAGGCAAAATCTTGATTTCTAAATGCCATTTTCCATTGAAAGAAACTTGGGCTTCTTGGAGGGATGATGATTCCAGAGAAAGTACATTATTTGCCCAGAATATCTCATTGTTCCAGAAGTAAGGAACTGCTAAATAATGAGGTGGACATGTAAAAAAAATATAGGAACTGGTTTGAAGAGACTCCTATTAGCCAAATCTGAGACAATTTGAACATCCCAATAAATGATAGTAAAGAATTATAACCCATTCAACAACACAAGAACCCATGAGTTCACACTGATGTAAATAAGTAAAGGAGAAAAAATTCTAGCAGAACACTAACTAATAAAAGCAGAAGGAACAATGGAGTTAAAGAAGACACTGTTTGGCAACAAGGTGTGGACCAAATGTTGTGTATCAGATTTAACCTGTGGGCTTGCAGTTTAAAATATTTTAGGCCATTGGGTCGAACAATAAATGACACTATTTATTGTTCTTGTAATTCTCTGTCAGTCCCCTGAAAAACCTAATGGAAAAAAAAATGTTTTCATTGCCCCCACAGCTCCTAGAATCTTCCTTACATGTAGGCAAAACTGGTAGTGTTTATATTTCCAGATGTGGCTATTGTATCCCCTTTTCCCCGTTTGGGGCTAGGATATTTTATTTGACATGCAATGCCCCTATAAAGAAAGCTGTTTCACTTTTGCCCTAGAATGTGAGTTCTGACACCATCCCTGTTCTGTGCTAAGCACTGATCTAGGTACATTTTAAATTTTCTAATCCTCATGAGAACACTTTTACGCTAAGTATATGAATCCCCATTTAATAGCTGAGGCTCAGAGAGGCTAAGTAAAATTCTCAAGTCACACAGTTAGGAAATGGCTGCTCTGTGATTGAGACCCTGGTCCAGTTTACAGGTCTGTGTTTTTTCCTGTACACCAGCATGGAACGAATAGGGCATGGAAATCACAAGTGTTTCCTTAGAGAGGAGGCACATTTGAGGATAAAGGTTCTAAAATCAGCCAAGTGATGAGAAAATTACTTAGGGTTACAATAACCTTTGAATCATCCATAAATTATATCATAAAGATATGTCTTCTTCTCTCGTTGATCTACACAGCCAGAGTTCCTTCCAGTGTTGGAAGAAGTTCTGCCTCTTAGTTGAACACAATCTGAAATGGGGCCATGTCCCTGTGACAAATGCATGTCTTTAAATGCTGACACCGCCCCCCTGCCACACACACACACACACACACACACACACACACACACACACACACACACAGGGCAGCACGATGGCTGCATCTCCATCGCTGCATGATGACGAATGTCCTGTCCTCTCTGGTGATGGGACAGACAGAAGAGGAATTAAACTCCTGCAGGGTGGCAGGTATTAAGAGGTAACAGCAGATTCTAAGGGCTATTGCAAATATTGCCAAGAAGGACAGTTAGGTAAAGAGAAATAATTATTGAGCAGCTATTATAGCTATGAGCCAAAACAAACATGTCCTTGCTCTCACGGAGTCTATTCTAGTCTGTGGGAGGTGGGGGTGGGGGCATTGGGTGTTGGCAAGTGTCAACCAAATAATTGCAAGAGACACAAGAAGAGCAAGGCAGTGCCGTGTGCCCTCCAAGCACCAGCTGCCGGAGTCCACCCACCTTCCTTGGAATCCTGGCTGGCTCCTCTCCTTACTATCTGGCGGCTCCAGGCAAATGCTTAACCCTCTCTGTTTCCCCTGACGTGAAAGGGAGAGCATGATAATAGGGGCTTATAAAGATTCCTGATTTGAGGAGACCCATACCAAGAGAGTGTGTAGTGCCGAGAGGTCAATAAACATCAGTTGATAACATGTGGAAGTCAGAGTCCACTGCAGGCCCCCTGCTCAGCAATGTCTGTCATTGTTCCATCCAGAACCCACACAACACTTGCTTGGTGCCCTTCTCAGGACTTCTGCAAGCTTTGCTTCTAAGGGCTGCCCCTGCAGCTTTCATCAAAGGCCCCCTTTGAGCTACTGTAGTCACTTTGCCTGGGTAAGAGCTAGAAGGTTACATCCCCCAGGGCAGCCTAAAGTGCAGGAGTTGGGGTTCCCCACACTTGCTTCAGGAGGAGAGTAGACTTACGTATAATGCATGCTCCAGGGCTCCCTGTGTCCCAGGCAGGGGCTGGGACTTCCCTTGCTTGGCTCCTTTCCCTCCCTACCTGCTGTCTCCACTCTCTCTCAGGGGCACTTCCTTGATATACCCTGGCAGAGAATCCTGGTCCAGGGTTTGCCTCCAGGGGATTTGACTCATCAGGGAAGACTTCCTTCAGGAAGCTTGAGCTGGCACCTGAATGACCAGTAGAAGAGAAACAGGTAAAGAAAGAGTGCACGAGAAGCAAGGACTACAGGTGCCAAAGCTCCTGGATGGACAGAGTTTAAGGAATAAAAGAGACAAGCAGAAGCCAATGTGGCCAGAATCCAGAAAATCCAAGGGCTGAATGACAGGGCTGAGGCCTGTGGGGAGGTGGGACTACAAGCTACGGGGCACTGAAATCCAGCCTAAGGGACTGGATCTTCATGCAGATCTTCATGAGGATGGGGATGAGATGTGATCAGGTCTGCATTTTGAACACACCAGCAAGGTTGGCAAATAACACATGGAAGGGAAGTAAGAGTTGGTGGAGGAGACCAGTGTCTGCCGTGGTCCAGGCAAGTGATACTGTGGCCACAACTAAGGGGATGATGGAGGAGTTCGGAGGAGATGGTCTTGGAAAATATTTTAGCCAGCAAAAATATGGGAGAGTATCTTGTGCTTCAAATCATCATCTTTCAGTAAACCTGTTATCAAGGCCTAGATTTTTTTTAAGGGTAGATTTTGATCAATGGGGCTTGATAAATGACCACACAAGGAAATTTTCTATTCACAAGACCAAGTTGAATTTTTTCATCTTCTTGTCACAAATGCAGTAAAGAGGAGAAATCTGTGAAATATTTTACAACGTTTATTCTTATTTCTAGAGAAGTCAATGAGGATTTACAGATGAAATTTGACAACATGTACATTTATAATTCTAAAAATAATCTCATGGTAGAAAGAAAGCATACTTAGTTTGTACATACATACTTTGTATACTTAGTTTGGCAGTTTGCAATACTTATTAAAATATAAAGATAAAAAGGTATTCTGTACTTCTGAGATATTAAAAAAATATAATCTAAAAGGGTTACCTTTATCAGATATACAGAAATGCGCAGTATACATTCAGGAGAACTAAGATTAAAACTATGTGTAATAAACCATATGTAAACAAAATTCTTGAGAAAAAAATTTGTTAAGCATTGTATAAAGCATTGCATCAAATATTTGCATTTATGACATTATATTTCCGTAAAGAGTTCAAGGGTAATAAACCTTATATTATGTTAGAGTTCATCTCTAACATATGCACACTTTACTATTGCCCCATTCTACAGATGGGAAAATTAAGGGGTGGGAAGTCACTTTCTTACAGTCACACCGAATATTGCCCTAAACCACAGATCTCAAATCAAATAACATATATTAAAAAAAAAAAGACAACCATTAGAAACCACACACATACAATTTAAAAACTGTTGATACACACCCCAATGTCCTAGAGAAAAATAATTTAACAAAATAAAGAAATCTGGGGTCATTTTACCAAGTTTTGCCACAGTAAATTGTTAATGGTTTATTAGAGAAGAGAGTCTGAATTCATTTAAGTATTTCTTAAAATATAGGTATTCTCTAATTTCCCATTAATGCTTCCATTTCAAAGTAGGAAAAGCTGTCATGGGGTCTGATGACCCTAATCAACATTTAGCATTGCTTATATTGTTCAGTTATCACTCCCCCAAATATTGCATTATGCAGAGCTACAATAAATAGACTATTGATATTTCCTGCAGCAGGGGACAATTTAGCTGCAGCACGCCTTTCATTGTGAAACAATATAAACTTACTCTTGAGAATTAAAGATCCAAACAGTGAATTTGGTGTGGAGGGACAGAAGCATTTAGTAACTTCTACCCGACTAGCTGACAAGTGCACAGCCACCCTGTCATCTCATGGAAGATGCAATATAATGGATCATGGGCAAGTCTATGGAACTTGGTACAGATACAGGTTAAGAGGAAAACCAGCAGTATACCCTGTAGAGGGCCTTGAATTCCACCACTCAATCCAGATCCCTGAGTTGGATACAGTCTTAATAAATACCATCATTCATATAGACAGTACAATTTCTGCAAAAATTTTATAGAAGAAATGTCTGAGCACCACGGTGGGTCTAGATATCCTTTATACACTGTGGCATGCTCTCATTTGTGAAGTTTGTCTTCCAGTAACGCAGAAGCCGTAAGCACCATTCTTGCAAGAAGATAAAAATCGCTCCTCTTGGTCTCTGGTAAAATATCTGGAAAATAAAGCACACCCCAATTATCTATGAGAGAAGTCTATTTAAATGAGAGGGATTATTAGCACAACATGTCAACTAATAAATGCTAAAACCAGAACTTGGCCTGGACTCTTGCCAAAGGAATGGCTCCCCGTGTTGACAATGTGTACACTGTCCTTCTGGGGAAGACTGCGGGTTCCAGACAAAAGCTCGAATTCCCTCATTACCCTATTCGATTCAACTCTGGTTTCGGGGATGCTCAGAATTTGACAAATTCCCTAATGGTTCTGGATCCTTGAGGATGAAAAATAAAGCATTCACTAGACCTTCGTTCTGTAATTCCATATGTAACTCCACATTCCCTACATATCAATCAGCAAATGCCCTTAACTTGCTCTTAGCAAATGGCAATTTGTTCTAGGCAAATTCTAGGAGGCATTATTGAAAGATGGGAATTGAATACTGACATATCATTCTATAAAGCTGTAGGGTAAAAATGTCATATTTTCACATAAGTTATTCAAGATTTCCTAGGCTGGCTTTTCATCACTTCAATAGTCATGATTTTATTTTAATGTATATTAGAGGAAAATAACTAGAATTACAAATTCATCATTTCATCAAGGACAAAACTGATATATCATTAGGCCTGTGTTAATTTAAAGACAATAGTTAAGTAATAATTAAGGAAATAATGGTTGCGTATATGGATATGGCTAAAATTGTGAAGGGGGTATGAGAACATCCATATTGTTAGAAAAGGTAGTGATGGCATACTATATAATTTTAAGTATTACACAGTATTTAATACATATTTAATAAATATTTAATTTGTATTTATCTTTAATAAATAGTCAATGCATGCATTACACACACACACACACACACACACACACACACACACACACTCACAATCCTTATATGCCATCGTTGGCAAACCAAGACCCTGGGGCCAAATACAACCCACTGTTTGTTTTTAAATAAAGTTTTATTGGAACACAGCTTCGGCAGGCAGAATAACAGCCCCCCATAACATGTGGACATATTAACCTTATAGGGCAAAAGGGACTTTGAAGATGTGATGAAGGGTATGGACCTTCTGAGGGGAGACTATCCTGGATACCTTGTCAGGGAGATGAGACAGAGGTGACAGACGAGACTGAGAGAGACTCAACCTGCAGCTCTGACTGTGAAGATGGAGGAAGGGGGGGTCTGAGCCATGGCAGACAGGTGGACTGCAGAAGCCAGAGATGGCCCTCAGCTGACAGCCAGCAACAAAATGGGCTCACAGTCCTACAACCACAAGAAACTAAATTCTGCCAGCAACCTGAATAGGCAAGGGAGCAAATGCTCCCCTAGGGCCTCCAGGAAGGCAGGCGCTCTGTCGACCCTTTGGTGTTTGCCTGGCAAGAGCTGCATCAGATTTCTGACCTCCAGAAATATAGGATAATAAATGTGCATTGTTTAAGCCTCTAAATTTGTAGCAAATTTTATGGCAGCTCTAGGTAACTAATACAATTGTTTACTAATTAGTTGTGGCAGCTTTCACGCTACAATGGAAAGAGTTGAGAGATGAGACAGGGATCGTGGGGCCAGCAAAGCCTAAGATATTTACCAACTGGGCCTTTCCAGAAAAGGTTTGTAGACCCCTGATATACACACGCAAAGAGAGCAGCAGCAGGGGGCATCTGTGGAGCACTTACTTGATGACAGGCTCCAGGCTAAGTAGTTAGCATTATTCCTATCAACTTTCTGTTATAGATACTATTTTGGTCCCAATTTTACAAATGAAAAGAGTGGAGGCAGGGTGAGTGAATGACTGGACAAGGTCCTGTGGTAAGTTGGTGGGGAGGGAGCCGGATCTGGATGACTCCCAAGCTGGTCCCCTGGTCATGCCCAGTGCGTTGCAGAGGAGAATGGACACTCTGATTGCTCACCTGAGGGTCTTATCGCTGGCAAAAAGCGATAGGGAGCTCGCGGCTGGGCACCAGGATGCCCAGGTGCAGCATCTCGACCGGTGCGTCGTCCAGGGCCACAAGGGCATATTTGCGGACGATCTGGAACACACAGGCACAGAAAAACAGAATTACCCAACCCTGTTCTCCTGCCCCGAGAAGTTGCACAGAACACAGCTGTGGAAATTCAATCGGAGGCTTTTACCCAGCAAAGAGCCAAGTGGAGCTGGAGTTCAGCTAATCGGCGGCCGATGCACATTCTTTTCCCCAAGCCAAATGGAAGATGTGCAAAAGGATTGATCTTTTTCTTCTCTTGCAGCCAACGTTCAGGTATAAACTGACTTGAGTCTTCGAAATTGTCTTCACTGGAACCTAACACCTGGGTATTTAGCATCAACACTGTCTAAAAACACACAAAACCACATAACATTTAAATAAATCCAAAGAGAACACTTAGAATACAAAACTTACAAAATTGATCACCTAACAAATGTGAAAGTGAACCACAAATACATAATAATGATGATTGCAAAAATGTGTTGAGTGCTTAAAATAGGTAAAGAACTTTAAAAATTTGTGTCATTTCTTCTCAGCAACCCTACATGCTAGATTCTATTATTTTTCCCATTTTTTAGATGAGGAAACTGAGGCTCACAGAGGTGATGAAACTCACACAAGGCTACACAAAAATGAAACTTAAACCAAGACTTTGTCTCCCCAGTCAGCACTCCCAATATTATGCTAGGGAGTATGTTGACAATGCTCTATAATTTCTTTCTGCACAATGACTGGTCTCCCCATACAAAGTTTTGAGCAAATCTGATGCTTTCTAGAAAGTCTCTCTTTCAATGCTTTTTAAGGTACAGAATATTCAAATTCTACATACTCCTTTGGGTAAAGCATATTCACCCAGAACAGTTGGCTTGTCAAGAGTCCGGGTTGTAAATGGCACACTTGGGGTAAGCCTAAAAACAAAAATAAAAACAGAGATGTAAACATGGGCACAGGTCAAGTTATATCTCAAGTGTCAATGGGAATACAGATTCTGGTTAAATAAAGACTTGCTGCATATATTTGTACTAAAAAAGAGAACAGGATCCCAATTCTTCATAAAGAAGTACTGGCTCTTTCTTCCTGTCTCTTTCTTCTTGAAGACCTGATTCAAATGTCCAAGAGGTATTTATACCTCTTGTTTCTTTTTAAGGTACAGCATTGGCTAACCCTCCAACACAAGGCTGATTAGTCATTAATTGTGATCTTCCGCTGTCCATTTAATTTAATCCACATTTAATATGCATGTTTTCCATGTTTCACCTTTGAGCCTGATGTTTGGTCTAGGTTTCTCTTATCTACCCCTTCTTGAAGTTAAAGTTTTTTCCTTCTAATCCCTGGATGTCGCTGGTTTAGTTTTCCAGAAAAGGTGTGTAAAGAATGTCCAAAGAGCATTTTATACCAAAGCCTCAAAAACAAAAATGTGTGTATGTCTTATCATATAATACTATGGTCCCGAATCTTAATTAGTGCCTATGGCTTTCACTAGAGTAGTAGCATCACTGACTTAAAGGTGAGGATACCGACTTTCCAAGGTGTTCTAGTTTGCTAGCTGCTGGAATGCAACACACCAGAGACGGACTGGCTTTTAATGAAAGGGGATTTATTTTGTTGGTTCTTCAGAGGAAAGGCAGCTAACTTTCCACTGAGGTTCTTTCTTACGTGGAAGGCACAAGATGGTCTCTGCTGGTCTTCTCTCCAGGCCCCTGGGTTCCAACAACTTTCCCTGGGGTGACTTCTTTCTGCATCTCCAAAGGCCTGGGTTGAGCTGCTAGTGCTGAGATGAGGAATGCTGAGCTGCTTAGCAGTGCTATGTTGCAATCTCTCATTTAAGCACCAACCAATTAAGTCAAACATCACTCATTGCAGCAGACACGCCTCCTAGCTGACTGCAGATGTAATTGGCAACAGATGAGGTTCACGTACCATTGGCTTATGTCCGCAGCAACAAGACTAGGTATGCTCACCTGGCCAAGTTGACAACTGAATCTAACTAACATACAAGGTTTAATAGAATGTGCCAAAATGACTTAGGAAATGAGTAGTAGAGAATGGATATGGTCTCAAGGCGCTCTCTTGTTTTTCTCAGTTTTGATAAAGGTTTATGCATCAACTGGAGGAGCTTGGTTATGTCTTTTAGCGGACTGCCTTCTGACATCTTTACATTGGCTTCGGGATCAGTTCTTACCTCATTGATTCTTTCAGACAGGCTTTTAAATATGGCATATTCTTCAAATCCTCTGCCAGTGGCATCCTATTCTCAGGCAATACTCTTTGAATTTCCTTTAGAAGCTTCTGTTGCACTTGGGGATTGCGGGATAAATTGTAGAGTATCCACATTAAGCTGTTTGCTGTCTAAAAGCCAAATGGACAAAAATTTGAGTTTCTGCATTAGCTGAACAAAAGGTGATACCTAATATCTGGCTCTACAAATATATTAATGATGCTTTTCACACGTCCTTATTGGCTGTGCAAAGCCAATAAGAGAAGTCAGATTCACTTACAAGACAAGTAGGGATAGATTATTTGCTGAGAGAATAAAAATGGATTCTCTAAATAATCATCTGTATTAGGGTGTTTAAAATACAGTTCAAAACAAAAATCGTTCGAGTTCATGCAAATCTGATGAAATCTGAAAGAGACTGGTGGATTTATCAATGTCAATTTCTCACTGTGATCTTGTTTATCCAACACAATATTTCCTTCCTATTGAAGGAAATTGAGTGACCAGTCCATGGAAACCCTATTAGTTCTCAGAATTGCATATGAATTTATAATTATTTCAAAATAAAAATTTTAATGAAAATTGTTTGATATAAAAAAATGGATCTACAAATTTGATGGGGAAAGTAGGACTGAGAAGGAATGCTCTAGTAAAAAGTTTTAAAAAATTTTTATTTATTTAAAATTTTTTTTAGTCTCATAGTGAAAATGCATAGGAAATGGCACTTTAAAAGAAAGTTCTTTTTGTCACACCCTAAAAAGTTACCACAAAAATAAAAAAGGCACTATCTCTACTCTGGGTTCTAACCACATGCAAAGAGCTTTTGCAGGAGGATGCCAACACCAAAATAAAAAATTCCAGCATCAGGTTGAATATTTCAAGGTATCAGCTATGGTTTCTGACAAAGGCTCATGTCCTTTTAAGCGGCATTCTTTATTTCCTTTCCAAAGGCAATGAGAAGAGAAAAAATACTGGTGGAAACAGCCAGTTTTTCTACCACTCACCACTGGGCGTAATGCAGATTTGAGTTTTAGGCTTGTTTTAGCGAACTTAAACCAAGTACTTTCCTGGAAAGGAACACCATATCCTCCCTCTGCAGACACGAAGACGCTGTTGCTAAGTGTCATCTGCCACTGACACAAATGAGCAAAGTGCAAGGGAACTCAGAGCCAATGATACTTACTATTTTTGGAAGAAGGTGTCACTGAGGTAGGTTTTTTTCATGTCAAAGGACTGGTGGCTTCAGTCCAAATAAACCATGGGCGCCATTATTATAAGAGTCCAATTTACAAAACAGGAAGAGGGCGTAGCCACTAACTTAGACACACTTTCAAATTTCTCTGATTTTCCAAATGTGACTTTCAGAATAGCCAGGATAAAAAAAGAAACAGATTTAACCATATCAATGGGTCCCTTACCGCAAATAAGTTTCCAAAACTGTAGCTTTCATTAAAGCCATGTGAGATAGCCTTGGGCCTGTTAGGAAACTGCAGGGGGTGACTGGAGGGGAAGTGGCCTGGGAAACCTCACAGGCACAAACTATCCCAGCTTGACCTCAGTGGAGGCAATGGAGCTCATAACTGGCCTTTCTTCATGCTCATCCTTAAGTCCATCCTCCCGCTAGCAGCCAGAGTCCAGTTTTCAAAATACAATTAGATCAGGTGACTTCTTGCTTACAGCCCTCCAGGAGCTTCCCATCACAGGATTGATGAAACCCAAGTACTGTTATCAGGGTTCACAGAGCCCTGGTTACCATGGCCCCATCTCCTTTCCCAATTTCAACTCTAGCTCCATTTTGCTTTCTGCCCCAGGGCCTTTGCATGTGCTGCTTCCTCTGCTCTTCAACCAGATCTGCACATAGTTGGCTCCCTCTCATTCCAGAGTCAGCACCAAAATCACTTCTTCAGAGAGGGAAACCCCACCTCCAACCCCACCCTCACTATTACATCACCCTGACAGCTTCCTCCAGGGCCTGCACCACTATCTCAAATGATCATATTTATTTGTTCATTTACATATTTCCTATCCATCCTCCCCTCTAGCATGAGTGTTCCATGAGGGTGAAGATCTTTGTCTCTGACTCATGGCAGTCTCTCAAACACCTGGAACAATGCTCAGCACGTAGTAGGCACTCAATATTGCTGAATTCATTCATTTATTTGACAAACATTTACTGAGCGCCTACTATATACCAAGTACACTTCGAGGTCCCAGGAATATAGCAGTGGACAAAACCAAGCCGTAACTCTCAGGGAGCTCACAGTCCAATGGGGGAAAAAATGAATGGGAGATTTACTTTTATCATTTGATCACTCCAAAGAGCAGCTCAGGGTAAATACTTCAATAAGACAGTGAACTAAAATGAATCCCCACTTTGACAGCTTTCTGGAATTTGAGAAGAAATTAGAACTTTGCTATTCCACTGATGAAAACCCTACTTTTTCTTTAGACGAGAAGAAGGGGGTAAACATGGAACAGAAATGAACCAACATACATTCTGCTCAGAGAATTTTCAGGTGTAGGAAATGTTGGACCCATCAGAAAAATCAACCGAATGAAGCAGAATTAAATCCATCTGCATGTTTCTTTTGGAATCTCTGTTTGGGGCACAGCTACACTGGGTATCTAATAGAATTATCAGCCACATCAAAGACAGAATTTTGGAATTTAAAATTAGTTGGTTCATTTAAATTAAAATCAAGTTTTTCCAAACTCACTGTTTTTACAGTGTTCAGCAGAAAAAAAATATTATTGGCCTGGCAGAGAGAGTATTTTAACATTTTCATGTAACTTACAGGTACAGTTAGGGTTGCATGTGCAACCACTTAAAATATATACTACTTTTTAAAGATCTAGATTATCTGTCTTACTAGGACATGCAATTTTGCTGTTTCCAAATTCCCATGGCAGTATTCATGTTTGTCACAGCACTTATATTTTACTTTGGACTTAATCACTGGATGATCTGAATTCTCTTCATTCTATATGTTTAAATGTAAGAGCTGTGTGTTGGACCTCACATTGCACCCAGTGTAAGACTTTCCTTATTTTTGATAAGTTAATACTCAGTCTTTATGGAATGAGGGGGTTGGTAAATGACTATTTAAAATTCATTATGAAAAAATGATAGAGACTGTTTATTCAGCAAATTTGAACCCCTTACCGTTTCCACTGCAGCCAGCTGGAGCTCTGTGACAGCAGCATACAATTCTTTCTTTGAAATCTGATTCTGGTGGTAAATGTCACAAAGGAAATCCATGCTAGGCTCCTCGGTGTATTTCTCTAATCGGCTGTTGATAGCTGATTTGACTGTTGGAGAAGAGAAACAGGGCAGGAAGTCAGGTGAAAATTAGGATGGTTAAAAGAACGAAAGGGAACCTAAGACTAAATCCTCCTTGCAATATCTAAAGCATCTTTTCAGGGCCACTGACAATTGACTAAAGAAGCTAGTATTTTTAGCTTTGTTAAGTCAGCAAGGACTTATCAATGCCTACATGAACAGGGATTTGCAAACTCTCATGCTCATCGCAGTCACCTGGTATCTTCTGCTACCATGGAGTCTGATTCAGGGGTCGAGGGTGGGCCTGGAAGTTTGTATCTAAGGCCAACTGAGTACCAAGAACTTAGAACATGGAAGAGATGGGCAAGAGATAGACCTGAGATTTGGGTTCACTTTCACCATCAGAACTTGGTCTTTAAATCCAGGACTCCAGCTAGTATAGTCACAAAATCCAGATAATGCTTAAGACCAAAGGAGGGGAGAAGCCCCCACCCCAGCGACATTACCAAACACACCTGCACACATGCACACACACACATTCACAAGTATGGTATTCACAGTAAGCCATGCATATTGACAATCACAGTAAAGTTTCTAATGCTATAAAATACATGCTAGGCATGTGTCGCCCTCACCCCGATCCATTCTGCAAGCAGCCACCAGGGTAATGAGGAAGACGATGGTAATGATAATGATGATAAGATATGGGACAGCAGATAGAGTTTGCACCTCTGCAGCCTTCTGCCTCGTTTCAAACCCTGGCTTTGCCATCATGTAGCATGCACTCTTGGGTATGTTACCTAATTTCCATGCATCCCAGCTGCCTCACTTGGGGCTAATAAAAGGACCAAGTGAACAGGTTTGTCAAGAGGATTAAATGAATCAATATATTTAGAAAGTGCATAGAACAACACCTGGAAACGATGTTCCCTGCACAATATCTGATGCATTGACTATTGTGATATGCCAGTTTTTTTTGCTGTCTATATAAAACCTAGAAAGAGCTGCACTGAGATGGGTATTATTATGACTAACCCGTTTTAGAGACAAAGACAACAGAGGATGAGGAAGGTGACAGAGCATTTGGCCAGGCTACTGCACCCAGTGGAGATGGAACTTGAACTAACTCCAAAATTCTTGCTTTTTAACACTCCCAGTGCCCGAAGAAAACTGCAGAAAGCTAAGTCCAGCTTTTTCCCTTAGAATTCCTGTATACTCAGGCAATCCCCTAACACATGCACTTGCAAAGGCTAAAAGAATCAGGAAGAGCAACTTGATCAAGGGGGTGAGGTGATTAGGTCAGGGAGATCATTCCAGACCTTCCTGCAGCAGCCGGAGACAAGGCGCTGGGAGCGCTGGACCGGAAGGCGACCTTTTTACCTGATTTGAAAATGGTGTCCCAGGCCAGGGTATGAGCCTGCCAGGTCTTGGTGTTGAGGCTCTTATGCAGCTCAACAGGGGTGACCATCATCCTTCCAAACGTGCTCATCATCTGTGAAGGACACAAAGCCTGACTCAGTCGAGGGACCGTGTTCCTTCTGGGAGGGCACAGGCTCAATGGAAGCACTGGCTTCCCAAACGCCTGCAGTCAAAGGACGTCCCCCCTGGCCACCCACCCCCTTGACACTAATCCTGGAAGCACACCAAATCCCACTTCCCAATAAAATATTGAAAATGATCTTTGGGATGTTTCCCACTAGATTTGTTTCATCAGAAAATTTTGCCTTGTGTTCTAAAAGTAAAAAAGAAGAAAAGAAAAGAAAAGAAAATTTTAAAAACAGCAAGATAGAAACAAACTATAACTTTCACATTGACTTCAATTTCTAATCATTCCCAAACCAATTTCATGGTTTCTATCATATCCACATATGACCAAATTATTCAAAAAAATGAAAATCTGAACATTTTCCCTTGTTTTTACACTGTATTTTTGATCAACTAGCCTTTAGCTGAAATACCTCCTTTCTCCTTGTCTAAGCAAAACTTGACTGTACTTCTTATATCTATATGTACACATATGCATATATATATATTAAAATAGATAATGTACTTTAAAATTAACTTTCAAGTATTAAAATAAACTATGTATATGTGCCAGCCTTTGGGAAACACTGTGATATACATTTTTAAAGTTCTTGACTATAAAGCATCATTTGGGAAAATCGCTTACTGTTTTGATGGCTGTGATGAAGTTCAAAGCTTCATCTCCTGCATTTTCCTGAAGGAGACCAAATCTCTTCCCATATAACACCAAGCAGATACCTGTTATTTAAAATAATCACCACTGTTACACAATCAGCAACTCTGGAGCCTATGATTAGTAGGCTGTTGAAACCTTGAGTCTGCCTCTCATAATTTTCCAAGAAAAAACAGAGATCCAAGAATATAGCGGAAAGGTAAAGCATATGGGAGAAGCTCTAATCACTCTCCTGTCTTTCTAGAAAGGGTCTCCATGTCCAATGGCCCACTGCTCAGGACCTCCTGGGCAGAGGTGGTCTGTCCTCTGTTATCTCAGCAACCAGGAGGTAGCCACAGCAGTGTCGGGTCAGGGCTGCTCTGAGCCCTTAACTCAGCTGTGCTGTTGGAGTCATTTATTGGATTCTGTCAGCTTATAGGACGGAGGGGAAGCCATGTGTGACAGGAAGGGAAGTATGTACCAAGCATTCCATCGTATCAGGTACCTAGCTAGCACTTTACACCTGTTTTTTCTCACTTCATCATTTTATTAAAACACAGCTTTTTAAAAATAAAATCTCAACTTTTTATTTTGAAACTTTTTACCTACAGAAAAGTTGAAAGAATAGTTCAATAAATAACTGCATATTCTTAACTCAAACACAGTAATA
The DNA here is from genome assembly GCF_023851605.1 of Tamandua tetradactyla. Taxonomy (NCBI): domain Eukaryota; kingdom Metazoa; phylum Chordata; class Mammalia; order Pilosa; family Myrmecophagidae; genus Tamandua; species Tamandua tetradactyla. Next base: position 31,447,607 of record NC_135327.1, on the reverse strand, counting down.
GTAAACATTTTGCCACAATCACTTTCTCGGTGTCTGTATACATAAGTGTATGTGTACATATGTGTGTAGTATGTGTGTATACATGTCAGTGTATGGTGTATACACATAAGTGTGTGCATACATATATGCATATGTGTGTGTACATACGTGTGTATGTGCGTGTATGCTGAACCACTTAGAAAGAACTTTCAGCCCTCATGGGGCTTCATACTTCAGCAGGAATCTCCTAAGAATAAAGGCACTTTCCAATATGACTACAGTGCCATTAACATCCCAGTCAATAGTATCAATCCGTCTAAATATACCTACTATGCGCTCCTCTAAACATTTCCCCAGTTGGCCCAAATATATCTGTCACACTGGTTTCTCTTCTGACGCAGGATCACCAAACAACCATCAGTTAGATCTTGAATGACAGGACAAAAAATTATGTCCATGAGAGTAACTCACCTAAATGATAACACTGAGAACTGACAGAGGCAAGAAGCCCAGTAGGGGAATCTACAGCTTTTCCAACTATATCCATATTTTTCCAAACTCTAGTCAGTCCTGTTAGGTTTTTAAGGCTTTCCCGTATTTGTGTTCTGCAAGGAATGGCGTGAATGCCATGGGAATGAACATTTAAAAAAATTATTAGTTATTTTTATAGTAATCTTTGATTTATGGCAGTGATTCCTTGAATCTATGGTGGTAATTTTGAATTTATGGGAATGTAAAAGTTTTCCTTCAGAGAGTAAGTGAAACAATGAACAAAAACCGTCAGCTAACTAACTCCGAGGAGTACACAGCTCTGGAAAATACTGTGAAGTAGTACATACATATCTGAATTTGCTTAACAGGTGATCGTTGTCCGGCCGAAATACTTATTCAAATTGAGATGCTATTTTCTTGTTTATGAATGCCTGAGTCCTTAATAATTAAGCAGCCTACTTTGTAAAACATATTTAACAGCACCAATGTTTTATTTTTTAACAGAGGGTGGCAGTACTGAGGCAGCTGTGTGCCTGATCCACTCCACGTTTCCTGTGTTTCTCACACACTGAGCATAAAGGCGAGCAAGGCAGAGCTCCTGTTCTCCCACCTGAGAGGCATTTTTTTGGTGCACATTGCCAATTGACTACACAAAATTTCGCCACTGCACAAATGCAGCTGTTCTTTACACATGATTCAATCTCTTCTATAATGTTTTGCTTTTATCAGAGTTTATAATTAATAGCATTCTTTCTCCATTTCTTCCCTAAGAGAACCCCAGTTTTGCTTAGAATGGTAACGTATCTTTCCCCAGGCAAGAAGTCAGGATTGGTTTAAGACTCTTTTGACCATCCTGCTGCCTGATTTCCCAGACTCCCTTGCAGCTGCCAGTGTAGGACTAGCAACTGACCCGGTTCTGGCCAATGAGACCTCCAGGGAAAAAAAACTCTTGCTTTCTTGATAAAGCCGGACCAGGGCAGCTGGTTTAACATTTCCTTCTTTCCTTCTAGTGATTGCCAGAATGCAGAGAGGAGGCCAGAAGGGGCAGCAACCGTTTGCAACAAGTCAACAAGCTAAGGATGAATGAGCAAAGAGGTAGATGACAGCTTGTTCCTGATATATCAAGCGCCAGCTTAGGAATGCCCTCCTTGGTACTGCTTGTAATAGAAGACAATAATTTTAAACCACCATAACAGGTCTTCTTTTACTCGCAACCAGATGCATTTCAAAGTAGTTAATTTGGGTATTTCCAGAAAACAATTTCCAAAATATGCAGTTCATTTTCCTCTATAATCATTCCCTTCCTTTTCTCTACTTTTTTTTTTTTTCTCTACTTGGATTTCTTACTTGCATTTAGTTTTCCTAAGCACCAAGACTGGCCCATAATTTTATTTAGTGGTCTAAGAGGGTAGAGGTTACTATAAAAGCCTTCATCCAGGTATGCCCTCTCCAATCCCTCCACTCAGCAGACACAGTCATCCTTCCAGCAAATCTAACCAAGTCCTCCTCTGCTGAAAATGCTACACTGTAGCTCCTGATGGCTTTCAGGCTCCAGTCCAAACTCCTGTCCCTGGTTTCTGGGGCCTTACCTGAGCTGTCTACTGCCCTGCTCCCTACCCCTTTCTCTCGTCATGCTCCTCCTTTATGCTCCAGCCATTCTGAACTTATGTCCCTTGAACATAATAGTCTCTCTTCCTTCTCTCTGCAACATTTCTCCTCTCCTCACCTTTCACCTAGCAAACACCTACTCATCACCACCTCTGTGAAGCCCCCCTCCCGGATCAAGCCTCACTTAGGTAGTCCTCTAAGATTCTCACAGAGCCTTGGACTTCCTCTAGGAGAGCACTAACCCTGACTGCAATTGCCTATTCTTTTGCCTGCATCCCCACTGGGCAGAGAGTGCATCAAGGCAGGGCTTTGGCCCTTATTCCCAAGTGATCCTTGAAGAAAGAGATCACGCCCTGCTCTGTTCAGAATCCTCTTCGGCTCCCCATCTGCCTCAGAATAAACATCCAAGTCTTTGTCGGGGCCTGCGTCCTTTCATACACCGTCACTTGCTCACCATGATCCACTCATGCCAGCACCCCTGCAATTTCTCAAATACAATGTGCATGCTTCCAGCTCGGGGCACTTTCACTTCCTTTCTCCTCTGCCTGCACTTTTCATGGATTCGTTTATGCCTACTCCTTCCCTTCCTTTAGGTTACATCTGTTTTTTTGTTTTGTTTTGTTTTTTGTTTTTTGCATGGGTAGTCATCAGGAATCGAACTCGGGTCTCTGACATGGTAGGCTAGAACTCTGCCTGCTGAACCACTGTGGCCCACCCCTAGGTTACACCTGAAGTGTCACCTTATCCAAGAGGACTTGCTGCACCTTGCCACTTCTTCCACATTCTTTTTTGACTCCTTTTCTCTTTTCTTTACCCTTTGACAGAGTATATATTAAAATGTGTTTACTTATTGATTGCCACTGTTAGGGGACTCTAGGCTCTGCAAGATCAGGGATGTTGCCTGTTTAGTCACTGCTGTGTCCTTGGCACATAGCGCAGTACCTGATTCACAGCAGGTACTTGACAGATGTTTGTTGAATGACTGCATGAACTATCCATGGGACAAGACATAACTTAAGTGTTGCAAAGGTGTGCTTTCTCCTCAGTCAGCAATATTATATGATTACAGAAGAGTTGTTAAGAGAGCCACATTTTATCCTCACAATCACTTACAAGATCAAATGAACAAGACTGCACAGACAACTTACTTTCAAATGACCATTTGTTCAGTTCGTTGTATAAGTCTTCAATGTGGCCTCTTTCATCGCAGAGCTCATCTATTCTACCCATAAAATCAGCCAAGACCTTAAAGGAAGCAACGACAAAAGACACATGTTAAAGTGACTGAAGGATAAAAGAGGTTTAGGACTCAGTAACCTAACCTCAGGGTTTGATACATTGTCTGCTCACTACCCATGTTTTCCTTCTGAAGTAACATTAATTCTATACTTTCTTGGGAGCTTACCTTATCCCCTGACAACCTTGAGCTTTTCCTGCAGCCACTCTGAAACTTAAATTTCAACTTTTGATCTTAAAATAATTCTGGACATTTTTAAAAAGAAAAACATTTCTTCAGATCAGAATGCAGAGCAAGTCATGAAAGAGGATCAGCCGAGTGTCCCTGCTGGTGCAGAATCTCAAGGACTATGGTTCTGTAACTATCCTGAGGTTTGCCACTTCCATATGTGGGCAAGAAAATCTCTCTTACAGGCTGGTGTTATGCCAGGCAGGTTGACTCAGAGCCAGGACACCTGCATATCCCGGATGCCGCTCGCACTAACTAGCTCTGTGACCCTGGGCATGTGGTTTAAGGCCTTCCAGTGCCAGTTTCCAAAATCAGGGCTTTGGCCAACCGGGACCTCAAGTTTAATGAGGCTTGTTTGGTACCAAGTACTGCACGATGATCTTTACATGTTGTGCTGGTCTGATTCTGTTGTGTACCTCAGATAAGCCATGTTCTTTAATCCTCATGCAATATCGCTGGGTGGGATCTTTTTTACTGTTTCCATGGAAATGGGACCTACCCAATTGTGGATGGTAACTTTTGATTAGATGGTTTCCATGGAGATGTGTTTCCACCCATTCAAGGTGAGGCCGCTTACTGGAGCCCTTTACAAGGGAACCATTTTGGCAAAAGTTTCAGTGCCAACAGAGTCCATACAGCTAGAGATCTTTGGAGATGCAGAAGGAAAATGCCTCCAGGGAAGTCTTATGAAATGAGGAGAGAAAGCTAGCATGTGCCTTCCAGCTGAGAGAGGTGTTCTAGATGGTATCAGCCTTGGTTGAGTGAACATAACCTCTTGTTGGTGCCTTAATTTGGACATTTTCATGGCTTGAGAATTGTAAACTTGCAACTTAATAAATTCTCTTTTTAAAAGCCATTCCATTACTGGTATATTGTATTCCAGTAGCTTTAGCAAACTAAAATACATGCGTTGTCTTGGTTGATTCTATTATTATTCCCTTTTCCCATGTAACAAATGATTTAGAGAGGCCACAGCACTCATCAGTAGACACATAGCTGATAAGTGGCTGAGCTGGGGCTTGATGCAAGGTGTGCGTGACTCCAAAGACTATACATACAGCCACTGGACATTGGCTTGCTCATACGGTGTTTTAAAAAATACTCTGAATTTGTTGTCATTCAAAAATTGGGAGATTTCATATGAAAATCTGAATTCCCCACTCCTCTTTAAAAATAAAATGACAAGAGTGGCAACAGTGGCTCTACATTCCCATGTCGCAGTAATTGGCTACAGCTGCCTGACAGCTGTCCCCTTTAGGAAGGGCGTGCACTATTCTGTTTGCTAATAACCCTCCCGGGCCCTGCCTTGTTTATTTATGTTAATTACCTACTCTAGAAGCTTCTGAATTTGTAAACCCTGACCTAAAAGATCTCATGTGTGCTCAAATCCAGTTCAAAATAAATATCCAAAGTAGACAGGATTAAAAAGAGATTATTATATACTTACAACTTTGTTTTAGCTCCCTGTTCAGTAAAGGATCATCTCCAAACACCTTAGCACCCACAAAAACCTCATTAACATCTTTCCTATCCAGCATCAGTTCAGAGAAAGATATGTACTATTCTATGACTATGCTATGTTCTCATTTGCCTCCATATTTTCAGCATGCTTTTCTCTCTGCCTGGACTCTCTACCCTACCTGGCTTGCAGACACCTACACATCCTGTAAAACCCAGCTGAAATGTCACCAGTTAAGAACTGTACAAGCATTATCTCATTTAATCCTCACAGCAAACCTGTGGAGTAGGAACTGCTATTTCCATTCTGTAGATTGCAAAACGGAGACTTAGGGAAGTTAAAATGGTATAACCAGGTCATGTAGTTAGCAGGCGGAGGGCTGGAGTTCATGCCAAGACTGTGGAATACCAAAGTCTATGTTCATAAGTGCTCCATCATTGAGATATTACTTCAAATAAGGGTGAGGGAGTGGAGAATAGCATTTGGGGAGATGTGGAGAGGAGTGGAGAGAAAGGGAAGTTTCCTTGAATCATACAAATTGCTTGTTTTTCCCTCTGCATTCTGTGGCTGTGACTTGAACCTTAATAAACATCCTCTGTCCCCAAGAGACTCAGAAAAGCTGCCCCAGCCTACAAACCTCATTGATTTTGTTGTCCAACTTCATAATTTCTGCCGGTTTCATTAGTTTCTTTTGAAAGGCTCTCCGGACCCTCTGCCAGTCTTCCCCTTCCCTGGGTAAAAGAAACAGAATTATATTTAGAGCAAACTGCAAAGAAAAGAAGGGAGAAGCAGAGAAACCTCCATCTCTACAACATCATGAGCTATTTAATCAAACAGAAACTGAGAATCATGACCAGAACATTCAGAGAAGATTGACAAAACCCTGACTTGGGGCTGTTTTTTTTAAGGTAAATGGAAAAGCATTCTTCTTCCCTGGCATGGAATGCACTAGAAGGGTGAAGTCCAAATAATTTGGATTCAGTGCCTTTAAGGTGTCCTTGCAGGGACCATGCTGGGAAGCAAGAGGCCTCAACACCCACTGTAAGAACCCCCTGCCCCCCATTACCAGCAACCCAGTTCTGTTTGAGGAAATGCCTTGCTTTCTTTCAACCCAATGGCTTAGGTCTCCCAACCTAAGTAAGTGTTCACAAAACACTTCAAATTTAGAAATTTGTCATTGTCTCCTAATAACGACATAAAGTTATTTGTGCTCAAGTTGTAAAAAGCGTGTTCCCATCAAGCACACACACCCATAGATGACCACACAGCAGTGATGTACAATGAATCAAAACGTTTTTAAATTCTAGTAATGACGTTGCGAAAATACAACTATTGGACATTGCAATTTGGAGATAAAAAATGTCAACCTGTTATATGCTAACAAAACCAGAGGAATCACAGCATTTGCCTTTCTGAAATGCAACCTTGACGTCTCTCCTTCCATTTACCCTGTTAGACCTAGATCACAACTGCCCCGGGAGAAAGGAAGGTCACTGTCAAAAGCAGTAGCAGAGCTTTTGAGCATCCAAGAGCCGGTGGGCTGCGGGTTTCAGGGGAATTTTATGGAACGATTTTGTTAGTCTGGCACGCTGGCTTCAGACCCTCATCGCGTCCGACAGTCTGGACACCACCATTGGTATAACCCTGCTTGGGCATTTCTTTGTCGGAAGGGCGTGGCCCTGTCCACTTGCCAGAGAAAACTTAGGGGGTTGGTGCCCCTTGCAGCTCTCCACTGAACCCACACTAATTGGCACAGCTCGGGACTGCCTCGGGTAGGCACTTTGGTATTCGCCCCGCAGAAGGGCCCGATCCCAGGGAACCCCAAATTCCCGTCCTCTCCCAATTTCCGAGATCATCGGAGCCCGTACCCCGCCTTCTGAACTCACAGTATCAGTAGTCCGTAGCCCTCCTCGCGATAGTCGCGATAGGCCTTCCAGGGCTTGATCTCCAGGCGCTGGGGGTATGCGCTCTCGGTGCGGTACAGCGCCTCCAGAAGGCACGGCGAGCCCAGGTGCACCGAGTCGAAGGAACCCAACTTCATGCGGAAAATCTTGCCGTACTTCTTGTGATACTCCGCCTGCAGCAGACGTAGCGCGCACTCAACGCGCATCCCTGCAGGTACCAGGCGCTCTCTTCCCTCCTCCCTCCTTTCTCCTCCCGCCCCCTTCCTCCGGGGGTGATCCCGGACCGCAGCTGCTCTGACCGCCCAGAGCTGCGTGCGCCTTGGCCGAGCACTTGGATTGCCCCTGGGAGGTCGGGGCAGGGAGGGGAGAGGAAGTTGGGGCGCGGCGAGACATTTACCAGCGTATCATGCTGTTTCTTGAGCCCCCCTTTCCAGAGAATCTCCAGCAGGCTGCCCAGTAGTGGCCAATTGGTAGGGCCGGGCAGGGCGACCGCGGTCTGCGTCTCGTCAGGTGCCATCAGCGGGCAGAGGGGCACAGCCCGCGGCGGACGGGGTGCGCACGCCGTAGATGTAACAGGTCTGGGCGGCTGCCCGAGGCTGCGCAGGTGCTGCAGGAAGGCGGCAAGGGAGCAGCGCTGGCTGATGGAGGAGCTCATAGCAGCGGGGGAGACTGCGCACTCGGGAAGGCGGCGGGCACTGAGAAGGGCGAGGATGCTAAAGAGATGCTGGTGGAATGTGGGGACTTGAAGCTTCTGGGAAAGAGAGCCAAGGAGGGCTCGCAGGTGTGGTGGAGGGGGCGGAGGAGGAGCAGGCAGCAGAAGGGATTTCCGCGAGGATGCTAGATACTGCACGGTGCGGCAGCCGCAGGGCGCGGAGGCTGAAGGACCTCTGCACGCAGAGGCTGGAACTGGACAACAGGGGGCTGGATGCCTCTTGGACGAGGAAAGGAAAGGGTTGTGGGTCCGCCTGTTTGTCTGCAAGCTTGAGTTCTAGGGTCTGGAGCCGCGAGGTGAAGAAGTCCAGAAGGATAGGAGAGATGCTGCTCACGCTGCGGCTCCCTCCTATACCTCTCCATGCTTCCTTGCCCCAGGACTAAGTATTTATGGAGTCGGGGCAGGACCTGGGAGGCCAATGAGCGCGCTGAGTGGGGCGGACTGGGCCCGGACTGGCCAGGCCGGGAGGAACGCAGGACCTGGGGGGAGGGGGTTGGTGGAAAGGGATGGAGTCAGCGAGGTGAACGAGGGCGCCTGGGCTTGGGTGACCGATGCGCTGCTAGCTGGGCTGGAGCACGCCGCGGACTCCACCCGGGAGATAACCTCAGGGAGGGCGCGTTGCGCCTGGGGTTCACCGGGTGTGCGCCGAGCGCGCCTCCACGCCCTCCACCTCGGGCCAGAGCCGGCAGTGGCGGCTGCGCTGCAGCCTGGCGCTTGCACAACGCTTGGCGGCGAGGTCTCTGAGTGCAGCCACGAGAGCCGAGCGCCTCCCGGGCAGCCAGTTTTTTTTTTTTTTTTTTTTTTTTTTTTTTTTAACCAGCCTAGGCTGAAGTTTCTTTGGAGGAAGTTTGGTTCTCTGCGCCACCAAGGATTTGAGACTCAGTGAAATGCATCAAAAGAGGGTAATTTCACGTTCGTGTCTTAACTTAGGTAGGAAGGACCAATTGCGCTCATAGAGTTTTCCTCCCTGACTGCTCCGTTTTTTAGTTGTTCAGAAGAGTAAATGCATGAATGCATGTAAAGCGCCCACTACAAAACTTTGCTGGTAGTCAGCGCTTTAATGAGGGATGTTTGTTATTTTTAGGTAGTTTCGAAATGTGCTGTGAGAGCGTGGCTTGTAACGAAAGCGCTGAAAATGGGACTGGGCTACCTCTGTTATGTCCATGAGCCCCTTCCTCTTCTGAATACCGACTCCCTTGAGCAAAGGATGGGCAGAGACAGGGAAGTTTCCAGATGCAGCCTACCATCCACCCAACCCCATTCCTACAAAAGTCCGTCTTACGCGTAAGCGCTCTCATTCACAAACCCACGCGTGCACACACCCTTCTGACACATTTTCTGGAGTCATTGCAGCTGGCAAGGTAACTCGCTTTACTAATTCAGGAAGGAAAGTTGGAGAATTTTGTTGGTGGGTTTTTGTGGGGTTTTTTGGGGGGAGGGGGCAGGTGCATGGGTCCAGGACTCGAACCCAGGCCTCCCTCATGAAAGGCGAGCATTCTGCCACTGAACCACCCGGCAAACTTCTGTTGATTGTTTTAAAGTGTTTCCTATTCTTTCATTCTGCCCAACAGGAAACTATCGCCAGGTAGGGAAGATCCCGGGGACATTCTCTTTCCTCGCTGTGATTTTCAGTCACCGGATTGTGTAATTTGATCCTCATGTTGTCCAAACCTTCCCTGCCAAGTCTCTTGAAACTTTTAGTTTGTTTTTTGAAAAACTTTTGCAGTTCAACTTGAGCTTGAGCACTGTCATTCAACTTTGTCTTTAAAGGTTAATAACTGTTAATGACAATAAGAGTAATAGCTATTTATATGTAATAGTTTATTATCATTATCTCTATTTGTATATACACTATATAGTACATATTAACTATATATTACATACTATACACTACATTCCATTTACTATATGGTGTATAGTATATAAATAAAAGCTTTCCAAGGCTTACAATAAGTCAGGCACTGAGCTAGACATTTTACATAAAATTTTCTCATTTACTTCTTACCTCAACCCAATGCTGAAAAAAATGGAAACCTACAGCGTGAAATGGTTTGCCCAATGTCACAGATCTTACTATTGGCTTGGGAGAGATTCAGATCCAACATTTTTTTATTCTAGCCTGGGCCTTTAATAAATGCACACATGTCCATCTTGCTATATCATATCACTTTTCCTTGAACTAGGACATTTTGATATCTCAGAATATCAAAAGTAGTCCTTAAATTGGAATATCTCTGCAAGGAAGTGGGAGCAGAATGAATGTTATAACTGTAGAGTGTAGGCATTGTGGTATAAATGTTGGTTTATGAGCTAAAGTGGTGAGAAAGAATCAGCCCCAAAATTGACAGACGAGTGCCCTGCTTCCAGTAGGGTAATGGGTACACTTGTCATTTCTGCTCTTGAGTTATTCCCCCCACTTCTGCTCCTTTTCTTTCTCTCTCTGCAGATGTGCTCAAAAATAAGGGGCAGGGCGGGCCACGGTAGCTCAGCAGGTAAGATGCTTGCCTGCCAATCCCGAGGACCCGGTGCCTGCCCATGTAAAAAAAAAACAAAAAAAAACAAAAAATAAGGGGCAATAGTTTCAGATTTGCTAAGTTTTCATATGAGTTTTGTGCTAAGTTGCTGTGCAATGTAATGGCCTTTCAACATAATAGAAACTCTAAATAGATATTTGGAAGTCCAGGCAATCATTAGTCTTATGATAGCAAGAAAATCACTATATCAAGGAAATCAGTGTCTCATTGTCAATGGAGAATGTCTTCAATAAGTTTTATGTAGGATTGCAGAGGAAAGCAAGACTTTGAGACTCTGTTTATATCAACAAAGGCAGCTTCAACAAGGTACAGCTAAATTCAAGATGACTACTTTGAGTCCTGTCCCAGAAAACTCACTATCCCTCACTTGGCCTCAACCCTCACTCATTACTTAGCTTCTGTGAGTCACCCTGATGGGGATCCTGCTGGGAATTCCTAATGAAGCACCATATAAATTCTGACTGCATTACCAAGACAGGTCCAGGCCTTCTTTTCTGTTCTGGGAAACCTCACCAAGTCCTGGAATGGATAATTATACTCCTGTTCCAGCCCTCACACCGAGCAACCACAGATGACAAAGTGTGTGTGTGTATTTGAGACAGAATGAGAGAGAGAGAGAGAGATAAGAGTGGCATGGAGGAGTCAGTAGGAGCAATGGAAGTTTTCTCTTTACTGGAAAATACTAAATTCTTTCCAATGCATAAAATGGTATTCTAGTTTTGTGCTTAAAATCTTTGGCTGACCTTAGTTGTGAGTCCTGGATTTGCCTTCTGATCATGGAATCTTGGAGGACTTATTTTCTGCATCTGTGTAATGGACAGTGCTAGCACCATCCTCACAGTGAAATTCAAACCATGGGAAGTAGAAATAAGATAAACAGCCAACCTCATGGGGTTGCTGAGAATAATGCATATGAAATTCTTAGCCCAGCAGAGTGCTCAGTAATTATCAACTCATAGCATTTCTGCATTTTATGACTTGTTTTTTTTTTCATGTTATATAATTAGATGTCTCAATTATTGTAGTATGTATTCAACTTAATATATGCATTTTCTACTCTGGAAACTTATAAATATATAAGGCCAAAGGTAAATTAGCAAAAAGAAAAAAAGCTTATGAGTTCAAATCTTAGTTCAGCCACTTGGCAGCCAGGTAATTCTTAGCAATTTACTTCTATCTAAAGCTCATCTCAAAAGTGTTGATAATGGTTGTGCTTATCTCATAAGGTTTTTCAAAGGGTCACAAGGTACTGAGAGTCTCTGACAGTGTTTTCTAAAATGTTCACTGTTTGATGTTTCTAAGGACTGCAGAGATTTGGCTCTCAAAAAATAAAGGTCATAATCTGTAACTAATACATTTGTCTTGGAGTTATCTGTCCAATTAGACAACCACCTCATTGAAATTATGAGCAGCGTCTACTTGTTTTTTGTCTCTCCTAGGGCAGATGACACAATCCTGTTTATATTGGCAGATACTCAAGAAGCAAATAATAGGAAATTTATTATTGATTATTTCCTTATTTCTCAAGTGAAAAGAGAAAGATCAGTATAATTCATTCTTTGTTTTCTGAGGAAGAAGTTGTCCATAAATCCTGAAGGGCTTTATGTGTGTGTCATAAAGAAATCAGTTCTATATAACACAAATAATGGTTTGGATCTAATAGTTTGTTTTTAAACTGGCTCTATCACTCACTAGCTGTGTGGCCTTGGGCAAGTTGCCTAACCTTTCTGAGCCTAGTTTTTATTCACTGGTAAAATAGGAGTACTATCCCCATAACTCAGGAAGGTTAAGATAAATACTTGTAATGTCAGGCAAAACAATCAGGCATTGTCTTCACAAAATTCTGTTCAGCGCCTTTGCTTACTTGATGATTTCTGAGTAGAATTCATTCATGAAGGTAAATTAGGTTATATAATAGGTATAGGAAATGCAGTTTTTTTTTTTAAGTTCTCCAAAATGCAGTTACACAGGGAGATCATTTGAATAGGTTCATCATTAAGGGAGTTGCTCCATTTTGAAGGAAACGAAACCTATAGTATATATACTCAAATTTATATGTCACTTTACTATTTATAATTACTGCAAATTATAACTATGATATTATAGTTATAATGATATTGTATAGCTATGATCTTGAAACTTGCATTCTAGGTTGCTTCAGGATGTCAACTCCTTGAGGGCAGAAACCCTGCTTCTCTTAATCTGTGCTGTGTTCCTATTACCTCTGACTGTGCCTGGAGGGGGTTGGGTTCTCCATAAATATTTGTTAGATAATATATTGGTATAGCTGTGCATTCTGTGGTTCTGTTGAAACACAGCTGCCGGTAAAAATGTGTATGATTCTAAAACTATATAAAAAGGAACATTTTGTTCTTGAAATGTCCAGGAAAATAGAGATCTGCGTGAGGAAGTGTGTCCTCTTTAAAGTGACTAAGAATAGGCATTTGTGCTTAAAAATAGCCAGTAAGCACATAAAAAAGATGCTCATCATTAGATGTTAGGGAAATGCAAATCAAAACCACATTGAAGTACCATTTCATACTCATTAGAATGGCTGCTATTTTAAAAATGGAAAATAAGTGTTGGAGAGGATGGGGAGAAATAGGGATACTCATACAATGCTGGTGGAAATGTAAAACGGTCCAACCTCTGTGGAAAACATTTTGGCAGTTCCTCAGAAAGTTAAGTACAGAATTACCATATGAGCCAGCAATCCTACTTCTAGGTATATGCCCAAAGGCATTGAAAACAGAGGCTTAAACAGATATATGCATATCAATTTTCATAGTGGCATTACTCATAATTGCCAAAAGATGGAAACAACCCAAGTGTCCATCAACGGATGAATAAATAAACAAAATGCAATATATACATATAATGGATTATATTTGTCCATATAAAGGAATGAAAATAGGATGTATGCTACAACATGGATGAATCTTGCGAATATCATGCTGCATGAAATAAGCTAGACACCAAAGGAAATATTGTATGACCTCACTTACATGAAATAATTAGAATATGAAAATTCATAAAGTCAGAAATTAGAATACAGGTTACCAGGGGCAGTGGCAATGCTGGGGAATGGGGAGTTAATGCTTAGTTCATAGAGTGTCTGTTTGGGGTGATGCAACATTTTGGTATGGCACAGTGGTGAAGTGACACAGTATTGTGGATGTAATTAACACCACTGAATTGTATAATTGAAAGTGTTTAAAATGGGACATTTTAAGTTACATATATATATATAAATATATTTATATGATACTAGAATATTTTTTAAAACAGAACTGTCCAACACGAAGTGTTAATTTAATGTAAACTATAGACTATAGTTAATAGTATAATTATAATAAAAATAAAATACTCTTTGTTTCAGGACTGGGATCTTTAGGTTCTTTCTCAATGAACTTTTCAAAGTTAAGAAGATTTGTCCTTTCCTAGTACTGGATGAGTTTTCTTATTAGTAAGAATATCTTTTAAAAGTAAAGAAGATCTGAATAGCAACATAATGTTTGAGTCAATTATGTTAGACAGAATCCTTTAAGTTACATGGGACAAACCCAGATCCCAGTGGAATAAGTAACAATGAGGAATTTGTTGCCCTCTGTACAGGAAAATTCAGGGATGGCTGGATGGTCCCAAATGATGTCATCAGGATTTGACATTCTCTTCTCTTCCCCTCCCCTACATCTCTTAGCTCTCTTTGCCTCTCTATTGGCTTTGTCAGTAGGCCAGCCTTCTCTACGTGGTACCACACAGTAAATCTAGGCTGTCAGCCAACCCTCTCAGTGGGCAGATACCTCTTTTTCATAGTTGCTCCAGCAAAAGTCGCAGGATTCACTCTGACTTGCGTCAAGAGCTCATCCCAGGTGGATGCACTCAACCTTAGCTAAAAGGATTAATATGCTAACTGGCCCTTTATCATGGACTGTCCTTTGGAGAAGGAAGTGATTAGCTTGTACGAACTGTCAGATTGCTGGTGGGAGAAGCAACTCCTCGAACGGTAATGAGAAAACTAGATGATGGAGAGGCAAAACCAACAGAGGTCCGCCATACTAATTCCATCACTGTTTTGTCTTATTTTAAACACAGAGACATGTGCTGAGAAGATTAGGCTTCTCAGGAACTAGAATAGAGGCTGGCCACTTCGTTGGTAGTCAGTTGTATTTTGTGCAGCATTTGTTCAATAAAATGTCCTGCAAAAAACTTCTAAATGCAACATTTAGGGGCCTGAGAAACTGACCAAGGTTCACTTCCCCTGCATACCTCATATAAGGTTGTTCACCCTGGGAACTGGTGTAAGTATAGAAGATCATTCTAATGGCAGTATTCAATTTAATTCCTATTTTAAGAAACTCTTGTATATTTAAATAATCTTGCCTGCCACTTAACAAAGCAACATTAAAATAATAAATCACTGCTGCAATATCTGAAACTGGCAACCAGGAGCCATTTGATAATTAGTTTTAGAAATGACAGTAGGAAATATTGAGTCTTTGTCTTTATGCTGAATAAAATATATTTATATTCCTAATCTTATGAATTCATCCTGACCCCAAGTTGGAAAGAATTTATCTGGAAAATGGAATTTGGAGCAGGCAAGCCAGTGACACCTTATATATAACTGGGCTGCTTTCTGTAACAGTTTTCATTGTGACATGTACCATATATACAAAAAAGCAATATATTTCAAAGTACATTTTAACAAGTAGTTATAGAAGCGTTCAGAGTTTGGTATGGGTTACAGTTCCACAATTCTAAGTTTTTCCTTCAAGCTTCTGCAAAATACTAGAAACTGAAAGAAATATCAATATAATGATTCAGCAGTCATACTCATTTGTGAGGATCTAATTTGCTCATTAGATAGAATGAGAAGTCATACTCATTCTATCTCCTCTGTTATAATTCCTCTTTCCTTCTCCCTCTGATCCTTCTCCCAATCTTTATAGGTATTTGGACTATACCCATTCTAACTTTTTCATGTTGGGAAGAGGTGTTGATTATATAGGATAGGGGGTGGAGCTAGTTGATATCTTGGAGAGGCTGGCCTCTTTGGATTTCAGGATGTATCTGGCCTAGGAACCCACCTGGAGGTTGTAGGTTTCTGGAAAGCAATCTTAGTGCATAAAATTTTGTAGAATCTCAGATAGAGCCCTAGGTGTTCTTTAGGGTTGACAGGAATGGTTTTGGTTGGGGTTTGGCAAACCCTGGTAGTTAGTGTCATCTACTTGAAGTTAGCTAAGAGAAGCCTCCGAATAACCTCTTAACTTTATTTTAGCTCTCTTAGCCACTAATACCTTATTTTGTTACATTTCTTTGCCCCTTTTGGTCAGGAAGGTTTTGTTAATCCCATGGTGCCAGGGCCAGGGCCAGGGTCATCCCTGGGAGTCATGTTCCACATTGCCAAGGAGACTTTCACCCCTGGATGTCATGTCTCACGTAGTAGGGAGCATAAGATTTTACTTGCAGAGTTGGGTTTATATATAGAGAGAGGCCACATCTGAGCAAGAGAAGAGGTCCTCTGGAAGTAACTCATAGATTATAGGTAGACTTAGCTTCTCTGCTACAGAAATGAGTTTCACAGGAGCTAGCTGGGCTGCTTTTGAGAGAATGAACAAGGGGGCTGTGCCTCCTCACACATCTGAGCTAAAACGAAACAAAAATCCTTGTATACCTGAAAAAGAAATCCTTCGTGTGATTCTCTCTGTGGGTCTCCTTAAGTATTTAACTGTCACGCCAATTGGCCCTTTGCCCAACTCTCTTCCTCCAGGTCTTGACAAATCTGACTCTTTCTCACGGTTTACGTCTGAGCTCAAATGTGAGTTTTTTAGAAAGCCCTTTCCAGACAATCCAGACTACAATAACCATATATACTGATTTCATTTCCTTTTCATCTCCCTGCTTTATGCCCATCTGAGACGCTCACTGTTTCTTTGTCTACAAGTGTGCTGTCCTTCCTATTAGAACAGGGTTCCAAGAGGGCAGACGCTTTGTCTCTCTTCTTCATGATTCTATCCCCAGCGCCCAGAACTCTTTGTTTGTTCTCAATATAGAACAAACAAAGTGCCTGAAACCTAGCAGATGCTTCATAACCATTTGTTGAATGCCTCTCATTCTAAAGAATTTCATTCTAACTGGATACAGTAAATAATAAATCAAGAAATCACTCAAATGTATATTACATTATTTCTCAAGAGAAAAATCCCATTATTCTAGAGGAATCTGTGAATGTTCATATAAGCAAACAAGATCCCCAATTACTCTGCCAAGTTGCACTAGAATTGGCATCTGATGAACTTCCCTCTCATCTGTAAGCACTATCATGTAATATTGCACAAGAATCAGACTATAGAGGGTTGCATAGCTGTTCTCTAGTGGTAGAAAATCAGGCACTAAAATTGAGATTGTGAGGGCTCTTTGGCATTTGCTACTACAAAAAGGCTGTTTACGTTTTCTGCTAATTGAACTCTTTTTACCAAAGATAAAGAGGACGCTTCTAGAGATCTTTTGTTTTACCATTGTTCAGTGGATCTTGAACATTCACATAATTATGGAATATTTGAATATTATGAATATTTACATAAACCAGATATCCATGTTCATTCCTACTGGAATTTATTCATTCTAACCATGAAGGTACTTTCCACCTCCATTTCCCTTTAGATTCCAGTTCCCTATCAAAGTATATCCTTTTTAAAGTACTGGCAAAATACAATCAAAGCTCAGAATAGCTTCATCCAAGTCAACAGCCATAATAAGATATGTCAAGGCAGGCTATTGACATATGGGAGCCAAATAAATTGTTCCTTAGGTCCAAAATAATTAGCAATAATCCTGTCATGGAATTCCCCAGATTTTCACACTAAGAATTAGCCAAGTTATATCATGCAAGAGGCATACAATAGGTGTCTATGTGATGATGTAATTTTAAAAATTAATTGCAAAACATAACATAAAATATTGAGAACAATCTATAGTTTTTATCAGATTTAAAATTTTTATTTAAAATATTTGAAGATGCAAATTTAATTTCAAAATACAAATTTTATATAACGGATATTCTCTAAATATATTACTCCAAATAATGATATCTGCTTTCTGATACTAGTCATTTGCATTTTTTCTCTTTTTTTCCTTGTTAGTCTCACCTTCTCGATTTTATTAACCTTTTCAAAGATCCAACTGTTGTCTTTGTAAATTTTCTCTATTGTTTGTTTAATGTTTCCTTGATTTTCTACCATGATGTTATCATTTCATTTCTTCCATTTTGATTTTAAGTTGCTCTTAATTTCCAAATATTTGTAGATTATTCTGAATATTTTAGTTCTATTGATTTCTAATTTAATTCCAAGGTAGTAAGATAACACACTCTTTAAGATTTCAGTCTTTTGAAATTTACGGAGTCTTGTGTTTTAGACCAACATTAGGTTTATGTTGATAAACATACTATGTGTGCTTGGAATGAATATGCATTTTGAATTGTTCAGTGTTGTGTTATGTAAATGTTAGGTGGATTATTTGTTTCACATTTATTAATGCTGCTTTTTTATTGTTGTTGTTGCTACTGCTTTTAAACATAACCCCTTTCTTGCCTGTTTTATTTTTTGAGGAAGTTAATAATATTTTTTAGTATTCCATTTTATTTCTTTTATTAGCTTTTTAGCTATTTTTTTTTTTTTTTGCCTACTCCAGGGAAGATAATATGCATTCTTTACTTATCAAAGTTCATTTAGAGTCAAGAGTACCACTTCACGAATTTACTGCCCACAGTATAGTCCCATTTTTCACCCCCCATCTTTTGGGCTATCCTTTTCTTCTACAAATGATATAAATCATTAACAGGTCCACTAGGCGATTTGTTGCACATTAAGTTAAGAAGCATAGCACATATGATGGTGATGGTAGCACAACATTGTGAATGTAATTAACAGCACTGATTGTATGTCCAAGGTAGTTAAAAGAGGGAACTTTTAGGTTGCATAAATGATAATAGATTAAGAATAAATAAATTCATGAAACTGCACTACATAAACAGTGAGCCCTATGTTAACCCACGGACAATAGTGAATAGTATAATTATAAAAATGTGCTTTTATCAGTTGTAGCAAATATTTCCCACCAATGCACATATTAATAATGGGGTGGTATGGGAATCCTGTATTTTATGCGTGATGGTTCCATAAACCCACAACTTCTCTAATAAAGAAAAAAAATTCACATCACTAATAAGGGGACAGTCTGACATCTCTACCTCCTGATATGCCACACTGAGAAGGACATAACACCGCTCATGTAGCTTTCCGGTCAAGATGTTCAACCCAGTTCTAATCAAAAGGAAGCAAGAAAAATGCAACCCAAAGTCATGGTCCCCTCCATAACGTACAGGCACTCTCTCAGTTCGCTCTAACTTAAGTCACTTTATCTGCTATATAATGTCATTCATTGTAATTCTTCCTCTAGTGGAAATGGAAAATGAATATATAATAGTATTAAAAATATTTAGGTTTACGTTTAAAAGTTCGTGAGTTTCCAAGCTCTCACAACTCCATGAAGTAAATATGATGTTGACTACCATTTTGTAAATGAGGAAATTCAGGCTCAGAAATTGTAAGTGACTTTTCCAAGGTTGCACAGAGAGTTTGAGGCAGAGCTGAGAATTAAAGTCCTGTATTTAAATACATCTTTTTCTACACTCTCCTATTTTTTCATCTTGAGTATATCTTTTCATGCCTTTGATGATTATTGAGTTTTCCTTCAACCTAAGCAGCAGATACACCACTGAAACGCACATTTATCTTTTGTTCTTTTGTGTCCAGCAACTGACCCAGGATTACTCTTGGAAATCCTAAAATAAGTGGGAGTCAAGCATTTGCTATGAATTACTTCCGTCGAAGGAATTCAAATATTCCCTGATAGCTAGAGAGAGCATGTTGCTAACTTCAGCCAATCAGATGCCAGGGGAGTTGCCTCTTAGGGCCTGTGCAAAAATGCCTAGCTGCCTTGACATATATTTTGGGGGCGGCAGCAACAAAATTCAGTGCTGCCAGTACTGTTGTTACTTGTAGTGGTATTGACGGACTATAAATCTAACCTGACTTGTCCTTTGGTGTAATTTGCCTACAATTTGGACTCTACTTCCCTTGATGCCTGCCTGTTCTTTTGGGTCTGGATGTCTAGCCTTTTTATCACCTCTGTGGACTCCCCAATATCCGTCCAACAAATTCCTTTTCTGCTTAAGTTAACCATGATAGGCATCTGTCATTCACAAGCAAGAAATTTGACCACGGCAGCTATGTGATAAAGAAAATATGTTTCAAGGCATCTTCTCTCAAACCTTAAGAAAGGTTCTGAGTAGCTGCCATTTCTGACTCACGCAGGCAAGCTATATTAACTACACTCTCTGAATGTGTAGTTTTTTCCTTTTCAAATTAATAAGAGAATGGTCTGAATTCTTTTTAAATCTTAATATATATGACAGAGCAAACAGGATGACCACATTGTAGTTCAGCGTCTGAAATTCGCTTTATACGTTCAGCATTCTCTTTGCAGGGTTCTTGCCCCCCATGGGGCACAGCTCCCCCCATCTCAGTTGGGGTTGGGGTGGTGGTTAAAATTAAATCCAGCTGTGCTGCTTCCCAGCTACGCAATGTGGCCCAATGGCTTAGTATCTCTGGGTCTCAGGGTTTTCATCCGTAAAATGTAAATGATGATAATGCTCCCTTCCAAAGCTTAAAAGGATTAAATGAATTAATTCATGTAAAGCACTTAGAACATTACCTGTGGGTAGTAAATACAGAGTAAATTGTTGGCCAGACAGGATTCATCAACTCACGTCTAATACATATTTGCCTTCTTCCCTTTCTTTCATTAAAACCAACTCTCAGAAAACTAATCTGATATTGCTCTTTGATCCCATTCTGAATTTGTTTCTCTCACAAGGGTTATCCTCAAATTAAGACTTCTCTCTAATTGTGAAATTCCTGGAAAGGGAATTTGGAACATTAGTAGTAGACTGGGAGATATTTTGATGGGCAGAAGATTCTTGGTATTCATTGAATTCAGTGAGTGCTTCACCTATATAAGATCAGGGCTGTATATGAACATGAGAGAAATAAATTCAGAGTTTGAAAAATATCTGAAGAGAGGATGGAGAGAATTATTGTTTATCCTTGAATTAAATAGCCATTTTATACATTCCACAAATAAAGACTGTGATCAATGAGTCCATTGTGTGTTTTCTTCAACAATGTCCCTAGGGGTGTCAGCCTTTTCGTTTTTGCTTATATAACACTCACAATGAGTTCATCTCGCCAACATAAATAAATATATATCCTCATGCCTAAGCTTGTGACTTGATTTCAAAACCATTAAATCATAAATAAAGCTCATTTGTTTTTGCTATGAGAAGTCCAAGTGACTCAGATAATTTGTTATTCAATAAAAGTACTAGCATGACTCAGGCAATCAGGCTATTAATATTTCCTGAAGTCTCAAATTCAGTAAAAAAAAACCCAAAAAACCCAAAAAACGAAAGTAATCGTTTCATCAAATAACTTTCCCTTAAAATGAAAGCGCAAGTGCCACTTGGTTGTTGAAATCCTTGTTTAAATCTTTTAAGGAAATGGAATAGTTTTTAAAGTGGACTTGGGTGTCAGATGGACCTGGGTTCAAATCCCAGTTCCAGATGTATCAGCCTTTAGGACTGAGGGTAAGTGACTTTATCCCCCCCAGTCTTGGTTCCTCATTTGGAAAAAGAAGAATATTTTCAAGCTCATTAAGGTTGTTGTATGGGTACTACTTTGCAAAGTGCTTACCACATGGCTGTTTCACTTCAGGCTAGAACTCAGTGACACCCAGATCTGGGAACATGCCCACCTTCTGTAGGAAACAGGAGTTGTAGGAGGCATAACTCTAAGGAAGTGGTGTCTTCTTTGGCCTGATTTGTAATTCTGCACTCTGGAAAGGTAGAAGGCATCCCAGAATATATCCCAAAAGTTGGAACAAGTTTACCAACACTACTTTGCTGGGAAGGACTGTTTTAAATTCCATTTCTCCCCTTTTACTATGGTAAAGTCTTTTCTATCATGTTGCTGATTTTAAATTTGGTTTTCTTTGGTTTCATGTCCTTACTCGTTGTTTTAGTTTGCTAGCTGCCGAATGCAATATACCAACGGAACAGCTTTTAATAAGGGGATTTAATAAGTTGCAAGTTTACAGTTCTAAGGCCAAGAAAATGTCCCAATTACAACAAGTCTATAGAAATGTCCAATCAAAGACATCCAGGGAAAGATACCTTGGTTCAAGAAGGCCAATGAAGTTCAGGGTTTCTCTCTCATCTGGAAGGGCACATGGTGAACACGGTCAGGGTTCTCTCTCGGCTGGAAGGGCACATGGCGAATACAGCGTCATCTGCTAGTTTCCTCTCCTGGCTTCTGGTTTCATGAAGCTCCCCGGGAGGCGTTTTCCTTCTTCGTCTCCAAAGGTCGCTGGCTGGTGGACTCTCTGCTTCATGGTGCTGCAGCATTCTCTGCTCTCTCTGAATCTCTCATTCTCCAAAATATTTCCTCTTTTATAGGACTTCAGAAACTAATCGAGACCCACTCAAAATGGGTGGAGACATGTCATTCCCTAATCCAGTTTAACAACCATTCTTGACTAAATCACATCATCCAGGGAGATGATCTCGTTACAATTTCAAACATACAGTATTGAATAGAGATTATTCTACCTTTATGAAATGGGATTTATATTAAAACATGGCTTTTCTTAGGGGGCACACTTCCTTTCAAACCAGCACACTCGTCAAAGTAAAAAGTAGGCCAGTCTCTGATGGTACTGTCCCGTTCCATATTTCAAAACATTTGCCAAAATGTGAAATTCAAATATTTGGGAACCACTCATATCATAATTGTGCAATTATCCCTTTTATCTTCAGTTATAGCACCGTCATATGTCCCTCTGCTTCTTTAATGTTTGGAGCCCAGAAGATTTAAGTAGACCCATCTTTTTACTGACCAGCAAAATGAACCAGGATACTTTAATTAGGACAGTGAGAAAAGCACAAAAGACCAAGCTCTTTTCTGATGTGACTATCCCCTAGTATTTTATTTACGAATCAACTTTTTTCTACTTATTTATTTTCTTTTTTTGGCATGGAGAGGCACTGGTAATTGAACCCGGGTCTCTGGCATGGCAGGCAAGAACTCTGCCGGCTGAGCCACCATGGCCTGCCCTTTATTAATTTTGAATCTGCAGATTTTGTTGAGATATATTCACATAGCATATATTCTATCCAAAACAAACGGTGTTTCACAGTATCCTCACTTAATTGTACAATCAATATCACTCTTAATTTTTGACAATTTTCACTGCTCCAAAAAGAAAAATAACAGATAGACACACCCATACCAAAGAGAAAATCCAAAACCCCTATAAGAGTTACCATCTGCAAGCCCTTCAAGGGTCTGAAGGAGAGTGTTCTTTTATTTCATTTTATAATACTCTTTATTTGATTAAAGAATTTGCCTTCTTTGTGTACACTGGAATGTTATATTTTCTATGTATTTTACAGGGTTACAAAACGTCTCTCATTGTAAATATTACCCCAAAAATAATTTCCGAAAAAGTTTCTGTGAAACTGAACTTGAACTTTAAAAAATCATATGGACAAGCAATTCTCAAACAAAACTGGATTCATATTTCTTGAGTACTTAACTACATGACAGATTTCTTGTCCTAGCCCCCTTCCCTTCCTCAAAAAAAACCTCATGTGGAACCAAGCTAGAGATAAGGATTCTTCCCTGATGGAGTTAGGGGAAAGGGAAGGCCAAAAATTTCTTTGGCGAACAATTCTATCCATGGCCATTAGGGAGTGACTGCCTTGCTTCAAGTAAAATACACTCTTTGCAGGGAAGGCCAGATGTTCAGAATGGGGGTGGTACTCTCCAACCAGCTACAAGTACACGGGGTCCTTTATACCTTTATAGATATCTCTGAGGGAGAGTGTTCTTTTGAATTCGGTAGTGATTTAGAATCTTTTGGTTGTAAGCAATAGAAACTGGTCCTGGCTATCTTAATCAATAAGGAAATGTGCTGGGCATGTGTCATAGGCTTGCAAAAGGGAGCTAGATGACTAAGCTTGCGGTGTGGGAAGGATTCCAAACCAGAAACTCACCATGAACGCATTGCCAGCACCACCGCTGCTGGACACTGTCACCACAGCTGCCACAAAAATTTGAAAACAGTGGCTTGGCTGAGCCCGTAGGTAGGTTGCCGAAGGTCCTAAAAGAGAGCTGCAGCCTGTTTTACTTCTGTATTAGAAAGTGGGCCCTGGTCCTACCTGGGTGTTCTGGTTATCTATCAGAGTGTAAGAAATCATTGCAAATTTTATGGTGTGAAGCAACAACAACCTTTTATTATTATTAACCTTAATCATTGTGAGAGATGACTGGGCTCGGTTGAGTGGTTCTTGTTTGAATTCTTCATGCAGTTTCAGAGAGTTGGTGTCTGAAATTGGAATTGTCTCAAAGGCTTCTCACTCATAAAGTTGGCAGATGATACTGGCTGAGAGTTGGGATCTCGGTGGGGGCTATTGTCTGGACACTGACGTGTGACTTCACTGAATGGCCTGTGCTTCCTTGCAACATGGCAGCTGGGTTCCAATGGTGAGCGGATTCCCCAGAGAAAGCAAGGTGAAAGCGATGTTGCCTTTTCTAACTAGCCTCAGAAGTCATGCAATGTCACTTCTGCAGCTTTCTATTGGTTTCTGACCAATAGAAAGTTCACATTCCAAAGGAAGGGGAAATAGACTCCACTTCCTCATGAGAGGAGTGTTAAAGAATTTGGGTTCTCAGAGTCAAGCCATAACCTACTGATGAAGATGGGATTTTCCACGAAGGGGCTAGACATTCCTACTCTCATACACTTTAGAAAGTGGCCAATCTCCAAGTAAGAAATGAAGACTCAAGAGCAAGCCTTCTGAAGGTCACTTTGGCATGGGGACATCAGTGCAGCTTCTGGTGCTGGGGCTTCCAATGGTGAAGGTGATGGATCATGAGGAAGTCAGAAATCAGGCCTCTTCAATGGTTTGAGGTCAGGTCTGAGCCCATTCGTTACCTGTATGTTATCCTCAGCAAAGACTTGTCTCTGATGTTTTATGGAGAATTATGGATTTAAATGTACAATAAAGTACAGTGTGCACTTTTCTGAGACCAGAGTGATGGCAGCAGTGAATGTCACTGACAGGAAAGGGGTTGTGCCATCTCAGAGGAGGAGATGGATGCCATGATATAAAGTCTGGAGTCAATGAAAGAGAAAGACTTATGCCCAAATACATGTGCTACAGCTTCCTGGAAAACTCTAGAAATTACAGGTGGAAACTTGTGGAGGGAAAAGTTGTACTAACAGCCAATATTGAAGTCAGCAAAGCTCAAAACACAAGAATTTGGTTAATTTAATATAGAACCAAACACCATAATATTCAGTCAGTATCGTTTGAATACTGGCGGTACATTGAATAACCTTGCTTTCAAGTTCTTAAAACCGAAATTGCTTAGGCATTTTTCTTTCTCAAATAGCTGGGTGATTCAAAAGCTGGGTCTCTTTTTGAGGTCTTTCTAAGGCATCTGAATGTGAAACCCAAACTAGTTTACAGAAGTTGCCTCCCTGATTCTCAGGGAGAATAAATGGTGCCAAACACAGGCTATGACTGTGACTACTGATAACACCCTAGGCTGGGCCTCCCATGAACCTACTCCCAGCTTTTCTTGGCTGTCTTAGCCAAGCCAGAGGAAATAACTGAATGAGGTGGGTTCATAATGAGTAGGCATTTTTCTGTAAAATGATCTCAGCTATCCCTCCGTTGTTTTGTTCTAGGTAACTTGGAAGCTTTTGAAACAGTATGATTTATTTTGCTTGGGAAAATAATGTTATCTCAGTTTGCAGAGAGAAGAAGGCATCTTCTTCCTAGTCTGAAGTGCTGTCATCTCAAAGGGCCAGGAGGATAACATTTGTATTACCGAACACTTATATGATCCTTGATTCCAGAGAAAGGTTTACATGGGGTCCAGACAAAGAATTAAGATTTTAACTGCTCATCCCTGGAGTAAGGAAAATGAACAAAATTTAAAGTAACCACCAAAAATAATCCGAAATAATATCAGCATAGATTACCAATGGAATTTCTTTAAAAAGAAAACTTTGATTGTAAGTTTAATACACCTACAAAAATGGAATCACTTTTGAAATAAAACAATCGATTACTTAATCATAAATTATCTTCAGCATTGCAAATATGGATATAAAACATTATACTTTGGGGGTTGAATTAGAGACTTTTAAAATTAAATGTACCTTAGAATTGGATTTTTCCCTTTTCTTACATTTTCAATAGAATTACTGGGTAGTATTTCTAGCAGATGAACATGTCTCCTTTTTAGTATTAAGATTTTCAGAGAAAGGATTCATATAATTTTAATCACCAGCCTACTTAATGCACCACAACATAAATTAAAGTGAAAGAATCTGTGGTTAAGTGTGTAAAAGTGATTCTTATAATGTAGATGATGGGAAATAGATATCCCTAAGATGGAAACAGCCTTCTGGATGGGGCAAGTGTAGGAAGTCCTCACTAAGAAGACCTGCATCATGATGGTAAGTATTGACTGCACCTGAGCCCTGTGATGCCTTCCATGGCAGCACCCATCCCTCATTCCCCAATTCAGGTGAACTGATGGGACTGGTGTCTGATCTGCAAACTGTGTTTTCCTATGCAGGTGGAGGTGTTTGGCAAGCTATACAGGTTGCCAAGAGATGTTCTCTGAAAATGCATGTGAGGAGTATTCTATATAGCAGCTGCTGAGCATCATTTGTTTCAGCAGTCTTGGCCTCAAATATCTCCAGGGACTGTGCGGACAGTGTGGCTACATTATGTGCCCAGGTATAATGGTCAAAGGAAGTGGTGGTTGGAATCATGGGATAAACTGGGAACCACATAGAACCACAGCTAAGTCAGGAGTTAAGTCTTAAGTCTGATCACAAGTCATCTTTGCTGATAGATAAAATTAGACTTGATAATACCTTAGGAAGCTGCCCCTTGGAGACCCACCTCTGTCATAGAGACCCACTCGACATCCCTCAATGTGGCCAATTTGTCACCTTGCATTGGAGTATATCACTGATTCTTCACTTGAGTACCAGAAGTTTAGAGAACGGATTACAAGCAAAATAATTTAATACTAGAATTATATGTACTAGGGCAAATGCTCGCTCTGTGAAGATACCCAGGAAAGGAATCCAAAGGAGGGGATAGAAGGAATCCCAGCCTAGATTCTAAGCTCTTTGGGGACAGGTACCTCATCTGACTTGTTTACTAATGTATGCCTAAACTTGGCATAACGACCAATACACAGATGACATTCAGTGCCCCAGGGTCACAGGGCCCAGCACTTAGAAGGACTCTATGCTTGGTTTAACACTTTGTTGTCACCAACACATGTTTGAACAAGTGGCCCTTCATTTTCACTTTGTACAGGGCCCCCCAAATTATGTATCTGGTCCTGATGGTATTCAATAAATATGTGTTGAATGAATCAGCAAGTTGAACTCTGGGTCAAGGTGAGAGCAATAGTTTTTTCTTAGCCTGAACCTACGGCTTACCTGCTGCCAGCCACTTAGACCATATTTGATGGATTTCTTCCAGCAGTGAAAGACAGTGTGCGGTAATACACTGTAGGAAAGCCCTCTACTTGCGTAGA
This sequence comes from Tamandua tetradactyla, assembly GCF_023851605.1. Classification (NCBI taxonomy): domain Eukaryota; kingdom Metazoa; phylum Chordata; class Mammalia; order Pilosa; family Myrmecophagidae; genus Tamandua; species Tamandua tetradactyla. The sequence goes on along the minus strand of NC_135327.1, from coordinate 31,420,697 downwards.
AGTGGATTGATCCAGATCTGCAACAGAACATTACAGTAAACTTTGATCCAGGTAATTCCCTAAAGTGGGTATTTATTCTTAAATCATAGTGTATAGGGGACATGGGCATTTAAGAGCTGATTGGGCTCCACCGGATTCAGCTTGTTCTTTTCCAGGCTTGTAAAAAAACATTGTAAAGTCCAGTCTTACAGGAGCCATGTGTGCTGCTACTGTGTGTAGCCCGGCAGCTGCAGTACCTCAGCTATGACTCATTTCTTCCTTTTGGCCTTGGGGCTTTCCTGCTGGAGGGAGCTCCCTCAGCCTTTCTGGTACACTAGCAAACCTGGGAGTACAAGGAAATTAATCACCCATGGGGTAATCCTTGAGCAAAGGTGGATGGGAAGAGGGGATAAATGCAGTCTCTCCAGTGAGGACAATTTTGAGGCACATTGTTCACAGCTGTCCAGATGTTCCCAGGCAGAATAAGCTCCAGTTGCCCACAGGGCAAACAGCTCAGTAGCCAGACCTGGGAAGGCTTCCATCCCTTCCCTGCTTCACTTTTCCAAGCATTTCCCTCTAGTTCCCCAGGATCTCTTCCCAAAATTAACTCCTGCCAACAAGCCCTTGTCTCAGTTAAGACATTAATGTAATTGGAATTGCCAGGTTGCTATGAAAAATACCACACAATGGAATGTCTTAAACAATGGAATTTATTGTCTCGTGGTTTTGGAGGTTAGAGGACTGGCATCAGGATACCGGCAGGGCTTCTTTCCTTTCTGAAGTCAGTAGAGGTCTGGTGCTCACTTGCTGCAATCCTTGGGGTCCCTAGGCTTGCATCTCTGCTTCCCATCACATGGCGATGTCCTTGATCTTCTTGACTCTGCTCTCCCAGTTTCTGCTGACTTTTGGCTTTTTCCTGTGTGGCCTTCTTGCATCTGAATTTCCTCTGCTTATAAAAGACTCCAGTGACACAGATTAAGACCATCCCTGATTCTTTGGTCCACATCTTAACGAAACATAATGTCTTCAAAAGGTCTTATTTACACATGGGCTCACATCCACAGGAGCACAGATTAAATATATGTCTTTAGTTGAAATATATAATTCAGCAGACCACAACCAGTTAGCACTGTTTTGATGATAAGTGGCAGAAAACTAAACGCAATTTTCCTTAGGCAAATGAAGAATTCATTTTCTCATGTTATTAAAAATTCAGAGGAGAACTGGTTTAGCTCAGCTTGACCAGGGGAACCTTGTCATTAGGTCCGATTTCATCTTTTTCCATTCCTCAGATTCACTTCTGTATTGGTTCAGTTTTCAAATGAGCACACTCTTTGAATGGCGAGACACTGGCCGGTGTTCTAGGACCCACATTCCTAAGGCTTCGCAGCCAGCAGGGAGAGAGACCTCCTGGCCCCCACCCAAAGAGAAGTCCGGGCTCTCACTGGCCTCAGTTGAGTCAGGTGCTTCTCCCTGAGCAAACATGTGGCCACAATTTGTTAATTGGTTGAAACCTGTTTTTATGCTCCAGCCCTAGGACAGCCTTAGCACCCACCGAGATTACAGGACTGGTTGGGAAGAAGAGGAAGATTCCAAAATTAAAATCAGAGCTTTTGCCAGAACAGGGGGGATGGATTTTGGGAAGCAAATACCACATATTCAGGAGGAATTATTCTTGGGCGGACAATCAAAGGTAGAGGCTGATGTACACAGTTGTACTTTTTGACCACCCCCCCATAACAAAAAGACTATTATAAGGTGAAGTCTGTAACAACCAATAGCAATAGGATAGTAAACCTATTAAACATAATCAATGCATTATAGAAATTAAATTCCTATTTATCCATTATTCAATTGCCTTTTAACTCAGGTCCCTTTGAAATGGGATCTTAAGATACAAAGGAAAGACGTACTTTGTCATATCATCCTATATATCTTGTCCAATTGTGCAAAAAATACAAGTAGAATCCAGTTTTATAAACATAAATAGAGATCATAATTACTTGACAAGTACGTAACATTTATTTGAATAGAGTTGGTCCTGGAGGAAATGGAGTGGAACTATTTTTAAAAGGTAAAATACTTAATATTTTCTCAGAAGAATGGGGAGAAAAAGGTGTGGTTGAGAGTAACCAGGATGTGTCCCCTTATTTCATGATATAATAGATACATCAGCTATGGAAACCTGCAGAACGTACCCAATTTTCCTGAGCCTCAGTTTCCCCTTTCATAAAATGAAAATCATATATGTAGTCTGGACAGAATGAGTTTGCAAAAGCTTAGAACCTAATGCATGTTTAGTGCTTAAAAAATATAGAGCCGCTTCCAAATGCCTGTGACAATTTAGGGACACTTTCTTCCCCACGTCTTCCTTAACTGTAAAAGGCAGCTCACACATATTAAATACTACACAACATTATCCTCATAGGATAGATGTGCTACAAGTGCTGCAAGCACTAGAGAATACATCAGCTCTTGGATATTTTTTAGGTTAATGGAATCCCATTGTAGTTAGGACCGTGGCCCCTCCCCCCAGTGTGATCATGCAACATCTGACCAAGCATGGAAAGAGCCTCATTATATAAATGGAGATATTAAAATGCCTTTAATTAACACAAGATTCTACCAGTAGGAGGTTTTGAGCATTCATTTAGCTCATGGTAACATCTTCACCTAGAAATAAAATTTCACCCTACATGTTTGGGCCACCATTCAGTATAGGAACAACTTTTAAAATAATAATATGCATTTATTATCGTTAACTCTGAACTTTTATTTATTTTAAATATAGGCTGATAAAACATCCCACTGTTTCTAAAATGGCTTTTATAATTTACTTTTTACCAAAGTGGACTAATCTTTAATTGTGATCAGATACTCATGGTATTCCCAAATTCTATCTGCTCTTTCTTTGTAACCTCCTTCTAACCTTTCTGTCTCTCCATTTCTACTGTGATGTGATGTTGGGTTAAGAGCATGGAATGTAAGATATGCTAGTTCAAATTCTAGTTCTGCTGTTTCTAGTTCTGTGACCTTGGACAAATTATTTCACCTATCCCTGCCTCATTTGTGTGTTATACACAGTTATTCCATCTGTGTATTATAGTGATAATACCTCTTCCATTTTAGGGTTGAGGATTAAATTAGATGAATTAATGAATTAAATTATCTTGCTGTCTTCTCTTCTTGATCATTCCCCGTGAACCCCAAATCCCATATCAACTTCCCAGAGGGTTCATTTGACCATCATTTAGAAATCCTATTAGTCATACAAACTTCCAAAAGTGCCTCTTTGCCAGGGCCAGTTTCTTCCTCCAAACTTCTGTGGATTCCTATTGACTGGATGGTAAAGTACAGATGGGCTCTGTGGCATTCAATCCCTCCACAATCTCATTTCCCCAGCATGATTCTACTATTTCCTTAAGCTGATTTACTTACCTGAGGTTGATAAAATACTTCTCATTGTTTGTCTTCCACTGGTCACAAAGACAGCCCTTGTTCTAACTATCCAGTAAAGTTATCTAATTCCAAGCTTAGTAGCAGTTACTTTCTCTAATCTTCTTTTTAACTCAAGAAACAATATAAAAATAACAACTGAAGGAAACTGCTTTAATTCACATATGCTTAGAAAAGCAACTCACTCAATTTCGGTATTTTGGAAGAATAGAGCTGTGCTCTGTATTTAGATTTTAATCTGCTAGAGGCACCTGCATTTTGAGCAGGTTGAGGAGAATGCAAGACTCTAAGTCTGAGGCTTTCTTTCAAGCAAGAGAATATATATATATATATAGTAGTGGGTTAATTACTGCAAAGTATATGTGTTTAGTTACAGTTTAAGTGAGCAAAACCAGTTTCTTATAATTATAGATTAAATAAATCTAATTTATTATAGCAGTCATTTTTGTTGAGAGTTGTGCTCACTACACATTTCAATTAAGGATTAAATTTATGGGGATTTAAAAAATTGTCATTAACCATTGATTATCTCAGGAAGCTTCTTGTTCCTTCTCAGAACTTTTGGATAATAATGTAGAGGACATGTTTGGATTTAAATAGTTTGCTTCTATCACTGACCATTGTATCTTGCATTATTGTATATCCATGAAGGTTCATATTTATTTCTAACTGAATAGAATATTAATCCTCATTGTAGGAAATTTAGAGAATACAGACAATTGTAAAGACAGAAGTAAAAACTCACTCTTAATCCCTGCCACTAGATATAATCACAATAATACTTTAGCATTTTTCTATATTTCCTTCTTACATTTCCACAATTACCTCTATCTATATCTATACAGATTTTTTTAAAAAACCAAAATTGGAATAAAAAGTTTCCATCCTCCCTGTTTTTCAGTATGTTCTCCCACGTCATTACTTTTCACAACTGTCATGATAAATGTATATTACCGTGAGTGTCTTAAAGACCACTTCACCTGCTGCCTCTGTGGCTACTTGTATTCCGAGGCATCTCACAACAGCCTGAAAAATACTGCAGCCTCTTGTCTTTCCATTCCTTCTTGGTTGTCTGGCTGGAGTTACAATGCCAAAGAAATAACTTAAAAAAAAAAAGCAAAACAAACTCATCTGGTTGGTTTCGGGCAAACAATGCAACCTCCTCTAGGCGAAGTCAGCTGAAGAGGAATTTGGTAAGAGGGGAGGGAAAATGCAGAGACCCTTTGCGAGGGAAATCTGCAATGGAGCAAGAATCTAGGGACAAACTGAAGTCCCCACAGCTTGCTGCTGTAACCCCAGCACCTCTCACTGAGGCCAGGGAGCATGTGGGAGTCAAGAGTTCCCTCCACAGCTCTCCCCATCACCAGGAATGGATTCCGTGCTGTGCCTGCCCCTCCCCTCATCTTTCTCTTATACAACAAAGTCTCTCATTGGTGAATCTCATGGGCTGCCATGTGGTCCACAGGCCTGCATCCTACCTTAAAGGATGCCAGGAGATTGACTCTGATTTCTAGAATGGAGAGGCAAGACACATGATTTGGAAATTTCCCAATATAGAAAAAAATTTTTTGAAAGGTATTAGGTGGTCACAGTTATGTAAGATATCCATGTCACAATAAAATATATTTTTAATTAACAGGATCTGTGTGATGTGACTGCCTGGTTCATATGCAGTTCTTAATAATCTCTGTTGAATGAATCACTGTAGGGAATTTATATTTTAATTTGAACATGTGCTATGACCACCACTTATAACAAGTACTGACCCCTTCTCAATATGAAAATGGCTATCAGCATGTAACCTTGAAATAAAATAGTTAGTCAACGGCCTATCTTATTAAGACCTAAAAACATTCCATATATTGGAGGACATTGAGAAATGCTAAATTTTCTTGCTAGGTGAAAATTAAGGTAAGAATTCAAGCTAGCAAAGGATGGTGTGATGGTTAGGCTTATGTATCAACTTGGTCAGGTGACATTTCCCAGATGTCTGGGTCTATCTGTAACTGTGAGGTCATTTTGTGGACTTAAATCATCAGCACATCAATTGTATCTATGGCTGCTTACATCTGCAGTTGGCTAAAGGGAGTGTCGTTTGGAATGAGAGACATTTAATCCAATCAGTTGAAAGTTTTTAGGAGGAGATGATCACTTCAGCAGTCAGAAGAGAGAATTTTTGTCTCTACTTCAGCCAGCCAGCCTTTCCTGGAGAATTCATCAAAAACCTTCATCAGAGTTGCCAGTTTGCAGCCTGTCCTACAGAATTTGGACTCATGCATCCCTGCAGTTGCGTGACACCGTTTTATAAAATCTCATACTATTTACAGATATCTCCTTGTGGTTCCATTTCCCTAGAGAACTCTAACTACTGCAGATGGTTATATTTGGGGCCCGACAAACACTGTTTTCCTTCTCTTGACAAAGCTGCCTGCTGGATTCCTCACAGCCCTGGCTAGTTCCCTGCCCCAGCCTGACTACCTGGAAACCAACTTGCAGCTGTGGAACTGCAGAGAGAAACAACTGGGAATCTGCAGGAGGAAAAACAGTCAACTTCAGATCCAAACTGTTTTAAATATCCATCTCCTCTCACCCTGGCTATCCAGGCACCTGAGAAGTCCTAACCAGGTACTTCCTTATCTCCCCCCTCCTCTCTTCCAGCCCCTAAAGACTCCAGGTGACCCAATGACCACAATGGAAAACATTCTGAACCACGTGGTCCTAATCACAACCTCAGTAAATCCCTGCCCCAGAGAACCACCGGTTATTCTCTGGCACAGCGGTCCTTGAATAAAGTCATCCTTGCCAGCTTAACACTGTCCAGTGTAGTTTTTTTCCTTGACAGCCCCAAGACAGCGTGGTGTCCCTGATTCTGTGGAATCTGGCTTTGCAGAGTGCAGACAGTTTTCAGGCAGTTCCTTAGGCGACACAAAGTAGAATGTCAGATTCTGGGGTCACAGTGGCCCCTGGTGGAGGGAGGAAGGATTACTTATGCAATTGGCCTACAGGATCATGGCATGTGTGAGGCAGGTGTTACTAGATGAGGCAAACAAGTGAATGGGAATAGTTGATGGACGGTAGCATCTGTTACTGAATGAATTCATGCACAGATGGGCTGAATTATATGTTATGTAACTGCATTAATCCTTAAACATGCATTCACACATTCATTCATGCATTCATTTATCCATTAGCTAATATGCTTTAGGCACCTACTTCTGGGTCAGTGTTGCAAATACAGAGATGAGGAGATCAGGTTTGTGGGCTTCCTTTGGTGCTCTCAGTTTAATGGGGAGACAGAGTTCAAAAGGAAACATGTTAGAGGAGACTATAAACAACCTTAGAGGGGGCTCTCCGGGCAGTGGGGTGTTTAAGGAAAGCTTCCCTGATGGAGTGGCATAGCGGCTTGATGGTGAGTAGCATTTGGCCACAAGAATAACAGAAGAAAGGGCATTGTGGGAAGCAGGAAAAACAAATGGCAAAGCACTGAGGCAGGAGGCAGCAGGTAGCATTCAAGGAATGGAGGCCCAAGAGGCTGGAGCACAGTAAAGGTAAAGATGGTATGAAACAGGTTAGAGGAAGAGGCTAGACTTGTAGACCATGGTAAGGAATTTAAACTATACCCTAGGTTCACTGGGAGAACAATGGAGAATTTCAATCAGGGACATGATGAAACCACTTAGAAAACTGTCACATCAAATATGGACTGATACCACCTTACAACAAAAAGAACTATGAGAAAAGGTAAGGCATACACAGTGAAGAAACCTAAGGGTGATAGCTCAAACAAGCACTTAATTGCATAATAAGGGTAGTCAAGTTTAGAGATGGGAGAGGTAGAGAAGAATCCAGGAAGGCTTTGGAGCATGATTAGATCTTGAGTTGAGATTCAGCTTGGGAAGTGAAGGATCATGAGGGACATTGGAATTTCTCCCCCAGAGTGATCCATGGAACAAAAGCAGGAAGGTGAGTGTGGGAGAGTCATCATGCAGGCTAGGGAGGACATTTTCAGTAAGAAATAAAGTCTCTGATTTGCACCTGCTTTTTAGTTCAGTAAACCTAGGGGTTTTTCTTCTTTCCACATAGAAACAGGAATCTGGGTGGCAAGACCATTCCAGAAGATGTGCACATGGGGGAAAGGGGGTTACCAGCTGCTCTGTGACAGAGGTCATGATTTGGCAAGTGTGCATGGTAAGTTTGGAGTTTATTTGAAAATAAATTTGAGTCAAGTTCTTAACACGAGGAGATAATCCATATTTCTGGCTTCCCATCTGGGACCTTCAAGTGTCCATCATGGTAACAATTGGCTGGATTTGAGGATCAGCTCTCCCAAGCTGGAAATGGGGGTGCTGGATGAGGTAAGTCCCCTGCAACCTACTTCTATTTATATTTTCTGCACAGCTCCCGTGGACCTTAGACTCTGCTATCCCAGCTCCACGGGAAGTGGGAGGGGAGAGGAGGGTCATCTTTCTTTCCAGCTTCATCCCTGGCCCCTCTCCTCCTTCCCTTTCCTCTGCAGCCCTTTGGTCTTCCGTTCCTTGAAATGCACCTTTCATCACCTGCCTTCATTTGATCTCGAAAGCTCTTTTCATCTTCCTTTCCCCAGGGCTGGGAGTAGGGTAAGGCCAGGAGCCATCTGGGGAGCACACAATTCGAGGGGCCCACTCTTAGGTGTAGCACCTGGCCCTGCCACCCCATCATTGCCTGGATCCCTTCTACCTTTTCGTCAACGCTCAGGTGAAATAATGTGTTCAGAGGTGGGCCCAGAGTAAACCTGAAGTCCTCTCGTGATCTGCTCTCACAGCAACTAAAATGGGTTTTCCCTTTAAGTCCGAGGCTTTCAATGCCCTTTAAAAATATATTGTTTTATAAACAGGCTTCTTCAAATGAAGAAAATAAAAGTACAGTTGGTACTTTGTGAAAATATTAGGCAGGTGGGGGCGGGCCACAGTGGCTCCGTGGCAGAATTCCTGCCTGCCAGGCCAGAGGCCGGGGTTCAATTCCCAGTGCCTGCCTATGCGGAGGAAAAAAAAAAAAAAAATATATATATATATATAATGCAGGTAGACCTGAGGAGCTCAAGCTCGGGGAACACTACCATGATCCTTGGGTGCCCCCTGCAGGCACTGAATCAAATGACCACGGGACAGTGGGGCTTTGTTTCTCGTTGCCCCATCTCTCCCCTCACCCAGCGTGGAAGCGTAGTCCCATCAGGATTTCCCCTTTACATCTTAGACCCAGGAGGCTGGGCGCAGGTGTTGGAGGTTTTAGAGGGTATCCACACTTGTACTATTACAAAATGACATCATCAGCTCACCATCACTTTGTGCCAGCATCTAAATTAAGCTCCGATGTGTCTGGACAATTTTGTCGCTTACGTGCCAATTCTGATAAGGATTTTGGGAACTCAGCTTTCCAGTCAACATACTTACCATTTATTTCCTTATATTTTCAGCGTGGAGTTTTCAAGCGGCCATTGTTATTATTTTAGGTGTCCTTATGATGGTTATCAATGGTTTTTATGTTAATAATTCTCACCTTCAAATATACTCCATAACTTACTTTTATATTTCGATTATGGTCTGTCTGTGTCATTAGAATGGAAGGTGCATAAGGACAAGGAATTTCGTCTGTTTTTTCAGGGATGTATTCCTTGTTTCTAGAATGCACCCTCGTAGGCGTGGCCGACACACCACTAAATCCAAAGAGCCTTCCTGGACTCGGAAGCGAGCTCTTCCTTCTTGGGATACCTTGGCTTTTGCCCAGCAGCTATAGCTGGTGATGGTGTGATTTATGCTTATACAGTTGCCACCTGTGAGCTCCTTGATGCCTGACACCTTGTTTTGTTCATCCTTCTATTTGCAACAGCATCTAGCATGGTGCAGATTTCAAACAAACCAATGTGCGCACAACCCTCCAATCCTAGGTGTGCCGGGCCAGAAAACATGGGCCCTACAAGTTCACATACCTGGAGAGTCTCAGTTTCCCAGGGCTGCTGTAACAAAGCGTCACAAACTTGGGGGCCTTAACACAACAGACATATGTTCTCTCACTGTTCCAAGCGCTAGTGGTCTAAAATTAGGTGTCAGGAGGGCCCGTAGGGGAGAATCTTGCCTTGCCTCTTAGGCTAGCTTCTGGGGTCTGCAGCAATCTGTGACATTCCTTGGCTTGTACGTGCATCCCTCTCACCTCTGCATCCAGGTGTGTGAAGGTCCACACAGGCCTTCTCCCTCCCAGGTCTCTCCTTGTTTTCTTATAAGGACACCAGTCATACTGGATTAGGGCCCAGCTTGCTGCAGTATGACCTCATCCTAACCTGATGACATCTGCAGAGATCGTATTTCTAATTAAGAGCACATTCATAAGTACCGGAGTTTAGGGCTTCAACATAGCTTTTGTGGAGACTATGATTCAACCCATAACAGGGCCTGACAGGTATGCAGTGGATGGGGCAGGTGCTCTGAGGGCATGTGCGTGCGCTCTGTGCCCTCCAGAGGACCTGCTCGCTCATGGGCCTTGGCCGGTTAGCTCCAGCAGCCGCTGTCATGCAGGAATGCAGTGTGACCAGGACTTGACTTGACAAGCTCTAGCAAAACTAAATATCTGGATATTGTTGGCTTGTGAATGCACCATCATGCATCAAAAATGGAAACCTCTTAATTTTTGCCTGTTGGTTCAATAAATGAAACACTTTATGAGTCAAGGAAGCCATATATCTGGGATCCAGCCCATAAGCAGCCAAATTTCAACCTGACCTAAAGTCATCTCTTCATTCACCCTCTGTTGAGATAGTATTTTCAAGTGGTCATTGGTGACCTTCTTCCCTAGCAGTCCCCAAATGTTTCCACTTATACCCCAGGATTCTTTCTTTCATTGGCCCAAACAGCTAAGGACAGTGTGCAATTGGACAAAGAAAGAAAAGCAAAGGTTAGGGATACTCAATATTAAGGAAATGAAAGGATGCTAAACAGAAGACTTGAAAGTCCCTGATGTGCACTTGCAGAACTGGTTTTCTTGCTAGGAAAGAGGTTTTTCAAAGGATACCAAGGGCTGGGGAAAGGAGATGGACAGGAGTGTAAAAAAAAAAAAAACAGAGTGGATTTGAAGTACCAGTAAAGCTGGGGTCTTTACAGAGAGCCAATTCAGTACCAAGGCTGCTACAGGTCTGCTCCTGTCCCTCTGTCCAGATTTCATAATCCTCCCCTTCTGCCCAGCCCCTGCTGGACCCTCCCTTTGTGAACCACCCTAGAGGATGACTAGGAACTCCTGGACAGAAGACACTGTTGGCTGCTGACCCAGCCGCTGTTACCTCATTCTTCCTTGTTTGCAGGATCCCAGGTGTCTTTAGTTTAGGCAGCCATAGTTCCATCCTCAAGGAATCAATCATATATATATATTTTTTTCTTTTCTTTTTTCATGGGCAGGCGCTGGGAATAGAACCCGGGTCTCCAGCATAGCAGGTGAGAACTCTGCCACTGAGCCACTGGGGCCTGCCCACAATCATAACTTTTTGAAGGTAATCACTAATGGACTGCTTTTGCTAGGAATTGATCTAGACGTGGGCATGTGATACAGTTCTGACCAGTAAGACAGGCATAACAGCAAGGGGCAATCTGGGAAATATTTTCCTCCTTGAAGGAGAGAGAAAGAAGGAACGAATAAAAGAACCCGGGATTGCTATGTAGAGCTGGAGAGAATGAGAGGAGTATACCCCAGAGCATAGCAGTGAGGTAAGTCTCTCCCCTTTCCTCTCTGCCTTTGCATACCCCTGGTGAGGACATGATGCTTGTAGAATCAACAACCATCTTGTGATGATGAAGGGAAGGCCAAAGACTTAGAATATTCCTTCTCGATGCAAAGTCTTTTTGAGCTGCTGATCCAATCCAGCCATTGCCTCTTTCCATATTCCTTGTTATATGAGAAACAGTGGCCCTTATTGTGTAAATCACGCTCAGGTAGGTCTTCTGTACTTGGAGCCAAAGGTTTCCTCTGAATCAACCTCTTCCCTTGATGAATCAGAAACAGGGGACGTGGACACTGGAGGCTTCCCAGGGCAAGTCTAACAGCAGCTGGGCCGCTCATTTTAAACACCTGGGAATAATCTATTCCGATTACACTTCAGTCATCCTTCAGATGCCAGAAGCTGCTTTTCCAGAACAAACTGCTTTTCCAGAAGCAGCTTCTTCTATCAGAAGTCCTCTTCTATCAGAAGACTCTTGTGTGTCACTTTCAATATTCTTGGTTTTACCTGTCCTTGGTCACACCTGCTTTTGGCCTCGTGTTACATCCCAGCAGCCCCTACAGTGGCCAGCTCTGCATTGACAAGGTCAGCTTCAGGTGGGTGGGACCTCACCATACTCCTCCCTCTGCCTGGGCTTCTGACCTAGGCCTCTCACCTGCTCCCTCCCACCCTGGGGTTTCCTAGCTGCTGTGAGCCTCGTGGGTGGGGAGAGAGGCACCCTCAAAAAGTGTTTTGAGAGGTCATAACTTGGGCAGAGGAATTTTGCTGGCAAATGAGCAGTAGGGAGTTACTATTATTTCCCCCCATGAAAGTAACTTGCCCAGCATTGGACACTGGGGTGGGTGTGGGGCAGGCGTGGTTTGATCTCCAGCACTAGGCAGGCTGGCTCTCGAGTGCTTCCTGGTGGGTCTTCGGCACAATGCCTGCTCCTGCCCCAAGTCAGGGGCAAGAGTTCTTAGTCCACCCTGAGTCTGGCTCTCCACAGGATGTGTACTGGAGTGGTAGAGCCTAGTGCTCAGGAGTATGGCCTCTGCCATCAGGCTAGCCAGGGTTTAAACACAGCCTCTGTTATTTCCTGGTGGTTTTCCATCTCCTGACTTGGAAAATGGTCACCAACAGGGGTATTTACCTCAGTATGGTGAGGACGAAAACACTTAGCACGGTACCTGCCTCATAACACGTGTTCATTAGTTTTATATATTACTTTATCATCATCATCATCATCATAAGATAATGTTTAGCCCAGATGAAGGCTTGAGATACCTTCTGGTCATAAAATCTGTGATTCTAGGCTTCTCTCCCTGAGCCTCCCACCTTGTTCCTTTCAACTCAAACAATCAAATTACACTTCCTTGAATTCATACTCTATAGGTCCTCGCCTTTCAGACCTGTCATTTCTTAATACAAGTCATTTGGAAATCTCAGAAAGAACTCTCTCCTCCCCACTCCCCACTTTGTCCTCTCCATGGTCTAAAGAATCCCCATCTCTGAGTCTGGACCTTGCCTTCCACTCACTCTGTGCCACTCTGCCCTTTGCTCCTACATTCTAGCCAAGTTCCTTCCCATCCCACGACTTGTGCTCACGATGCCCCATCTGCCTGAAATCCCCTTTCCCTGTTCTTCCTATGGCTGGCTGCCGCCATCTTTCAGAGTGTAATGGCCACCTCCAGAGTGCCCAGCCCCGACCATTCCCTTCTGTTCTTCTCTGTCTCAGGCCCTCATTTGTCTCCGTCGTGAACTTGCCACCATTTGTAATAAATTTGCACTTTTTCATTGTCCATTTCTGTAGTGCTTTTAGGTGTTAGGTACTATATGTGAGCTATTAAATAAATGGATGTCATTGGTGGAACATCTATGTACCAGCTGCTGTGCAAGGATTTAACCTGAAAAACAAATCCCCTCATTCAGCAAGTATATGTTAAACTGGGCATTGGGAAGACCTAACTGCAAAGGGCTTGGAGTCTGGAGCCGGGAACCTGGCAGGAGGATGAACAATTAGTGTGGGGCTAAATGCTTTTGCAGGGAAGGCAGAAGGTGTGACAAGTCCATTACCCTCATCCAACCAAAGAGGAAATTGGGGCTTCGAGAGAAGAGAAAACCTCCACGGCATTGGCTCTCAAAGTGTGGCCTGAGGACTCCTAGGGATTCCTGAAATCTTTTCAGAAGATTCGTGAAGCCTGCCTTTTCCAACGACATATCTGTGTGAGGCCAGGTTTTCTTCACCTAGTTCAGCTAAACAACATATCGCAAGAGATTGAACACAGAAGCAGATGTTAGATGTTACTGTCTGCCTTCCATTAAGCCAGACATTAAAGAGATTTGCAAAAATGTAAAACAATATCATTCTCAATATGTTTTTTGCTTAGGAAAAGACAGCTATTTTCCATTAAAAATATTAATGTGGCATATTTTTGTTATTTTAACTGAATCAACAAATCCATTTTTTAAAAAGAATGTTTAATTTCTAATTTCTAATATGGTAGATATCGATAAACGTAGGTTATTTGGGTTCAGGGATCCTGAAGCAAACAAAAAATAGAGTTGGGGTCTAGAGGCATAGAACAAGCAACTAGCAAAGTCAAGGCCGTATGCAGAAATTGTTGAAAAACATTGTCGAATTAATTAATTAATTGGAGGGCTTCCTCCGAACACATCTGAATTATCAGTGCATATAAATCTCATAGTCTACTGACAAAGTCATTCGTTTCTAGTGCCTTTCCAAATGGGTCAATTCTCTAAACAAATTTGTTGGAGATGAAGAATACCCCTTTCTCCTCCAAGCCCTGCCCGGCGCTCCCAACCCCGCCCATCACACTTGCGGGGCTGGGCGTCCCCTGCCGGCCGATGCCGGAGTTGCGGCCGCTCGCCACACCTCCCTTGTTTATGTCTAGCCACAGGGAGACTGTCCCTTTAATTGGGATATACCAAGTCCATCCAGGTTGCGATTTCCTTCCTGAATCTCAGACTTCAGAGAAGTCTTTGGTTGAAGATCCCAGAGAAGGAATACGGTGACCGTGTTGTACTTTTTAGGAGTTCTGGGCTGACAGGGAGTGAGAGAGGGCACGGAAGAGGAGTGCACCATCGCGGCCCTCCCCCCCTCACGCCGTAACAGAGTCCCAAGATGGCGGCCACCATGAAGAAGGCGGTGAGTGGGGCGCTCCCGGCGCTGGATGCTCGGGCAGCGGGCGGGTTGCGAGCGTGGGGACTTGATAGGCGGGATGCTAGGGGTGCCCAGCTCTGAGGCGCGGGGAGGGGCTCGGAATTGAGGCTCCCGACCACGAAGGCGGTCTCGCGGCGAGACCTGCCCGCGCTGCCTGTCTCCTCAGGCCCGCCGGTTGCCTCGGGTGGGTGTCCAGACTGGGACTCTTAGGGGGCTCTGGGCCGCCTCCCGCGGTGTAGAGGGTGCCCCCGGAGAGTCGGAGGACGCCGCGGGTCTGTTCTTGCCCTTGGATTTTGGGAAGCCGAAGGTCCATGGTCTGCCTTTGACCCCTGTAGTAAACGCTTTACCTGGATTACCGCAGCTAAGCCTCACAAGCCCATGGGCTAGGTGCTTCTAGTGTTCTGTCTCTCAGGTGCTGAAGCTGAGGTTCAGCGAGTCGGGTAACCTGCCCAAGGTCACGCTGCTTATAAGGGGCAGAACAGGACACACTGTCAGGTTTTCTGGCCCCAGAGCTCGTGTGTCCATCCTTGAGCGGCCCATGTCCATGCTTAATGCACCTGTGCCCTCCGGACTAAAACCAGTATTTATGGAGAAACAGATGAGGTACCAGGGCCCAGTCTTCCGATTATTATCTCTGGTGCCAGCAATCTATCAAGGATACGGGTTTCCCCCAACTTTACAATGGAGAAACTTAGATGCAGAAAGGTTAAGTGACCCCAACCTCTATAAAATGATTTCCTTAATAAGAAGGGGAGCCAGGTTCAAACACAGGTTTTATGGTTTTGTTTTGTTTTGTTTTCCCTCAAAGCCTATCCTTTTTGCTAGTAAGCAAGCTCCCTCCCATTTGGGGTTTGTAATCGAGTAAGTGTACTCAGATGCTTAAAGATCTCTAGGTAAAAGAAAAATAAAATTTAGTGAGAAAATAATACCAGCTGATAATGGAGGCTTTATTCTGTGCTAGGAACAGTTCAAGGTGTGTTATGGTTTATTTATTTTAATATCAAATCTCATGACCCTTTTGGGGATACTGTTTTTTATCCCCATTTTACAGATGAGGAAACTGAAGTACAGAGGCACAGCTAGTATTTAAACACTGGCATTCTTACTCCAGAGCCCACCTTTTAAACTGCCAGGCCGTGAGAATGCTCTGGCTGAGGGGATTTGCTTTCCAGGTTTTATATACATTTGCCCTCATTCCACTTCTAAGACCACATAAGAGGAACTTGCTTTTTTTGCTTTCCTCTCTTCTGTATCATAAAGTCGAAGTTACCTGTGCCTGGTGTAGGATGACCAGCTATCTTGGTTTGCTCAGAAAGGAGGGCTTTCCCGCCACACAGTACTTGGAGTGCTAAAATTGAGAACTTCCTAAACAAACTGAGACAAATTGTTCTCCCTACTGGTTCTGGCATTCACAAACTCTTACTGTGTACCAGAGTAGTGCTTAGGTTCTTGGTGAGTCAAACAAGTGTGAGGCTTTGGTTTTCCACATTGCCACTATTAAATTGGGCCTTCCATTTTTAGGTGTAGCCTTTAATTCCCTGGAAGATAGCTGTGGAAATTGGCAGTGCAGAGAGATGAAATAAATGATAGAAGAATAATTTGAACTCTGAACTTTAATTGCAGAAATTTTCCATCACACCCCACTATGGATTGGATTAAATTAGTGACCACTGACCTTTTTTCCTTTCCTTGATGTAGACAATAAAATTTTTTTGAGCTTTTAATATGGTATAGTCTGTGTTTTAGGTGATGGAGATAACAATGGTTGAGCAATAATGAAGTCCATATCTTCATAGCTTCATAAAACTAAATGCTCTAGGAGGAAATATGGGCATTAATCAAATAGTCGCACAGTAAAATGTAAAATTTCCAGTGTGAGGAAAGGCACTTGTGAAATGAGGGCCAGTATAAGGTCTGAATTGAGGTCAGGGAAGGCTTTCCTGAGGTATCCTTAGGCTGAGATCTATGTGATTAGGGAGAAGGGGAAGGGAAGGTTGGTGAGGGGGTAAGGCATTAATTCAAAGACCCTAAGAACATGTCATAAAAGGAAGGCCAGAATGGCAGAGAAGGGGTGGGCAAAGGGAACCATGGTGGGCAAGGAGCATACAGAGAGAGGGATATGTGGTGGCTAATGCGTAAGGGATTTTCTTCTATATAGTGAGTCTCTGAGACTCACATGACAAATGCAACATCTTCCTGCATGTATTTCAGTGTTATGAATAATCCCTGCTGGGTTAGCTACATGTACAAACACTTTTCCCCTCTGTCCACTGTACGTGTATATTCATATACAGAGGTGTGCCAGTAAGTGAGAGTGAAATATCCTAGCAATAGCCTTTTTTTTGGGGGGGGGGGGGTGGTTACTGCAGGTATTTGTTAAGGCCCTTTATTGCACCAGAAACCATGTGAAGTTCTGGGGGTTTACATAAAAACTAAGCAGCAGTCTTGGCCTTGTTTTTTGTTTTTGTTTTTAATATTTTTATTGTTAAAACAACATAAAAACAAACATTCTTAACATACAAACATTCCATACATGGTGTACAGACAGTGGCTCACAATATCATCACCATGATCATTTTTTTTAGAACATTAAGAAATAAAAAGAAAAAAGAAAAAAACTCATACATACCATACCCCTTACACCTTCCTCTTGTTGACCACTATTATTTCCATCTACCCAATTTATTTTAACCTTTGTTTCCCCTATTATTTGTTTTTTATTTTTTTATCCATCTGTCCATACCCTCGATAAAGGGAGCATCAGACACAAGGTTTTCACAATCATACTGTAACATTGTAAAAGCTATATCATTATACAATCATCTTCAAGAAACAAGACTACTGGAACACAGCTCTACAGTTTCAGGTACTTCCCTTTAACTACTCCAATACACCATAATCTGAAAAAGGATAGCAATATAACGCATAAGAATAACCTCCACAGTAACCTCTCGACTCTGAAATCTTCCAGCCACTGACAATTTATTTTTT
Organism: Tamandua tetradactyla; assembly: GCF_023851605.1. Taxonomy (NCBI): domain Eukaryota; kingdom Metazoa; phylum Chordata; class Mammalia; order Pilosa; family Myrmecophagidae; genus Tamandua; species Tamandua tetradactyla. The sequence goes on along the minus strand of NC_135327.1, from coordinate 31,403,373 downwards.
CTCATTTCTCTTTCCCCCCTTATGGTCAAGAAGGTTTTCTCAATCCTTTAATGCTAGGTCTCAGCTCATCCCGGGAGTTCTCTCTCATATTGCCAGAAAGATTTACACTTCTGGGAATCATGTCCCATGTAGGGGGGTAGGGCATTGGGTTACTTGCCATGTTGGCTTAGAAAGAGAGGCCACATCTGAGCAATGAAAGAGGTTCTCTGGGGGTGACTCTTAGGCCTCATTTTAAGTAGGCTTAGTCTGTTCTTTTCAGGAATAAGTTTCATAGGGGCGAACCTCAAGATCGAGGGCTTAGCTTATTGATTTAGTTGTCCCCAATGCTTGTGATTCAGTATCTCTGAATTTAGAATTAAAAGTTACACCTCCTGAATACATGTGACTGTTATGATCTAGGACTCTTTTACAATAACCCCCAACCTGATAACCCATGCTCTTGACTTTAGTTCACTGAATTTTTATATTATCGTTAGTCCATATAATTGAGGCATGTGTCTTTTTGTTCCTGACATTTCATTCAACATACAGTAGCAATAGATTTTGGGGGGGGGGGGGCGGGGAGGAGGGCATGGGCAGTCTCTGGGAATTGAACCTGGTCTCTAGCATGGCAGGCAAGAATTGCACCACCCAGCAGTTTACTTATTAAAATTAAAAGCAATAGCCTTTTGGTTTTAATAAGTAAGTTGTGTGCAATCTGGAATCCTTTAGTAATACATTATACCTTACAACTGGTCATGAATTTTGAATCTCTAGATGAGATCCTTCAGTCCTCTCATCTCTAAAGTTCTCCTTTTCAAGATTTTGCTCTGGACCATGAGGGATTTTACACTCTGAATTCTCTTCATTTTCCAGAGTGCAAATGTCTCCTCCTCAGAGAGGCCATCTCTGTCCTCCATGTCTAAAGAAGCACCCCTCTACTCCCCAGCTCCCAGCACTTTCTACCCCTAAACTCTATTTTATTTTCACTAACACATTTATCATTATCTAAAATTATCTTGTTCATCTTGTTTTTTGCCCACATTTCCTGCTAGGATGAAGCTTCCCTCTAGATCATAGTGTCTGGCTGAATAATTGTTGAATGAATAACTATATGCATGAAAGATGAATAATACAGGATAAGGCAAAATTTTATAGAGATTTGCTGAATATCTTTTTTAAAAATTAAAATGAAAGCAGACGGAAATGGCCCAGAATTTCTGTCTCTTAGGTTTTCAGGACAATGAGGGACCCCAGCCATCAATGAAGATTCTTTGTGTGACCCTGATTCAGTATGGGGCATAATTGAATAGAGTTTAGCTTCCTCCTATCATTCCGTAAGGTATTTATTGCCATGAAAATGGTGCAGTGAGTGCCCAGGGAATTTTATTTTCACCGTGAGCAGTCACATTTTCTCTTAGACTTAGCAGAATTTCCTTCTGGGTCTGTATCTGTGTATGTTCTTCCTTTGCAGTGACTTTGGCAAACAATATTCTAGAAATAAATCGCTGAGTTCTCATTTATTGACAGACTCCATCCCCAGGCCCTGTGCCAGCCCTACCAGATAGGACTTGGCCTCCCCATTTTACAGATGACAAACCTAAGGTGGCTTCAAAGAGTCGAGTAATTTGCCTGAGGTGTAATGGCCTGGATTTGAATACATTCTGGCTCTTCCCACAACTTTGTCCTACTTTCAATACTACAATATGACTTCTTCCTCTTTGAGTTCATAGGACTTCAAGAGCAGTAGTAATTAGCAAGAGTCTCGAACCTTTTGGGGTTGATGATCTCAAAGAATCTGATGAAAGCTATAAAGAGTCTTCTGGGAGGCATGCACCTGTTAAATGTTTTGCATACAATTTCCGGGGATGAATGAACTTCTTGACATTCACGGACAACCCCTGCACCCCAGTTAAGAGTTACGACCTCCCTGCCAAAATGCAGCTTCAAGAAATATAGGAGTGTTCTAGGACAGTGAGATGTAAGCAGAAGATACAGCTCTTAGTCCTGGAAGGTACCGATAGTTGCCAACAATGCGTGTTTGACCCTCACATAACGTTAGCCCTACCTCCAGTAGGAAAAGTAACTGTGAGGGATCTGGACGCCAGCAGCCAAGGCATGCTGGTGGCTGCTGTTAGGGCCCCACCAACAGGAAATGCCTGTTTTGAAAAGATGAAAGTCAGATGGCCAAATTCGTCTCTACATTTTCAAAAACAGTGTGTATGGGAGCCTGATCAGGCATGATTTAGATTCAAACTTAGAAACTGTATTAAGCTTCTGTTGTGTGTTAGGCAGGCTCTGTGCTAGGTGCTTTCACACAAATTACCCTCAAATCTTCACTGTTGACAAAGCATCTATAAATAAATATTGAGGTTTTCAGCGGCTCTCTATTGTTAAAAAATGGCATAAACTCGGTAGGCAAGCAGGAATTCTTTAAAATTCTCTCCTCTTTGCTTAGAAATTTGATAGTTCTTATATAGGCAAGATTTAAAGGCCAAGATATCTGAATATTGACTTTAGTATAACTCAGTTTCCCAGTTTCCATGTTTATAAAAATTATATAAGGGATTGAATACTCAAAGCCATATATATCATAATATAAAAGATTTTTTCCTTTTCCTTCTGCGTCTCTGATGATGGGCCTGGTGATAAGAGAGTATTGGGATGATGAGAGCCTAGTGCCACGGAGGGCTAAATTGTAGGTGTCTGCCTTTTATTCTGACCACTGAGCTCTACATTTCCTGAGACAGTGTCTTTCGGTCTCTGAAGAAATAAAAGTCCACATATGTGTGTCACAAGTGAAGGAGTGGGGTGTGGTTATTGTGAACCTCTTACTGTTATTGGCAAAAAAGCCAAAAAATGATCCTCACTGGGCATTTATGTTCCTTATATATAAGCAGGCCCTTTGTCCCTTAAATTAATCAGCAAGTGCTCTTGTTCCTATTTTATACAACTTTTGGTCTAGGGCAGAATATACATGAGGAGAAACCAAGGGAGTGTCTGATTTTAATTTTTTTTTTTTAAATGTATGGACCCCCTTTGAAAATCTTATGAAAGGTAATTCCCCGTCTCTTTCAAATGCACACATGTGCACATACACACATACACATGCATATTTAAGTTTAATTTCAGGACTCAAAGACCTGTCTGCCTTGGTCAGAATCCAGGTCCACTACCTAGTAGCTGTGCAGCTTTGGGTGAAGAAGTATGCCATAGCTTCTCCATCTGTAAAACAGCGGTACTAATGATCCTACTTATTAAGACTAAGTGGAGTTTTAGTAGGAATGGTCAGATACTCAGTGCTTGGTATATGGAAGGCTCAGTAAATGTTAGCTGTTATTTTAATTATTTCATAGATACTTCGTATCATACAAGTAGTCTAACTTTATTTGTATATATAATCACATTAGACATTTTGAAACATAAATTCTTGTCATTTTACAGTGAATTCTATGTTATTCGTAATGAAGACATGTAAACGGACTCCAAATTGAAATAAACATGTTAACTAAGTGGGGAAGGAATATAGCACTGAAATGCATGGTGACTATCTAGCCAGTTTATCAGTTGAATTAAGAACTACAGAAACTGGATTTCTGAGAGCCTTGAAAACCATGTGCACATTTTGACTAAGGAAAAGCTTGTATGAGGCATTTACCAACATCAATTTTTTAAAAATTTTTTATTCTTTTATTGATAATTCAATAAAAGAAGGTTAAAGAATTCCTGCTTGCCTACCGAGTTTACGCCATTTTTAAACAATAGACAGCCGCTGAAAACCTCAATATTTATTTATAGATGCTTTGTCAACAGTGAAGATTTGAGGATAATTCATGTGAAAGCACCTAGCACAGAGCCTGTCTAACACACAACAGAAGCTTAATACAGTTTCTAAGTTTGAATCTAAATCATGCCTGATCAGGCTCCCATACACACTGTTTTTGAAAATGTAGAGATGAATTTGGCCATCTGACTTTCATCTTTTCAAAACAGGCATTTCCTGTTGGTGGGGCCCTAACAGCAGCCACCAGCATGCCTTGGCTGCTGGCGTCCAGATCCCTCACAGTTATTTTCCCCACTGGAGGTAGGGCTAACGTTATGTGAGGGTCAAACACGCGTTGGTGGCAACTATCGGTACCTTCCAGGGCTAAGAGCTGGAAATGCAAGTACCTACATTCTTAACACACAAACATTCCATACATGGTATACAATCAGTGGCTCACAATGTCATCACACAGTTGTATATTCATCACCATGATCATTTTTTAGAACATTTGCATCAGTCCAGAAAAAAGAAACAAAAAGGAAAAAGAAAAAACTTATACATACCATACCCCTTATCCCTCCCCCTCGTTGACCACTAGTATTTCCATCTACCCAATATTTATTTTTTAATTTTAACATTTGTTCCCCCTATCATTTATCCATCTTTAATCCATATGTCTTGCTCATCTGTCTATATTGTAGATAAAAGGAGTATCAGACACAAGATTTTCACAATCTCAGTCAAATTACAAAACCTATATCAATATACAATCCCCTTCAAGAAACATGGCTACTGGAACAAGGCTCTACAGTTTCAGGTGCTTCTCTCTAGCCACTCTAATTCTAATACACCTTAGACAAAAAAGAGATGTGTAAGAATAACCTCCAGGATAACCACTCAACTCTGTTTGAAATCTCTCAGCCACTGACACTTTATTTTGTCTCATTTCTCTCTTCCCCCTTTCAGTCAAGAAGGTTTTCTCAATCCCTTGATGCTGAGTCCCAGCTCATTCTAGGATTTCTGTCCCACCAACATCACTTTTTACTCCCTGGGTTATCTTGATGAAGTAGTATTTATTCTTGGTTGAGAAATTCTGCCCTAGGCCAAAAGTTGGCTGACTTCTATCTTTATTAGGACTTACTCTTAACTGTTTATATTTGAAATGTTTTTGAAGCCTAGGCATCATTCCATAAAATATCAGAGAGATTGAAGATTTAGCAATAAATCTTAAATTTGTGGAGATGAAATAAATGAGGGATGTTTTGTGATGGTCTATACCTCTTGTGATTCTTGACTATATGAGGGAAAATAGTATATTTATGTATTTCACAGTTATATAAAAGTTAACGTGTAACCCCTCCATTAAAAATAATTCTACAGAAAAATAACTTCTTTTTTTCAGGCTGCAGAAGATGTCAATGTTACCTTTGAAGATCAACAAAAAATAAACAAATTTGCACGGAATACGAGTAGAATCACAGAGCTAAAGGAAGAAATTGAAGTAAAAAAGGTATATAAAATGTTCATCTTATTTGAGAAAAATAAAAGTTTGATATTTGATAGCTTTTTAAAAGTGAGGTCAGTTAATAAGTGATTATCTCTCTCTCTGGGTTCTTTGTTGCAGATGACAAAACTCTAGTTAGGTTTTTTTTTGGTATGGGCAGGCTCCAGGAATTGAACCTGGGTCTCCGGCATGGCAGGCAAGAATTCTATCACTGAGCCACTGTTGCCTGCCCTAGTTAGTTTTTAAAAGAAGGGCATTTTTAAAGAGATGTTAGATAATTTGCAGAATTGTTGAGGGTTTGAATCTAGCCTGAGGTTCCAGAAACAAGTCCCAGAACAGAGAACTCAGCTGGTGATAGAACTTCTGTAGCTTTTACTATCCTAAAACCAGCTGCTTTTTCTACAGTGAACTAACTATCCTTGCAGACCTGGGAACCTCAGTTGCTTCTGCTGCTCCCGCCCACCCCAGCAAATCAGAGGCCTCGTGTCCAATCTTTCTTCTCATATAACTCCTCCTGTGAAGTCTAGTTCAAGTGCACTTGCTTGGTAAAAGCGAAGTTATTTGCTTTTGTTTTTGTGTGTTTATTTTAATTCTACCCTAGGAAGCAGAAGTCACAAAGTAGGGAACTCAAAATCAGGAGAAATTTTGGGTGGTCATGGATGCCCACTGTCCACCACAGGACACTTACAGCAATCTGAAAATATCTAATGGACAACATGTTAGTTCTTATGTGCCTCTTTATGGAAGGACTTCTAAAATGTGAGAAATAAAAGTCTTATTTTAGTGTGATAATACCTTCATGAAAGGGTCATTGAGAGAGTTTGTGTCCCACAATTAAAGTTGGTCTTCAGCCTCTATCAGGAAATTTTGAATAATTTTTTTCATTGCTGTTTACTTTTGGATTTATAGAAACAACTCCAAAATTTAGAAGATGCTTGTGATGATATTATGTTGGCAGAGGATGACTGCTTTATGATACCTTATCAAATCGGAGATGTTTTCATTAGCCATTCTCAAGAAGAAACACAAGAAATGTTAGAAGAAGCAAAGGTATGTTCAAGTCTTTCCCTCTGTGTTAAAGTCTAATTTTTAAATTAGGATTTATATACCTGTAGAGAAAGCAGTGAATGCTAGCGAATATTTAATGAGTTTTGATAACATCCCAGGCATGCTCTGAATGCTTTGCAAGCATGATTTTATTTAATCTTAACAGTGACCCTCTGAGATAACTACCGTTATCCCAAATTAGAAATGAAAAGCAGAGGCTTAGCAAGGTTATAGGACATTTTTCAAGTTGACTGGTAGGGAGTGGTCATCTGACTCCAGACCCTGTGCTTGAAGCTAAAAGTATTAGAAAATGCAGAATATTACGAAGAGGGAAAAAAAAAAAAAAATCAACCCATCGTCCTTACTCAGAGATAACCATCTGTAATTAATATGTTCATCTATTTCTTCTGTTTGCTTTCTTCTTCTGAATAATTTTGCCTCCTGCTTTGGTTAGTTGCCATTTTAGGAGTTGTACTTTCTCCCTCCATTTTATGTTCCTTCATTCAGCAGATATTTATTGGGTCTGCTCTGGGCCAAGCATACATGCTTTAAAACATTTTTGATTACTGCTTAATGTTGTATCGATGAACATTGATTCAGTTCACTGTGCTTCTATTGTGAACATTAATTCGTTTCCAATATTTTGCTATAGTAATGTTGCAGTGGACATTCTTCTACATAAATCTCTGTTCAGATTTAGGAAATTGTTTTGAGAAAATAATCAGAGAAGCATAATTATTGGGTCAAAATATAGATTCTTTGATAACTTTTGATTTATCTTATGAAATTACTTTCCAGTTCATATTTCTTCCAGCTGTATATGAGAGAGGACATCAGATCACACTGTGTGACATTGATGGCAGTTAAACATTTTCTAATACTTTTTTTTTTTGCATGGGCAGGCACCGGGAATCGAACCCAGGTCTCCGGCATGGCAAGGGAGAACTCTGCCACTGAGCCACTGCCGTCTTCTAATACTTTTAAAATTTGCTTAATCAACTTAAGTATTATTTGAAATGATAATCTCATTTCATATATTATAGAAAGCAGAACTTTCCACAAATTGAACCCATATTTAAGAAACCATGAGAAGAACTAACATTTTTACTCTGTAATCTTTCCATTCAGGAGCATTGTATATATCTTTTGGGTTTAAATTTTGTCTTCTCTCTTAGTAAAAGTTTATAGATTTTTTTTTAACTACCCTAAAATGTTTTTGTTGGACATATTTCAAGATAGTTTATGGGTTTTGTGGCTATTGTAAATATCCCTCTTCTCCCCACATGCATTGATATTGTATTTTTATTTTCTTATTTATTCAGTCATCCCAGTAATATTTATTGAGTGTTTATTCTGTGTCAAGTTCTGCCAGGTACTGGGAATATTGGGGACAAGAAAACCTGCATGGTTCCTACACTCATGGAACATGTTGTCTAGATGGAAAGATAGAAAATTAAACAAGTGAAAATAATGATGGTATGTAGTATGGGGTTAGAGGCAGCTCTAAGAACATAGAGCAGGAGCTCTATACTAGTGATGTTTACTGTACATCAAGGGTGAGGAAGGGGCTCCTTAAGAAAGTGATGAAACAAGAACTGAAGAATAAGTGGAAAGAGAGGTGTTCCAGATGAAAGAAATAGCGTCTATGGTAAAAAAATTTGCTAGAGATTTGGGTATGCCTGGAATTGTGGACAGATCTTAGAGAACTTTGTCAATTGCATTTTATCCTAGCAAAAGTCAGGAGACATTTTTGTGAAAGGCCCAATATTAAATATATTATGTCTCTGTTGCAGTTACTGTGAAAGCAGTCATAGTATTGCAAACAAATGAGCATGGCTGTATTCTGATAAAACTTTACAAAAGCAGACTGCAGGTTGGATCTGGCCTGTAGGCCATAACTTGCTGACCCCTGTCCTAGGGTAAAGAGGAGCCTTTAATGACTCTTAAGCAAAGAATGATATGGTTGATTTATGCTTTTAAGATACATATATATTTGTATCCTATAATTCTTATTTTGTTTACTTAGATATAGAAATTGTAGCTCTTTTTCCAAAAGTCCTATCTCTTACTGCTGTTTCTTGTCTTGTAACAGTGATTTGCAAGCCTGTAATGTGCCTCAGAATCACTCGCAGGGCAGGGCTTGTTAAAATTCAGATTGTTGAGCTCCTTCTCCAGAGTTCCTAAATCAGTAGTAGGTCTTGGGTAGGGTGGAAGAATTTGCATTTCTAACACATTCCAGGTGATGGTGACCTGCTGCTGCTGACCTGGGGACCACACTCTGAGAACCAGTGTCTTACAGCATTGGCTAGGATTTCCAAAGGGGAAACGTTCTTTTTTTATACCTGATATCAATAGCTATGCCATTTGTGTGACTTCATATTTTCTTTATCATGTTTAGGAAAAATCCTTTTTTGCTTCTAACCAAAACTTTCAGCTTTTCTCATGGGCAGAGCTACTCTGTCTTCTACAAGGTACTTGTTTCCCCTCTTTCCCCTAGTCTAGATCTAGGGTCCTCATAGTTAATGAAAATTTTTGAAAGATTTTGGCTATAGGTTGTTATTCTTATTGGTATTGTTTTATCATCTCCCATTGTTCCATAGTTCATTTTTCGTTATTGTATTTTCTTTTTTTTTGTTTTTTTCAATTTTCATAGTTCATTTTTTGAGGGAAGTTGGGAGAGGCTCTCAGAAGCCAAACTCATTATAAATTGTTAGCTATAAGTCTTATGGATATGGTGCTTTCTTTATTAGCTTATGGTAATTTAGGAATTAGTTTTCTTTTAGCATTTATGTTTTATAAATCGTAAAAACTGAGAAAATGAGCTTGCCATGAGTTAATGCCCATATTCAGGTTTTTATTTTATCAAAAAGTTTATCATAGAACTTTTGGTTTTATCAGTACTTTTTCGCTGCCTATCCAAGTTTAGAAACTTCTTGATCTGAAACTCCTCCCAAATATTATTTCAGCTACAAATGCTGAAACCATCTAGTTGAGTAGAATTAATTGAAACTACTTTGTTTTTCCAGAAAAATTTGCAGGAAGAAATTGACGCCTTAGAATCCAGAGTGGAATCAATTCAGCGGGTGTTAGCAGATTTGAAAGTTCAGTTATATGCAAAATTTGGGAGCAACATAAACCTTGAAGCTGATGAAAGTTAAACATTTTATAATACTTTTTTAAAATTTGTTTAATAAACTTGAATATTGTTTAAAATGATAATTTCCCTTCTTCAAGTGATATGGAAAGCAAAACTTTCTTTTTTTAAAAAACTGTTTCATTTATTTAATGGAAACTTGCCTATTTTCACATGTCTTGCTTATTTATTTTATATTTTTAAAAGAAGACAGTATTCATCTATGTATTTTGCATAATGGTTATATCAAGTCTAGGGGCTTTATGTCATATTAAAATCAGTTAAGCAATCTTTATGTTTCTATATTATCATTTAGAATATTTGTTGTAATTTTCATTTACAGGAAAATTTAACACTTATGTTGTTTATATGTCTGATTTCTGTTTCTATTTCATATGGGAAGGCACTAAGAAAGATACAGTCCTACATGTGTCTACTTATTTCGCAACTAAAACTTTGTCATGTATTAAAAACTCATTGCATATATTTTATTAATATAGCAAGGAATACATATTATATTTAACATCTTTTACATATATGTCAATATCATAGATTTTGGTAAAAGAATGGGTAATATTCACACATGTTGAGGCATGTTGAGTTGCATACAAATGTGGAGTAAGACAAACAGAACATTTTAGAAAATGAGATGTGTAAACAGAAAGAAATGTTTAGTGTGTTTTTTTAATTGTAAGTTTTAGACTTTATTTTAGTGCATTGTAATGAATTGTCATTTATATTGATAATTACGTGGAAGTTAGGCAGCTGTGTTTTTAAAAATTAGGCTTGTTTCCCACCACACACACTCTCCCCAAAAGAGACATAATGTTTTGGGATTTGGAAGACGTAATTTTATTAACTTTCCAGCAGATGGCACTGATATACCAAAAAGGTAATGGAGGGTCCATAATAAAAAATGAGAATATTTTCAGAATAAAATATACGTAATTTTTAGAGGAAAGGTCACTTTTTAAACTTCAAAGCTAATTATTGCATATATATTTTTTCTAGTTAAATGTTTATAAATGTATTAATTCAGGCTTGAAGATCAAAGAATACATAATTTCTGAAAGTCTTAACAAAAGTCAAACTTAATTGCTGCAAAATCTTCTCTAATAGTTATAATTCAAACTCTAGAAAATGACTCCTACAAGAATATTTTTTCTCACACGTATTTGGTTAATGTTCTCTTAGAGTAGTGAGGATGGAGAAGTATATCAGTCAGAATACAGCAGGAAATAGTATACTCAAATTGGAATAATTTGAGAAGACTTTGGTCAAGATTGCAAAGGTAGAGTGACCAGTAGCGGCATTCCATAATCTCAGAGGCCAGAGGAACGGGCAACAGGCTCCTTCACTGTGGAACCCAGAGAAGGGCTGCCTTCAGTTGCTGAGACCTTTAGAGGAGGAACACGGCCAGCTTGCAACATCCCTGCAGTGATAGAGTCAGGGGACAAACATACTAACCTCATTCCCCTTCTCCAAAATCTAGCTGGTGCCCCACCATTAGCCAAACCTAATGGAACCAGAGGTCATCCATGAAAGCCAGTCTCCAGGGAGTAGAGGGAGTGGGAATGAATGGATGTGGAGGGGCCAGTTGAAGATTGCCAGAACAGGCAGTTCATTGAAGTTTAACTGTCTAGAAATTCCAGCAATGAGACTTATTTATGTCGGAAAAGTGAATTATATAACTGGTTGGAACTTTAAATTTTGTCTAGTACATTACAAGTAAGCCCAATGCAAGAAAACTAATATCAAGGCAGTTGGGGAGGGGGTACATTGATGCTAGCTTTACACCTTGTTTCTTCTCTTTATCTGGGAAATTTAGACATCAGAAATACTTTATTTACATTTTAAATTCATTTTAGGTGTCCATAGCCTTTTCTTAGTTTTTCTGGGAGAAACTCATCGGACTAGATGAAGACGGAGAAACAGCTTGTGTTGCATGTGAAAGGACAGCTAATACTCGGTTGTGGCTATTAGTTGCCACCTAGAAATGTTAGTCTGGGTTTGTAAGTGCTTCTAATTTTGTTTTAGACAGGAATCCTGAGTTTTATGTGCAATCATTATTAAACAATGTAATTATTCTTTAAGGTATGAAGGCCAACCAAAGATGTTCGTATAACAAATTTGACCCTCAGGCTGCCTATTTGCAAACCCGAGTCCAAAATGTGCTGTGTCTTATCCATGCTTTTGGTAGGATGTAAGTAGATCAGTTACGCTCTGTACGGAAGGTCTTATTAGCTGCTACACTGTGCTGCTGACCAGTTTCTTGACACCTCCACAATCACCGTTAACCTTGTCCAAGCCTTAAGAGCTCTAGTCAAAAGCACAGTTAATTGAGGTGGGGGAGAAGGGGTGGAGAAAAGCCCTTTGAGAGAAATAGAGTTCTGACAGTTGGAGGTGGGGAGTCTCTAAAGGGTTTTGAATAGAAAGATGATATGCATGATTGGAGCAGTTTTTTTAAGAGTAATTTGGCAGTTGTCGGGTGGATTTCACTACGAAGAGATGGAGGTAGGGATTCCAGATGTTATTATACTTTTCCTGGTGTCTAAAGACTGAACAGAAGAGGTGAAGTGTATAGGTCTTGATGGTGATTGGAGAAGTGAAGGTGAAACAGGGAGGAGAAACCAAAAAGAATTGATTTTGAGCAGAGGCCAGAGAACAAGCCAAACAGCCTACAAACACAATTTCTTAGTTAAAAAACAACCAAAAAACTGTTGCCACAATAAAATCTAGAAAATGCAGAAAGTTCGTCAACATTGGGACCCATTTCCAAATGACAACCTTCAGCTGCTGACCATTAAACAAAGCAGGCACTCAACACTTTACCACTCCCCACTCTCCAGTCCTTACTGAGCCTAGTTCCTTCATTTCCATTACCTACCTGCTGTCTCTCCTTTGGCTTTGTGACCCCTGGATCCCTGCTGGTATCGTTAATAGAGGTAGGAAATTAAGCAGAGTCTCATTTGCTGTGAGGGCAGGACAGGGAGGATGAAATAGGCATGAGTTTGGCATTGGACCCTTGGAGCTGAAGTTGCCAGGGCATTAAGCAAACATTGCCATGTAATTGGCTATTGGAAGGATGGGACTCGGGTATGTTTAAGAACCATCATCTTAGAGCAGTGCTTCTCAAACGTTAAGGTACACACAAATCACCTGGGGATTTTGTTAAATTGCTGATTCTGGTTCAGTGGGTTTGGGCTAGGGCTTGAAGTTCAGCATTTCTAGCAAGCTCCCAGATTATTCTTTTACTGCTAGCCCAAGGGTCATGCTTTGGACAGCTAGCATCGCTTGTTAAGAAAAGGAAGAGGACTTAGGAAAGAATGGAGGTGAGAGGAAAAAGGACTAATAAAGTAAACAGAAGGTGATTTAGCAATGAAAGATCGAGACTTCAATGTCTTGAAGCTGAAATGAGGCAGAGCGAGTGATCAACTCAGATGTTAGAGGGAGGCTATAGAGCTGAGAAAAAGGAGTTGTATTCAATGACTAAGAAGGTTCTTGGTTCCCTTCCAAAAAAGGGTTAGATTCTTCCTTCTGCCTCCCCCTTTCTCCCCACCCCAAGTTGAGGACTACTTGTTCACTCCCATCAGATACCTGTGACTCAGGGAGCGGTGATTCTCCAGGGTCTTATTTCCTTCGTTTGTAAAAGCCTTCGTGATTATCTGAGTACCATTGGTGCTAAGGATCAAAAATAAACTATCCCCTTGTTCAGTGGTTCTCAAAGTGTGAGCATGGGATCACCATCACTAGGGAACTCGTTAGACATGCAGTTTTTCACAGGACTAAACACTGAAAATTTCCCCCATTGGGCAGTGACTAAATGATGTAGTGGGCATTGCCTTCAACAACTATTTAGTAGAAACTCTGGAGGTAGAGCCCAGTGGTTTAACAAGCCTACCAGGTGATTCTGATTCAGGTCAAGTTTGAGAAGAAATGTCCTGGCGCAAATAACTCTTGAGTTTGGGGTGGACCAGCCCACCAACTGAGAATTCTAAACAATGCAGAATTTTAGTGAGGAGGGTTACAAGTTACTGAGCAGTGAAGACTGACTCAACCTGCTTAGGGGTGGAGGGTAGTAGGAAGCATCTTGGTTTCTGCTAGACAACAGATTATAAAAGATTAAACAGTGGATAATGTGGTATTTGAAGGCAGCAAGTGAAAATATTTGTCCAAGAAAGTTAATGGTGGAGGGAAGGAGGCGAATGACATCAAGGCCACTACACTGAATAGAGGGGCTTAAAAAAAAATTATTCCTTCAAGATCAAATACTATCTCATCTCATAGGAGATGGGTAGGACCTAAGAGAGAAGGTGAGAAAAGTGAGGCACAAAAGGTAATAATTGGAACACAGCAAGGGGAGTCTGTATGGAGGGAAGAATGATGTAGTGCTTCTGCAGTTCACCAGGTACTCTGCAAAACAGAATTAGATTTTATCTTATAAAAGCTCTTCCTTGAGGAATAAATGATTGAAAAGCATCCAGAGTAGTGGTTCACTCTGAAAGTAAGCAAAGATGATTGGGGAGCCAAAGACAGGTTTTAATAATCCTTATGTTCTCTATCTCTAGCTAGGGGTTGGTTACATAGCTATTTATACTCTCTATGCTTATTATGATCCTTTTGTGTGTCTGAAATCATTCATAGCAACAAGTTTTTATAAAGTTTTGCTACTTACAGCACAAATATAAAACCAGGAAAAAAGGTGTGCATCGTTTAAACCAAGATATCAGGATTTAAGGTATGATTTTGATTACTGAATCATTATATAAATAGTCCTTTTTGCTTTCTGGTATATTGGAATAGACAAGGGAAATTTCTGAAATCTGTAAATTGTAATCCAGCTGCCTTGATCTCTGATAATGGTTCTTTAGCCCTTATCTTCTGCCCCTGTGATTGTAAAATCCTTGTGGCTAACCTTCATTTGTACCCAGTTATCCAATTTTTCAACCTTAGAATCTAGTAACCACTAAAGACATAAAGCCCATAATGTTTATTAATAAAGGGTCTTAGGTCAGCCCAGAACTAACCCACCCCAAATCCAAAGTTATCTTGATAACCGAGACTGGATCTAACTAAAGTGGGTCCACCTGACATGCCCAGTAGCTTAAGGCTTTAACCTATAAGTCACCTATACCTCATTCTGCCATTTTCTTCATACTTTCTGTCACTAAGCATGTAGTCAATCTGCACATGCTCAATAATCAGATCACCTTGAATTACATCATCTGGAGCCACTGTGCCCATTATCCTAAACCCTGCCCATTTTTTTCTCTAATAAAACTATCAGAATTACTGAAGTTCAGGGGAGACAGATTTTGGGCCTATAGGCCATCTGCACTCTTACTACGTACCCTAGTAATAAACTCTTTCTGTCTTTGAAACCCTGGTGTCTCAGAAATTGGTTACTGAGCGTGTCAGGCAAAAGAATCCATGGCCTTTGTCCAATAATATTGTGAGGTTGTTATTTAATTTTATTGCTTTCTACTTTTATTATTATTATTATTGGTTATTTGACATAAAATGGAGCATTGTGATTCTCCATTTTGGTGGAAAAATGGCAACAACCCACAACACTACTTTTTAATTTAAAATTACATATATATTTATCTATCTATTAGACTTCTCCAGAGAAACTGGATATATAAAATATTCAAGAGATTTATTATAAGGAATTGGCTCACTCAACTGTGGGGGCTGGCAAACCTGAACTCCATGGGGCAACCGCAAGCTGGAAGCTCTGATAAAGGTCATGCTGAAGTTCTTAGTCCAAATTCCTCAGGAGGTACTGGCTGGCTTGGAATTCTGGAAAAAAGCAAGGGTGAAGCTGAGTCCTACTTCCTCTTCTGATCTCTAAATTTCTCAGTTCTGACTTTTAAAACCTCCAAATGTTTGGATGAGGAGACTCCCCATATTGCTGAGAGCAATCTCCTTTAACTGATTATAAATACCCTCACATTAACAAACAGGCCAATGCTTGACCAAACAGCTGGACTCAATAATATAACCAAGTTGACTCATGAAATTAAATATCACTATCTGTCTGTCTATCCATCCATCTATGATCTATCATCTAATGTAAATGTCTATCTAATCTGTCTCTTTACCTATTTATGTACTGGGCAGAATGTAAAAGTTGGCTTAAAGATTTGATATTAAAAATGTTTTGGAGAGCTGTAATTAGGGTTTATTCACATGTAGGAATTTCCTGGTTGAGTCTCTACTCCAAAGGCTAGATAAAATTATAAGGACCGTGAAACTAACAGCTATTTGTTGAGTGCTTGTGCTAACACTGTTCTGATCGCTTTTTATGTATTACTTCCTTCCTCACAATGATCCTTTAAAGTAGATTCTATTATCGTCTCTTCTTGTGCGGATGTTAAGAACTGTTTACAGAGGTTTTAATAACCTGTCCTAGGCTTCATAGCTAGTAAGATTCCAGCCAGAGCTGTGATACTTAGCAAATGGGTGGTTGATGAATGCTAATGAAGGGGAACAGGTTTTTATTATCTGGCACATGTTGTCCTTTGGAAATTTATTCTGTTTGGCAATTTTATTTGTGCTCCTCTGCTTCAGGAAAATAATTTGAGGTAGCTTCTCATATATACATATAAATGCAGACAGAGTGATAGATTGATGGATGGATGGATGTAGGAATACAGATATAACACTAATAGAATAGGGAAAAATTAGGTTGGAAATAAGATGAGTGAAAACAAGGAAAAGAAAAAAATTACCTTGAGTCCACACATTAGATGATCATACTCTGAGCTTTTGGGTAGCTGAGGCAAAGAAAGAAATATGCTTAGTGCCACATAGAAAGGGTAGTATATACTGATAGCTTAAGAGAAAGAAAAGATATTCATAGGACTAAATTCTGGGGGGAAAAACTTCCCCCACTGGGCATTGACTTTAAGCAATGTAATAGATATTAACTTCAACAATTTCTTCAGAGTAAATATAAGAAGAGAATTCACATGTCCAATTATTGAAGAAATTTAAATTCCATACCAGTTAAATCTCTATCCAGTAGAAGTAAATCAGAGAGGTGCTTGATTATAAACAACCACCATCTGTATAAAATTTATCCTTTGCCAGCTCTGTCTCTGCACTTTACATATATTAACTTATTTCATCCTTGCAGACCTATAGGTACATTCTATTTATTACCATCATCTCCATTTTACAGATGAGGAAATGGAGGACCACGAAATTGAGTAACCTACCTAAGGTTCCACTGTTCTTAAGTGGAGGCACCCAGATTCAAACCCAAGCAGTGGGACTTGAAGTCTACACTCTCAACCACTCCGTTGCAATACTAACTTGAAAGGTAGAATCTTCTAGCAATCCCCCAGATCCAGGACAGCTCATAGGTAACTTCAAATTCAAACTTTCTCATAGATATTGGTAGGAATTGGAAAGCAGAGTGTTGATGGCCTTGGTCTATGAACCATCTTAAAAGACCCCTCTCAATGGGAACCCATTTCAATCCAATCCCGTGAGATGAAGGGAAGTATCTTGTTATGCAAACCAGAAAGCCCTGATTTACCAGAACTGGCCTTAATTATACCACTACATACAAGAATATTTGGTATAGGGGGAGGGTTATTTTTGTTGAGAAGGGACAAAGAATAGTACAGCCATAGTTTCTGTTTTGTAATAATATCTGACATTCAGAATCATACTACAATTTGGAATACTATTAAATTTTTCGTAGAGTTCATCTAATAGATATCAGTAAAACCTCTGATAACACAGATGTAGATGAGCAAATGCACTAGGAAATTAAGTTAAAACCACCTGAGGATGTGGCCTTGATGGAAAACAATTGGCCTGAAGAGGACTGAGATTTAATTAATGATCAGTTAATACTGTGTTTATTCATTCAACTCAAATATTTCATAAAGTAAAAATTACAGTAGCTGGCAGTGTTAAAAGAACTGTTAAACTAGTGCAGAAAAGTATGACAGAACTTGTATCCAAAATGACTCTAGAATCGGTCCCCACCTCCCTCTTCACCTCCACCAGGCTGACCCAGGCTGTCATGACTGCTCGTTTGAATTATTGTCCGTATCTTCTGAGTCTCCCTCTACAAACTCCCTTTCAATCCATTTCATTTTTATCCAGCAGCCAGATAAAATTTTTAGACTTCAAATAGATCAGGTTACAACCTCAACAGAACCACCTATCAAAATAATAATAATAATAATCAGTTATTATTTATCCCTGGGAGGGAGCAGTGGGAAAGGAAACGCCTCCCCTAGGCTGCTTCACTGAAGTCCTGCCATTGTCCCTCCATTTCCCCTTTGCTGTCTGCAGTGAACGCACTGTCCCAAGTACAGTTCCTTAAGTTTGTCCTCCTCCCTTTGTTACCAGGTTAAATCCCCTCAGTCAACTTTTGTAGCCTTGTGTGCCTCTACTTTGCGGCACCCACAACTAATATATTTATATTTTTCTGTGCAAATTATGGGTATGTTTTCCTCATTAGGCTGAAGTCAGGGACCATATTAATGTTTTGGCCACTTTTATATTCCCAGTGCTTAACAGTGAAATCTAGCAAACCATAAGTGTGCAATATATATCGTAACCCAGCGATTCCACTCCTAAGTGTGCATTCAACAGACATGAGAACCTGCGTCCATTAAAGCCATATTGAAGAATGCTCAGAGCAGCTTTACTATTAACAGCCAAGACCTCGAAACAACAATGCCAGAGGCGTGATTACAAAGCAAATCAGAAACTGACTGTAGTAGTCATCATTCCTTCCCAACAGAAGTGACCCTCAGTGGGAGAATGGATTAGTGGGTAAGCAATATTCATACAAGGGAATACCACACAGCAATAAAAGGAAATCACCAGGACCTGAATGAAAATGAATGAATGTCACAGACTTAATATTGAGTGAAAGAAGTCAAACACAAAAGAGAATATTCTGTATAATTTCATTTATATGAAGTTTAGAAATGGGCGAAACCAATCTGTGGTGATAGAAATGAGGACGGAAGTTACCTTTGGGTGGGTACAGACTGAAAGAAAGCATGAAGAATATAATGGGGTGCTGACAATGTCCTATATCTTGTCTCAATGGTTGTCACACGTGTACACGTAAATGTTCATTGACTGATATACTTAGGATTTGTGTACCTTCCTGAAGGTAAGCTATACCTATATAAAAATGTATGTACAAGTTATATCTATGTTTATCTATTATACATCTATATCTATTTCTATCATTTATTCAGTGAACGGATGGTTGTTGAGCTGGCCTTACGATTAGGTAGAGTTTGAAGTGGAAGAAGTTGCATGGTGAATGGAGACCTCAGGATGGGTACTGGGGAGAAGGAAGGAAGCAAATGAAGGGATTAAATTGACAATAGGTAAAGTAGGTGGGATCTCTAAGCAGGAGTTCAGGTGTCAAATGGTAATAAAACTGGAACTATTAAAGGTTTCCCAGCAGAAGAACATCATGAGAAAATGGCCAAAAGGAATTTACTCAGAATACCATTTTCTAGCATAACAAGGTGTTGTGCCTGCACATCATTATGCACCTCTGGTTACAGTTGACTGATGAGGGCCGAGGTTTCACCTAAGGGATACATCTAAGCTTTCCTTTTTCCCAGAGCTCAGAGCTCAGAACAAAAAGCTGCAAGTTTCCTCCCAATTTCAACCCAGTCGTTCTGGGCTGCCATTCCTCCAGTCCCTGCAGAGCTTGCCAAAGGAGACATTTCTACCATTGGTGGATGACTTACTAAGTCACTGGCAGCTTTACAGCATTTTGCATGTGCTACCTAACTCATCCTCCCCATTCCCTTAGAGGTTGATTGATTGAATGATTGATCTTAAATAGGTTGATTTTATTATCCTGGTTTTTCAGATGAGGAAACTAAGGCTCTGAGAGGGAAAGTGCCTTGCCCAAGGCTGTTTTGCTCATAACTGCAGTGCTAGGTCCCTTCCAGCTCCTCACTGGGCCCTGACAAATACATTATATTATTTCATAGGACCCATCTCCTGGGGCTGCTATGCCAAAGAATTGCAGGAGATAATGCATGCAGAGATTTCCCCACAAGGCCTGGGACATGGTCAGGTCTCAGTAAATGTTGTCTATTATGATTAGTCCTCTGAAAAAATGGAGGCTCGGAGAGGTTGCTCAAGGCCACTTAACTGGGGAACATTGCGTTTGTGCAGTTTGACCATGAATTCTACTGTGTGGATTGTATCTAAGTGACTCACAGTTGCCCCGAATGCAGCACTACATTATGATTTTCTTGAGCGCTGGGCGCTTTTGTCCTTTCAGGCTCCTTCCTCCATGAAACAAATATTAAAAAATATGTTGCGGCGGGCCGCGGTGGCTCAGCGGGCAAGAGTGCTTGCCTGCCATGCCGGAGGACCCCGGTTCGATTCCCGGCCCCAGCCCATGTAAAAAACAAACAAACAAACAAAATATAATAAAACAAGAAAATGTTTAAAAGATGTTTCCCTTCCTTCCTTCCATCCTTCCTTCCTTCTCTGTCTTTCCTTCCCTTCCTCCCTTTCTCTTTAAAAAAAAAAAAAAAAAAAAAATATGTTGTGTGAGCGCATCAATATAAAGATAAATGTAACTGAAGTGGGACTATATTTATTGTTTTTTTCTGATTAAAAATTATTATTATTTTTAATTTTCTAAAATACTGTGTGTGGCCTGAGCACAGCGCCCACTATTGCCTAATGGAGGAGTCAGCCCTGCCTGTGTGTGGGTTTCTCCCAGGAGTGGTGGAGAATTTGTGGATGAAACCACAACTGAAAATAGACTTTATTTTTAAATGAGAAGAGATGGTACTTCTCTAGTACTCATTTAAACTGCCATGGTTACCATAAGAGGTTCAGCTATAAGCATGAAAATGGCATTTGCGTTTACGTGATAGTGAAGACTTTTTGATGTAATAAAAAAGCATAAAACAATCCAGAAACAAATAGACAAACAAAACAGGGACAGCAATTCATGGCAGTGATATTTTACATGATTTTATCTAATTTGGAATGGGGTAGAGGGAAGGAATTGATGAAATGCTGTACCATGCTAGAGTTTAAATATGCCTTGATAGAAATAATTTCAGGCTTTCAAAATACACAGTTCTAGGCTTGGGTTAAATAGCAGTTCATTGGAGCCGATCTAAATATGCAGAGACTGATAGCTTCAAAAATTGAATAGAACACAGGTTTGCTTGAAAGTTTTACATTACCTTTTTGCTTGAGACTGCACAATTCTAGAAGGCCTTTGAAAAAGCACTGGGAAAAAAAAAAATCCCTCCAACAATGTAGATGGTATTTATCCATGGGATTTGAATAGCTCTTAGCTAGTAACTAGTGTTTGTAACCTTTTATGGAGGTCTTTAAAAGCAAACACACACAAAGGAACAGGGGAACTCAAGTAATACACTGCCCGAGTTCTAAATGTTTCATGGGACAACGACAGCGTATTACACATCTTCATTCTGTGTACTTAACAACAGCTGTGTGCTGCACAGGACAACGGGTAAGTGTGAACTGGAGGTTAATTTCGGCATTATAGCTACCATTACCACAAAACCAAGGAAGCACAAAGACAGTAATGCACCTTCCAACTCTATCAGGAATCATGAGTGTAATTGTTCCAAGGACCATGTGATAGGAGGATGGATAGATGTGAAACCAGCAGGAAAGTCAATGCAGAGAAAGTGGATTAAACCACGGCACATTTATCTGACCCCTTTGGCACTGGTCATGATGAATGGGGTAATCTTACCCTAAGCCAATGTATATGCAGACCAGAAATGCTAGGCCTGGACCAAACCCAGATGTCTCTGACGACCATGGAGCTACTGTGAATGAAGGAAGCAGCCTGGGTGTGTGTAGCAGCTGCCCCGTTCAGAGGTGGCAGAATGTGCTAGTTCACCAGTTCCTACCTGTCCCTGGGGTCTCTTCAGCAATAAAGCCACTGCAGGGCTTGTGGAAGACAGATTTCTGGGTTGTCTTTAATTTGAGGCTAATATTAGGAGTTGGGGATATGGTGGTGACAGGCAAGGACAGACCCCACCAAAAGGAAGACACCACCCTTTGGCTTCAGCCAGCTGTCACCTTGTTGGAAAGCAGGCAAGAGTTGCTGAAGATTTGCATTGTTCAAAAGAAGGCAGAAATCTGAATTTCTTTCAGTGGAAGAATTTCCTGATATTTAAATGTTGCCAAATCCTTCAAAGGTCTAAAACAGTAAGAAAAAGAGAGCAGTAAGGGATAAACAGCAAACTTCTGCAACCCCTCAGTTCACAGACCACTAATTTATAGCCTCTATCAGAGAGGAAAGGGGAATATAAACATCAGTAGGAATTAGTGTGGACTGAGAAAGCTTTTAATTAATCATAAAAATGAAAATCTTTTATTGGGAGGTCGAACCAAATTACAAAATTAAACAGTATATTCCCCATCTTCAGCCTAAAGGAAGCCTCCCTTTCCTCAATCTAAAGGAAAAATAAGTCATTATATGACAGGGATATTTTTTATGATACCTATAAATTGTTTAAATGTGTTTTTTTAGTTAACTTATATCTTACTCCCTTGCCATAACGAGTTAAAGGAGATTCCAACAAATTGCTCAAGAAGAAAGGAGTATGGAGTTTCTTTAGAAGATGAAAACATAGTAGTGGACAGAGATTTTATTTTTTAATAATAGTCCAGAAAACATGCAAACAAACTTCAACACCAACAGAGAGAGTTTGCCAATAAGTCCATAAAGCAAAAGAGTTATTAACCTCAAGACAGAGATGCCATCGGGATCACAGGAAAACCATCTGCCATGCACCATTTTTTTTATTGACACTTGAGGGTAAACTAATAAAACTCTCCATTTCAATTAAATTTTGGAAACTCATGCTCCTGCTTCCTCAAGTGCTGCAAACCAGCATATAACCACAGCAGCCCCTTTTTACTCAAACCCCTTCTTGGCTCGGGAAGTGAAAACCAGTGGTACATTCTAGCCTTTTCCTCACTATAATCCTTGGCACAGGAGTCTACCAGATGTGATGTTAACAAAGGGGGAAAAGTTATAACCTTTTTCATTTTTGCAGGAGAACTGGTAGAACCATTTTGAAATGAAACGTGGTTTTTAATGTACAATTTCTGTTCCTTTTCAGGACCTCCTAGAATCACAGGTTGGAAAGGGATTTGGGGGAATTAGAATACAAATTTTGCAGAGAGGAGAATTGAAGCCCAGAATGGCTGATTCTGTCAGTGTCAAAGAACAAAGAGGGTCAGCTTCAATTCCATGTCCAGAGCAGGCTGCTTTCTAAAGTGACTCCCAGTGAGCCCCTCTCCTGGTGCCCTTGCATGTGGACTAGCCCTGATGAATATGGCAGAAGTGACGGGATGGCACTTCTGTGATTAAGTTACAAGAGACAGGGACCTCCATCTTTCTAACAATCTCTCTCAAAGATACACCCTCGCTTCCTGGCTCTTCTCCCATGTTTGCCCTGCTGAAGCAAGCAGGAGATTCCTGCATGGCAGGGAACTAGGGGAGGCCACCAGCTGACTGCCAGTGAGAAACTGAGCTCCTGAGTCCAATAGCTTGTGAGGAGCCAAATCCTGCCAACACCGTATGCAAGTGAGATTAGACTCAGATCCTTCAGGTGAGCCCAGACCCTGGCTGACACCTTGGCTACAGCCTGTGAGAAACTCTGAAGCAGAGGACTCAGCTAAGTGTGTGGGGATCCCCTACCCACACAAACTGTCGGATAATAAATGTGCTGTTTTACGCTGCTAAATATTGGGGAAATGTGTCGCATAGCAATCAATAACTAATACAAGGCTCTTGACCCATAGGCTGTAGGTATGCTTTGCCCAGTTGGCTGTCCCTATATTCCTTGTAGATATCATTTCAATTAATTTGTGCATATCCTATTAATAATTGCTGGCAGGACACTCTACTAAATAGGGGCAAGGATAGAAAAATAAACGTGGCAGAGTCCTTATTCTCACAAACGGAATTACATTTTAAAATGGTTATACTGGTGGGATACAAAAAGACTTCCATGTGAGACCAATTTCCTTACTGAGAAATGAACATAATGCTGCCTATATCACTGGGTTGCTGTAAGAAATAAGAAAAGCTGACCCTGAAGTAGACCTTCTGTGTGCCAGTCACTGCTTTAAGCACTTTGTGGCTGTTCACCCATTTGGTCCTCACAGCTTTGTGAGGGAGATGGTAGCATGACACCCATTTTACAGACAAGGAGACTGAGGCACCAGGATTGAAAGCAAGATTGCAATGATAGACAGTGGCAGAAAAGAGATTCAAACCTGGGGAGACTGTGTTCTAGAGCTCATGATTTAACTACTTTGCTCTCCTATTTCTAGAAAAATGAAAAATGATGGGAAAATATATATAAAATGCTTAGCACAGTACCCAATATATAGTAAAAGCTCAGCAGGTGGCATTATCATTAAGACATACTTCCATTGGCCTGCAGCGGCGGATCCTGTACATAACAAAGAATTTTTGAGGTCTTGATGAAAACTGTTCCGAATCATTCAAACACTTTATCCACCAAATTCAAAAGGCCAGTGTTTTTTAAATGTTTAGATCTGAAGGTATTTAAGATACCTTCTGTTGAATGATATCTAAAAACATAAAGAATCTACTAGCCCTAAATTCCCCCTTTAACTGGCTTAAACCAAGACAGAAATTTATCAGCTTACATAATTGAGCATTAAGAGGCAGAGGTGGCTTCAGGCATGGCTGGATTCAGGACTCACACAGTGCCGTTAGGATTTATCCCTCCTGCTGTCGACTGTGGCAGCTTCATTCTTAGACTCCATGCCATAGTGCCTGGCAGCTCCACCCTACCCTGTCCGGCCATCATGGAGAAAGACTTCAGTGGCTCCATCCTCCTATCTTTCCAGTTTCAAGCCCACAGGAAGGAATGAAAGCCTTCCTGCTAGTGCTCACAAAAATCAGAGGTTCATTCTGATTGGACTTGGTTTGTTCATGTGTCCATCTCTGAGCCTTACAGGGCAGCACGGTGGTTTGATGGCCAGGCTTAGGTTGTATGCTCTACCCCTGAAGCCGTAGCGGGGTCCACACTCAGACCCATCGCCTGAGAGCCAGGAGGGGGATCTTCTCCAAAGAAGTGGGAATTGATGTCAAGGAGGCAAACAGGGAGTGCTCACTAAAGAAGAGCAATCCCTACTGGGTAGGGAGTAAATATCTTGCTTCTTTGTCTTGTGTATTCTCTTTTGTCATTATTTTTAACAGTCTGCTTTCTTATGCTAGACTTACAAGAACCTGTCTCAGCAAACCCTTTTTTAAACCCCTGCAAAATTAGAATTGACTCCCTTTTCAGGAAACATGCCTACTGCAGAAAGGTAGGCCTTTATAATTATCTCTTACTTTTCTTCTGTAACCTTTTTAAATGATTTACAGCTTCCCCTCCTCCTATATTACATCCAATTTGAAGCAAATGAAAAATGAAATCGGTCCTCAGCGTCATAAGAAAGTGAATATCTGGCGAAAGGGCATCATTTTGGAAACCAATTCAGGGAATGACCACACTTAAGCTTTCGACAGCACCATTCAGTTGAATAGTTTGTAAGACTGACACGTCTTGGACTTCACACAAGGGGAGTCGGTTACCTCTTTTATTAGTTATCTGTGGCTGTGGATCAAATCAGCCCAAAACTTAGCCAGTGGGAACAAGGAACACTTACTATCTCACCATTTTTGTGGGTCAGGAATTCAGGGGCAGTTTAGGTGAGGCCTCTGGGGCAGGATCCTTCATGAGACTGAAATCAAGGTTTTCCTTGGGTCTGGAGTCACCTGGCACTCACCTGAGGAAGGATCTGCTCACACTCAGTGACGTGGGCTTCTCCCTGAGTGACCCCCTCTCCCACCGCGGCTCCTGGATATTCCCTGGCACAAGCAGTACAAACGAGAGTGAGAGAGGGCACCCAATAAAGAAGCCACTGGTGTGTTATAACCTCATCCCAGAAATGACATCACATCTCTTCTGTCATAGTCATTTCATCAGAAGGAGCAAGTCAACAAGTCCAGTGCGCATTCTCTGGGATGGGATCACCCAAGGAAGGCACACAGGAGGCATGGGTCTTTGGGGATCATCTTAGAAGGCTGCTCACCGCACCTCCTTACCTAGAGGTCTGCATTATAGGGCTGGGTCATCTCTAAGGCAACGACGGAATCTGGTCTTGTCTGTTAGGCATTTATTTCTCAAAATTGGATTGATTTTTTTTTTCTCTTTCAGTCAAGCATTGACCCAATTTGAGTAAAAAGTACCAGCTTAATTGTTGATTTCAGTTGAAAAGACTTTATAACATTTGGTGACTTCTGGTTATCCTTAGGGAGCAGAATAAAAAAACAGGACTGTGGGCTGACCCCCTGAAGAAATGACTTTCAGTTTCACAAGCGCTGCTTTACAGCTTTGTAAAAGTAAAAGGTCTTGAAGACATATTTGAAAAGAAACAACTTAGAAGAGTCTGAATGAATTAACAAAGGCTGTGGACTTAAGAAAAGACTGTTGTGTTTAGTTTATATAGGAAATGGAATTAGAGAAATGAAAAAGGCTGTATGAATGGACTAATACATGACAAATTCTACAATTTCTTAGTTTGACATGGTTTTGATTAACGTGGTTTTGATTCTATTCAAAGTCTGACTTTTCTAGTAACAGAAGGAGTATCAAACGCTAGAAAACTATTCATTCTCTTTGTGCTTGGGAGCAAAAGAAAACAAATTCCACTTTTTAAATGTATGAGTGTACACACGCATGTGTGTGTTCTTTCCTTTTGACTGAGGTAACTTAGGAGACAACTGGAAATAATGGAATTAAATCTCCTTCTTTTCTTGTGCTCCCAACCTTTATAAAGGTTGCTATAAATGTCATAACTACTTTGTTTCCTGAAAAGTAATTTTCCTGTCAGTCCGATAGATTCCTTTGAGATACCATATTATTAGTCTATGATGATTTCTTTAAAGTACATGCCTCAGTGTATGCTTCAGTGTATTTTTATCATTTCAGTACCTTTTAGTGGGTTTGGCACTCACTTCAAGGTTTGTTTCTAAGTCACTAATTATTCATAGAGGATGGTGAGATTGCTTTATGTTATTCTCCTAATGAAATGCATTAAAATTTAAGGGAAACTCTTAACAGAGCTTAAAATGCCAAAGAGAGTTTAGGAAATGAAAAGTCCTTTCCAGCCTAAGAAAAAGAAGGATGACCATGCTTAGAAATGCTAATATCCTAACAGGGAGGGAGAGAGAAGGAGAAAGGAAGAAGAGAAGCCAGGGTTGGCTTCCATGTCTTCAGTGTTCCCCAGGTACAGTAAAAGACAATTTCAGAAATGGCCAGGAAGGCAGCAGCAGTCACCATATTCTGAAAACAAAGCTTTCCCCACAATGTCACTGCCATCAGGAAGAGCGTCTCCTAAGGAGAGATGGTCATGGAGGGGGGAAAAGTCAAATATCTTTGCTGTATATTAAGAAATCATTGACTCAAGCTCACAAGATGCAATAGAATTTTGTTACAATGCCTAGTTGGTCAAGATTTAACTATTCACAGAATCTTTAAAACAACACATTTAAACAGGACGTGAATGCATTGTATTACATAGCTTAATGTAATTGATTTAGAGTTCATAAGAAAAACCAATCTTCCTTTTTTCTGAGACTTATTGATTTAAGACAAAAAGCAGTAATTGATCATATCTTTGGAGGGCAAAGTTGAGCTGATGAGAGAGGAAATTGCAAAGGAGAGAGAGGGAAAGAATATATGAAAAGGCGTCTGGATATAAGCATCTATTTCTGAGATTTAATTTATTATTTTTATGTTTTCATTTTCCCCAAATGGTTATCTTCAAGAAACAGAATTCATTCAGATTCAGATACAGGCAAAGACATGCAAAGAGTCTGTGTGTGTGCCATTTGGTTAGGGTCATCTGTAAAATAAACAAGAAACATAGAGCTATTAAGAAATAAAATGAGCCAAGAATTATCAGCAGCAAAGTACCATCCTCTTCTTGGATGTTGATAGTGAGTTTTCTTAAGTACTCAAAACCTTGAAAGGGTTTTTAAAATGCTTCACAGTATTATTTGCCTAATCGGATATCTAGGAATGCAATGACTTCCTGAAAAATACATTAATTCAGAGAAAACTAAGTTATTTGTCATTATAATGAGTGAGTTTTTCTGCTTACTTTTGGAATTGGTAATGAGCTTACTGGCTCCATTCCTCTTTGTGGGCATCTTTTATCTCTCTTTTAAATCTTCTTCATTATCTCCTTTATTAGCTGCTATTTATTTTACTAAAGGTGATCACTGCTTTGTTAATCACAGTTTGACTAACCACAGAGGAACACAAAATAAGTGGATTGTCAAAACCACAAATACAGGTAGTGGCTCAAGCTGGTATCTTGTGAAGTTATCTTTCCCTCTTGACTTCTGTGAGAACTTTCATGTCTAGAAATTTCACAAGTGGTCAGAGAGCACCTGGTGTCTCTTGGAGAAAGGGAATATGAAGACATTGTTTTTTTAGATAATAGACACTTGGTATATAATCCATAAAAACTATTCATTACTTACTTGAAGAAACGTGGTTCTCTTTAAGAGCATAATAATAGAAAGAGGTTTTGAAATACTGGTAATTTTGATATTTGGTTTGTTTTTAATAACCAGTGAAGCGAGTTCACTTTGCAGCTGGCAATTATATTTTGTTTCCAAGGAGCAGAGCTAAAACAGAGGCTCAGAAAAACTGATTGGACTTCAAAGAGCTCTTGCAAAATAACCTTTGAGTGAGTTAAGTTAAATGATCAGAAATTTACAGACTTAAATTTTCCTTGAAATATTACCAGATCTTAGAGAATAAAGGCTATGGGGATCTATAAATGTGACCAAATTTTGTTGCATAGAAATATGCAACAAAAACAACAACAAAAAAGGAGATCAGTGAAAATGAGCAAAATCTAAAAAAAAAAATCTATATTTGAGTCCTATATTAATGGTATGATACTAGCATCAATTTCCTGGTTTTGACAGTGTACTAGTGTAAGATCTTATTATTTGGGGAAGCTAGGTGAAGAGTACATAAGAACTTTCTGTTCTATTTTTGCAACTACCTGAAACTTCAAGATATGAAGAGAATTCAAGGTCATGAATGCAGCTGGACCTTAAACTGGACCTTAAAGAGACCAAAGTTACTTAGAGCTAAATTCTCAAGGTATCTTGTCTTTTCTCTTTCTACATACTTTCCCTAAGGGCTTAAATACCACTAGATGCTAATATATCCAATTTGTATCTCCAGCTTGGACCTCTTTTCTGAACTCTGAAATCAGACTTAATAGCCTACTTGACATTTTCTTTTAGAAGCCTCCCAGACATCCCAATTTATTGGATCCTACTCTGAGTTTTCGAGCCGGGCTCTGGCTCCAGATTGCAGCTAGTCCAGTTGTTCAAGTTAACCCCACATCCAGTCTGATACCAAATCCAGGCAATTCTAGCCCCCCAAAACATTGGAAATTCCTACTGTATTTTTTAAAGGTTTTATTATGGAAAATATTAAGTATTTACAAAACAGAGAGATTACTTTAATGAACCCCCATGCAGCCACTACCCAGACCCCAAAATACTCAACTCATGCCCAATTTTGCTTTAATCCTTATTCCTAATTTTTCTCTACCTCTGTTTCTTTCCAAGCAAATCCCAGGTATCATCTTGTTTTTTCTCTAAAAATTTCTATATTCTTTTCTGAAATGAACACAATAACATTATCACACCTAAAAATAACAATAATTCCTTAATTTCATTAAATGTCTAATCAGTGTTCACATTTCTGTGATTAACTTACGTATTTTTTTCCAAACCAGATCCATATAAGGTTCATCCATACAAATTGGTTGATAAATTTGTCTCTTTCAGTTGTCTCTTTTTTTTTTTTTGCCACTTATTTATTGAAGAAACTAGGGCATTCATATGACAGAGTTGCCCCAATTCGATAATTTTATAATTCCATTTCTGTAATAGACAATGACATAGATGCTTTGCCCAGATCTTGCCTTGTGTGCTGGCTTGAAAGGATGTATGAATTCTATTTCATAAAGGTAGAATAATCCCTATTCAACACTGTATGTTTGAAACTGTAATCAGATCATCTCCCTGGATGATTTGATTTAGTCAAGAGTGGTTGTTAAACTGGATTAGGTGACAACATGTCTCCACCCATTTGGGTGGGTCTTGATTGGTTTACTGGTATCCTATAAAAGAGGAAACATTTTGGAGAATAGGAGATTCAGAGAGCAGAGCAGAACGACACACCCACGAGAAGCAGAGTCCACCAGCCAGCGACCTTTGGAGATGAAGAAGGAAAACACCTCATGGGGAGCTTCACGAAACTGGAAGCCAGTAGAGAAAGCTAGCAGATGACACCGTGTTCACCATGTGCCCTTGCAGCCAAGAGAGAAACCCAGACTGTTCGCCATGTGCCTTCTCATTTGAGAGAGAAACCCTATAACTTCATCAGCCTTCCTGAACCAAGGTATCTCTCCCTGGATGCCTTAGATTGGACATTTCTATAGATTTGCTTTTATTGGGACATTTTCTCAGCCTTAGAACTGTAAACTAGCAATTTATTAAATTTCCCTTTTTAAAAAGCTATTTTGTTTCTGGTACATTGCATTCCGGCAGTTAGCAAACTAGAACACCCCGGAAGAACTAGCATGGAATATGCTTAGCAGACAGTTTTCACTTTCCAGCTCTCCTTTCCTTCAGGGTCTGGTTTAGCTACAGAGAGCTTCTTCACTCTCTAGTATGACAAGATAATCCAGGATATTTATATTAGTTAGGGTTCTCTAGAGAAACAGAATCAACAGGAAATATTTGTAAATATAAAATTTATAAAAGTGTCTCACAGAAGCAAGGGAATGTAGAGTCCAAAATCTGTAGGGCAGGCTGTGAAGCTGATGATTCCAATAGAGCGTGTGGATGAACTCCTCAGGAGAGGCTCACCGGCTGAAGCAGGAAGAGAGCTTCTCTCTTCTGAATCCTCCTTAAAAGGCTTCCAGTGATTATATTAAGTATCAATCATTGCAGAAGACACTCCCCTTGGCTGATTACAAATGGAATCAGCTGTGGATGTAGCCAGTGTGATCATGATTTAATTCTATGAAATGTCCTCATAGCAAAAGACAGGCCAGCACTTGCCCAACCAAACAGACAGGTACCACCACCTGGCCAAGCTGACACATGAACCTGATCATGACGTTCCACCCCTTGTCAACTTGGCAACTATACTCATCACCTTACACCATACCTAATTTCTAAACAGAAAACAATAAAAGACATTTTTTTTCCTCATCTAACAGTACTCAACTGTCCTGCATATAACTGGAAACACATTAAATCTCTCCAGAATAGGGTGCAAGTCCTTGGATAATATTCATTCTTTTTTTTTTTTTTTACATGGGCAGGCACCAGGAATCGAACCCGGGTCCTCTGACATGGCAGGCAAGCATTCTTGCCTGCTTAGCCACCGTGGCCCACCCGATAATTTTCATTCTTAAACTTGATATCTTACAACTTAAATAGTATAACATGAACAAAACAGCATTACAGTCCTCGTTTCTGTAACCGATCACGTGTGCGTAGTTCATATTTATCACTACCTTCTTCCACTACCCTTTCCATGTTCCCTTTATCCTCAGCAAACATTTCAGCTGGCTGTGGTTCTTTGCCTGGTGGGGCAACTCAAACCTTCATTCCTGAAGTTTCAGAGTCATTGGTAGCCCTGCCTGGATTGGGTTGTTGTAGTTTTCCATTTATTTTAATCACAGGGCATGGTAGTAGTTAAAGATGCCATAAGGGATCTCCTCTATTCTAGGAAAACTCTCCTTTACCTCCATTGCATAGCTGAAGTCCTGTTTCCCCCTGATAGTCAGGGTCAATTACCCCAACCAATAATGTAATTCCCTTCTTGGCGTGTTGATCCAGGGGCATGAGTAGCCCAAAGTGACCAGGTAGCAGTCTTAGATTCCAGTTCAATGGAATCATTCTTGTTTCTTCTGGTGGAAACACTCCCCTTTTTTGGAACTAAAACCTGTAGACCAGCAGAGCTCAGGGTCACAGGGATGGAAGCAAAAATTTTCCTAGTGGATCACTAGGGGTAATAGTGAGTGGTGCCACTCCCATTTCCACCCCTTGGTTCCTGGACCCATGGATCCTGGTTATGGGAGGAACAGTACCATTCAGCGGACGCTGATTCAGAGCATACACAGCTTTCTGGAGAATATTACCCCAGCCCTTCAAGGTATTGCCACCTAGTTGGCACCATAATTGAGTTCCAAAATGCCATTCCACTGTTCTATCAATCCAGCCGCTTCTGGATTATGGGGAACATGATAAGACCAGAGAATTCCATGAGCATGTGCCCATTCCCACACTTCATTTGCTGTGCAGTGTGTTCCTTGATCAGAAGCAATGCTATGTGGAATACCATGACGATGGTAAGGCATTCTCTAAGCCCACGGATGGTAGTTTTGGCAGAAGCATTGCGTACAGGGAAAGCAAACCCATATCCAGAGTATGTGTCTATTTCAGTTAGAATAAATCACTGCCCTTTCCATGAAGGGAGTGGTCCAATGTAATCAACCCTGCCACCATGTAGCTGGCTGGTCACCTTGGGGAATGGTGCCATATTGGGGGCTGAGTTTGGATCTCTGCTGCTGGCAGATTGGGCACTCAGCAGTGGCTGTAGCCAGGTCAGTCTTGGTGAGTGGAAGTCCTTGTTGCTGAACCCATGCATAAACTCCATCCCTACCCTATGACCACTTTGTTCATGAGCCCATTGAGCAATGACAAGGAGTTGCTGGAGAAAGTGGCTGACTGGTATCCACAGAATGGGTCATCTTATCCACTTGATTATTAAAATCTTCCTCTGCTAAAGTCACCCCTTGGTGTGCATTCACATGGGACACAAATATCTTTATGTTTACTCAGAAAGGTCTATCCGCATACTTCTTCCCCAGACCTCTTTGTCACCATTTTCCAATTATGGCTTTTTCAAGTCCCTGACCATCCAGCCAAACCATTAGCAGCAGCCCATGAGTCAGTATACAAATGCACCTCTGGCCCGTTTTCCTTCCAAGCAAAATGAACAACCAAGTTCACTGCTCGAAGTTCTGCCCACTGGAGGATTTCCTCTCACCACAGTTCTTAAAGGACACCCCAGAAAGGAGTTGTGGTGCTGCAGCTGTCTGCTTCTGGGTCATACCTGCATATTGTACTGAGCCATCTGTAAACCAGACCCAAGTTTTCTCTTCCTCAGTCAATTCACTGTAAGGAACTCCCCAAGAGGCCATGGTCTGGGGAAGAGAAGGTAATGTGGCAGGAGTGGAAACCATGGGTATTTGGGCCACTTCCTCATATAACTTAATTGTGCCTTCAGGACCTGCTCTGGCCCTATCTCGTATATACCATTTCCATTTTATGATGGAGTGCGGCTGCGCACGCCCAACTTTATGGCTTGGTGAGTGGCAGTAATCTCTGCAATCCCTTCAGGAATCCAGTATTGACTTCTGATTTAGTATTTTGCTAGGTAGGGGCAGTTCTAGTGGTTTCCATTTGGCTTTTCCCACCATAATAGCCCTCACTGCATGAGTTAGAGAGCCAATGTGGTGATTCTGCCAGTTGCCCAGTATGTCTATTCCAATTAAGCATTCTGGAACTGGGGAAATAACTACAGAATAGTCCTGGGCCCCCACTGGATCCACTGTGACACGGAGCTGAGCTAAAACGCCATCGATCACCTGACCTCCATAAGTCTCCTCTCTGGCTGGTGGACCAGAATGACATTTTGGGTCCCCTGGAATTAATGTCACTACTGAGCCAGTTTCTAATAACCCCCAAATATCTGATCATTTCTTTTTCCCCAATGCACAGTTGCCCTGGTAAAAGGCCATCTGTCTCCTTGGGGAAGGCTTGGAGGGAGATTAACTATAAATTTGTGGCAGTGTAACAGGGTTCTCCCCCAAAGGGACCTGGCCTCCCCTTCATTCAAGGGGTTCTGGGTCTGTAAACTGTCTCAAGCCTGTAAATTGATTAAGGGGCCGTGACTCTGTGTTTTTGTAATTCAAATTAGACTTCTGTTCACTTGACCTAGAACTCTTTTGTTTATACAGTTCAAACAAGAATTTAGTAGACTGACCATCTATTGTATTTCTAGGTACACCGTGATTTATTAGCCAATGCCACAAATCTGTGCAAGTCAGATTATTTTGACTCCTGTTTTGAGTTTGCTGTCTATTATACTAGCCATGTCCACCCTGTCTTTGGCGATTAAGTGCTGCCACCTGGCTTCTGCCAACTCAGGATCTGGTCATCCCCATTGTGTTTAAGGATTCCAGCTCAGTGACAGCAGTTCCCCCAGTAATATCTGACCTATAGAGAAGTGCAAATACAGAGCTCTTCAGGGATGATGGTGCTAGTCTCACAAATTTATTTCTCACTGTTCTGGCAAAAGGTGCATCCTCTGAACATTCCTGGGGTGTAAGAGCAGGCTTTGCATGATAAATCCACTCTAACATTCCAATCTCTTTAAGCCTCTGGATTCCCTCATCTACATTATACCAGGGCAGTTCTGGCATTTCAGCCTCACTAATATCGGCCACCTTCTGATCCACATTTCAGCCAACCATCCAAACAAGCTGTTAATGCCTTTTCTAATCCCTTGAGCTATAACATTAAATGCAGAATCTCTGCTTAGTGGGCCCATATCAATAAATTCAGCCTGATCCAGCCTTATATTCCTCCCACCATTATCCCACACCCTTAAAATCCATTGCTACACATATTCCCCTGATTTCTGTCTATATAAATTAGAAAACTCACACACTTCTTTTGGAGTATAACATACCTCCTCATGTGTGATAATCTGTACCTCACCTGTAGGGGCCTGTTGGGACTTTAGTCTAGTTATAGGTCTAGAAGAAATGAGGGGTGGTGGGGGTGGGTCATGAAAAGAATTAGAAATATCTTCCAAGCCATTTGCTTCAGGGCATTCATTTGCAGCTTCATCTGGTGAAACAGGATTAATAACTCGAGGGCTAATCCCTTCAGGAGGAGGTTGAGTGGCCAATTCCCCAAGGCAGGCTGGAGGTGGGGTGGCTGTGTCCTCAGGGCAGACTATTACAGGGTTATCTAGGGAAGATTCAGCATGACCTAGGGATTCAACCTCATCCCTGAAGTCATTGTCAATCCATATGTCACCATCATTATTCAGGGTCCCACTCCTTTTCAATCAGTGCCCTCACTTTAATGGCAGATACCATGCAAGATTGAGATTTCAGTTTATCTTGTAAAGTTTCTACTCTAACAATAAGATTCTGAGTCTGATTATCAGAGATCTCAAGTCTACAGCTATAGGAAAGGAAATAAGATTTTCCTTCAGGATACTCATAGAAACATCTACATCTGTCAGACGGTGCTTAAACTTCTCATTGGAAGCCTTAAGCCCATCCCTTTCACTCATTAAGGTATTCAGTGTATCTAACAACAACCAGCCAACATCTCTATACTTATTTTTTCCACAAAACTCTGTAAGGGTGTCAAAACATTATCCCCCAAAGCCTGGCTTCATACAAGCAAAGCATTCGGAGAATCGAATGGTGGTACTTTGATTATCTCTTTGCCAACTCACTCCATGGATTGGGAGTGTCATTGTGATTACAGCAATCAGAGTCCTTAGTGTCTTTGAGTCCAGTCAGTTTAGAAAACCATTAATAAAAACCCATTTTTAAGATTCTGTTTCTTAAGAACCACCCCTGTACCAAGTTGTATTAGTTAGTGTTCTCTAGAGAAGCAGAATCAACAGGAAATATTCATAAACATAAAATTTATAAAATTTATAAAAGTGTCTCATGTAACTGAGTCCAAAATCTGTAGGGCAGGCTGTGAAGCTGACAATTCTGACGGAGGGTCTGGACAAACTCCACAGGAGAGGCTCGCCGGCCTAAGCAGGAAGAGGGTCTGTTTCTTCTGAATCTCCTTAAAAGGCTTCCAGAGATTAGATTAAGCATCACTCATTGCAGAAGACACTCCCCTTGGCTGATTACAGATGGAATCAGCTGTGGATGCAGCCAGTGTGATCATGACTTAATTCTATGAAATGTCCTCATAGCAAAAGACAGGCCAGCACTTGCCCAACCAGACAAACGGGTACTGTCACCTGGCCAAGTTGACACATGAACCAGACCATGACAATATTCTTCTGCATTTTCTGCCTCAGTACTGGATTCACCTTTTTTTTTTTTTTTAAAGGAGCTATACTAGGAAATGATGTTTAAGGACCATGAGCTGGGTGGCAGTTATTGCTTGGTCATTTTCCAGGTCTTTTCAGTGATAAGAAATAGGGAATATAATAGTTCTACCCCACTGGTACTTAACCATATGAATTTTATATCACAATTTCCTTTTTCCATGCTGTTAATCCTGGTTCTCGGAAACAGCAAACAAATCATTCATTTGGTGTGCCTGAAGATTTATACACATCTGAATAACAATACAAACAGAAAACAGTACAAACAGTCCCACCAATAATATGATTACTCAAAATGGTTTTAAGAGTTTCTTTTTTCAGTTCTTCTTCTCCTGAGGATTCAACTTACCAGGGATGTCCAGTTAAATTTTTGTGCAGTTAATTTACTGTTCCACCATGTGTGCCTTTGCCATCAACTCAGTGAACAGGTTTGTTTCATTTTTCTTCTGATTTTAAGATGAATTCCTTCTTCTTTATCTTTTTTTTTTTTGCATGGGCAGGCACTGGGAATCAAACCCAGGTCTCCAGCATGGCAGGTGAGAATTCTGCCACTGAGCCACTGTCGCACACCCTGAATTCCTTCATTTTTAAACCACATAATATTCTATTCGATGACTGTAGAGAAAATGTACTCTCCTGTGTTACTTTCCTGTGGCTGTAGTCACAAATTACCACTGACATGGTGGCTTAAAGCAACAGAACATGTATTCTCTCATAGTTCAGGAAGTTGGACATCTATAGTCAGTGTCATGGATTGAAATCACAGTGTTGGTAGGGCCACACCCACTTGGCAGACTCCAAGGAGTAATCCTTTCCCTGCCTCTTTCTGGTGGTGCCTGGTGTTCCTTAGCTTGTGGCCACATCATCCCCCACATTCAAGGCCAGCACCTTCAAATATTTTTCTGGTCCATCTTCATATCATTTTCTTCTCAGTGTGCCATCTCTTCCTCTGAGAAGGATACATGTGATTGCATTGCTAAAAGATGGTTCACAGACTCGATAAGTGTGGCAGTTTTTCTTTGTCCTGCAAAGAATTGGTGCAGGAAGAAAAAATCTTTGACTGAAAGTCAGAAAGCAAGGAAGACCCCGTCTCCAGCCAGAGTCCTGAGTTTATTTTTTGTTCGCTATTTATCGGATAAAGGGGCCATTTGGAGTTAAGCTATCCTTCGATCATTAGGGGAGGTTCCCAATTGAGGAGGTACCTTTAATTTTAAGAACAAAGCAGGAATTTTCCCATGCATAGGAGATGTATCAGATAAGCAAATGCCACAGATAAGCAAAGCAGACAGATATGGAAGTGGTACAGATAAGCAAAGCAGACAAACATGTAGAGCTGTTTTCAGCATCAAGTCTACAAACAGACAAATGAGCAGACAAGAGCAATGGTTTTCCATTGCTTGAGGACATGCAAACACAGAGTAAACTTACAAATGCTTTAACCATATCCTCCCCCCAGATAAGTGGCTGGAGGAGCCAATTTGCAAAATGGGGAGGAAGCGAAGGGTCTCTAGAAGCCCAAGGTAGAAACCACCTGACAGAGTTGCAGCAACCACGTCTGAACAGAGAGGCTGCTAATTGATACAAGCACTATATTAATCTAATACTTTCTTCATCTCACTCAAGAGTCAAAGAAAATCTGACCAGCCAAATCTAGGTACATGTTCATGTCTGGCTACCCTGACATGCACTCAAACTCACATACTGGCCCTTTCCTGAAACCTAAAAAGACTGTTTGGTTACTGAACAAGCAAACAAACAAAAAGCCTAGACATAGGGTTTTTCAAAGTACTTAAGCATTTTCACCTTGAGAATGTTCTTCTCCCAAGATGATTTAGGAGCCCCTTTAAGGTAGAGTAGGATAAATAGTGGCCCCCAAAGATCTGTCCACATCCTAACCCCTGAGGCCTGTAAATGTTACCTTACATTGAGGATCTGGAGGTGGGGAGTTTATCCTGCTTCATCTGGGAGAGACCTAAATGCAATCACAGGTATTCTTATAAGAAAGAGGCTCCAATTTATTTCCCCCTAGTTTTGCCATGGCCCCAAACTTCCCTTCAGGAGGCACAGTGGGCCTTTCATAGAGCTCACCTCCTTTGTTTTCCTCTCTTTAGCATTCATTGCTCTACACTGTGGGAGATCCAGCCTCTGAACACTGTTCTTTAAAGTATTTTGTCCATTTTTTAGTTGTTTTAGACAGCACAGTATATCTAGTTCCTGTTATTCTGTCTTGTCTAGAAGTAAAAGAAAAGCCCTAAAAAAGGAAGTAAAGCTGTTTTTCATGAGAAAAAGCAGGGAAACATTATTACTCCTGGGAATAAAGGAGGAGGAGAGCTGGGAGATGGGGAACAAGATATAGAGCTAAGAAAGTGCAGGACCCCAAGCTCCACAATGAAATCCTTTCCATACTGTCTAAATTTGATGAATTAATGAACTGCTTGGAATTATGGAGCTTTGGGTAAAATCATGGGAAGGGGATGAGTCTAATATCAAGAGCAACATGAGCTGAGCAGATGTGCTCAGAGTGCAGGTGACTGAGGGCAGGCAGGGAAACCTCAGCCAGCCTCTGGGTTAGAGTCATTTGACAAAACTCAATTCCCATTTTTGGATCTTTAGGTTGTTTCCAGGTTTTCATTGTTTGAAACAACCCTGCAGTAAATGTTTGGAGCTGTAACTTTGTTTGTGTTGCAGATTATTGCCTTAGGATAAATCCTAGGATTGATTCCAAGGTTCTCTACAAACCCCATTACCTTGTTTCTTGTCTCTTGACTCTTCACCTTCTAATCTGTTCTGAATACTCTTCAGCTGCCCATTGTATTGTTTTGCTAAAGCTGTGAGAATGCAATATACCAGAAATGGAATGGCTTTTAAAAAGGGAATTCATTAAGTTGCAAGTTTACAGTTCTAAGGACATAAATATGTCCAAACCAAGGCATCCAGGGAAAGATACCTTGACTCAGCAAAGGCGAAGGGTCCAGAGCACTCTGTCAGCTGGAAAGCCATGTGGTTGGCTTGCTGGTCTTTCTGCTCAGCCTTTTGCTTCCAGCTTCTGATGCCAGTGCTTCCTCTCAGAGTGTCCGTGGGCCTTCACTTAGCTCCCCTGGAGCACAGCTCTGGGTTCTGGCTTCTTAGCATCTCATAGGAAGGAACATGACAATGTTTGCTGGGCTCTGCCCAGGTCTAGGCATCTCCTCTCTATGTCAGCACTCCAAGCATCTCCAATGTCTGTGTCTCTGTCAGCTCTGAAGCAACAGTTCTCCAAGCAGTTACGTCTCCAAATGTCTGGGTCTCGTTTTGGCTCTGAGCTCTCTCCCAAATGTTTCCTCTTTTAAAGGTCTCCAGTAAATTAATCAAGACACACCTTAATTGGCAAGAGTCACAGCTCCATCTAATCAAAAGGTCACACCCACAATTGAGTGGATTATATCTCCATGGAAACAATGCAATCAAACAATCCAATTCTTAATCTTAAACAATGTTATGCTGAATGAGGATTAAGAAAACAGACTTTTCTGAGGTACATAACATTTTCAAACCTGCACACCCAATTTTTTTTTTTTTTTTTTTTTTACCATAGATATTATTGTTGTTTATGTGATTCTTTTGGATAGAAACCTGTAGTGGGTCCCCTTCTGTTCACTGGCTTTAGCAAACAATCTTCTTTCTTGTGTCTTCCCAGCATGCTGTCTCTTGTGGCCCTTCCTCCTAAAAACATGAGCTGTGTGTCAGCCTCACCTTCACCCTGGGGCTTGTTAGAAATGCAGATCTCAGGCCCCAAACTGCAGATTTACTGAATCAAAGTCTGTATATTAACAAATCGTCAGGTGAGGAGTTTTAGAAGTACTGCTGTCATCCACCTCATCTTGTTCTTTCTCACACGCATTATGTTAAACTGGTCATCTGTAGCCATTCTTGGGTGCTTTTTCCTCTTCTATTGTAGCAGCAAACATTAGATGTGCCAATATGACAGACACTGTGCCCAGTGCTTCAGCTCATTGTTTGTGTAAACCTCCCAGGCCCTGTGGAGCAAATGTGGTTAATCTCTCCACTTTACAGAGGAAGAAACTGAGGCTCAGGGTGGTCAGGTACCCGCCAAATGTCAACGTGAAAGCAGCTGTTCTGACTCACACTTTATGTTCTCCCCTATGCAGTATTGCCTCTCTGGAAGCCTTCTCATCTTCCAACATCTAAATCAAACTCTATTTTCTTCAATTCTTTTGCTGAAATTCTTCTGAAACCATGGCTACAGTGATTTTACTTGTAATTGTAGCTGCTGCTTTAGCTTATTTCCATTCCTTTACATGACTTTGCAGTGGTTATTGTTATTGTGATTTTAGTTTATTTCCTTTCCTTTACCTGTAATTAAAGTTGCTGCTTTAGCTTAACTCCATTCCTTTACATGATGTTATTTTATGATAACTGAGTGATTTATACTTGTTACTATAATTGTTACTTTAGCTTATTTCCAGGTCTCTAATTGTAATTGTAGTTATTACTTTATACTACTTGGTAACAACTTTGCCTCCCCTTGTTTGACCCCCACAAAAGCCCTGAACTCTAGATTAGGAGAGACAGATTTGAGCAGTAGCTCCTGTCTCCATGCCAGTGGACCTTGCATTTAAGCTTTCTTTTCTCAAAATCTTGATGTCACAGCATTGACTTCTGTGCACATTTGGCAGCAAGCCCTTGCTTGGTAACACTTCTGCATGACTTCCCTAAAGGTGATAGATAATCCTGACTTTAGTAACAACCATATTGCCTTTCTCTAACACTCCACATCTGATCATTAGCAGATGCTGTATCCTACCTTTAAAACATTCCTGAATATGCCCACTGTTCCCTGGGGTGTTCTTGCCCCCAA
Source organism: Tamandua tetradactyla (assembly GCF_023851605.1). NCBI lineage: Eukaryota > Metazoa > Chordata > Mammalia > Pilosa > Myrmecophagidae > Tamandua > Tamandua tetradactyla. The sequence continues at coordinate 31,362,774 of NC_135327.1, read as the reverse complement.
ATTAAAGCCACCATGATCTCTTGAAAAGATATATTTAATCACATGGCTCCTCTGTTCAAAAAGTCTTCCAGTGGCTTCCAGCTGCACTTCTAGTAAAACCCACACTCTATGTAGGTAGCAGAGAAGCTTAGACTACCTCTAGGCACACCTAAGAGTTACTTCTGGAGGACCTCTGTTGTTTCTCAGATGTGGCCTCAGTGTCTCTAAACCCAATTTTGCAAGTCAAATCATTGCCCTCCCCATTACTTGGGACATGACATCTAGGGGTGAAAGCCTCCGTGGTGATGTGGGAGAGGACTCCCAGGGATGAATCCAGACCTGGCACCATGGGATCAACAATTACATCGTGACCAAAAGGAAGAAAAGAAGTGTAATTAATAAAGTGTCACTGGCAGAGAGAGTTCAAATAGAGTCAAGAGGCTACTCTGGGGATTGCTCTTACACAAGCTTCAGGTTGACCTTGCTACCTATCATAACCTGCCAACCCCCAACCAGGACCATTCCAGCCAATCCTAAAGAACACCTAGGGCAATATATAAGATTCCACAAGGGTTCCAGGCACTAGAATAACTTGCCAGAAACCTACAAACTCCAGATGGGTCCCTGGTCCAGATAAGTCCTGAAACCTGGCCCAGCCTCTCCAAAACATCAGATAGTTCCATCTCCCTACCCTATATTAGTGACAGACCCTTCCAATAGCAAAAATTTAGAATTGCCATAGCCCAAACAACACTAAAGAGAGGAACAGAAAGACCAAAGGTGATGGTGGAATTATACAGAGAAGATAGGACTTAACAAATGAATATGAATGCTGAATCATTAAATTGTTATCTTTTTTAGTCTCCAGTATTTCACAGCAGCTAGAGTAAAAACCTAGAATTGTGAAATTGTAACCCATGTCAAGGTCTGTAATATGTTCTACAATTAATTGTGGTGCTGTGCTTTGAAATTTATAGTTTTTTGAATATATGTTATTGTTCACAAAAAAAAAAAGTCAATTGTGATGATAAAAAAAAAAAAATTTAAGCCCTCTAGCCTCCTATATTCTGGGGCAGCTAGAAGGAAAAATATGAGAGGGTCATATGGTAGCCCATCACAAACTCTGGGATCTGTCCTGTAACCACTTTTTAAAGAGTGCTTTGAAAACTATTGCTTTTTTATTTCTTTGCTTGTTTATATATTTGCTGACAAATTTGCTTATATATGCCCCAAACCTTCTCAATAATGAAGCTGTTTGTAATATATCAAGGCTGCACGCAAAGTAAATAAGACTGAGCAATGTATCTATTAGGGGTCACTCATACCTTTACACGTAACATTTAAAACCTTGCTTTCAAAAATGCAAAAGGAAAGTTCACTTTTAAATAAAAGTGGAGTTATACATGCTACTGCAATAAATTTTTTGAAAATGAAAGAAAGTATAAAGAACAAAAATCTTGTAGCCCTGCAGTAAATAACTGGAAGCTACAGTAACAAGTGGAGTACTTTGAGGAGGCAGGAGTGGAGGGCTGGAGGCACAGGCTCTAGGACCCAGGACTCCTAGCAGCAAGGGAGCACCCTGGTTAGTCCCTCAACTTTCTCTTCTCTGAAATGGGAATGTGAATCTCGATATCCAAACATTCAAGAGGCTTCCGCAGTCCTACCATTCTAGTCTATTTCTCCTCCTAACATGACTTCGCGCGTCTGAAGTACAGCCCCTTTTATAGAGAGAAAGATGATGCCATAACTATTATTCATTTTAAATTAAAATTGATCGTATGTAAATGAATATACTAACAATTTGGATGCACAACTATTTTCTTTTGTATTCGCACCAGAGGAAATGAGGAAAATTTGTTTAAAAATCTTCTCCCTGATAACTGTTGATCTGTTTACTTGCTGACCTCCCCAAATCATTTATTCCTAGAATATATACGTGCTTAATTAGTTAATTACTATTCAGTCTTGTTTATATATTTGAGTGTGGTTAAAAGGGGAAATATTAGGTTGTATTTATGTTACTAGAATAGAATTAAAAATTAGAGGGCGGGCCGCGGTGGCTCAGCGGGCAAGAGTGCTTGCCTGCCGTGCCGGAGGACCCCGGTTCGATTCCCGGCCCCAGCCCATGTAAAAAACAAACAAACAAACAAAATATAATAAAACAAGAAAATGTTTAAAAATGTTTCCCTTTCTTCCTCCCTTCCTTCCTTCTCTGTCTTTCCTTCCTTTAAAAAAAAAAAAAAAAAAAAAAAAAAAAATTAGAAAGCCCATGGGGCTATGCAACCCAGACAGTGATCCTAATGCAAACTGTGGACTGTAATTAATAGTTCAATTGCAACAATATTCTCATCAATTGTAACAAAAGTACCACACTAATTTAGGTGTCAGTAATGAGGGGGAGGGGCATATGTGAGACCTCTATTTTCTGCATGAGTTTTCTGTAAACCCACAACGTTTCTAATAAAAAAAATTAGATAAAAAAACGAACCCAAGATCATTGTCAGGTCTACGCAGTCATATATCAAGGGTCAGCAAACTGTGGCTTCTGGGCCAAATCTGGCCCACTATCTGCTTTAGTAAATAACGTTTTATTGGAACACAGCCGCACCCATTTGTTTACATATTATCTTTGGCTGGTTTCCCCTCTCCAGTGGCAGAGTTGAGTTATTGCAACAATATCATGTGGTCCGCAAAGCCTAAAATATTTCCTATCTGTCCCTTTACAGAAAGGTTGGTCAGTCCTTGCCCTAGTTAATCTTCCCCCTGACCTCATCTCTTATCATATTTCCCCTTGTTCTTGCTGCTTCAGCCACAACAGCTACTGGCTGCTCCTTGGATGTGCCATCCTAACTGCCACCTCAAGGCTTCATCACACATTTCCATTGCCTAGAAAGCACCGGTCTCTGGGAGCTGCGACATGCTGCTCAGATGCCACCTCAGAATGGCTTTCCTTGATCACTGGTCTAAAATTATACCCCCAACTCACCCCATCCCTTTCTCCCCCTACTATACTTTATTCTTCATGGCATGTCACCATCTGCTGACAGGTGTTTGTTTCTTGGTCAATGGTCTATCTTCTTCCACTGAAATGTAAACTACATGGAATCAGGGACCTTATTTGGTTTGTCTTCTGCTGGATCCCTAGCAGTACTAAGAATGTCATGGGGGCTCAATAAATATATGTTGACTAAATTAATTTTACAAACAGCTTTCATGAGTGGCAGGTGCTCTGCTAGATGCTGAATGCACAGTGGTGAACTTTCATTTACTCTTCTGCAGCTCCCACGTGGGGTGGGAGCAGTACTAACACCATCCTGGTGGCAGTGCCAGAAAGGGGCACCCAGAGCAGAACACACAGTGCGTGCAAAGGTCCCCAGGGGCTAGCAGGTTGGGGAGGGCAGGTGTCTATATTTTTGGATTTCAAAGAATAAAGCCACTTTTTTTTTTCATTTTCTTTTCACTTTTAGAGAGCAATGTAAGGCTGCCCATGTTGTTATTTTCCCAAATAGGATTTTTAGTGGAATAAACCCACTGATTTCCAGAAAACAGTTCCAAGACAAATGAGGGAAACCTGAATATGGACTGAGTATTAGATGATGCCATGGAATTATTGTTAATTTTTTAGGGGGTGATAATGCTGATTTGATTTCATAAGAAAATAGCCATACTGCAGAGAGATGTGTATTGAAGTATGTAGCTAAGCACAATAGCTAAGATTTGCTTTAAAATAATTCAGCGGTAACAATGGAGTGAGGAAAGTGGTGGTATCTCCAGATTACAGGTAAGAAAGGGGAGATTTCAAGAGGAGTCATTTCTGGGCCAAGCCCACCCAGCCACTAGGTGCCTAGGATATGCAGCAAGACCGTAACCTTAAAGCTAGTGCTGGGGGGACTAATGGGAAGATGACCGGCTAGAGTAGATCAAGATTAGCTCTGCTCCATAGAGAAGTTAGAGAAGGGACAGGAGGGTGACTGAGGCAGCAATTCAAGAGTGCAGCTAACCTGGGAGAGCCTTCTGCACCACATGCGGCAGCCCTGGTTGCAAAGGCCGAGGAACTGAGAGGCAGGAAGATGGAGCCTGGTACGGAGGAGCAGAGGTGCAGAGCCCACAGGAGTGCATGGATGGGAACACGGGACTAGGAAATAAGCCAAGCCATATTTCTTGGGCACGCTACGCTAATCGGTGCAGCACCGTGACTGGTGATTCACCCCACACCTCATGCACCTGAACCTCATCACCCGCTCCCATTGCCCGTGCACCAGGTGCCCTCACCCCACCAGCCCCCAGTGCACGTACCAGCCCCCTACCCCACCCCAGGTGCAGCCCAACCAACCTCTCCTGCACCCCACCCAAGCACTACCTCCCCCTCGCTATTCCCTGCAGGTTGTTGTTAGTGCTTAAAGGTTGCAGGCACTAACCTTCATACCTAGGCTACCTGCTCACCCTGCCCCCCTTGAGCTGGGTGCATCCATTTATGGCACTCCCAGGCCCACACATGCACACGGGACACCAATCATGTCATTCATGTCTGGGAACCACACTTTACAGCAGTCCTAGAACCGCGCATGTGCACAGCCCTCAACCTCACTTCCCAACTCTGAGAAAGAGCCAACCTATGCAGCCAGGTCACATCTGTTCCCAGTCCATGAAGGTGCAACACCGATCTGCTGCCACAGCTCTCTGCATGTGCACAAAGGGCCTCGTGTCTTAGCACACTCCAGGGTTACACCCTCCCAGACCAGTACACCCACACAGCCACAACCTCCCTGGCCACTGGGCGCCCACATTCACAAGCATCAGCATAACATACCCAACCTGTACCTATACCTGCCCTGACTAAATCACCATACTGAGTGCTCCACCCATGCCCTGCTCCCTGCTGTACAACCATCCTGCAAACACAAGGCCTTAGACTACTGAAAGAAATCAATTTCCAAAGTAAATCAGTCAAGATATTTACATGCGACAAAGATAGCAGATCACTAAGCATACCACAATGCAGACAGAAATAGCCCTGCCTAATGACTAAATTAAAACACCAGAGGAGACACAGATGTTGTAACAACTCATCAAAGATGTTCATACAACTCTATTTAATAAAATAAGTGGGATAGCAAATGACATAAAGGAGATCAAGAAGACAGTAGAAGAGCACAAAGAGGAATTTGAAAGAATATATAGAAAAATAGCAGAAATCACAGAGATTAAAGATTCTGTTGATCAAATAAAAAACATACTAGAGGCACACAACAACTGATCTGAAGAGACAGAAGAAAGAATAAGTGATATAGAGGACAGGATAATTGACTTCAAAGGCTCAAAACAGCAAATGGCAAAAAAGATGGAAAAAATTGAATGGGAGCTCAGGGAAATGATAGACAAAACAAAGTGCACAAATATAAGAATCACTGGTGTCCCAGAAGGCAAAGAGAGTAGTAAAGGGCTAGGAAGCATAGTTGAGGATATAATGGGGGAAAACTTCCCAACCCTCATAAAGGACATAAATATACAAGTCAAAGAAGCCCAAAGATCTTCAAACAGAATAAATCCAAACAGGCCTTCCCCAAGGCACATACTAATCAGTCTGTCAAATGCTGAAGAGAAGTAGAAAATCCTGAAAGTGGCAAGAGAAAAACCATCTACTACATACAAGGGAAATCAAATAAGACTGACTTCAGACTACTTAAATAACACCCTGAAGAGAAGGCAGTGGTATATATTCGAGATCCTGAAAGAGAAAGACTTCCAGCCAAGATTTCAGTATGCAGCCAAATTGTCCTTCAAAACTGAGGGCGAGATTAAAGTTTTCACAGACAAAGAAGTCCTGAAAGAATTTGTCAACAAGACACTGGCCCTACAAGAAATACTAAAAGGAGTTCTCCCCGCTGAAAAACAAAGACAGGAAAGGGAGGTCTGGAGGAGGGCACAGAACTGAAGAGTACCGCTAAGGGTGATTTAATTAATACAAAGAGGGAGAGGGAAAAGAATATACAGATCTTATAAATAAAATAAAATGATAAGATGGTGGAATCAAGAAATGTCTTTTCAGTAATAACTTTGTATGTTAATGGACTTAACTTACCAATTAAAAGATACAGATTGGCAGAAAGGATTAAGAAACATAATCCAGCTATATGCTGCTTACAAGAGACTCATATGAGATATAAGGATACAAATAGATGAAAGTGAAAGGTTGGAAAAAGATTTTCCATGCAAGTTGTAACCAAAAGAAAGCAGGAGTAGCTATACTAATATCAGACAAAATAGACTTTAAATGTAAAGACATCATAAGGACAAAGAAGGACATTATATACTAATTAAAGGGTTAATTCACCAAGAAGATAAAATGATCGTAAATGTTTATACCCCCAGTCAAGAAACTCCAAAGTACATGAGACAGACATTGGCAAAACTGAAGGGAGCAATAGATATTTCAACAATTATAGTAGGAGGCTTCAATATACCACTCTCCTCCATAGATAGAACAACAGACAGAAGATCAGCAAGGAAATAGAGAAGTTAAATTACTTGATAAATGAATTAGACCGAACAGTGACATATATAGGTCATTGCACCCCAAAGCACAAGGTTATACATTCTTCTCTAGTGCTCATGGAACATTCTCCAGGATAGATAATGTGCTGGGGCACAAAACAGGTTTTTATAAATTTAAAAATATTGAAATCATTCAAAGCACTTTCTCTGATCACAATGGGATGAAGTAGGAACTCAATAACCACCAAAGAATGAGAACATTCACACATATACAGAGATTAAATAAAACACTCTTAAACAACCAGTGGGTCAAAGAAGAAATTGCTAGAGAAATCGGTAGCTTTCTGGAGATGAATGAAAAGGAGAATATAAATTATCAGAACTTATGTGATGCAGCAAAGCCTGTACTGAGAGGGAAATTTATTGCCTTAAATGCCTATATTAAAAACAAGAAAGAGCAAAAATCGAGGACTTAACAGCAAACCTGGCCAACAACCTACTTTGAAGATTAGGAAAAGCTAACTACCAAATTCCTTTGGAAGGAAAAGAGACCCCAAATAGCTAAAAGCATCCTAGAAAAGAAGAACAAAGTGGGAGGATTAATACTCCCAGACTTTAAAACCTATTATAAAGCCACAGGTCAAAACTGCATGGTACTGGCACAAAGACAGAAGCACTGACCAATGGAATCAAATCTAGAGTGCAGAAATAGGCCACTAAATCTATGGTCAACTGGTTTTTGACAAGGCCCCCAAATCCTCTGAAGTGGGACAAAATTGTCTTTTCAATAATTGGGAATGGAAGAACCAGATATCAATAGCCAAGAGAATGAAAGAGGACCCCTATCTTACACCCTACACAAAAACTTAACTCAAAGTGGATCAAATACCTAAATATAAGAACTAGCACCATAAAGCTCCTAGAAGAAAATGCAGGGAAACATCTTCAAGACCTAGCAATAGGAGGTAGCTTCCTAAACTTTACACCCAAAGCACAAGCAACAAAAGAAAAAATAGATAGATGGGAACTCCTCAAAATCAAATGCTTCTGCACCTCAAAAGACTTTGTCAAAAAGGTGAAGAGGCAGCCAACTCAATGGGAGAAAATATTTGGAAATCACATATCAAACAAAAGTTCAATTTCCTGTATATACAAAGAAATCATCCAACTCAACAACAAAAGAACAAACAATTCAATTGTAAAATGGAATAAAGATATGAATAGGCATTTTTCTGAAGAACAAATACAGATGGCTCAAAAGCACATGAAGAGATGCTCATTTTCACTGGCTATAAGGGAAATGCAGATCAAGACTATAATAAAGTACCACCTCACACCTATAAGAATGGCTGCTATGAAACAAACAGGAAACTATAAATGTTGCAAAGGAAGTGGAGAAACTGGGACACTTATGCACTGCTGGTGGGAATGTATAATGGTGCAGCCACTATGGAAGACTGTTTGGCGGTTCCTTAGGAAACTAAATAGTGAGTTGCCCTATGACCCAGCAATAGCACTACTTGATATATACCTAGAAAAGCTGAAAGCAATGACACAGACATTTGCACACTGATGTTCACAGCAGCATTATTCACAATTGCCAAAAGATGGAAACAAACCAAATGCCCATCAACAGATGAGCGGATCAACAAATTGTGGTGATGCAGCAGTAAGACAAAATGACGTCCTGAAGCACATGACAGCATGGATGAGCCTTGAGGACATAATGCTGAGTGAAATGAGCCAGACACAAAAGGACAGATTCTGTATGATTTCACTTTTATGGCCAGCAAAAAGGTATAATCAGAGGCTTATAATACAGAATATAGGGGACTTAGAGATACACAAAAGCTAGAGATGCGTGAACCATTAGCTAATGAGGTTGAAATCCAGTGTAAGGGAATAAATAGGAGTGAAGGTGATTCTTTAGTGGATCTAGAAGTAATGTTACCATATTGAAGATGAACAAAATTGAAAGGGGTTGTACTACGTGTCACACTGAGTCACACCAGAAATATGAATGAGTTCTTGTAAGAATTGCTTCAAAGATATGATTCTTGTATAAAGAGCATTTAAATCCAGGGTACAGAGGGAAAACTACTATTGCATGCTATGAGTTATGTTCAAAAGGAAACTATCAGCACTACCACAGCTACAGCAGAGGTAAATAATGGGGTGAGGGACAATATTTAAGAGGAGTTTCAGATTTTCTATTTGGTAAGGGTGTGTTTATTGGTTTTCTGTGTCTTGGGAACAATGAAATTATCTAAAATTGAGGATATTGATGGACTGTGGACTTTGGGCCCTCTATATGATGCCCAATGAATGCAGGTGGCTGAAGGATGCACTGACGGAGAAGTAGATTGGAGAATGATGGTTTATACTTATGAATGAAGGTTGTGCTGCTATAAAAAGAAACAATGTCATGAGGCATACAACGATGTGAATGCACATGTGGGACATTTGGTGAGACAAAATAAGCCAAAAACAAAAAAATAACAATGGTCACCTTTAGAAAATGCTTATAAGAAAATAGGGGCCTAGATTGCAAGCTTTTAGAGCAGACACATTAACTCTAGAGTGGTTATTATTGTTATATATTTTGTTATTATTATTCTGGATTTTGAGGGGCTGTTTTATATATATAACCTGATATTTAGAGACAAGAATGAAGTTGAACAGGTTGGGGTTAAAGTAATTCAGAACATAGGGGTAAGGAAGACAGTGTCTATATTTTGGAACCACACATACTCTTTGAGACCAATGGAAGAAAGGTTTATTTGATCTGGGACTGAAATTTTCTGTAGTACATAATCTAATTCAACCTATCTGCACAGTTTCATAGAAAGGCTAAGAAATTATTAAACCTTACCATCAGGGAATCCCTTGTTACTGTATCAAACTTTAGGGATATTCTAAATCAATAGGCCATGCCCTTGATCATGAGGCTTACTCTTGTGAAGCTCACGTAGGTAGCAGAGAAGCTTAGACTACCTATAGGCATGCCTAAGAGTTACTTCTGGAGGACCTCTGTTATTGCTCAGAGGTGGCCTCAGTCTCTCTAAGCCCAACTCTGCAAGTGAAATCACTGCCCTTCACCCTATGTGGGACATGACATCCAGGGATGAAAGCCTCCATGGTGACATGGGAGAGGACTCCCAGGGATGAATCCAGACCTGGCACGGTGGGATCAACAATTACATCCTGAGTGAAAGGAGGAGAAGAAGTGTAATTAATAAAGTATCAGTGGCAGAGAGTTCAAATAGTCGAGAGGCTACTCTGGAGGTTGCTCTTACGCAAGCTTCAGGTTGACCTTGCTACTTATCATAACCTGCCAACCCCAACCAGGACCATTCCAGCCAATCCTAAAGAACACCTAGGGCAATATTTACAAGATTTCAGAAAGGTTCCAGGCACTAGACTAACTTGCCAGAAACCTACAACCTCCAGATGGGTCCCTGGTTCAGATAAATCCTGAAACCTAGCCCAGCCTCTCCAGAACACCAGATAGTTCCATCTCACTACCCCACAATAGTGACAGACCCTTCTAATATAAAAAATTCAGAATTGCCATAGCCCAAACAACCCCAAAGAGAGGCATGGAAAGATCAAAGATGATGTTGGAAGTATACATAGGTGATAGGACTTAACAAATGAATATGAATGCTGAATCATTAAATTGATCTCTTTTAGTCTCCAGTACTTTAGAGCAACTAGAAGTAAAAACCTAAAATTGTGAAATTGTAATCCATGTGAAAGTCTGAAATATGTTCTACAATTAATTGTGGTGCTGTGCTTTGAAATTTATAGCTTTTTTGAATATATGTTATTATTCCCCCAAAAAAGGAAAAAAAATTGATTGTGATGATAAAAAAATATTTAAGCCCTCTAGTCTCCTATATTCTGGTGCAGCTAGAAGAAAAAATGTGAGAGGATCATGTGGTAGCCCATGACAAACTCTGGGATCTAACCTGTGACCACTTTTTGAAGAGAGCTTTGAAAACTATTGCTTTTTTATTTCTTTGCTTTGTTTATATGTTATACTATATAATAAAAAATGTTAAAAAAAATTAGTGGTATTAGCCCTTCCTATAAGGAACTAAGCTTGGAACTTTTGGCTCTACATGGAGAAATTATAACACCCAAGGATGCCAGGCTACCTCCCTTTTCCCCTCCACTACAGAAACTGTCCCTTTTTCCTTCTCCCTGTGTTCCTGACTCCATCCCTGTCCACAGATAAGGAAGGCCAGCATCTTGGACCTTCCAAAGGCATGCCTGGGTTGAGAGGTCTCCATACAGAGCCCAGAGTTGAGAGGATTTGCACACAGATTTTAATTTTCTTCTTCATTTTCATTTTCTTTATCTTTCGTCTCCATGGTGTTCAATGAAACCGGAGCCTGAGCAGACAGATGGTCTGGGTGGGTGGGCGTTTTAACTTCCTGCCAAAACAGTTGCCATCAGTCCCACCTCTTTTTCCTTCCTCTAAGCTTAAATTAATGAAGTACAGCTACCTAGCTTGCTGGCAGGTCTTGGTAGCCCCCAAGGGAATTTCTCTGGCGTAATTTTTGAGATAGGGTCAATGTGGAAAATTTCAGAATCTGAGAGTCTTTCTCAGAAGAACCTTATTCAGTTCTGATAAGGATAACCTTCTGACAACTGATGGTAAAATAACACTAACAACAACAACTAAAATTTATTGTGTACTGATTAATATCAGGCATTGTGCTGAACACTTTTCAAGGATTATCCCATTTCCTTCCCACCGCTAAGCTATTCAGTAGGTATTAATTGGCCCATTTGGTAGATGAGAGTAACTTATAACCAGACAATATCATTATTTATTCATTCCTTCATTTCCTTCCTCCCTTCCTCAAATATTTGTGAAGTATCCACTCTACTTAATGCATTCTACCTGTAACTCCGTGCCTACTTCCAAGGAGCTTTTAGCCTTCAATGGGGAGAAATTATAACAACAATAGCTAACATTTATTGCATTCTTACCATGTGTCAGAGGCTGTGCTTTCCAATACTTAGGCATTTAATTCTTTTGACAATTCCCTACTTTAAGATCCCATTTTTGTTCCATATTCTATAAACAGGGAAACTGGAGCCACTGTAGGTTAAGTGACATGCCCCAAATCACATATTAAATCCTGACAGCTAGAATTTAAACTGGCAATCTGTCTCTAGAGCCTGCTTGTCTAACCACTAAGTCACATGGTCTTTCTTATTTAAAATGCATGCACACACACACACACACACGCTGAAAATGACCTGCTACACGAACTAGCTGAGAATAAGTCCTGTTTACTTTGGATTCCCCACTATGAGATGGTTAACTTCTTCAGGAGGAATTTTCACATACTCATCTTTTTGTTCCCAGTTCTCTAACGCAGTAGGTCTGGAGGGTTGACTTTGCGTTCTAACAGACATCACAGCTGGAGGAGGGGGTGCTACTGATATCTCATGGGTGGAGGCCAGGGATGCTGCTAAACATCTCACATACTCAGGATGGACCCCACAACAGAGAATGATTGCCCCCAAATGCCAGGGTGGGTGCTTAATAAATATTTTGATGAGTACATTTTAAATCATAGACCGAGAACTCCCACCAAATAGCAATTCCTAAAAGATAAACTTCCACTTATCTTTTGAAACATAACTCAAGCATCATCATCTCTTCCTGGGAGTCTTTCTGACATCCCAAGGCAGCTTTCTTTTCTTTCTTAAATCCTAGGTTGCTTATTGTACTGACTTTCTCTTTTGACACTTACCTAGTCAGTCTCTGCTCTGGGAACACTAATGTTAGCCTAGGGATGACACAATTAGGCCAAAAATATGTTTCTTAAAAAGCTATATGATACATTTCAATGTCAAAAAAATTATCTGTGGCTTTTCCATGGCTTTGCCACTGCAAGATAGTACTTAAAATTTTAACTTCCTGGCCATAAGCAGTTATCCAACGTTCAATGAAGTGCAAACCTCCCATCCAGTTGCTGAATTGCTTGAGGCAGTTTCTGTTTTCTTTTGTTCTCATTAGTGCATGCTTTCAATTTTTAAAAATCAGATTTATTGAGGCATAATATACATACAGAAAAATTCATCCATTTTAAGTATGTAGTTCTATTTGTTTTGACAAATATGCACAGTGGTATAAATAGCAAAACTAACTAAATATACATGTACGCACACACATACATAAACAGCTAACAGTAGACATTTTACTTTTTAACCACATATATTAATTTTTTTACAAGAAGCATGAATTACTTTTGTGGATCATTTTTCTCTGGTCTATTTTTCTCTGATGTATAATTTATATACAATAAAATTTACCCTTTGCAGGTGTACAGTTCTAAGAGTTTTGAGAAATGTACATAATTGTGCAACCACCACCATAATCATAATGAAGAACATTTTATCATCTCTACAAATTCCCTTTCCCGTGTGCAGTCAGTGCACTCCCTTCCAATACCACCAGCTCTGGCAACCCCTATCTGATTTCTGTTCCTGGACTTTTGCTTTTTCTAGAAAGTCACTTAAATGGAATCATACAGTATGTGGCATTTTGTTTGTGCCTTCTTTCATGTAACATGTTCAAATTTCAATTTATCCATGTTATTGCATGTAGCAGTAGTTTGCTCTTTTTTTTTTAATTGCTGAGTGGTACTCCATTGAATGGATGTACCACAGTTTGTTTATTCATTTGCCAACTGATCTGGGCTCTTTCCAGTCTTTGGAGATTATGAATAAAGTTTCCATGAACATTTGCATATAGGTTTTCACGTGGGCATGTAGTTTCATTTTTCCTGAGTAAATAATAAGTGCTGTCTGGTCTTATGGTTTGTGTTTGACTTTATAAGAAAATGCCAAACTGTATTGCAAAGTCCCTGTGCCATTTTGCATTATCACTAGCATTGCATGACAGTTCCAGTTGCTTCAATCTTTGCAACTACTTAAAATTGTCAGTGTTTTTTTCTGGTTTATTTTGTTTTGTTTTAAGCCATTTTAATATACATGTAGTGGTATATCAAAATTGTTTTAATTTACATTTTCCTATTGACTAATGATACTGAACCTTTTTTTTTAAATGTACTTATTTGTCTTCAACATCTCTTCAGTGGTTAAGTGTTTATGCAAATCTTTTGTTCATTTTATAAATGAGTTGCTGGCTTTCTTATGGAGTTTTCAGAGTTCTTTATATGTTATGGTGTCATGGTTAGGAACATGTGTCGACTTGGCCAAGTTGTGGTAGCTGTTTATCTGATTGGATTGGGCAAGTACTGGCCTGTCTGTTGCAATGAGAACATTTCATAGGATTAGGTCATGATCACGTCAGCTGCATCCACAGCTGATTCTATTTGTAATCAGCCAAAGAGGAGTGTCTTCTACAATTAGTGATGCTAAATCTAATCACGGGAAGCCTTTTAAGGAGGACTCAGAGGAGACAGGCCCCATTCCTGCTTTGGCTGGTGAGCCTCTCCTGTGGAGTTCATCCCTACCCTCCATTGGAGTCGTCGGCTTCACAGCCTGCCCTGAGGATTTTGGACACTGCGTTCCTGAGGTCACGTGAGACACTTTTATAAATTTTATATTTGCAAGTGTTCCCTGTTGATTCTGTTTCTCTAGAGAACCCTAACTAATACATATGGATACAACTCCTTCATTAGATATGTGCTTTCTCCTACCTGTGCCTTGTGTTTTTATTTTCTTAATGACCTTTCAAAGGGAAGTTTTTCACTTTGATGAAGTCCTAGTTATCAAATTTTTCTTTTATGGTTTGTGCTTTTTTGTGTTCTATATAAAAATAATCATGTAATACAAAGCTACAAAGGTTTTTCTCCTAATTTTTCTCTTCTAGAAGTTTTATAGTTTTAGATTTTACTTTTAGATCTGTGATCCATCCTGAATTAAGTTTTGGATAACAGGAGAGATGTAGGTTAAGATAGACTTTTTTGTATGTGGATGGCCAACTGTTCCAATGCCATTGGTTAAAAAGACAATCCTTCCTTCATTGAATTACCTTTGCACCATTGTCAAAAATCAATTGATCATATATAGGTTGGTTCATTTCTGATTGTCTCCTCTGTTCATAATGTTTTTTAAATTTATCTATTTTATTGCGCGAACACTTGTGTGGTGCCTATTATGTACCAAACACAATTCAAAGCATTTTATCTATAATAACTTTTTTAGTATTCATTGTAACCCTAACAGCTGGCGCTATTAATGGTTCTAGTTAACAGATGAGAAAAACTGAGGCACAAAAACGTGAAGATCAGCCAAGACCAGTCAGTAAGTGATGGAGCTTAACTTACATTTTTTCTCTTCTTTTGAATCACCCTTTAGTATACTTGTTAGTTTGACTGTCTGAATTCCTCATTAGTTGGTAAGCTCTTTGCAGATAGAAATTTTAGCTTTGTGGCTGAGCACTTAGCAGATGCCAGCCCTGGAGAACAGGCTCAATGAAGGCATTTAAATGAATGAAAGAATGGTCAATTGCACAAAGGGTGCACTCAAAAAAGGCCTTGACAGATTATGCTCTTTGGAATCTCTGCCACTGGCATCGCTCCCCACGTAAAAGACTGCCAACCACCCAGTCAAATAGGTTAGGGCCGAATGAGCACATAGACTGTCTCAATTAAAAACAAAGAAAACATTGTGCCTAGGAATATTCATCCCTGGGGTATATGGGCCTGTTTCAATACATCAACTTTTAAATGGTAGCGGGAGGCTGTTAATAGAAAGAACCAACCTCAGAGGCCATGCTGTTGGTCTCAACCAGAGAAGGGGAAATTGCCAAAGTCTCATTGTGGGAATTAAGGGATGGAGACATGAGGTTCATTACCAGGTGTCCCAAGATGCCAGGGCAGGACCTGGAGGAGGGAGCAGAATTATAAGGATTCATGTTGTTGTTGGAAAGAGCCAAGGCTCAGGAATTGGCAAGAAAGATTAAGCTGCAGGTGACATGGGTATGTGGAAGGAAACACAGAGCATCCAACTGGTTCAAGGTGACCTTTCTTTTTCTTTTTCTTCTTCTTATTAAACACCAATAGTTCAAGCAAGAAGTTAAAAATGTCAACAGAAAAGGAGGGTAAACACGGAAAAGTAAACATCCTCCAAACCTTCTCGATTTGCCTGGGATAATTAATAAGATCTTTTTCTTGTTTGATTTCAGAAGTTTTTCTGGGCATATACAACCACCTATCATATATGCTCAAATATCAGGAAATATTTTTCTGTTTCTCAAGTCCTTCCAAAAGCTTTCATTTCATCATTTTATTTTGAATAACAGATAGCTCCTTGTTCACCTTGGCTGCAGATTAGAATCCTCTGGGGAGTTTTGTTGTTCTTTTTTTTTAAACTATGGATGCTCAGGCTCCACTCCCAGAGAATCTGATGGAATTGGTCCAGAGTGTGCCTTGGGCAGTGAGGTCTTTAAAAGCTGCCCGGGTGATTCTACTTACAACCGGTTCTCAACCTGGTTCTGATTCAGTTGTTTGGGATGAGGCCAGGCAAGTGGTATTTTTTCAAAGGTGCCCAGATGGAGCTAGGGTTGAGATCACTGCTCCTTGAAACTTCCATTGTCATCATCAGCAGGGGATGCAGATAGAGGTTCTCTGATATACTTAGTATAAGGAGACAAAAACAATGAACACAGATTTTGTCATTATTTTCGAGGTTAGAAGTTTGCAATGGTAAGTAGTGGATGCTGTGAATAAGCTACTTTGAACATCCCCTTAACAGGCAATACTACTCTGCGGTAAAAGAAAAAAAATAATCTCAGTAATGATATGAGATGGGCTACTTGTGGCTTGGGATGCTAACTGTAGTGAAAGCAGCACTTATTTAGCTAAAAGTGAAGATTATCTGCTCTGGGTCACTATGTTAGATCAGTTCTCAACTTTGATTGCGGACAGAAATCATCTGGAGATCTTGTAAAAATGCAGACTCTGGTTTTGTAGGTGTGGTGTGGGACCCGAAATTCTATGACAAGCCCCTGGGGAATGTGGTCACCATTCAAATGTGGCTGTGGCGTGAGATAAGATTGGTAGAATTGTTTCATGCAATTAGGTAGTGTAACATATTTCAAATGGACTTCTTTATGTATGTGATTTAAAATGTGTATGTGATTTATAGTTATAATACAATTATATATAGAACAAGTAGACCTTGGACCACTCAACTGCATACTTAAGTTTATATATTCCACTTAGCCCAAAATGCTTTCTTGTTCATTTTTAAAATCTTTTCATTGTAAACAGAGTTTTGATTATTTGGGGTGAGGTCCTGTTACATTCTGTCCATAAGAGATAGCGCTGTAGGGATTAGAATCTAAAATCACAGTTGATCCTCTGTAAATATTGAACAATTTTCAAATGAAGTAGGAAGTAAGTTATTGAAAATATTCAAATGAAGTAGGTAGTAAGTTATTGAGAAAAATCTGGACTTATTAGCAGATGCCCTCATCTGTAAAATGGGAATAATATTAAATATGTACTTCCTAAGGTTTTTTTCCTTCAATTTTATTGAGATGCATTCACACACTATCTGAAGTAGACAATCACTGGCTTACAGTATCATCACACAGTTAATGATACAACCCCATCATTGATTTTAGAAATCTTCATTACTCCAGAAAAGAAATAAGAATAAAAAATAAAACCCAAATCCCCCCATACCCTTTATCACCCTCAATGTTGACCCATAGTACCACCAGTAACAGTAAACTTGTTACTGTTGAAGAAAGATTATTAAAATGTTGCTGTTAACTATAGTCCATAGTTTGCAATAGCTATGTTTTTTCCCACATGCCCATCTATTAATTTTTTACATTTGTAGTGGTTCATGCAAGAACTTATTTACATACTTGACTTTAAACAACTGCTTTCAATCGAATTCACCTACAATATGTTACTATTTCTTATAATCCCAAAAACGAGCTACCATCACCTCTATCCATTCCCAGACATTTAAATTCATCCTCATTAACAATTTTATACATATTAGGTAATTGCTACCCCTTCTCTAGCTTTTGTCTATCTCTAGGTACCCTATATTCCAGATTTCATTTCCCATGCATATCTTTATTTTATTACTCATTTAACTGTATATTGGATAAAGGGGGTATCAGTCACAAGGTTTTTATAATCACATGGTCACAAGATAAAAGCTATATAGTTATACAACCATTATCAAAGATCAAGGCTACTGGGTTGCAATTCAACAATTTCAGGCATTTCTTTCTTTATTCTAAAACACTAGAAGCAAAAAAGAAATATCTATATAATGATTCAGTAGTGATAATCATTTGTTAAATCCTAACTTCTCTGTTACAATGCACCCTCTCATTTGATTCATCTCTCAATATTCAGGGGGTTTGGGGAATGACCATTCTAACTCCTGCATGCTGAAAAGGGGTGTCGACACTATGGGGTAGAGAACGCAACTGGTTAATGTACAGGAGACTGGTACCTCTGTGTTTCAGAACTTATCTGGTGTGCTGGTTTGAAAGGATGTATGTCCCCTAGAAAAGCCATGTTTTAATAAAAATCCCATTTCATAAAGATAGAATAATCCCTATTCAATACTGTATGTTTGAAACTGTAATCAGATCATCTTCCTGGATGATGTGATTTAATCAAGAGTGGTTGTTAAACTCGATTAGATGATGACATGTCTCCACCCATTTGAGTGGGTCTTGATAAGTTTCTAGAGTCCTATAAAAGAGGAAACATTTTGGAGAATGAAGGAGATTTGGAGAGAGCAGAGAATGCTGCAGCACCACGAAGCAGAGAGTCCACAAGCCAGCAACCTTTGGAGATGAAGAAGGAAAACACCTCCTGGGGAGCTTCATGAAACAGGAAGCCAGGAGAGAAAGTTAGCAGATGATGCCATGTTTGCCATGTGCCCTTTTTCCAGCTGAGAGAGAAGCCCTGACTGTTCACCATGTGCCTTCTCACTTAAGAGGAAACCTCTGAACTTCATCGGCCTTCTTGAACTGACGTATCTTTCCCTGGATGAATGCCTTTGATTGGACATTTCTATAGGCTTGTTTTAATTGGGACATTTTCTTGGCCTTAGAACTGTAAACAAGCAACTTATTAAATTCCCCTTTTTAAAAAGCCATTCTGTTTCTGGTATATTGCATTCTGGCAACTAATTAGATCATCTCCCTGGAGATGTAACCCAATCAAGATTGGTTGTTAAGCTGGATTGGGGGAAATGTGTCTCCACCCATTTGGGTGGGTCTTGACTAGTTTCTGAAGTCCTATAAAAGAGGAAACATTCTGGGGAGAGAAATTCAGAGGGAGCAGAGCAGAATGACATAGCTATGAGAAGCAGAGTCCACCAGCCAGTGACTTTTGGAGATGAAGAAGTAACATGCCTCCTGGGGAGCTTCATGAAACAGGAAGCCAGGAGAAGAAGCTAGCAGACGATGCCATGTTTGCCATGTGCCCTTCTAGATGAGAGAGGAACCCTGACCATGTTCACCATGTACCTTTCCAGATGAGAGAGAAACTCTGACTGTGTTTGCCATGTGCCCTTCCACTTGAGAAAGAAACCCTGAACTTCATCGTCCTTCTTGAACCAAGGTATATTTCCATGGATGCCTTTGACTGGACATTTCTATAGACTTGTCTTAATTGGGAGATTTTCTTGGTCTTAGAACTGTAAATGAGCAACTTATTAAACTTCCCTTTTTAAAAGCCATTCTGTTTCTGGTATATTGCATCCTGGCAGCTGGCAAACTAGAACATCTGGTATAGAAACAATCTGGAGATTTTAAGTTTCTATAAAAATAAGCTTAATAAGTAAAACTTCTATAGAGTCTTAGGTAGAGCCCAGGGTATTCTTTAGGGTTTTCAGGAATATTGTTGGCTGGGATTTGGCATACCATGGCGATTTGCAATATCTGGATGAAGCTTGCATGACAGTAACCTCCAAAATGACCTCTCGACTCTATTTGAAATCTCTTAGCCACTGAAACCTTATTTTGTTTCATTTCTTTTCCCCCTTTTAGTCAAGAAGGCATTGTCAATCCCAAGGTACCAGGACCAGGCTTATTCCTAGCAGTCATGTCCCATGCTGCCAGGGAGACTTACACCCCTGGGACTGATGTTCCACTTGGAGGGGGGCAGGTAGTGAGAATATTTGAAGAGTCTGGCTCATAGAGGGAGAGAGGCCACATCTGAGCAACAAAAGAGGTTCTCTGGGAGTAATTTTTAGGCATAATTATAGATAGGCTTAGCTTTGTCATTGCAGAAATAAGTTTCATAAGGGTGTACCTCAAGATCAAGGGCTTTGTTTATTACATTGGGAGTCTGTAATGCTTGAGAGAATATCAGGAATGTCCCAGGTGGAAAAGTTTAATAGATGCATATATTTTTACAGTTCCTCCAGGGATTTTGCAAATACTTTTTTATTTTCTGCCCCAAACACTCTGAAATGTATCAGGGTTATTATATTAAGCTATACAGAATAACAAGATCTCATTCCCTACTCTAGGCTACATGTATTTAGGATATTTACATAACCTGTTCACACAAGTTAAGTTAGATAGTGTGCTACAGAAAATTTAAATTTTGGACAAAGTAAACATCTCTCCCTTTGGTCTCTCACAGAAATTGAAGATTTAAAATACAGATAATATCATCCTTTACCCTATTCTGCTTAAACTTAGTCTGAACCAGATCAGCTCCATTCATATCTCTAAAAGAGGAATGAAAAACATTCTTCTTTTTCAGCTTCTTTAACAATTACTGTGTGGAGTAATGTTGACTTTCAGTGTTGCAGAACTAACTCTGAGTCTTCAGTGTCACTCAGGTGCCCATAGTTAACAGGGAAATACAAGATTATACACAAAGAGCACAGCATCTTAGAATTTAGAAATAAGGAATAAATGTGGCTGCTCTAAGAGCTTACAATCTAGGCCCTGATATTTTCCTTTTCTAGAATTTCATAAAATTGGGATCGCAGTGTTTTTGTCTGGCTTCTTTTACTTAGCCTAACTATTTTGAGATCCATCCATATTACAGTCATTGATTTAACACTTTGCTTCTTTTCAAATAATCACATTTAGTGCTATATGTTTTCCTCTAAGTACTGCTTTGGCAGCATCCCATAAATATTGATTTAATTTTCATTCAGTTTAAAGACTTTCTAATTTCCTGCTTAACTTCTCCTTTGATTCATGGGGTATACTGAAAATGTGTTAATTTCAAAATATCTGTGCATTTTTCCAGAAAGTTCTCTGTTATTTATTTCTAATTTAAACCCATTATGGTTAGAAAAATATTTTGTGTGACTTAAAATATTTAAAACTTATTGTGAATTGTTTTGTAGCTCAGAATATGGCCTATTTTGATAAATATCCAAGATATATTTTGCTGTTGTTGAACAGAGTACTTTATAGTCATCAATTAGGTCAAGTTGGTTGAAGTATTTTTAAAATCTTCCTAATCCTTAGTGATTTTTCTGTCTACTTTTCAATCAATTATTGAGAGAGGAGTGTTGAAATCTTTGAGTCTAACTGTGAATTTTTATACCCTCTTGCAATTCTATCAGTTATTGCTTCATGTATTTTGAAGCTCCATAATTAAGCACATAAATATTTGGGATCATATGTCCTCTGGATGAATTGATCCCTTTATTATTATTAAATGATCTTATTCCCAGTAATATTCTTTGCTTTGAAATCTACTTTCTCTGATATCAACAAAGACATTCAAGCTTTCTTTGATGGGTGTTAAAATAGTATATCTTTTTCCATCCTTTTACATTTAACTTATTTTATTTTATTTAAAAGGCATTTCTTGTAGGCAGCATATATTTGAGTGTTGCCTCTCTGTCCAATGTGACAACTTCTGGATTTTAATTGGAATATTTAAACCATTTATATTTAATGTGATTATTGATATGGTTATAATTAAATTTGTCATTTTTCTATTTGCTTTCTATTCATCCCAACTGTTCTTTGTTCCCCTTTCCTATTCTAACTTTTCTTTGAGTTAATTGAATGTTTTATATAATTTTAGTGTATCTTCTTTATTTTTATCCATTAATGATGGATCTTTGTTTTCTTATTTTGTGGTTGCTGTATTATAGAATACATGTTTAACTTATCATACTACACTTTCAAGTACTATAATACCACTTTATATATAGTGTTAAAACTTTATAATAGTCAACTTCCATTTCTCCCCTCCCGAATTTTGAGGTGATGTTGTGATATGTTTTAGTTATATATACATATATATACGCATATATATATGCTATAAACCATATACATGTACACGTGTTTTTGTTTTTTTTGTTTGTTTTTACATGGGCAGGCACCAGGAATCGAACCCGGGTCCTCTGGCATGGCAGGCGAGCACTCTGCCTGCTGAGCCACCATGGCCCGCCCCATGTACACGTTTTAAACACTGCGTTCTTATTAATTGAGTTAAACTGTCAAATTCTTTTGTTTTCTTTGTATGCTGTATGGCTAGGGTCACATTTCACTGTTTTTCCATATGAAGATCCCCTTATTGCAGCACCATTTGTTGAATTTTTTTTGTTTGGTTTTTTGTTTGTTTGTTTGCTTGCTTGCCTGTTTGCTTGGGAAGTGCATGGGGGTCCCCCACATGGCAGGCGAGAATTCTACTACTGAACTGTCCTCACACTCCCTTCAGTTCTCTTTTAAGGAGATTTAAACAATAAGAAAAATATCTTATATATTTAGCCATGTAATTACCATTTCCAGTATTCTCATTTCCTATGTATAGATTTATATTCCTATCTGGCATCATTTTCCTTTTGTCTGGAGGACTTCCTTAAATTTATCTTGCAGTACAGGAATCCTGTTGAAGAATTCTTTCTTTTTGTCTGAACATGTCTTCATTTTACCTTCCTTTTTAAAACATAATATCAGTGGTTTTAGAATTTTTAAAAATTTAGAATTTTTTAATGATATTTCTCCACTGACTTCTCACTTTCATTGTTTCCAACATGAAATAACCTGATATCCTTACCTTTGTTCCTTTATGCATGTCTTTTATCTTTGCTTTTACAAATTTCTTTTTTATCACTGGTTTTGAACAATTTGATCACAAGGTGCCTTCATGTAGTTTTCTTCATATTTATTGGGATTTGTTGAGCTTCTTGGATATGTGGGTAAATAGTTTTCATCAAATTTTGAAATTTTTCAACCGTTTAAAAAAAATTGTGTCTCCTCATGTCTTTTGCTCTTGATTACACACATATTAGGTCATTTGCTCCATAGCTCTCTAATGCTCTGTTTATTATTATTTTTTATTTGTTTCTCTGTATTTCATTTTAGATCATTTGTATTGTTATGTCTACAAGATAACTAATATTTTTCTTTGGCAATGATCAATCTGTCATAAATCCCAACCACTACTTTTAAAATATCATTTTGTAGTTTTCATTTCTAGCTTTTGATCTTTTTTATGTCTTCTACGCTTCTACTGAACTTCGAACATCAATTATAATGATTTATTTCATGGACTTATCTGTTAATTCTAACACCTGTGTCCTGTTCAAGGTATTTTCAATTTATTTTTTTCCTCTTTTATCTGTCCTATTTCTGCTTTCTTTCATGCATAGATTTTTTTATGTGCATAGATTTTTAAATTGGATTTGAGACATTTTGAATTTTACCTTGTTGGATGGTGAATATTTTTGTTTGCTTATAAAGATTCTTGTGCTTTGTTATAGGAGAGTTACTTAGAGACAGTTTGATATTTTCAGATCTGCTTTTAAGATCTATTAGGCTGGAGCAGTCTCAATCTTCAGATAATTATTTCCTATCACTGAGGCAAGAGGGTTCTGTGTACTCTATCCAATGTCTCAGAAGTTTCCATTCTGTCTTGGGGAAATAGGGTTTATCTCAGCCCTGTGTGAGTACCTGGTATTATCTTTAATCGTCTAGGTGCTTCCTTCAGCCTCAGGTAGTTTCCTCACATGTATAAACTGATTTGTTTACATCTGAATGTTTGTAATGGAACCCTCTGCAAGTCTCCCAAGTTTTCACTTTGTGCAGTTCTTTCCTTTCCAATACTCTATGCTGTGAACTCTGGCTACCTTGTTCTCCCTAGGCTCTCATCTCTGTCTACCCAACTGAGGGAGGCTGACAGGCTTCACTTACGTTTCCCCAGGCACCGGGGCCTGAGAAGTCTCTCGAGGCAGTAAGCAGGGGTAATTGTAGGTTTCACTTTGTTTCCTACTTCAGTGGTCCCTGTCCTTTTTTGCCTAATACTAATATTTTGAAAAGTATTATTTCATATATTATGTCTGTTTGGGGTTATTTGGGCAGATTTCTCTTTTATTCTATCTTGCTTGGGAATTAAACTAGGATGTGTGCTTAATGTGCTCATTCTTCATGCTTGTTTTCTACATCATTAAATAATTACAAATATTCATGTGCACACATACAGACACAGACACAGATAAATAAATGCATGTATAATTATGCCATTGTTTTACAAAAAGTGAACCATGAACATATACTGCATCTACTTTTCTCACCCAATACTACCTGAAAAGATCTCTCCCCTTCATCAGGTAAAACTCATTAAATCCTTTTAATGGCCATATACTGTTCCATGATGTGGCTATGATACATTTTTTCCCACCAACCTTCTACTGATAGTCCGTCGATTTCTAATTGTTGATACTTTAAGCAATTAAGTAATAAATACCTTTGTACAGAATTTATTTAATCCAAGTTAACTTTAATGAATTGAGCTAGGAGGGAGTAACTGGAAATAAGATTGATGGCAATCAAGATGCTATTCTTTTGACACTTTTAAACAAAAAGGGGTCATAATAATGTTGATGATGATAATAATCCTAAGCATTTATTAAACTTGTATTCAAGTGCTTTACATGTATTAACACATTTAATCTTAACCAGCATCTTTTGAGCTAAACCACTTTATTGTCTTTATTTACAGAAGAGGAAACTGAGTCAGAAAGATGTTAAACCATTTAGCCAAAGTCACTCAACTTTGAAGCCAGTCTAGCTGCAGAGCTTGAAGCTAGTAGCATTTATACTTTAGTGTGTACTGCAACTTGCTTGATTTTACTAAATAATATATCTTGCTCATCTTCTCATACCATCACTAACAGATTTATGTCCTATTTTCAGCTATATTTATATTTTATTTATTTTTTTATAAACAAACACTTCTTCTCATCTCCCTCAGCTATATTGTTTTAATGCATCAGAATGTCTTTCAATGGTCTTCTATTGATGGACATTTAGCTTTTTTCCAGTGTTCTGCCATGATAAACAATTTTGCAAAGGACATCTTTGGATATTTGTATATTAGATTATCATTGAGAAGTTGTACAAGTGTAACTGAAGAATAAATTCCTAGCAGTACAGTTTCTTCATCAAAGGGCTTGCACCTTTACATTTTTGACAGGTGCCACCTCCACCCTCACCCATAAAAATTAAATAATTTTATAAACTTAAGCCTTCAACAACAGTGAAGTGAGAGTAGGAGGGTGATTTTAAAGGAGGCTCTGGACATGATTCATGTTATTTCAAAATGACAGTTTATTGCTTGCCTTTTTCTACCCAATTTCTTCCCTTCATATTTCAGTATGAAACAGAAAAATTCAACAATCCTCTTCCAATTTTAAAACTCCAAATAAATCACTAGAATTTTCTTTTTAGAGGCATTGCCTTAATTATCTGGATGTGGCAATTTTATCAACTGGGGACCCGATTCAGGCTGTTGGCTTCTCCAGGTGTTCAATCAAAGTGGGAAAATGAGAACATTTCCAATTGCTTTCTGCAGGGCAGAGGTAGTAAGAGTCTAAGAAAGTGACAGTTTTCCGTTTCTATGCATCTGAAATAGAACCCAAAAGAAACTGAGCTCAGAGCTCTGATCTCAAAGTCAGACATTTGGAATGGAAATCCATACGTCTTGGTTCAAAGCTGTCAGAGTTCCAGTTCGGCCTTCTTTTCCTTACATTTCCCCCTTTGCTTGGTAAATGAGGAATAAACAACATGCCTCCATACCCAACTCACAACTAGTGGTTACAAATTCTTCTCTTTTTCCTACTTTCTAATGACTTCATTGGTGGTATTGTTTGTTTCTTGAAAAAAAATTATTTTCCCTTCTTCAAAACAGTTGAGGATTGGATGATTATATGAATAATAACTCTAAGTTTACAAATTCCTGAATAGAAATAATAAAGGTGGCCAATAACCATAGAATTGAACATATTTGCCCAGGGAGACACTTGATAGGGAAAATTTGCAATTATAGTCAGCAAATGGCCCCTTCCCAACAGAATGCCTTTGTTAAAAGCACAACAAAAATAATTTTGGGGAAAATAAAAAGGCATAATCTGTGAAATGCTGAATGTACATGACACCACATGCCCTAATTAAATGGACTACTACAGAAGATTTTTTCCTAAAATACTCAGTAAAATGAGCCTCATTATGATGGTTTTGGGGGAAGAGGAGCCTGTTTGTTTTAGAGGTGCGAATTCCAGACAGTACAACATTAAAAGAAAGATTTAAAAGCAAAAGAGGTTACTGTGTAGAGCAGATAAATGAGGTGTAAGCGCATTTAGTGCTAAAGATAATTTTTTCACAACAACAAAATCTGGTATTACACATGAAGTTAAACATTTTTCCCCCCCATAGTGAAGATATTATGCTTATATTTCATGTGGGCCATCTAAATTTCTTGATATGAATCAATAATATTGGAAGACTTACTATTTAGCAGTCTAAAAGTTTCAAAGTGGATATATAAACCTAGTCACTGGATTGAAAAATATGGAGCTAATTTTCTAGCTATGTTAATGAGTAAAGTAGATAATTGCTCTGTTGCTTTCAATTAGTTCATCCGTCCATCCATCTGCCCATTAAAATATTTACTGAAAGCCTGCTGTGTGCTCAGCACTGTACAGGAGCTGGAGATTTATTAAGGAACAAACTATACAAGATACTGTTCATAAGGAGCTTACATTTTAGTGGAGGTTGGGATGGAAAGAGACAATGATCAACTAAATCACTATATAATACATCGATAAAAATGAATGCCAAGAATAAAGATAAAGCCTGATAAGGGGATATAGTGTGATGGATGTGTGTATGTGTGTGTACTATTTCAACACAAACAGGATACTGTTATGTTAGGGAGAAAACCCTGAGGCAGTTGGGTTTGGGTGGGGAGAGGTAGTACCAAGGTCCTGAGGTTGGAATGGACTTAGGCCAACCAGGAATAATGAAGAAGTCAGTTTGAGGCAGAATTTTCAAGGATGAGAGCAATAGGAATCAAAAGCAGAGAAGTAGCTACGGGCAAGTTTATGCATTCACGACCTTGCAAGCAATGGCAAGGACTGTGGAACCTAAAGGGGTGAGAAGCCAGTAGAAGTTTTCAGCATTTCAGTGGTTTGATCTGACTTATATTTTAAAATAGTCACATCTGGCACTCTTAAAAGCAATGGTAATATCCTAGACTTTGATTGGTAGTAACATAACTGCATATGTTTGTCAAAATGCCTAGAAATGTATATTCACAAAGGGTAAATTTTCCTGAATGTGAACTACAGCTCAATAAACCTGACTTTTAAAATCCTCTTTATAACTGCTTTGTAGATGGTAGAAGGGTCAGAGTAAAAGCAGAGACTAATTAGGAAGGATAAGGTACAGTTGAGGTAAGATACAATGATTTGAACTAGGTTGATAGAGGATTTAGTGAGAAATTGCTGGGATTTGAGTCTATTTCTAAAGTGAAACCATTGGGATTTTGTTATAGATTATACATGAATTCTCTTCTCATTCCCCACTCTTCCAAATCTGAGCAAATGCCACCACTATCCACCAGTTACCTAAGCTAATACCTGGCAGCCACCTTTCACACAACTCTCTTTCTTATTCCTCATTGCCTAATTACCAAGTCCTGGGGACTTTTCCTTACTAACTAATCTTAACCCATTCTAACTGAACCTGGTCCATATCCAAATATTTCTTGCCAATACAATGCAGTAGCTTTTCTTCTGATTTATGATTTATGATCCTACTCTGTTTAAATCCATTCTCTGCACAGAAATTAGGGTAATCATTTTGCAATCTTTATTTAACAAATATTTATTGAATGCCCACCATTTGTCTGGCTAATTTAGAAACTGGCTGTCTATTAGGAAACAGAAGAAACCAAAGTCTTTATATGAGCCTGTTTTAGTAGGTTTACGGATTAAAATACTTAAAGACCTATTCTAACCCTTACAAAATGAACAATTGGTTTAAATATTTTCCTGCCAAGAGACCGTGGATTGATGAGCATACCAATGCAAGCACAGAAGTTATTTTAAAAAATCTATGCATTGTTTTTTTGGGGGGTGGACTGAAAATTAAGTTTCATGATTTATAGGCAATGTTGCCTTCTTATCTTTGGAACTGTTTCACACATGACAGGCATTAAAACAAGAAGTGAAATGAAACAAACTTAGAAACAGACCTTGGAATTGCTGTCATCAAGTAGGAAACCAAGTTTCAAAAAGATGAAAGCATATTCATTCATACTTCGCTCAAAAACTATTTATTGTTCATATCACTTTTTTACAATTTGGTTTTGCATGTATGATTTATAAAGTATGTAATATATTAGTACAATATGTATATAATTTATAAATTTAAAATGGGGTGGTGCGATGGTGGCTCAGCAGGCAGAATTCTTGCCTGCCATTGGGAGACCTAGGTTTGATTCCCGGTGCCTTCCCATGCAAAAAAAAAAAAAAAAAAAGATTGCCTTGTATTAGGGGTGCAGGACCAAAATTTTTTCTTGATGGCATATACAATTGAGAGTGTTTATAGATTACTAAGTTAAATCTCTGGTGCTATGGAAACCTAATGTTACCTTTTCCAGGTGTTTATTTTCTAAAATAAAATGGGTGTATTTTCCATCCCTTTGCATTTTTACATTTATAAACCATCTGTCGACGCTGCTGGAAAGCTGGGGTGATACAGCTGAGTTTAGAAATCCAGGCGAACCAGCCAAGCTACCTGTCAGAAGCTACAGGTTCTAAATTGTTCCAAATGCCAATGGAGCTAAAGTTCTCTTTGTGAAAAGCAGCCACTTTCATCTCAGCCTTATGCTATAATTAGTGGGTTTCTTAATTACACAGTGCTAGAAGAGGTTTGTGCTGGGGAAGGGTGGCAGTGAAAATGCTGCTGCAGTTGCAGATTCTAGGTGGGCAGATTTTCTCAGTGAACTCCAAGTTCACTCCATATGCAGCACAAATGCTTTTGGATAAAAGAGGGTGTTCATTTGAAGGTACCCACACTTATTTAGAAAAGAAAAGAAAGGACTTCATATACTCCAGCTCATGATGGCTTAATTTGATTTTTAAATGGAGTGTGATAGTAAAGTATGATTTTGATTTGTTTGGTGGAAAACCTGAGTTCACCCCCCTCACCCCCCCCCCCCTTCATCCTGAAAGGAGTTGCTTGCCTAAGTCAGATCAGACACCATTTATCAAGTGCCTTCTAGGAGCCTGGCACGTGCTGAATACTTCATGTGCACCAATTCCTTTCTTCTTACTCTAGTCTGCCTTTGTTGAGTGAGGAAGCTGAAATTCTGAGGTTGTGTTAACTGTTAGTGACAAGTCAAACAGAGCTAAACAGTGGCTCTAGTGCTGTCTGCTGAATGATGAATCTGTGTGGTCACCACACTGCTTTGTATGATACTTTAATTTGATGGTGATGTATATACACAAGCTGATGTCAGAGCTAATTTTTGGAGGACAAGAGTTGGCCACTTTGAGAGACTGTATCAAGGAAGAAGGAGAGGAGAGTTGAGGTAGCTAACAATGGGGTGGGGGGGCACCTTGGGAATGGAACAGAGGAATTCCATTCCATTTCTAATGACTGCTGGGTAAAGGGACTCCTCTTCCTTGCCACCCTCTGACATCTTCAATAAAATGCACGTTTCTTGTTAAACATTGTGAGCTGGATCTCTTTGTAGAGACAGAGTTTAAATGTTGAGCCATGAGACTAATTTGGCTTGGGGCAGAAATGGAAGGTGCCCAGATGCTCTCTGTTATGTTTTGCATCCTCTGCTTTAGAAACAGGGCTATCAAAGTCCTGACTACCATGTCAGGGTTGGGAACAGGAGAGCTCTGGCTAAGACAGCCTGATTTTTTTTTTTTTTTTTTTTTGCTGCCTGATTTTTGAAGGACCAGGAAGAGGTTAACCCTTGAGATGCTTTGCTTCTTTTAGAACCAGGGCCTGTGACAAACGTGAAGCTTCTTTCTGTAATTCGGTAAAGGTGTGAAAAGAGAAACACCCTGTCTCTGCTTGCGTGAATTTCCATTGCCCATCTATAGAATTTATGGCTTTTTGAGGAAGGGCAAAGTCTTGCAGTGGGAGGAAACTCATTAGTGGTATCACTCTCAGGGTTTAGGATTTTATGACCTTGAGGCACATAAATCTGGGAAATGGCCTCAGTGAGCTGTCCAATGCATTGATAAATAGACGCAACACCATAAACCAGGATCTGTAACCCATGGAGTCTCCTTCTCGTGTGGGAGACTGAGCCATGCATCTTCCCTGTGTCCCAGATCCTTAGATTATCCAGAGCTGCAAGAACGAGGTTATCAGTTCATTAATTCACTTACATGTCCCCGTTCTTCCACACTTCCTCATCCATCCCTGCAATCTCAGCTATTAATATCATCCAAGCTAATTTTCAGAGCTGCGTCAAAAGAATTGGTATTTAATGGATGGTCATCTCGATCTTGGCCACAGCACTTCTAAGTAGAAAGTAGTGTCCATCAATTTGGGGTGTCAAGAATTTCTTCTCTTAAGAGCAGTCCTTTTTTTTTTCCATAACATATAGCTCCTCTGACAGCTTAAGAGTGCTGAATTAGGATGTGTATTCTGCAGACATGAGAGGAAGAAATAGTAATGAAACACAATTATACTCAATCCTATAACTTTTGCCTGCCTTGAAGAAATTTAGCTGCTCACTCCTAAGATTAGATATTTGATATAGCACCATTTTCAGGTTAACCAACAAAGTCTTTTTTTTTTTTCTGAAAAGTTTCTAATTTCTGTGAAGAACTCTGAAGTCTGAGCTTTTCTCCTGCTTGTAAACTAATAGTTTCCTAGCTGTTGGCAGATTACACAAGATTCTGGGGTCAGAGACAAAGGACTTTTACTCACAACAGAGCAGACTGTATGAGGTTTATGTTTGCATCTATTCTGCTTGCTCTACAAGTCCCAAGGGGCAAAGCAGAGCAGCCCAGCGACTGTTGCATAACCGAATATTCCCAAATTAGAAAATCCTAATCTTTTAAAGGGGGCTCCTAGCAAACCTGTCCAAATTTTGCCCAAAGGGAGACATTACCTTCAATAAACTTGTCAAGAAACAACGCTGCCCTCTCTGTCCCAGAGGGAGATGTTAACACCATCTTCCAAGACCACTTGCTATATAAACATTCTTGAAAAGATAACCTGCAACAAAAACTGCCACAAGATATGCAGAAATGCAAGAAACCTATGGAGAATTGTCTCCCAGCAATTTTAGAAAGGAATTTGGCATGACTTAGTTATTTACTAATATTTACCTCCATGTCCAATGACAGATATTTTGGAATAAAAACAAATGTAAAAACATCCTCATTGTTCAGATGCTAAAACAAACAAACAACAACACACAGTAATGTGAAATTTTGCCTAAAGAGTACAATCTGGAAAAATATACTGTCATTATATTTAATTTCCCTTCAATTAAAATCTGATTTATTTCAAGAAAATGCCCTATTTATTTTTAATTACAGTATGCTCTGCCAGTAACTGTATTTAATCCTGGTAGCAAGACCATTAAAGGACTGTCTTATACATTGTTAAATAAGACAACTCATAATTTCCTATAATTTGAGAGGAATTCAGAGAAATGAAAATAATGGGATATTTTATCTTCAAAAAGTAGAGGTTTATCTGAGACATGTCTATTTGAATTGCTTTCTCTTTTTTTGTGAACTGCTGCTTCGTTTTTACAAAAGAAAAAGAAACATTTCGTGAAGAGAGTAATAAAAGGCCTCACTTCACTATCTTTCCACTTAAGATTTATCTCCTTTCCTTTTTCCATATTGGCTATTGTAATTATATAATTCTTTCAGACTGATCAGCTTAGCATACAAGAAGCACCAGTTCTCTTAAGTGTCCCTTGAACTTTATTCATATAATTATGATGCTCGCTCTCTCTCTTCTTTTTTTTTTGAGATGGCAAGCTCCAGGAATCGAACCTACGTTTCCAGCGTGACCGGGGGAATTCTGCCACTGAGCCACTGTTGCACCGCCCTCTCTTTATTTGTTAATGGCATTAAATTAATCTCAGTGTTTATTTGGGGGTTCTATGACATGTATTGTGGTTACCTGTGCAAAAATTTAAGAAAATATGTCACTTAATAAATCTCACAATTATTTTTATCAGCATTTTGTATCCTTTCTGAAGGATAAAAATGTATGACCCCACGTGTTACATTTAAGCACTAACCAAGTAGTTTGCTTTATGTCCTGAAACTCATCAACAAGGTTTCCTCCTCTTGATGTATTTTTCTTTCTATGGAGGTTTCAGAGAAACAAGAGAAAACAAATCTTTGAAAGTACACACTGTGATTTTCTTTTCAATATATATTAATTGGGGATATTTGGTGACAATTTAACAGCCAGCTTAAAAGGCATCTGACAAAATATTTGCAGGGAAAAATTTACTCAGAAACACAATAATAAGTAATCACAGGATCAAGAGTTGCAAACCACCAAGATTTCAGGCAAAGTTGCCATCGAGTTCCTGGTGCCTCTACATGTATCAGACCTTGGACTGGGGGGGGGTGGGGTGCACTCTCTTCACCCCCACCCCAGTTTTGCTTTCCATATCTTTTTTTTTATAACACTGACATTTTCTGAATTTTATCATTTTTACAAAACAAAACAAAAGCAGGTATCAAAAACCCCTCACTGCCCCAGAGGGAGATATTAACACCATCTTCCAAGACCACTTGCTATATAAACATCCTTGAAAAGATAACCTGCAACAAAAAGCAGGTATCAAAAAACAGCAAAGAGTTCATAGAATTTCTGCACCATTCTTTTCATAAATCAATGATTATGAAACTGGTGTCCAGTCTAAATACTAAATACAGGCTGATTTCCTTCCTGGTCACATGCATATGGGTGGGCTTGTTTGGGACCTGGTCATTTTCTTGAAAATTGATTTAGTTTGTCTAATAAAGTAAACGCTTTTTGCTGTGTGGCATATTCTTCTTTTTTTTTTTTTTTAAAAACACTGAGATAAAATATGGAATGTATACTGGATCTGAATATTTGGATCTGAATCAAAACTTTTTGAGATCCCAATTATCTTGAAGAACACTGAAGACACAGGGCATATTAAATACTAATTGTACACCCCATAATGTCTAAGGCAGTTTCTATATTTCTAAAGAAAACAGAATTTCGTTTAGAGGCTGCCCAGAGGTTGAACTACATTATAGTTTCCACATCCTTTTTGATTTGGATTACGTTCCCAATTAGGGCCATATTACTGGGACAAAAGTTTTATGCTTATGCCAAACAGGCTCTGATATTTTATAGATAAATTTGTATAAAGCAACTCCTTGCTCTGGACCCTGGGTAACCACAAAGAAATTGAGAAGCCATGATTATTGGATGCTGAGAAGAAAGCATACTTGAAAACTCAGTGCCTAGATAATCTGGAGGTGAGCAGAAACAAAGCTGTAACTTGGTAGT
The DNA here is from genome assembly GCF_023851605.1 of Tamandua tetradactyla. Lineage (NCBI taxonomy): Eukaryota > Metazoa > Chordata > Mammalia > Pilosa > Myrmecophagidae > Tamandua > Tamandua tetradactyla. The sequence continues at coordinate 31,329,509 of NC_135327.1, read as the reverse complement.
GGTGTTCACCAACCAGAAGTTCCAGGAACACAATTGCTTAAATAAGGGAAGTATGGTCCAGTTTTGCAATGTTACTAGCTGCCAGTCTTTCAAACATTTTTTTTTTTCCGCATGGGCAGGCACAGGGAATCCAATCCTGGTCTCCCACATGGCAGGCAAGAACTCTGCCTGCTGAGTCATCGTGGCTGGCCCTCAAACACACTTTTTACAAAGATCACTGTTGACTAGCAATGAGTTAGGAAACAGGCCTCAAATTTTGACCACATCTCTCAGGATTAATCCAGAACAAAGCAAAACAAAACTCAGCCAACAGGGATTAAAAATTGCACAAACGTGAATGTAAATTATACTATATACAGACTGGTATTAACATCGATGAAATAGCTTTTGAGAGCATGAAACACTCCTGCAGAAACAAAATTTCCTCTCTATTATCCAATTTTCATTAAAAGGAAAACATACATAATTTTCTTCTTTACAGATATGTAAAAAGAAGCAAGAAAGCAGAGCCGAGGCCAACAGTCGCTACCCAACGGGCAGCGGTAGCATTTGGTTGTTTTGGTCTCTGTACCAGCAACTCCCGCTCCTGTGGCTGATATCCAGTTCTTACAGGACCACACGGTTTTCCCTGTAGTCAAGACTCCAGGGATGGACCCTCTTCCTCCACCTTCAAGGGCCATTTTATGCCACTACAATCACACAGCGCTGCTATTGTCCGAGGGGCTTTCTGAGCCTTTATAAATATCCTTCATGAGTAGAGCCGATATTCCTGTCCAGAGATTGGACTGCCTTCTCAATAACGCTAGCTTTAAAAGAAAGAAGCACGTTCAACAACACGCCTGCCCGATCCTTCACCACCTGGCTCTCGGTGTAGCTGGGGGGATTTTCGTAGGGCCGGGCCTAGTTACAGCCTCCTCTCTCCTTGTCCCCAGTCTTGTTCTCATCGCATCTAGCCACATCCACCTTCCGGAACCGGCTGCGACACCGTATTCTTTGACATTCCCTATCTGGACTGAGGAGGGCAAAGGCGTCGTCTTTGTGGTTCCTCAGGCCCTGTGTCACCTCAGCAGCGGCAGCCCAGCAGGCCTCGGCAGCCTGACGCCTTCACTTCCTTCTTCCGCTCTGGCTGAGGCGCTTCCGGGCCTGCGCACAGGCCCCGCTCCTTCCCGCTCGGGTGCCTTCCTGCGTTTCCTTACTCCTTGAGTGCTGCAGTTGAGAATTCTGAGTTTTGATGAGCCAGAGCACCAGCCATATACACTCAAGATCGAATAATAATTGTAATTATTACCACCATTACTAGGATCCTATTGTATAGAAAAATGATAGACATGCATTTTTTACTATTTTTATATAGCTCCTGTTGCTTTCTTGAGGGTTTTTTTTTTTATATAAAGAAAAGGCTGAAGATTTTCTTTCTTTCTTTTTCTTTTTTTTAAGATGTCACTTCTTGCTTTGTTCCATACTACAGCTTTTGGGTAGGGACCTCCAAAATGCCATTAACAAGAGTAATAGTGAAACCAGATACACTGTGTGTCCATCTCCCCCTCTCCCCGAAAATAATCAAATCGCCTTGTCTAAAGTAAGGTGATGATATTGTGTTCATGCCTGTTATCCTTTCTCCCTGCCTAGGTGGGCAACCTTCCAGGAAGAAACAAATCCAAAACATAAACATTGTCAATGGTGGCTGGTGTACAGCCACTGGCTCGGCTATATTCTTGGCACATAAGCTGGATGTGAAAACAACATCAGAAAAGACAGTCCAGGTCCTGTGAGTCATTTTCCTGATTGATCTAATTTACCTTGAAGGTTAATGTATTCTAAACTAACTCAGAGGTTAATAACCACTTAAAGATATATGAAAGACATTTCGCTGTATGTGAGCAGTGTGTCAGAACCTCGTTTATTGCCTCTTCAATGACTTTGGGAGTTATTTGATGAGATTTAAAGGGGAATTTGATTGTAAGATATGGAGAGTGACAGGTGCAATGCATAAAGGGCTTTGGAATTTATTCTTGTTAATAACAAAAACAAGCATGTAATTTGATGTTCAGTAATGTGATCTTCAGAAACAAATATTTATTTTTAAGGTGGAAATTATATTTATCTACTGAATGAGATAATTGGATATGCTGTTTTGCCAAAAGGGAAAGATAGTTTTTAGACTAAAATGTGATATCCGTGTTCTTATTTCACCCCATTTAATCTATTTAATCACAACAAGAAACCGATTGTTGAGTAATGCCTTCACATGGGCATCTAAAATAGAGGTTTCTAGAGTGTTTCCCTCTCTTGTTTTTAGCCATTTGAAACACATTCCTGGTCTGATACGGGGACCTCGTTTGGGCATGCTTAAAGATAGAGCGTCAATCCCAATGAATGGCATATTCACCCCCAGCTTTCTTTTCCACTTCCCCTTCTAGAATTTTCCCTTAACTTTTATTTCCCTTCTTTTTCTTGATTCTCTCTCTCTTTTTTCTTTTAATTTAACTCTACTTCCAGTTCCCAGGTTCAAAGTGAACACTGGTATATGGGTAAATGAGATTCCAGTAGTGAGGATAAGAGTGATTGTGGAGTGCTGTTAGGAATTATAGATATTGGCGTGTAATAGAATGAAAGACCCACCTCCATTCTGTTTCCCTCACTTCCCCTTTGAGCTGTAATCTGTAGCCATTTAATAGAAAATAGTTAAATTTAGGCTTTTGGACAATCTTCATCATCTTTGTCGTTGTAGTTGTCATCACCTCCATATCACTGTGCATGAGGTATTTACTAAAGATCATCTCTGTATTATCTCCTTTATTACATACATTACTCCCATGGGGAAAGCGACCTTATTATCTCCTATTTTACAGACAGAGGAGCTGACTTTTCCTGTTTTCCTGCAATTTTAGCTAAGATCCAAACTGAAAACAAGAGGTCTACATATTCTTTCCCAATCCAAACAAGTGAGTTCTTCAAGAAGATCATTGAGAGCATGGGGCACCTATAAGAAAAAGAGCCCGTTATCTTGTACCTGTGTAGAGCAAAGTTAGGCAGCAAACTTTTGGTTTTCCGTCTTTGCTTACCTGAAGAAGATACTAAAAGGACTGAACAAAACTTAGTTGGGGCTAAGACTGGAGGTGGCACTGCACTTCTACTGAATGATGTAGCAGAAATGTGGGTGTTTCCTATAAGTCCCATAAGTAATAAGGAAACTGGACCTGCACTTTCCTACTGATATCAATTCCTGATCATCATCCACTGGACAAAGAAGTTCTGGAAAGTGGGAAGTAGAACAGGTACTGTGGGAAGACTCTATGGAGTTCTGCAAAGCCCCATGACCCATAAGAGGCAGCATTTGGATATTGCCACCTGGAAAGCATTGATGGCCAGTCAAGGAGAGACAGAGGCAGCTGCAAACACCAAAGGGAGAATGGCTACTCTACTGGTTAAGTCAGGAGATATTGCTCTTCTTCCCAATCTTTGTCCTGACCCAACGCCAGATATGCCACAGTCAAGAAGGGGGAGACAGGAGACATATGAAATGTGCTATCCATACCCTCCTCCCTCCTCTAAGCGTCTCTATCCACAAGCTTAGCATGACTAGGGGAGGTGAGCTGAATATGAGATAGAAGTTTTAAAATGTACTGGGCCAAGATTTAGTTGCCAAAATGGACCAAAATTTTTTGAATCTGCCTCAAATTATTTAAAGTATTGAAAAGAGATGCCTACCACTTACAGAAAAGGAGTGATTGTGTACAAAATTTTTTTTCAAGTTTATTACCCACCCCCAAAGAGGTGACTCCACCATAAATTATTCATTAAGCTATTAGCAATGTAGAAATCTGCACATATGTAAAGACATTTTACTTCTCAACTATGGTGATACCTGTCTAGGGGGCAGTATGTGCCAGTTTGCTAAATGTGTCTTTGACACAATATATAATATATGCAATGTGCATCTGAATTATGAAACATAACTTGACCTCACCACCAAAATTAAGCAGTGTAACTCTATGTATATCAGTAAGCTTCTTGTGTTTTCTTTTATTTCATTTCCCTTCTCTCCCCCCTGAGATATTTACTATTCTGAATTTTATGTAGATTATTTCTTTGGTTTTTAAAAATCACTATTTTGTTTGCTGAGGAAAAGAGGTCTCCAGTTCACATTTCTTTCTATGGAGCATAAACCTCTTGTACTGGAATATAGGATATATTCCATCCAGAATGTTAGATTTTATCAGCCTTTTCACCATGCCCACAGTGTAGCTTGTTGCCTGCCACAAAGTAGGTGCAAAGAAAATATTTGATGAATCTCCAAGTGTAGGAAGTAAACGATAATGATGAAGACCAAAGTAACCCTTGCCTTGATGGAATATATTCTATGTGTCCAGTCGTGGCTTTCTCTTTCTATTCCTCACAAATATTCTGCAAGGTAGTTTATTATTGCCATTTTACAGATGAAACCAAATCAAAGAGTAGTGCATTCACCACTCGAAGACACACAGCTAGTAAATGGCTGGATCAGGGGTTGAACCCAGGTTATTTCAGATATCAAAGGTTGTTTTCTTTGCACTATCCTAACTTCACAGGATAATAGACGTCCACGCAGTCTGTTGACTGACATAAGTGTGGCTTATGATTCCTGGCCCTGCCTTCCTGCAGAACACAAGGCTTTCTATTGCTATGTCTACACTGTCGTAAACTTTATTTTAATTGGTAACTACTGAAAAAATGGTTTAAAGGAAAAATTGCCTTAGGAGGTTGAAGCTGGTTATTTATCTGCAGTCTTCGTGGCATAAACATTGAATATACAATAGGATTTATACTAAAAAAGTGATTTATCCCCACAAGTTATTGATTCATTCATGAGTCAGGAATGGCAGAACTGAGGAGATATGATTGATTTAGAAGATTTCAATAAAGAATGGAAATAAGATGCCTCCATTGTTGGGCCCATTTTATGTTCCTTTGTTGACACACTGAACCCAGATAAATGTCACAATTAAATCAATAACCAGATGTGGGTACCACACCCCAGCCAGTTGTTTAGAAAGCATGCTTAATTGTCAACAAGAATATCTTATCATTGATAAGATCCTTTAAATTGTACTTGTCACCAGAAAAGTGTTCTTAAAAAATGCTACAAGGCTTCATATCACTTCTTTCGTAATGAATTATGACCTCAATTTCTTTCAAGCTTGAATCTTTTTAATTGGAAGATTTTGCTGCATGGCTTTTAACATCTTCAGCATATTCTAATATCTTGCTTCATCTTAAATCTTTGCATATATATGTGTATACACACACACATTATATATATCTGATAGGTGAATACAAATATTAATTGTGGGAAATTTATTTTGCTGTTTTTTTTAATTCTTTTTTCTTTTTACAATTATTGTAGTAGTTGAATGGCTTAACTTGGTGTGAATTACTTAAGAAATAAAAGTTCTATCCCATGGAAGCTACGTACATTTATTTTAAGGAAGTATATTGATATACTGGTTTGAGTCCTGCTATATACACCAGAAAAGCCATGTTCTTTTTTAGGAAAAGGTTGAGAAATCTTCACAAACCTACAGTCCATCCATAGTATAAAATCACTGGCTCACAATATCATCACATAGTTGTGTATTCATCACCATCATCATTTTTGGAATATTTGTATCATTCCAGAAAAATAAATAAAAATTAAAAACTCACACATCCCATATCCCTTATCCATCCTTCTCACTGACCACTAGTATTTCAATCTACCTATCTTTTTTTTTTTTGCATGGGCAGGCACTAGAAATTGAACCTGGATCTCTGGCATGGCAGGCGAGAACTGCCTAGTGAGCCATCGTGGCCTGCCATACCCATTTTTGTTTTAATCCATATCCCCTCCTATTATTTATTTATCTATTTTTCCTTATTATTATTATTTTTTTACTCATCTATCCATATCCTGGATAAAAGGAACATCAGACACAAGGTTTTTACAATCGCATGGTTACACTGTAAAAGCTACATAGTTAAACAATCGTCTTCAAGAATCAAGGCTACTGGAACACAGTTCAACAATTTCAGGTACATCCCTCTAGCCACCCCAATACAACATAACCTTAAAAGGGATATCTATATAATGCATAATAACTACCTCCAGGATAACTTCTTGACTCTGTTTGAAATTTCTCAGCCACTGAAATTTTTTTTTTTTAATTTTTTTATTAATCAAAAAAAAAGAAAAGAAATTAACACAACATTTAGAAATCATTCCATTCTACAAATGCACTCAGTAATTCTTAGTATCATCACATAGATGTTTGATCATCATTTCTTAGTACATTTGCATCGATTTAGGAAAAGAACTAGCAAAACAGCAGAAAAAGATATAGAATGTTAATATAGAGAAGAGAATTAAAATAATAATACTACTTATATATATATATATATAAAAAGGAAAAAGAAAAAAAACAAAAACAAAAGATACAAACACACAAACAAACAAACAAAAAACCCTATTTCAGGTGCAGCTTCATTCAGTGTTCCAACCTAGTTACATTACACTTAGGTATTATTGTGCTGTCCATTTTTGAGTTTTTGTATCTAGTCCTGTTGCTCAGCCACTGAAATTTATTTTGTCTCATTTCTCTCTTCCCCCTTTTGGTCACGAAGCCTTTCTCAATCCTATGATTCCAGGTCCTGGCTCATAGTTTGTCCCAAGTTGCCTGGGAAATTTACACCCCTGAGAGTAATGTCCCACATAAGGGGGAGGGTGTGAGTTCACCGCTGAGTTGGCTTAGGAAGAGAGGCCACATCTGAGCAACAAAAGAGGTTCTCTGGAGGGGGGTGACATACACATAATTATAAGTAGGCTTAGCTTCCCCTTTGCAGGAATAAATTTCGTAGGGTCAAACCCCATGATTGAGGGCTCAGCTTATTGAATAGATTGTCCCCATTGCTTGGGAGAATATCAGGATTCCCCAGATAGGTAATTTTAATATTTCCTCCTTTCTACCCAGTCCCCCAAGGGGACTCTGCAAAACTTTGTTATTCTCTGTCCAGATTACTCTGGGATATATAAGGGTGTGCTGGTCTGAATCTGTGGTGGACCCCAGAAAAGCCATGCCCTTTAATCCTCATTCAGTATTGCTGGGTGGGAGCATTTTAATTGTTTCCATGAAGATGTGACCCACCCAATTGTGGGTGGTAACTTTTGATTAGATGATTTCCATGGAGGTGTGTCTCCACCCACTGAAGGTGGAATTGCTTACTGGAAGCCTTTAAAAGAGGAAACATTTGGAGAGAGTCTCTTTTTTGTAGAGCCGCATGAAAGCCAGCAGATGCCTCTGTGTTCGCCATGTGCCCTTCAGGCTGAGAGAGGAACGTTGAACGTCATTGGCCTTCTTAAACCTAGGTATCTTTCCTTGGATGCCTTTGATTGGACATTTCTATAGACGTGTTTTAATTGGGACATTTTCTTGGCCTTAGAACTGTAAATGAGCAACTTATTAAATTCCCCTTGTTGCAAGCCATTCCGTTTCTGGTATATTGCATTCTGGCAGCTAGCAAACTAGAACAAATGGCATCACAAAATAAGGGTTGCAACTCCAGAATAGATGTGACTACTGTAAGAGTTTATCTAGGACCCTTTACAATATGTCCCAGTCTGATAACCCATGCTCTTGACTTCAGTTCTCTGAGTTTGTATGTTATAGTTAGTCCATATGAGTGAGGCCTGATAGTATTTGTCTTTTTGTTTCTGAAATTTCATTCAACATGCTGTCCTTAAGTTTCATTCACCTAGTTGTATGCCTCACAACTTCATTGCTTCTTGCAGCCACTCAGTAGTTCATTGTATGTATACACCACAGTTCCCTCTTCCATTCCTTGGTCATTGTACCCTTAGGCCACTTCCATCCATTGCAAATCTCAAACACTGCCGCATTTAAACACCAGTGTGCAAATGTCCATTTGTATCACCACTCGCAGTTCCTCCAGTTATATACCTGCAATGGGGTTGCAGGATCATAAGGCAACCCCACATGTTGCCTCCTGTGAACCACCACACTGCCCTCCAGAGGGGCTGTCCCTTTCAGCTTTCCTCCCAACAGCAAATAGATCCATCTGTTTCTCCACATTTTTTCTAGCGCTTGTTTCTCTCTGTTAATTTTTAAAGAGTTTTATTCACCCATCAAACAATGCAATCTAAGTAAATAGCCATACCTTCGCCACCATAATGTATATGAAGATATTTCATCTTCTTCTGCAAAGAATCCATACCCTTCCCCTATATCCCCTACTTGTTGACTTTCAGTTTTGGCATATTGCCCTTGTTACATTCAGTGGAAGCACAGTGTTACTGCTGACTATAGACCCTAACTTGCATCAATTGTATTTTTTCCTATACACCATCCTATTTTTTTCTTTCTTTTTTTTTTTTTTTTAGGTGCATGATCCAGGAATTGAACCTGGGTCTCCTGCGTGGAAGGCGAGCATTCTACCACTGAACCACCCATGCACCCACCATCCTATTTTTAACACCTTACATTGTTGACATTCATTTGTTCTTCCCCATGCAAAAAATATTTCTATATTTGCACATTTAATCATCATCATTGTCTACTCTAGGCATTTCTAAGTTATATACTCTCAGTCTTCATCCTCTACCTTTGGTTCTGGTGTCATACGTGCCCCCAGCTCTCTCCTTCAATAATGCTCACATTCAGTTTCATTCAGTATACTTATATTATTGTGCCACCATCAGGTAGTATTGTGCTATCCATTTCAGAATATTTACAATTGGTCATTTTGCAATTCTGTATTCCTTCGGCACCAAATTCCCAATCTCTACTCTCTTTCTATCTTCTAATAACCGTGTTCCTAACTTTGTTTCTCATAGTTCATTCATTAATGTTAGTTCATATTAGTGAGACTATACAGTATTTGTCTTTTTGTTTCTGGCTAATTTCTTTCAGTTTAATGTCCTCAAGATTCATCTATATTATATGCTTTATGACTTTATACTGCCTTATAGCTGCATAATATTCCATCATATGTATACACTACAACTTGTTTACCTACTCCTCTGTTAATGGACATTTGGGCTGTTTCCATCTCTTGGAAATTGCAAATAATGCTGCTGTAAACATTGGTGTGCAAATGTCTGTATGTGTCCATGCCTCAGTTACTCTGATTATGTACCTAGTAATGGGATTGCTGGATCATATGACAATTCTCTACTTAGCTTCCTGAGGAACCACCAAACTGCCTTCCAGAGCAGTTGCACCATTTTACATTCTCACCAACTGTGGATAAGTGTGCCTTTTTCTCCGCATCCTCCCCAGCACTTGTTGTTTTCTGTTTTTGTTTTTGTTTTTGGTAATGGCCATTCTAGTGGATGAGAAATTATATCTCTTTGTGGTTTTGATTTGCATTTCCCTAATAGCTAGTGAAATTGAGCATCTTTTCCTGTGCCTTTTAGCCATTTGTACTTCCTCTTCTGAAGAGTGTCTGTTCATATCTTTTGCCCATTTTTAAATTGAATTTGCCTTTTTGTTGTTGAGTTGTAGAATCTCTTCATATATTCTGGATATTAAATCCGTATCTGATCCAAATATGGTCTCCCATTGTGTAGACTGCCTTTTTACTTTCCTGAAAGAGTTCTTTGATGCTGGAAAGTGTTTAAATTTGAGGAGATCCCATTTACCTATTTCTTTTTTCGTTGCTTGTGCTTTGGGTGTAAGGTCTAGGAAATCACTTCCTGTCACAAGATATATATTTCCCTATATTTTCTTCTAGAAGTTCTATAGTCTTAGCTCTAATATTTGGATCTTTGATTAATTTTGAGTTTAAATGTTGCGTGAGATATGGATCCTTTTTCATTCTTTTGCATATGGATATCCAGTTCTCCAAACACCATTTATTGAAGAAGCTGTTCTTTTCCAGTTGGGTTGGTTTGACTGCCTTATCAAGCATCAATTGTCTGTAGATGAGAGGGTCTATTTCTGAACACTCAATTTGCTTCCATCGGTCAGTATTTCTAGCTTTATGCCAATACCATGCTGTTTTGACCACTGTAGCTTTGAAATATGCTTTAAAATCAGGTAGTATGAGACCTCCCACTTCATTTTTCTTTCTCAAGATATTTTTAGCTATTTGGGGCACCCTGCCCTTCCAATATTGGTTTTTCTGTTTCTGCAAAGTAAGTGGTTTGGATTTTAATTGGTATTGCATTGAATCTATAAATCAATTTGGGTAGAATTGCCATCTTAACTATATTTAGTCTTCCAATCCATGAACACAATATGCCCGTCCATTTATTTTGGTCTTCCACGAATTTTTTTTAGCAATTTCTTGTAGTTTTCTATATATAGGTCTTTTGTATACTTAAATTTAAGCCTAAATATGTGATTCTTTTGGTTGCTATTGCAAGGGGAATTATCTTTATTTCCTCCTCAGATTGCTCATTATCAGTATATAGAAACACTACTGATTTTGGGGTGTGAATCTTATACCCTGCCACTTTGCTGTACTCATTTATTAGCTCTAGTAGCTTTGCTGTGGGTTTTTGGGATTTTTGACATATAGTATCATATCATCTGCAAATAGTGAGAGTTTTACTTCTTCCTTTCCAGTTTGGATGTTTTAAACTTCATTTTCTTGTCTAATTGCTCTGGCTAGAACTTCCAGTACAATGTTGAATAATAATGGTGACAGTGGGCATCCTTGTCTTGTTCCTGATCTTAGAGGGAAAGCTTTCAGACTTTCTCCATTGAGAATGATGTTAGCTGTGGCTTTTTCATCTATTCCCTTTATCATCTTGAGAAAGTTCCTTTATTTCCTATCCTTTAAAGTGTTTTCATGAAGAATGATGTTGAATTTTGTCAAATGACTTTTCTGCATCAATCGAGATGATCATGTGGGTTTTCCACTTTGATTTATTGATATGGTGTATTACATTAATTGATTTTTTTGTTGTTGTTGAACCAGTCTTGCATACCTGGAATAAATCCTACTTGGTCATGGTGTATAATTCTTTTAATGTGCTACTGTATTCAATTTAAAGATGTTTTGGTGAGGATTTTTGCATTTATATTCATTAAAGAGATTGGTCTGTAATTTTAATTTCTTATAATATCTTTGTCTGGGTTTGGTATGAGGATGATGTTGGCTTTATGGAATGAGTTAGGTGGCTTTCCCTGCTCTTCAGTTTTTTTGAAGAGTTTGAACAGGATTGGTACTAATTCTTTCTTGAATGCTTGGTAATATTCACATGTGAAGCCATCTGGTTAGACCTCTTTTTGGGGTGCTTATTGATGATTGATTCAGTCTCTTTATTTGTAGTTCTCTTGTTGAGGCCATCTATTTCTTATCAAGTCAGTGTTGGTTCTTCATGCCTTTCTAGGAAGCTGTCCATTTCATGAGCATTGTCTAGTTTATTAGCATATAGTTTCTCACAATATACTCTCATTACCACTTTTATTTCTCTGGAGCCAGTGGCTATGTCCCCTCTTCCATTTCTGATTTTATTTATTTGCATTGTCTCTGTCTCTTTCTTTTTTGTCAGCCTAGCTAAGGGTCCATCAAGTGTATTGATTTTCTCAAAGAACCAACTTCTAGTTTTGTTGATTTTCTCTATTGTTTTCATATTCTCAATTTCATTTATTTCTGCTCTGATCTTCATTATTTCTTTACTTTTGTTTGCTTTGGGGTTAGTTTGCTGTTATTTCTTTAGTTCTTCCAAGTGGACAATTAATTCCTTGATTTTTGCTCTTTTTTTCTTTTTTAATATAGTCATTTAAGGCAACAAATATCCCTCTCAGCACTGCTTTTGTTGCATCCCATACATTTTGATATCTTGTGTTTTAATTTGCCTCAAGATATTTACTTATTTCTCTTGTAATTTCTTCCTTGACCCACTGGTTGTTTAAGACTGTGTTGTTTAGCCTCCACATATTGGTGAATTTTCTTTCCCTCTGCTAGATTTTTTTTTTTTTTTTTTTTTTTTTTTTTTTAAAGGAAAGAAAGAGAGAAGGAAGGAAGGAAGAGAGGAAGAAAGGGAAACAACTTTTAAACATTTTCTTGTTTTATTGTATTTTGTTTCTCCGTTTTCGTTACATGGGCTGGGGCCGGGAATCGAACCGAGGTCCTCCGGCATAGCAGGCAAGCACTTTGCCCGCTGAGCCACCGCGGCCCGCCCCCCTCTGCTAGATTTTCAACTTCATCTCATATGAGCCGAGAAAGTGTTTTGTATAAATTCGATCTTTGAAATTTATTGAGAATTGCTTTGTGACCCAACATATGGTCTATCCTTAAGAATGACACATGAGGAAGGGGCAGGAGGGCGACTGAGGTGGCAATTCAGGAATGTGGCTAACCTGGGAGAGATTTCTGCACCACATGTGGCAGCCCTTGTTGCAGAGGCCAAGGAACTGAGAAGCTGAAAGCTGGAGGCTGGCACAGAGGCACGGAGCCATGGAGCCTGCGAGAGTGCATGGATGGGAAGATGGGATGAGTAAGTAAGCCAGGCTGCATTCCTTGGGCACGCTATCCTCACCAGCACAGCCCCATGACTGGCGACTCACCCCACACCCCAAACACCTGAACCCTGTCACCCACTCCCATTCCGCGTGCTCCAGGTGCCCTCACCCTACCAGCCCCCAGTGCACATACCTGCCCCACAACCCACCCCAAGGGCAGCTCAAACTACCATTCCTGCAACCCTCCCAAGCACTACCTCTCTCTCCCTGTTCCCTACAGAATGTTGCCAGTGCATAAGGATTGTGGGCATTAACCTCCATACCTAGGCTACCCCTGCCCCCTGTCCATAGTGTCACACAGCCTCACCCCACCCTCCCTAAGCTCGGCACATCCATTTATCACACTCTCAGGCCCACAAAATGTGCATGGGCCCCCAGTCACGTCATTCAGCTCTGGGAACCACATTTTACAGCATTAGAACCACACATGCGTGCAGTCTTCAGCCTCACTTCCCAGCTCTGAGAAAGTGCCTGAGCAGCCAGGTCATGTCTGCTCCCAGTCTATGAAGGTGTAATGCTGACCTGCTGCCACAGCTCTACGCATGCACACAGAGGGCCCCATGCCTTAGACCAAAGCACACCAGAGTTAGACCACCCAGACCAGTGCAGCCACACAGCAACATCCTCCCTGGCCATTAGGCGCCCATGTTCACAAGTATCAGCATAATCCCCTGTGCCCATACCTGCCCTGAAACAAATCACCATACTGAGTGCTCCACCCGTGCCCTGCTCCCTGCTGTACAACCATCCTGCAAACACAAGGCCTTAGACTACTAAAAGAGATCAACACCCAAAGTAAATCAATCAAGATATTTATATGTGATGAAGACAGCAGAAGATCACTAAGCATATCATAATGCAGACAGATATAGCCCTGCTTAATGACCAAATTAAAAGACCAGAGGAAACACAGACATTGAAACAACTAATCAAAGATGTTCATACAACTCTACTTAATAAAATAAATGGGATAGTAATGGAGCTCAAGAAGACAGTAGAAGAACACAAAGAGGAATTTGAAAGAATAAATTGAAAAATAGTGGAAATCACAGAGATTAAAGCCTCTGTTGATCAAGTAACAACACCAGATTTGAAGAGACAGAAGAAAGAATAAGTGATATAGAGGACAGGATAATTGACTTTGAAGACTCAAATCAGCAAATGGCAAAAAAGATGGAAAAAACTGAATGGGAGCTCAAGGAAATGATAGACAAAACAAAGTGCACAAATATAAGAATCACTGGTGTCCCAGAAGGAGAAGAGAGGAGTAAAGGGCTAGGAAGTATAGTTGAGGACATAATGGGGGAAACTTCCCAACCCTCATAAAGGTCATAAATATACAAGTCAAAGAAGCCCAAAGAACTCCAAACAGAATAAATCCAAATAGGCTTTCTCCAAGGCACATACTAATCAGTCTGTCAAATGTTGAAGAGAAGCAGAAAATCCTGAAAGCAGCAAGAGAAAAACAATCTATTACATACAAGGGAAATCAAATAAGACTGACTTCAGACTACTCAACTAACACCCTGGAGGTGAAAAGGCAGTGGTTTGATATATTCAATATCCTGAAAGAGAAAGACTTCTAGCCAAGAATTCAGTATCCAGCCAAATTGTCCTTCAAATTTGAGGGAGAGATTAAAGTTTTCACAGACAAAGAAGTCCTGAAAGAATTTGTCAACAAGACACTGGCCCTACAAGAAATACTAAAAGGAGATCTGCCAGCTGAAAAACAAAGACAGGAGAGGGAGGTCTGGAGGAGGGCACATAATTGAAGAGTACCACTAAGGGTGATTTAATTAATACAAAGAGAAAGAGGGAAAAGAATATATAAATCTGATAAAATAAAAAAGATAAGGTGGTGGAATCAAGAAATGCCTTTTCAGTAATAATTTTGAATGTCAACAGACTAAACTTACCAGTTAAAAGATAGATTGGCAGAATAGATTAAGAACATAATCCAGCTATATGCTACTTACAAGAGACTCATTTTAGACACAAGATTTCAAATAGATTGAAAGTGAAGGGATGGAAAAAGATGTCTCATGCAAGTTGTAACCAAAAGAAAGCAGGAGTAGCTATACTAATATCGGACAAAATAGACTTTAAATGTAAAGATATCATAAGAGACAAAGAAGGACAGTATATACTAATTAAAGGGTCAATTCACTCAGAAGATATAACAATCATAAATGTTTATGCTCCCTGTGGTAGTTAGATTCAGTTGTCAACTTGGCCATGTGAAGGCACCTAGTTCTGTTGCTGAGGACTTGAGCCAATGGTACATGAACCTCATCTGTTGCTAATTACATCTGTAGTCGACTAGAAGGTGTGCCTGCTGCAATTAATGATGTTTGACTTAATTGGCTGGTGCTTAAATGAGAGAGCATAATGTAGCACAGCCTAAGCAGCTTGGTGTTCTTCATCTCAGCACTCTCAGCTCAGCCCAGGCCTTTGGAGATGCAGAAAGAAGTCACCCTGGGGAGAGTTGTTGGAACCCAGGGGCCTGGAGAGAAGGCCAGCAGAGACCATCCTGTGCCTTCCCACGTAAAAAAGAACCTCAGTGGAAAGTTAGCTGCCTTTCCTCTGAAGAACTAACAAAATAAATCCCCTTTTATTAAAAGCCAGTCCGTCTCTGGCATGTTGCATTCCAGCAGCTAGCATACCAGAACATTCCCAATCAAGGAGCTCCAAAGTACATGAGACAGACATTGGCAAAACTGAAGGGAGTAATAAATGTTTGAACAATACTAGTAGGAGACTTCAATACACCACTCTCCTCTGTAGATGGAACAACTGGACAGAAGATCAACAAGGAAATAGAGAAGTTAAATGACTTGATAAATGAATTGGATCTAAAAGACAAATATAGGTAATTCCACCCTGAAGTACAAGGTTATGCATTCTTCTGTAGTGCTCAGGGAACATTCTCCAGGACAGATCATATGCTGGGGCACAAAACAGGTTTTTATAAATTTAAAAATATTCAAATTATTCAAAACACCTTCTCTGATCACAATGGGATGAAGGAGGAACTCAATAACCACCAAAGAACGAGAACATTCACAAATATATGGAGATTAAATAACACACTCTTAAACAACCAGTGGGTCAAAAAAGAAATTGAGGGAGAAATCAGTACCTATCTGGAGATGAATGAAAATGAGAATACCACTTATCAGAACTTATGCAATGCAGCAAAGGCTGTGCTGAGAGGGAAATTTATTGTCTTAAATGCCTATATTAAAGAACAAGAAAGAGCAAAAATCGAGGACTTAACAGCAAACCTGGAGGAACTTGAAAAAGAACAGCAAACTAACCCCAAAGCAAATAAGAGAAGAGAAATAACAAAGATTAAAGCAGAGATAAATGAATGGCAGAACAAAAGAACAATAGAAAGAATCAATAAAACCAAAAGTTGGCTCTTTGAGAAAATCAATAAAATTGATGGGCCACTAGCAAGACCGACAAAGAAAAAAAGAGAGAGCATGTAAATAAACAAAATCAGAAATGAGAAGGGGTGCATTTCCACAGACCCTGAAAAAATAAAAGAAATTATAATAGGATACTATAAACAACTATACACCAACAAACTAGACAACTTAGATGAAATGGACACAGTCTTGGAGACACACAAACAGGTTACACTTTGACTCAGGAAGAAATGGAAGAGCTCCACAAACCAATCACAAGTAAAGAGATTCAATCAGTTATCAAAAATCTTCCTACAAAGAAAAGCCCCAGATGGCTTCACAGGGAAATTTTATCAAACATTCCAGAAATAAGTAACACCAATCCTGCTCAAACTTTTCACAAAAATTGAGGAAAAATGAACTCTACCTAACTCATTTTATGAAGCTAATATAATTTTAATGCCAAAATTGGATAAAGATGCTATAAGAAAGGAAAACTGCAGGCCAATCTCCCTAATGAACAGAGATGCAAAAATTTTCAATAAAATATTAACAAATCAAATCCAACAGCACATTAAAAGAATTATACACTATGACTAAGTGGGGTTTATACCAGGAATGCAAGGACAGTTCAACACCAGAAAATCAATTAATATAATACAGCACATTAACAAATCAAAAGGGAAAAATCACATGATCTCCTCAATTGAGGCTGAAAAAGCATTAGACAAAATTCAGCAACCTTTTCTGATAAAAACACTCCAAAAGGTAGGAATCAAAGGTCAGGGTAACTACCTCAATATGATAAAGGGAATATATGAAAAACACTTATAGCCAACAAAAAAAGTCATTTGTGATGATAAAAAAATATTTAAGCCCTCTAGCCTCCTATATTCTGCAGTAACTAGAAGGAAATATATGAGAGGATTGTATGGCAGCCCATGACAAACTCCGGAATTTCTCCTGTAACCACTTGTTGACGAGTGCTTTGTAAACTATTGCTTTTTTATTTCTTTGCTTTGTATGTAAGTTATACTATACAATGAAAAAAGTTTTTAAAAAAAAATAATGATACGTGAGCACTTGAGAAAAATGTGTATCCTGCTTTGTGTGGTATAATGTTCTGTAAATATCTGTTACGTCTACTTCACTTATTGTATTATTCAAAATCTCTGTTTCCTTATTGATTCTCTGTCTAGATCTTTTGTCCATTGGTGGGACTGGGGAATTGAACTCTCCAATTATTATGATAGAGGTGTCTACTTCTCCCTTCAGTGTTGTCGGTGTTTGATGTATGTGTTTTGAAGCACTCTGGCTCAGTGCATAAATATTTATGATTCTTTTATCTTATTCTTGAATTGTTCCTTTTGTGTCCTTCTTTGTCTCTTTTAATTGTTTTACATTTGAAGTCTAAATTTTTGGTTATTAGTATAGCTACCCTTGCTCTTTTCTGAGTATTGTTTGCATGAAATATCTTCTTCCAGCCTTTCACTTTCAACCTACTTTTGTCTTTGGGTCTAAAGTGAGTCTCCTGTAGACTGCCTTGTAGATGGGTCCTCTTTTTAAATCCATTCTGCCAGTCTATATCTTTTGATTGGGGCATCTAATCCACTAACATTTAATGTTATTACTGTAAAGTGAGTACATTCTTTTACCATTTTGTCTTTTGGATTTTATATGCCTTATCTATTTTTTTCTATTTTTTACCTTTACTAATAGTCTTCACTTCTACACTCTTTTCCACACTTCTCTCTCCTGTCTTTTTTCTATCTGCCTATACTTCTCCCTTTAGTATTTCTTGTAGATGATGCCTCTTAGTCACAAATCCTCTCAGTGGTTATATGAAAATATTTTAATCTCCCCCTCTTTAAAAAATTTTTTTCAGTTTATTTCATAATCATAAACTTAACTCTGAATTCCAGCTGGATTTGGAAGATAATGCAGAACCAAAAGAACTGCAGTGAGAGCACAATGATAGGATGTTGAAGCAGAACAGGGGAGGTGAGATGTTATCCTAAGTTACAGAAGTAATGGTCTGGTGATTAAGACAAAACACAAATCAACTTTATTTGTCCACAGTCGACAATAACGATGTTCTTGCTGGTCTTGCCATTTCTAGACCCAAAGTGCTCTATGATTTCCACAATATTCATGCCCTCTTTCCCCTTGCTAAAGACCATGTGCTTGCCATCCAATACTCAGTTAGCAGTGCAGATGAAAAACTGGGAACTGTTTGTGTTGGCTGTGGCCAGGGAACAAGATGCCAGGACCCATATGCTTCAGGATGAAGTTGTCATCATCAAACTTCTCCCTGTAGATGGACTTGCCACCATTGCCACTGTGGCATGTGAAGTCACCGCCCTGGCACATAAATCCAGGAACAATTCTGTGAAAATCAAAATCATTAAAACCAAATTCTTTCTCCTCAGTGCTCAGAGCATGAAAATTTTCTGCTATCTTTGGAATTCTGTCTGCACACTGTTCCAAGGAGACACAGCCCAAAGGCTTTCCATCAGTGGTAATGTCAAAGAACATGATGGGTTTGTCCATGGCTGTGGGCAGGGAACTGTGGCAGTGGCATCTGCCTCCCCCTCATTTTCGAAGGACAGTTTTGCTGGGTATATTTTTTTGATTGGCAGTTTTTCTCTTTCAGAATCTTAAATACATCATACCACTTCCTTCTTGCCTCTATGGTTTCTGCTGAGAAGTCCACACACAGTCTTATTGAGCTTCCATTCTATGTGATGGATTGCTTTTCTTTTGCTGCTTTTAAGATTCTCTCTATGTCTTTGACTTTGGACAATCTGAGTCATAAGATTCTTGGAGTATGTCTATTCAGATCTATTCTGTTTAGGAAACACTGCACTTCTTGGATCTGTAATGTTATTTTTTTCATAAAAAATGGGAAATTTTTACTGATTATTTCCTCCATTTATTTTTCTGCTCCTTTTCCCTTCTCTTCTCCTTCTGGGACACTCATAACATGTATATTCTTATGCTGCATGTTGTCATTCAATTTCCTGAGAATCTACTCATAATTTACCATTCTTTTCCCTATATTTTCTTCTGTGTGTCTGATTTCAGATGTCCTGTCCTTTGGTTCACTAACCCATTTTTCTGTCTCTTCAAATCTATTGTTTAAGCCTCCAATGTTTTTCATCACTTCTATTATGCCTTTCATTCCCATAAGTTCTGCAATTTGTTTTATCAAACTTTCAAGTTCTTCTTTATGTTTGCCTAATGTTTTCTTTATATCGTCCTCAACCATTGATTTGATTTTTGATGAGATTTTGCATGTCTGTTAGAACATCCTGAATTAGTCGTTTCAACTCCTGTATTTCATCTGAACTGTTTGGTTTGTTCCTTTGGTCCATATCTTTGATTTTCCTAGTCTGATTGTTTTCTTTTTGCTGGCCTCTAGACATTTTGATTTCCTTAATTAGTTTATTGTGGAAGTTGTTTTCACTCTTTTACCTAGGGTTTTCTTGTTGGATGGCTTTGTTCTCTGTCTGTTGTTTGATATTCAGTTCAACTTATTCTAGACCTCTAGCAAAAGTTCTGTTTAACTGATCAGAATTTTTCAGTTTTTATTTATCTGTTTCTATGGAGTACTTTTTCTGAGGAGGTACTCTTCATATATGATGAACCCCATTCAGATTTTCCCAGAACAGACAGGTCCATATCTCATGAGGAGAGATTAGCCAGTATCAGGTTTCCTTGAGGGTGAAACCAAGCAGGTGTCAGATTTTCCTATAAATCCTCTAGGTTTTGTGCTTTTCATTTACTTTCCAGTATGTGACACTTGTCTGCCTGCAGCTTCCCACCAAGGTAAACTGATTTGATGCCTTTAATTTCAGCAACTTCTCCCTGGCAGGGTCATGGTTAAGACTGAGGTTGAGGTAGTAAGCAGACTTTGATTGCTTCTGTTTTCCAGCCCCTGAGGCTGGGATTCTCTGAAGGAGGGATTACACTTGATCTGGGCCCTGCCCCCCTTTTCTTGGGGATCTTCCTTTAGGGAATCATCCACCTGACTATTTACTTTGTCTCTCAGACATGCCTTAACTACACGGGGCAATGCTGGAGCCCAAGAGTGCTAGCAGTTCTACCTAATGAGCTGTTAAGAAGTTAAGCAAAAAAAAAAAAAAAAATGCTTTTCAGATCTGGACCTCCACTCTCCAGGTTTGCCAAACAAGAGCTAGCATTATTACATGGCTCTATGTGTTCTCAGGTTCTATGTGCCCCCTTTTCTTGGGTTCCATACCTTTTCTGGTATTTTGTGCTGTCCAGCTCAAAAAGCCTCTGATTTTTTTTTCCATCAGCCCCTGCCTCCTCTCTGCCAGGGCAAAAACTATGGGTTCCTTTAATGCTTCTTCAAGTTTATTGTGCCCGAGGTCTATTTTCAGCAGTCAGAATTTGTTAGTTAATTCATAATTGGAGCTTGGGTGCTCCAGGCCTGTTTTCAGCAGTCAGAATTTGTTAGTTAATTCATAATTGGAGCTTCCTTGTTACTAATAAAGTCTGTTTCCTTCCTCCTTGGGGAACCAGCCTGCTGTGCCCATGGAAGAGGGACACTGGCCTCCATTGCTTGGGAGATTTACAGTTCTGCATAGGATCTCAGCCATTCCACCTGCTCCAGACTGGTGCACACTGTGTGTACTGTCACTGATGTCCCCCCAACAGTTGTTTCATACAGGCCCTGGCTATTTACTAGCTGCTCTGGAAGATGAACTAAATTCTATACCTATTATGTCGCCATCTTGCCCTGCTTCCTGCCATCTTGTGGGGGCAGACCTGTTGTTTGGTGGGATCTTTTGATTAGGTTGTTTCCATGAAGAAGTGACTCCCAATTTAAGGTGGGTCTTAATCCTTCATAGGAGTCCACTATGAAGAGAATGCAATTCAGAATAACAGAGAGAGCCTAGAGGTGATACAGAGATCAGAGAGGGGGCACCAAATTAAGGATACAGATTGAGAAAGATGTCCTGAAAATGCTGAGAGCAGACCTGTTGGGCATAGAGAGCTCAGAGAGGTATCCCTGGAGAAGCAAGCAAGGACCCAGATATATCAGCAAGAAAGCCATTGGAAACAGAGGCTGAGAGTGACAGAGTAGGAGCAAGGGACCAGCAGATGCTGTGTACTTTCTCATGATAGAGGAACCCTGGAGACCATTGATCTTTCTTCAGTGAAGGTATTCTCTTATTGATGCCTTAATTTGGACATTTTCATGGCCTTAGAACTGTAAATTTGTAATGTAATAAGTTGCCTTTGTAAAAGCTAATTCATTTCTGGTATATTGTATTCTGACAGCTTTAGCAAACTGAAACAACTATTAATTAATTTTGGAGTTCCAGCTCCAATATTTATTAGTGATGTGTGCTGGTTTGGAGCTTTATGTACCGCTTAAAAGACCATGTTCTTTTAATCCATCCTGTGGGGACAGACCTATTGTAGGTGGGACTTTTTGGTTCAATTGAGATGTGACCCAGCCCATTCAGGGTGGATCTTCATTTCTTTACTGCGGTCCTTTATGAGGATAAGGGAGAGAAGATATCTGGAGAAAGACACTGAAAGAAGTAACCAAGGGAGAAGAACCAGCAGATATTGCCACGTGCCTTTCTATGTGAGAGAGGAACCTGGATGCCAGCAGCCTTTTCTCAGAGAGGGTGTATTAGTTAAGGCTCTCTAGAGAAACAGAATCAACAGGGAACACTTGCAAATATAAAATTTATGAAAGTGTCTCACGTGACCGTAGGAACGCAGAGTCCAAAATCCACAGGGCAGGCTGTGAAGCCGATGACTCCAATGGATGGCCTGGATGAACTCCACAGGAGAGGCTCACCAGCCAAAGCAGGAATGGAACCTGTCTCCTCTGAGTCCTCCTTAAAAGGCTTCCCATGATTGGATTTAGCATCACTAATTGCAGAAGACACTCCCCTTTGGCTGATTACAAATGGAATCAGCTGTGGATGTAGCTGACGTGATCATGACCTAATCCTATGAAATGTTCTCATTGCAACAGACAGGCCAGCGCTTGCCCAATCAGATGAACAGGTACCGCAACTTGGCCAAGTTGACACCTGTCCCTAACCATGACAGAGGGTATCTTCCTCTTCATGCCTTAATTCAGACATTTCATGCCTTAGAACTGTAAATTTGTAACCTAATGTATTGCCTTTGTAAAAGCTAATTCATTTCTTGTATATTGAATTCTGGCAGCTTTAGCAAACTGAAGCACCACGTGACCATGGACAGAACTTCACAGGTCTAGGTTTCAGTTTGTTCAATTATAAAATGGAGTAATTGTCCCTCATAGAGTGTTTTTATGATCAAATTGTATAATGCTAATGAATGAATGGGCACAGTGTTTGCCCAATAGTAGCCCTAAGAAATGGTAACTGCTACTGTTATTGATTTGGGGTGTGATGGACCGCACTACTTAGTATCAGCCAAACTTCATAAAGCATGTGCTCTGGTTCTCTGAGAAAGTCTACCTTACCCCAAAAGGGGAAAGTTGCTGTGTATCATGGATGGTATGTAAGAGGCAAAAAAAAAAAAAAAAAAAAAAAAAAAAAATCACATGGAAGAAATATCTCTGACCAAGAGCCAGCAAATATCTGAGGTCTTCCAACAATATAAGTGAGCTTGCAAGCAGATTTTTTGAGACTATTTGAGCCTTAAAATGATTGTGGTCATAGCTGACCATTTGATAACAATCTTGCGAGAGACCTTGAGCCAGAATCACCCAGCTAAACTGTGTTGGAATTCCTGAGCCTCAGAAACTGGGAAGAGTGATATGTGCTTGTGGTTTTAAGCTGCTGAGTTTGGGGGTAATTTTTTTACAGAGCAATAGACAACTCACCAACCATTACAAAATGCTCTCCTGCCTTTGCTATTGCCACCCCCAGCCCCTTTCACTCCTCTCTCCCTTTCCCTTTCTTTTCTCCCTCCTTCCCTCCCTTCCTTCCATAGCACTTGGCACCTTATAACATCTATTTATTCATTTATTATGTCTATTATCTATCTCTCTCTTTCTAAAATGTAATTTCTACAAAGGTAGGGGATTTGGTCTGTGTTTTTAACTGCTGTATCTTCAGTGGCTGACTGGCACATAGGGGCTCAATAAATGTTGAAAAAATAAATGAACAAATGTAAGCTTAAAGAAATGGAATTGTCATGCCTTAATTATGGTTTAGAGGAAAAATCATATTCCATATTTTTTGTTTGTTTGTTTAGTTTTGTTTTCATACCAGCCCAGGTCTACTCTAGACTTGGAGGCATTTTAGAAGATTAGCGTCAGAGAACTGAAAGATAAGATACCTGCAGTTTGAGGGATTTTTTTTTTTTAAAACATCATTAAAAACCTGATTCTTTTTCTAGATGGTTATAAACTTTAGTAAATTTACCTGCTGGGAAAAGACAGATGAAACAAATGGCCTTCTGCTTAAATGGCTTTTACCTGAATTTATTTTCATCCATGTGAAACTTCAATATAAAGTTGCTTTAGGATTCTCTTTATAAGAAGCAATATAGAGGGAAGAGGGGCTGGGGGAGGAGGGGGAACCAAAGAATGTTGGCCTTTCATTTTTGCTTTGATTAGTTTCAAGTTTTCACCTTCTGTGAATTTCCAATGAGATGTAGAATTTTTGGTTGTTCCTCTTGGACATGTCAAGTATCCTTCAATGGTTCTGCCCACCTTGCCAGGTAAGCTTGCAATTCTTATGATTCAATATGCAATTAAACAAACAAAATAAAGTAAAAGAAATTCTGTAATTAAGATGAGCAGCAACACTGGTGACAGATTTAAATGTCAAAACCTCCAATTAGAAATGATATTTTCCTAAGTTTGAGTCTGGAAAACCCTCCCTTATACATCGCCAACCTGAATCAGATGAGGCCAGCTCTCACTGCACTGATAGCAGATCCTTTCAGGCTTATAATGTATTTGTCCAGGGTAATTTTTGGAATGATCTGTAGGCTCCAGCATTCAGATGATGTAGTGCAAATGATATTATTTCAGCTTGTTTATCAATGTGTCATAGCATCTCTCCCTGCTTGGTGCATTGCATTGTAAATCTAACATGCACAAGCAAAGTCACAGTGATCCCACCTGCTTGCCTTAAGTTGCAGCACTGATGTTATGAAAAATACGTTCATTTGTCTGTATTGAAAGGATTTAGAGGTTGCTGCATTCATTTTTTTACCACAGTCTGAGTACTTAATCATATGGACATTGTTCAGCAGGAAAATGATCTCTTCCTCTCTGCCCCATTAGCCACACTCTTTTAGTCTTAAGAAATATAAATATTGGAGTATATTAATGAAAATGACATCCAATGCTGATATATGAGAGCTCAGAACATATGATTAAGTATGCTGTTAATTAACTCTTTTTGCCAGAATAATTGTAAATGCATTCTCATATATTAGAGCTATTTGAGCTGCTGGGAGAAGGTTAGTAGACTGGCCCAAGATAGTTGGAAGTCAGACATCATTAGTTAATTACATTCCATTAACATAACAAAAAACAGAGTCAGTGTCTTAAATTTTATAAAGGATCCTAATAAGGAGAATCATCATAGTTACAGTAACAACCAGGAGATATTAAAGTTCTTTTTTTTTTAACCCACAACTTCCATCACTTCTCCACTGTTTTTGTCATCACTATCATTACTCGCTCATGCAACAAGCATGTACTAGGTTTTAAGCACTGTGTTAGGTGCCGGAGATAGAATAGTGACTAAAACATGCATTGTTCCTGCTCCCTTAGTACTTACTCCTGGTGGTGGCAGGGGGGCAGACCATACAACAGATAAAGAAGATAATGATGGTTGGTGATAAAATGTCATGAAAGAAAACAAGATGGCAACCTGGAAAAGAGGGCACGGGAGGTAGGTGGATGAATCTTTGATCACATGCTTAAATAACCACTCCCACACTCGCAGAAGACTAGGATTGGTGTTCAATGAAGAGAAAGTTCGGGCCAGAGACTGTAGCCTATTGAACACTGAAAACAGGCGGGTTTGAAAGATGAGGGTGGTCAGGCAGCAGGAGCTGGGGTTTCATCCTCTGTAGTGAGGTGTCTGGGTTTGGTCTCTAGGGCAGCTGGGATTCATTACTTAGGGGAGAGATAGGGTTTGATTTATATTATTTCAGTTGATTAGGTGTTACTGTTTGGGGTGGACTGTAGAGAATCAAGAGGCAAAGTGGGGGGCATTTAGGAAGCTAAAGAATGCATCATCGATTTAAAGAAATGAAGCAGCCACCCAAAATGGACATGGCTGCCTGAGGATGATGATCACACTGCATAGACCTCAGTATGGTGTTAGGTCCCTCCAAGCTCCCATCCCCACCTTCTTTTCCTGATTTATTTCCTCTTCTTGCCCCAACAGCAACGGCAGTCCTCTCAGTACTCCCTTGGTTTTCTATACCTTTTCGAGCTCTCCACTTTTGCTCAGGCTATTGATCTGCCTGAACTATTCCACTCCCCTTGGTTTTGATGATTCACCTCCTTCAGGGTAGAGATTGGCACTGCCACCTCCAGGAAGCCCTGTGGGACCAGCCCAGTCTCTGAACCTCAGATCTGAATCTGGATCAATCAAATTGCAACTCCCCTTTTGGCAGAGGCCCTGAGGTGGTTGTCAATATTGTAGGTTTCCACAATCCATTCAATACCTGCTGATTAAGGTTTCTGAGTGGGAGCTGGAAATCCTCCAGCTAAGTATCCCAGGTGATTCAGATATCCACACAGCTTCTTGTACAATTGACTTCATGCTTCCTGTCTGGTGTTTCTCAGTGTTGTACCTCTGATTAATGTGTGTGTGTGGGAGAAGTGTACTCTTTGAGGTTGGAATGCTCAGGATTTGGATCTCTACCCTGCACTTACCATTGGGAAAGTCAATTAAGATTAAATGAGGTGATATATGTGCAGTAATTGGCATTGTACTTGGCACTGGATATTTATTGTGGTAACAACAATAAAGTATCAGCATGTATTATGTAAGTGCTGGTAACATTCTAGTTAACATTTTAATAGCTTAAATGGAGGAGCTTGTTTAATTCTTGCAATGACCATATGAGGTCAGCACTGTTGGTATCTTCATATCACAAATGAAGAAACAGAGCACAGAGAGTTCAAGTAACTAGTCCTAGGGCACACAGCAGTAACTAACTGAGTAGGGCCTTAAGGCCGGACAATTCTGGCTTCACAGAGCATGTTCCAAGCTTGCCATGTTGCCCTAAATTCCACTAGGGTGGCTGAACAAATAGGGTAGGGATTTCATATATGGCAACCTTTGTGCACTATCTACAGCTTTTCATCAAGATGATAGGGCCATTATGATATGCACTCAATATGTGGTAGCTATAGTTATAAGTATTAAGCATTCTCCCCCCTTATCTTATCCTTAAGGTTCTACTTTCCAAAGTAACTTACACATTGTTCTAGTTTGCTAGATGTTGGAATGAGATATACCAGAAACAGAATGGCTTTTAAAAGGGGAGTTTAAGTTACAAATTTACAGTTCTAAGGCCATGAAATTGTCCCAATAAAAGCAGGTTTATAGAAATGTCCAACCTAAGGAATCCAGGGAAAGATACCTTGATTCAAGATGGCCAGTGACATTCAGGGTTTCAGTCTTAACTGGAAAGGCATATGGTGAACATGGCAATATCTGCTAGCTTTCTCTCCAGGCTTCTTGCTTCATGAAGCTCAGGGGCATTTTCTGTCTTTATATCTGGTCTAGTTTGCAAGCTGCCAGAATGCAATATACCAGAAATGAAATGACTTTTAAAAGGGGGAATTAAATAAGTTGCAGGTTTACTGTTCTGAGGCCATGAAAAATGTCCAAATTAAAGGAAGGATATAGAAATGTCCAATCTAAGGCACCCAGGGAAAGATACCTTGGTTCCAGAAGGCTGATGAAGTTCAGGGTTTCTCTTTCAACTAGAAAGGCACATAGTGTACATGGTGATGTCTGCTAGCTTTCTCTCCAGGCTTCTTCTTTCATGAAGCTCCCTTGGGGTGTTTTCCTTCTTCATCTCCAAAGTTCTCTGGCTTCATGGACTCTCTTGGTTTTCATGGCTCTCTCTTGAGACTCTCCCATCATTCTCAAGCTTTCTTCAAAATACTTCCTCTTTTAAAGGATTCCAGTAAACTAATCAAGACCCACCTGGAATGGGTGGAGTCACATCTTCCTCTAATCAAGGTTAATACCCACAACTGGGTGAGTCACATCTCCGTGGAGATAATCTAATCAAGTTTCTAACCTATAGTGCTGAGTAAGGGTTAAAAGAAATGCTCTCTCAAGATTGGATCAGGATTAAAGCATGGCTTTTCTAGGGTACATAAATTCTTTCATACTGGCACAATCTCCAAAGGACTCTGGCTGCATGGGGGTTTATGTTTCTTGTGGTTCTCCTCTGTTGTGGCTTTGTGCCCTCTCCAAAGTGCTTCCTCTTTTAAATGATTCCAGTAAACTAATCAGGACCCACCTGGAATGCGTAGAGTCACATCTCCCTCTAATCAAAAAATTAATACCCACAATTGGGTGTGCCACATCTCCGTGGAGATAATCTAATCAAAAGATTCCAGCCTACATTATTGAGTAGGGATTAAAGGTGATGGTTGCCCCCACAAGATTGGATCAGGCTTAAAACATGGCTTTTCTAGGTACATAATCCTTTCAAACCAGCATGCATGTCATCTAATACAAGAAAAGGGGTCAGCAAATGTGTTGAAAAAGAGAATATGAACTTACCTAAAATGTAGTACAGTGTCTGAGATTGGGATGACTCTCAATCAGAATTTTCTGATTGAATGGATGAAATAAGTCTTTTCTAGCTCTGTTTGCTCTTGACCTTTCTTAGGTTTGTTTCATTTCGGGATCTGGTACCTTCATCAGTATAATTAATGAGCTGGACCTTCCACTGAATATACTATCTCTCCCCTTCACTCTGCAACATACACACACATACCCAGAGAAGTCACATTATCTGCTGCCCAATTTCCCATTTTTCTAAACTCAAATACCTGCATGTGTTTTGGAGAGTTTCAGGCTTGTGTGGCAGTTGTGTTCTATGAAGACATCAAGATATGAAGGCATCAAAGCACTTAATTCTCTCAGACTGAATATATCTACGAAGAATTAATTTGTGTTGCTATGAAGTTCTGAAGTCCTCCCTAAAATATGTTGCCTCTAGCAGATGGTGGCTGCTGTTTCTCTATAAAGAGAAATAGAATGCTGCTGACTTACAGATGTATTTAATGGGAAATAACAGGACTGAGATTTCCAACAGCTTGGATGTCTCTTTTGGTTGTAAGTGACAGCAAGCTGTTACAAAGAAGCTTGAGCAAAATGGGGAATTTATTATAAAGGTTCCAAGGTATCTCGCACAGTTTCAGGACAGGAAGTGACTATGCCTCATGGACAACTGGATTCAGAGACTCACATGCCATGAAGATTTTTGTTTCCTTCTCTTGTCTTGCTTTTCTCTGTAACTCTGGTTGATTTATTTTAATTTTCTCTTGGTTTCCACTTCTCTGGTTGCCCCTGACTTGTCCACATGATCTGAAGGAGTCTGCAAAAGCTTTACAGCTTCTAGTGTGGAAAGTTATCTGACTTTTTTTCTCACTTTTAGTCCAGTTTGGACCAAGAGCCCACATCTGAACCAATGAACCAGAGGTTGAGTTATTGTAACATTGCTGTTCCTATTACAGTTATACCGATGGTTTGAAGAAGAAATTTTTTCAGAAAGAGGCAAGGGGCAGCTTGTAAAAGAAAGCCAGGCCTGAGGGATGACACTGGGCAAAATAAACAGCAAGTGTCTACTAAGATCTCCCAAGAAGATCTAATTTGTATTGCCAAAAGGGTCTGAAGTTGTACCTGAAGTGATTACCTCTGGAAGTTGAGGGCTATTGCTTTTCTATAAGGAGAAATGAAATGCTTCAGATGCAGTTAGCAGGAAATGTTAAGACTGAGGCTCTAGATAGAGAGAATGCCAAAAATCCTTCTTAACCTACAAACAGTCCTTGCTTCATGCAATAAAGAGCCAACTTGATTATCAATTTCTCGTCATAACAGTACAAGTAGTCATAGTGCCGATCACGTGTTGGATACATCTTAGATATATACTAGAATATTCCATCTGGTATCTTGTGGAACGGGGACAGCTCTTGCAGAGGCTAGGAAAGGTCTGGGTTGGCTGTCCCAGGTGGAGGTCTTCTGCACCTGTAGCAACCTTGACCAGGACTCTGATTCCTCTCCATTTACCCCAGTGTACCACATCTTCGATATGCATCACGATGCAAAGGTGTTTGCAAGCCCTGCTCTGCTACTGGCATGATATCACATAATATATGTATTTTTTATTTTTAAAGAACTTTCATTAACAAAATAAGTTTCAATTGCTAATATTCAAATATTCAATTATTTCTTTGGTTTTCACCATCACAGTTGAAGGTGTATAGAACCACATTTACATACCCCTGGAATCACAATTGCTTCTACCTTTTCTAAGGCCTCCCTATCTGTTAGTCACGGTCTAAGTGCTGCAACCACATTTCCCTAACCCCACCCTCACCCCACTCCTGAAGATGCTCTACAGGAACAAGTGTCACATAGCAGAAAGCACCTGGACTTTGGTATCAGACCCACGTAGGGTTAAACACAAGCTCCTCTGCTTTCTAAGAAAAGGAAATGGATGGCAGGCAAGCTTTAGACAACAATGTTCACCACAGAGGCAGTGATTAGGACAGCAAACAGGGAGATTAAAAACATTAACAAGAAATTCGGTTTTGGGAGATAATGATTAGGTCAGGAAAATAAGGTCTCAAATAACAATTGCTATGAACTTGAGAAAATACACCACCAAAATGACGGTGAGTAGATCCATAAAATGGCAGAACTCAGAATGGAGGAATAGAAATAATGGCTCAATTCAAAAAGGGCTTATTGACATAAGTTGTTTAGAATCATTAAAGAAATAAAGGCAGTAATCACATTCTTAAAATGAGAACGGAGGAGCAGTCGATATCATTGATTGTGTGACTTCGACATTCCCTTTTTCCTTTGCTAATGCATGTTTTTCTGTGCCAAGCACTGGGGTGAAATGAACTAAGTCTTAGAAATCTTGTTCCCTTTTGTCTGTGATTGGTTGAAATGTCACACATCACAAGACTGGGTGTGAAGGTAAGGAGTGTCTGGAAAATATCTTCCTGAAACAAGTAAAAGAAAATCTGAGGAGAAGTTTTTCATTTGCCATTCTTAGGCTGTACTTTGAACTTTGTCCTATAAGGTTTTTTTTTTTTTTAACTTTTTAAAATTGCATAATATATGTATAAAACAAAGAAACAAAAAAGCAATAGTTTTCAAAGCACTCTTCAACAAGTAGTTACAGGACAGACCTCAGAGTTTGTCATGAGCTGCTAAACGATCCTCTCATATTTTTCATTCTAGGTGCTCTGGAATATAGGAGGCTAGAGTGTTTAAATACATTTTTATCCTTTTTTTGTGAAAAATAACATATATACAGAAAAGCATAGCACCACAATTAGTTGTAGAATATATATCAGACTTTGACATGGGTTACAATTCACAATTTTAGATTTTTACTTCTAGCTGCTCTGAAATACTGGAGACTAAAAGAGATATCAATTTAATCATTCAGCATTCATATGCATTTGTTAAATTTTATCTTCTATGTATAATTCCACCATCACCTCTGATCTTTCTAAAACTCTCTTTAGGATTGTTCAGGCTATAGCAATTCTGAATTTTTGCTATTAGAAGGGTCTGTCACTAATATGGGGTAGGGTGATGGAACTATCTGATGTTCTGGAGAGGCTGGGATAGGTTTCAGGACTTATCTGGACGAGGGACCCATAGTAGGTTTCTATAAAGTTACTGCAGTGCCTGGAACACTTGTGGAATCTTATATATTGCCCTAGGTGTTCTTTAGGATTGGCTGGACTGGTCCTGGTTGGGGTTGGCAAGTTATGACATGTAGTAAGGTCTACCTGAAACTTGCATAAGATCAACCTCCAGAGTAGCCTCTCGACTCTATTTGAACTCTCTCTGCCACTGATATTCTTAATTATACTTCTTTCCCCCCATTTGGTCAGGATGGAATTGTTGATCCCACGGTGCCGGGTCTAGATCCATCCCTGGGAGTCCTCTCCCACATTGCCAGGGAGACTTTCACCCCTGGATGTCATGTCCCACATAGGGGGGAGGGCAAGGATTTTACTTGCAGATTTCGGCTTATAGAGACTGAGGCCACATCTGAGAACAACAGAGGTCCTCCAGAAGTAACTCTTAGGCATGTCTAGGATCAGTCTAAGCTTTTCTGCTACCTACATAATCTTCACAAGAGTAAGCCTCATGATCTATGGCATGACCTCGGATTGGGTATCCCTAAGTTTTGACACAATATCGGGGGATTCCCTGATGGTAAGGTTTAATAGTTCCATAGTCTTTCTCCCCTCCTTCAGGGGACTTTGCCAATATTTTTGATTATCTGCTTAATATACTCTAGGATGTTTCCAGGCATTATAATAATATATACAGGATTAAAGGACCTCTTTCTTATTCTGTGCTTCCTGTGTTTCAGTTGTTCAAATGAGCTATACAGATAGGTTGAATTAGATTATGCACTACAGAAAATTTCAGTTCCAGATCAAATAAAGCTTTCTTCCGTTAGTCTCGAAGAGTATGTGTGATTCTAAAATATAGACACTGTCTTCCTTACCCCTGTGTTCTGAATTACTTTAACCCCAACCTGTTTGGCTTCATTCTTATCTCTAAGTGTCAGGTTATATATATAAAACAGCCTCTCAGTATCCAGAAATAATAATCACCGCTTCAGACTTAATCTGTCTGCTCTAAAAGCTTACAATCTAGGCCCCTGTTTTCTTATAAGAATTTTCTAAAGGTGACCATAACATTATTGTTTTTTTGGTTGTTGTTCCTGGCTTATTTTGTCTTGCCAAATGTCCCACATGTTTACTCACTTCTTTGCATGCCTCAACATTGTTCCTTTTTGTAGCAGCACAACCTTTGTTCAGAAGTATACACCATCAGTCGCCAATCTATTTTTCTGTCAGTGCATCCTTCAGCTAGCTGCATTCATTGGGCATCATGTAGAGAGCCCAAAGTCCACAGTACATCAACATTCTCAATTTTAGATAATTTCGTTGTTCCCAAGACACAGAAAAACAATAAATACACCCTCACCAAATAGGAAATCTGACACTCCTCTTAAATCTTGTCCCTCACGCCATTATTTACCTCTGCTGTTGCTGTGGTAGTGCTGATAGTTTCCTTTTGA
Source organism: Tamandua tetradactyla (assembly GCF_023851605.1). Taxonomy (NCBI): domain Eukaryota; kingdom Metazoa; phylum Chordata; class Mammalia; order Pilosa; family Myrmecophagidae; genus Tamandua; species Tamandua tetradactyla. Next base: position 31,297,270 of record NC_135327.1, on the reverse strand, counting down.
CCATAGCTCATAGCATGCAATAGCAGTTTTCACCCTGTACCCTGGACATAAATGCTCTTTATACAAGAATCATATCTTTGAAGTAATTCTTACAAGAACTCATTCATATTTCTGGTGTGAGTCAGTGGGACACTTAGGTCTATACAACCCCTTTCATTCTTGTTCATCTTCAATATGGTAATATTACTTCTAGACCCACTAGAGAATCACCTTTGGTCCTATCTATTACCTTACATTGAAGTCCAACCTTGTTAGCTAACAGTTCACCCATCTCTAGTTTCTATGTATCTCTAAGTCTCCAATATTCTACATTATAATACGCTAATTATATTTTTATGCTGGTCATAAAAGTGGAATCATACAGTATCTGTCCTTTTGTGTCTGGCTAATTTCACTCCACATTATGTCCTCAAGGCTCATCCATCTTGTCATGTGCTTCAGGATGTCATTTTGTCTTATTGCTGCATAATATTCCATCGTATGTATATACCACATTTTGTTGATCCACTAGTCTGTTGGGTATTTGGTTTGTTTCCATCTTTTGGTGATTGTGAATAATGCTGCTATCAACATTAGTGTGCAAATGTCTGTTTGTGTCATTGCTCTCAGCTCTTCTGAGTATATACCAAATAGTGCTATTGCTAGTTCATGGGGAAACTCATATTTAGTTTCCTAAGGAACCACCAAACAGTCTTCCATAGTGGCTGCAACATTATACATTCCCACCAGCAGTGCATAAGTGTCCCAGTTTCTCCACATCCTCTCCAACATTTGTAGCTTCCTGTTTGTTTAACAGCAGCCGTTCTTATAGGTGTGAGGTGGTACCTCATTGTAGTCTTGATCTGCATTTCCTTTACAGCCAGTGAAAATGAGCATCTCTTCATGTGCTTTTGAACCATCTGTGTTTGCTCTTCAGAAAAATGCCTATTCATATCTTTAGCCCATTCTATAATTGGGTTGTTCTTTCGTTGTTAAGTTGTATTATTTCTTTGTATATACAGGAAATTAAACCTTTGTCCAATATGTGATTTCCAAATATTTTCTTCCATTGAGTTGGCTGCCTCTTCACCTTTTTGACGAAGTCTTTTGAGGTGCAGAAGCATTTGATTTTGAGGAGTTTCCCTTTATCAGTTTTTTTTTTTTTTTTGCTGCTTGTGCTTTGAGTGTAAAGCTTAGGAAGCTACCTCCTATTACTAGATCTTGAAGATGCTTCCCTACATTTTCTTCTAGAAGCTTTGTGGTGCTAGTTGTTATGTTTAGGTGTTCAATCCACTTTGAGTTAAATTTTTTGTAGGGTATAAGACAGGGGTCCTCTTGGCTACTGATATACAGTTCTTCCATGCTCAGTTATTGAAAAGACTATTTATTTTGTCCCATTTCAGAGGATTTGGGGGCCTTGTCAAAAATCAATTGACTATAGATTTGATGGTCTGTTTCTGCACTCTCGATTTGATTCCATTGATCAGTCCTTCTGTCTTTGGCCAGTACCATGCTGTCTTGACCACTGTGGCTTTATAATAGGTTTTAAAGTCAGGGAGTGTTAATCCTCCCACTTTGTTCTTTTTTATGATGCCTTTAGTTATTTGGGGTCTCTTTGCCTTCCAGAGGAATTTGGTAGTTAGCTTTTCCAAATCTTCAAAGTAGGTTTTTGGAATTTTGATTGGCATTATGTTGAATCTGTAGATAATTTGGGGAGAATTGACATTTTAATTATATTTAGCCATCCTATCCATGAGCAGGGAATGTCTTTCCACTTATTTAATCCCCTTTGATTTTTTTAGCAATGTCATGTAGTTTTCTTTGTACAAGTCCTTTATGTCCCTAGTTAAGTTCATTCCTAAGTATTTGGTTCTTTTAGTTGCTATTTTGAATGGAATTTTTTCCTTGACTGACTCCTCAGCTAGGTCATTGTTTGTGTATAGAAATGTTACTGATTTTTGCACATTAATTTTATATCCTGCCACTTTGCTGAATTTGTTTATTAGCTCAAGTAACTTTCCTGTAGATTTCTCAGGATCTTCCAAGTATAGTATCATATCATCTGCAAATAATGAGATTTTACTTCTTCCTTTCCGATTTAGATGCCTTTTATTTCTCTGTCCTGCCTGATTGCAGCACAATCTTTTTTTTTTTTTTCAGCACAGTAGAACTTCTAGCACAATGTTGAATAATAGTGGTGACAGTGAACATCCCTGTCTTGTACCTGATCTTAGGGGGAAACCTTTCAGTATCTCTCCATTGAGTGTGATGCTGGTTATTGGTCTTTCATATATTCCCTTTATCATATTGAGGTAGTTACCTTTGATTAGTATCTTTTGAAGTGTTTTTATCAGAAAAGGATGCTGAATTTTGTTTAATGCTTTTTCAGCAGCAATTGAGATGATCATGTGACTTTTCCCTTTTGATTTGTTAATGTGCTGTATTGCATTAATTGATTTTCTGGTGTTGAACTGTCCTTGCATTCCTGGTATAAACCCCACTTGGTCATGGTGTATAATTCTTTCTAATGTGCTGTTGGATTTGATTTGTTAATATTTTGTTGAGAATTTTTGCATGTATGTTCATTAGGAAGATTGGCCTGTAGTTTTCCTTTCTTATAGCATCTTTACCTGGTTTTGGTATTAAAATGATATTATCTTCATAAAATGAGTTAGGTAGCATTCCTTTTTCCTCAATTTTTTGGGAAAAGTTTGAGGAGTATTGGTGTTAGTTCTTTCTGGAATGCTTGATAAAATTCCCCTGTGAGGCTATCTGGCCTAGGTTTTTCTTTTTAGGAATATTTTTGATGACTGATTTCTTCCTGAATCAATGTAGCTTGTTTGTGTGTCTCCAGGAATTTGCCCATTTCATCTAAGTTGTCTAGTTTGTTGGTGCATAGTTGTTCATAGTATCTTCTTATGATTTCTTTTATTTCTTCAGCGTCTGTGGCAATGCACCCCTTCTCATTTCCGATTTTGTTTATTTGCATCCTCTCTCTCTTTTTTTTCTTTGTCAATCTTGCTAGTGGCCCCTGAATTTTGACTTTCTCAAAGAATCAACTTATGGTTTTATTGATTCTTTCTATTGTTCTTTTGTTTTCCCATTCATTTATCTCTGCTTTAATCTTTGCTATTTCTCTTCTCCTATTTGCTTTGGGGTTAGTTTGCTGCTCTTTCTCATGTTCCTCCAGGTTTGCTGTTAAGTCCTCGATTTTTTGCTTGCTCTTATTTCTAAATATAGGCATTTAAGGCAATAAACTTCCCTCTCAGTACAGCCTTTGCCACATCCCATAAGTTCTGATAAGTTGCATTCTCATTTTCATTCATTTCCAGGTAGCTACTGATTTCTCTAGCAATTTCTTCTTTGACCCACTGGTTGTTTAAGAGTGTGTTATTTAATCTCCATATATTTGTGAATATTCTCCTTCTTTGGTGGTTATTGAGTTCCAGCTTCATACCATTGTGATCAGAGAAAGTGCTTTGAATAATTTCAATATTTTTAAATTTATAAAGACATGTTTTGTGCCCCAGCATGTGATTTATCCTGGAGAATGTTCCATGAGCACTACAGAAGGAAGTATAACCTTGTGCTTAGGGGTGTAATGACCTATATATGTCTGTTAGATCTAATTCATTTATCAAGTTATTTAACTTTCTACTCCCTTGTTGATCTTCTGTCTTGTTGTTCTATCTATAGAGGAGTGGTGTATTGAAGTCTCCTACTATTATTGTTGAAACATCCATTATGCCCTTCAATTTTGCCAATGTCTGTCTCATGTACTTTGGCACTCCTTAATTTGCAGCATAAACATTTATGATTGTTATATCTTCTTGGTGAATTGACCCTTTAATTAATATATAGTGTCCTTCTTTGTCTCTTATGATGTCTTTACATTTAAAGACTATTTTGCCCAATATTAGTATAGCTGCTCCTGCTTTCTTTTGGTTACAACTTGTATGGGACATCTTTTTCCATCCCTTCACTTTCAATCTATTTGTAACCTTGTGTCTAAAATGATTCTCTTATAAGCAGCATGTAGCTGGATTATGTTTCTTAATCCATTCTGCCAATCTGTATCTTTTAATTGGTAAATTTAGTCCATTGACATTCAAAATTATTACTGAAAAGGCATTTCTTGATTCCGCCATCTTATCTTTTTTATTTTATTTGTCAGATCTATATATTCTTTTCCCTCATTCTCTTTGTATTCTTTAAATTATCCTTATCGGCACTCTTCAATTCTGTGCCCTCCTCCAGACCTCCCTCTCCTGTCTTTTTTTTCAGCTGGCAGAACTCCTTTCAGTAGTTCTTGTAGGGCCAGTCTCTTGTTGACAAATTCTTTCAGGACTTCTTTGTCTGTGACAAGTTTAATCTCTCTCAGTTTTGAAGGACAGTTTGGCTGGTACAGAATTCTTTGCTGGAAAATTTTCTCTTTCACATTCTTGAATGTATCATACCACTGACTTCTTGCCTCCAGGGTGTTAGTTGAGTAGTCTGAAGTCAGTCTTATTTGATTTCCCTTGTATGTAGTAGTTGTTTTTCTCTTGCCACTTTCAGGATTTTCTGCTTCTCTTCAACATTTGACAGACTGATTAGTATGTCCCTTGGGGAAACCCTATTTGGATTTATTCTGTTCAAAATTTGTTGGGCTTCTCTGACTTGTATATTTATGTCCTTTATGTGGGTTGGGAAGTTTTCCCCCATTATATCCTCAACTATGCTTCCTAACCCTTTACTCCTCTCTTCTCCTTCTGGGATACCAATGATTCAAAATTATTTTGAATCCTTTTTGCCATTTGCTGTTTGAGTCTTCGAAGTCAATTATCCTGTCCTCTATATCACTTATTCTTTCTTCTATCTCGTCAAATGTGGTGTTGTGTGCCTCTCATATGTTTTTTATTTGGTCAACAGAGTCTTTAATCTCTGTGATTTCTGCTATTTTTCTATTTATTGTTTTGAATTCCTCTTTGTGCTCTTCTACTGTCTTCTTGATCTCCTTTATGTCATTTGCTATACCACTTATTTTATTAAGTAGAATTGTATGCACATCTTTGATTTAGTTGTTCCAATGTCTGTATCTCCTCAGGTGTTTTAATTTGGTCATTAGGCAGGGCTATATTTGTCTGCATTGTGATATGTTTAGTGATCTTCTGCTTCATAACATGTAAATATCTTGATTGATTTACTTTGGGTGTTGATTTCTTTCAGTAGTCTGAGTCCTTGTGTTTGCAGGATGGTTGTACATCAGAGAGCAGGGCACAGGTTGGGGCACTCAGTGTGGTGATTTATTTCAGGGCAGGTGTGTGTGCAGGTTGGAGATGTTATACTGATGCTTGTGAATGTGGGCACCCAGTGGCCAGGGCAAGGTGTAGCTGTGCACTGGTCTGGGGGGTGTAAACCTGGTGTGCGCTGGTCTAAGTCACAGGGCCTTTTGTGTGAATGCACAGAGCTGTGGCAGCACGTTGGTGTTATGCCTTTGTGGATTGGCAGCAGCTGTGACCGGGCTCCGCAGATTTGTACTTTCTCAGAGCTGGGAAGTGAGGCTGAGGGATATGCACAAGCACCATTCTAGGACTGCTGTGAAGTGCGGTTCCCAGAGTGGAATGATCTGATTGGGGGCTTGTGCACATGCGTGGGCCTGGGAGTGTGGTAAACAGATGCACAGAGGCTGTGTGACAGTATGGGTGGGGGTGGGGGTGGGGGGTGAGGGGTTGGCGGTAACCTGGATATGGAGATTACTGTCCACAACCTTTATGCACTGGCAAAAGCCTGCAGGGAACAGGGAGGGGGAGATAGTGCTTGGGAGGGGTGCAGGAGAGGTTGGTTGGGCTGTACTTCGGGTAGGGGTGCGGGGCAGGTACGTGCACTGGGGGCTGGTGGGTTGGGGGCACCTGGAGCATGGGGAATGGGAGCAGGTAATGGGGTTCAGGTGTGTGGGGTGTGGGATGAGTTGCCAGTCATCCGGCTGTGCTGGTGAGGGTAGTGCACCCAAGGAATGCAGTCTGGCTTACTTCCTAGTCCTGTGTTCCTGTCTGTGTACTCCCATGGGCTCCGCAGCTCTGTGCCTCTGTACCAGGCTCCAGCTTTCTGCCTCTCAGTTTCTTGGCCTCTACAACCAGGGCTGCTGCATGTGGTGCAGAAGTCTATCCCAGGACAGATGCACTCCTGTACTGCTGTCTCAGTCTCCCTCCTGTCCCTTCTCTAACGTTTCCGTGGAGCAGGGCTAATCTTGAGCTCCTCTAGTCGGCCATCTTCCCTGAATTCTCCAGTCCTGTGAATTTTTGGGGCCTGGAGTTGTGGCAGCCAGCTTGTGCAAGTAAAGCAATGGTCCAAGGGTAAAAATCCAGAATGCTAAGGATAGCAGAATAGAAGAAAGGCAGGATCCTGGATGTGGGAAGACGTTTTTATCTACTTTTTACCCAAAACAGACCCCGGAGCCCCCTATCTAAATACTTCTTATTTTAATAGAAAATAGAGAGAAGAAATGGAAATTTTGGTTGAATATTTTTTCTTGTTCAATTAAGAAACTGTTGGTTTGGTATTTGCTGTTTGGTGAAAGCATGAAAACTGAAAACTACTGGATCATCAAATACAAAGAGGCAGATATGTGAGAATGGAAGCTATTGAAAAATCTACTCATTGAAACAAAAATATGTGTGATACAAAATTCAAATATTGCAAAGATTAATAATGTAGAATGTCTTAGTCCCTTATAGGTAACTTCCAAAGAAAATCCTCATCAATGATTTGAAAATTTAAAAAATTCTCTTCTTTCTCTATATGTACATATATATTATGATAAACATTTTATAAATATACTCTTGATAATGTTTTACATCTTTCTCTCCTCACTTAATGGTGTATCTTTGTACCAACTGTAGATCTTGCTCATCTTTATTTTTTTTTACTCGTACTCTTATATATATATATATTTTTAAACTTTTTAAATTGTATAATGCAACATATACAAAGCAAAGAAAGAAAAAGCTATAGTTTTCAAAACACTCTTCAACGAGTAGTTATAGGACAGATCCCTGAGTTTGTCGTGGGTTACCACACCATCATCTCACATTTTTCCTTCTAGCTGCTCCAGAATATTGGAGGCTAGAAGGAATTTTTTTTATCATCCCAATTGACATTTTTTTCTTTTTTGTGAAAAATAGCATATATACAAAAAAGCAATAAATTTCAAAGCATAGCACAACAATTAATTGTAGAACAGATTGCAGAATTTGGTATGGGTTACAGTTCCACAATTTTAGGTTTTTATTTCTAGCTCCTCTAAGATACTGGAGACTAAAATAAATATAAATTTAATGATTCAGCCATCACATTCATCATATTCATTGTTAAACCCAACCTTCTCTGTATAACTCCACCATCACCTTTGACCTTTCTATCCCACTCTTTAGGGGTATTTGGGCTGTGTCTTACTCATCTTTTTAATGGCTTTGTGATATTATATAATACAGAGTGTAAGTTAATCTGTCATTTAGGGATAGCAATTGGCATTAAACTAAAAATGGCCCTTATTTTCCATCTCTAGGAATTATCTTATAAAATATCTCCAAAGAGTGAAAAAATGTTTGTGCCCTGGAATATTTATAGTAGCTTTGTGTTTGCTATAACAATAGCCATGACAATGATAACCCAAATATGACAGTATTTTAGTTCTTCATCTTATATTTTAATTATTTGTAAATATTTTCCAGAATGCAATAGTATACAAATCCTTAAAGACTAGCTTCCATCCTCCTTCTTGGCTTTCTTTTTTGACAAGCATTCCACTGTGACAATTGCTGAATGTTCTGTCACTTTGATAACTAAACGCTCTCGCCAGTAAAGTGATATGGACTACTTAGTCATCTATACACCATATTTTTGCATTCTGTGATTACTAATAAGCTAATGGACTATGAGGCTTTAATGAGTAGAACATAAATACAGATACAGAAAAATATATTAGTTTTTCTCCCTGGAGTGATGTGCCTTAATTACACTTCACTCCTCAGGCTATTAGCTACATAACTACCTGTGAAAGAACTCAGAATCCCTCTCCCATGAAACTAATGAATTAGCTTTTACAGGCTGAATATCATTTTATCATTCACTTCAAAGACAAAAACATTTGAGTATTTGCTGTGAAAATGATGATAATGTCACGTAATTTATGCAAATATTTGAGCACCTTTCACTTTTATTAAATCAATATATCTTGAATATATACTATGTGCAAGACACCCCTATAGGTGTTGGGGTTTCAGCAATGAGCAAAAGAGATGAAATCTTTGTCTTAAAGGAATTTACATTTTAGTGTTATAGGAATTAAATGGAAATTCTAGGTGGGTTTTTCACAAAATTTGATGTGTGGCACCAACCTAGCCAAGTGGCTTACATTTTTGTTGAATTGAGCATTCTTTTGCAAGTAATAGAGAAGGATCAATTGCACAATCAAGATGCATGATATAAGTTGAGTGAATGATCAATCATAAATTTGGAAAAATTTCTGTAGTAATAGAAATTTAAGGTACTTTTAGTAGGGTTATGTTGAAAATTTCTTAACATCTCCTGTCAGTTAAATGTATTTGACAAACCACCCCCAAACTTAGTGCCTTGAAACAGCAGTCTTTTTTTTTTTCTCTCACGATTTTGTGGGCCAGCACTTGGGGGCTGGGGTCAGCTGGAATGATTCAGCTCTACTCAATATGGAGTTAGTTGGCTCATTCAGCCATATGCATGGCGTTGGCAGGTGAACTGGGGGCTTCCTAGTCCCAGAAGGCCTCATTTATGTTCTGGCAGTTAGCTGGGGCACCTTGGTTCCCTTCTATGTAACTTCTCCAACAGGCTATCCTGGACTCATTCACATGGCACCATATTCCAGGAAATGTAGAACAGAAGCTATAACCCCCTTGGGACCTAGGCATAGAAGCCAGGTAAGGGCAGGCCTGCTACCTTCTGTTAGTCAAAGTAAGTCACAAGGCCAGCAGGAGTCGAGTGGGGAAATAGATTCCATGTCTTGATTATAGGAGCTGCAAAGAATTTGTGGCCATTTTTCAACTACCACATTTATGTTATTGTGTTGCTCAGTATAAATTGGTTGGAACCAAATATAAAATAGCACCTAAATTTTATGCTGTTTGGATCATAATTTGTTATGGTTAAATTTGGCTGAAAGCCAAGCTAGAGTTCCCCTATGGGAACCAATTCTTCAGTTTCTTCATAGTCAGTTAAGCACAAATTATCATTTCTAAAAACTCTCTTTCTTCCTACATGAGTTCTCCTAGTCTGTTCTTGTCAGAAAGACACATGAGCAGCAGTTTGCCAGGTGGATAGGTTAATTTTTAATTATCATGTTTATTCCAGTGGAAAACAGATTTGCCTGATGAGCTGAGAAAAACGAAAGAGATATGAAAACAGTGGGTCGAATTCCCATGGCGCACAACTTACTTCTTTGGAAGATACGACAATTGCTATGTTGATGAGGGGTTGGGAAACAGGTACTCTTATACATTAGTGGTTGGAATATACCTGGCATCCCCCTTTTGGAGGGTATCTTGGAAATTTCTATGACACCTATTCATACATTGCATTTTAATAATCCTTACATGTTTTGTTATTGGATATACTTAGGTATCATTTCCCAAAATGTGTTCCAATGAACACTTACTTCACTAGAAGAAAGTGATTGACTGCAGCAACACAAGGTTTATATAGTCAGACTGGTTTGGGAAATACTTCCTTTTTTAAGAGTCACAGAATCTATTAGCATTTTAAGGCTCTGGGAAGCTAAGCAGTAGAGCAACCTACATAACTATGTATCACAAAGCTTAATAAGCTTTCCCCAAGCTTAAGAACAGGGTCTTCTCCCCTTCACATTTCCCATACACACACACATGCATGTAGTTTACTTGCTTCCTATGCCCAAACCCCTAAGCACCAACCTGCTCTAGAAGGAATTTATTTATTAAATAATGACTAGGCTAGAAGACTTCTGCTTGCCTAGGATTCTGTTTCCTTGGCCTAGAATTTTGAATTCTAGCTAGAGTTTTGAAATATTTTCTTCTTTCATTTATATATTTTAAGATTCTAATTTTTGTCATATGTTTTAGTGACTAGATTGTTATAATGTAAGTTCCAGGACGGTATAAATTAATATTTGTGTTGGTGGAAATTTTTTACTTTAAACATAACTATTGGATTAAATTCCTTACAGTTGGAACATGTAAGAAACATACAATATACTGTATGGGGACAGTGTTTAACTGCTACATCTGTTTGTGATTAAGTAGTTAATGTTGGATGTAAATGAAGAGGGCTTGAACTGGATAATTTTTCACCTAGCCATTTAAAAATACTAATTACGGGTGGGCCATGGTGGCTCAGCAAGCAGAGTTCTTTCCTGCCATGCCGGAGACTGGGGTTCGTTTCCCGGTGCCTGCCCATACCAAAAAAAAAAAACAAAAAAAACTAATTACTAAATTTAATGGCTGTGTCTAATGGTGGGATCGTTAATGGAAAATACTACTAAGCAATGTCTGGAAAGGTTGAGAGACTAAGGTATGTTTTTGTTCCAGTTTTCAGAGACTAGTGGCCTAAAAACAATTGCATGTACGTGCAAAATAATACCTCCATGGAAATAAAGCTATTCTCTGTGGGGTCTTTAGGAAAGAGGGTGCTGCTTTTAATAGCTCAGATTGCTGTAGCTTTGGAATGGGCAGACGAAGCAAAGACATTGCAAGGGGTATCATTGCATGTGGTCCCGCAACTCTGAAGACCCCTTTCCAAAATCAGAATGCAGGTGAATGTCCACTGGGCAACAGCAAAGTCTGATCTTCTACATCAAGTTGTTTGCATTTCAATAAGATGTAACAGGGCACGCTGAATTGAAAGGCATGAGTGAACTTGGCAGTTTTCCCCTGAGCCAAGTGTGCCACCAAGAATCATTAATTAGAAATTCACCCCTAATTCATATTTGGGCCAAAGATATTTGCGAAATTGCCTATTACGCACAGTTTCTTCATTTCCGTAGTTACCATTGCCTTACCCAGTTCAGGACCGTTGGTTAGTTGGTCTCTGAGTTAACAAAGTGGGTTGTACTGTGCTATTCACTCGGTACTAGAAAGACAGTGTTAGAAATAAGAGTATCCTGTCATAACTCTGACCACTATCTTATAAATATTCATCACTTTTTTCATTCTCTTATTTAGAGAGACAGAATTTAGGAACATGATCACTAGTATATGGAAACATTGTGGAAAATTTTGAAATTTAATAGGTGTCCTGGCTAGCTCATCCATCCAGGTTATGTCTACCTCTGTTGTTGTCTAGTCTATTTTACTCAGTAAGAAGATCTATAAAAATGCAAATAATTCCTGTCCATAGAAAAGCAAATTGTCTTTGGTGGAATGTAATCGATTATCACTCTATGGATATTGGCAAATTTTGCCAGTTTTGCACCATGTAAATTCATTTCTGCATTCCTTATGTGACTATAAATAAATGTATGACACTTCAATTGTTTTTGGAACTGTTCTAAAATCTCCTGGTTGCTTCATTAACTAACAAGTTAAATAAAATGTTTGACATGCGTTCATTTTATATTTGTGTACCATGATTATATCCTCTTTTAAAAGTTATCCTTGAACTCTAGCACAGCACTCTGGAGTCTTGTTGCCTAGATTTAAATCCCGGCTCTGCCATTTACTTAGAAGGACTTAATAGTTATCTATCTCCAGTCAACTTAACTATAAGCCTCCATTTCTTCATCTGTAGAATGGGGACAAATGTAGTATCTAACTAGTAGAGTTGTTAGATTAAATGATATGCTTTAGATAAAGAATGAGTACATAATAAGCTCTCAGAAATGGTGCCATTATTGTTATTTACCAAGGTTTTGGAGTAACAACTCTGTGTTAAGACAGTAGGCAGCAAACTAGACATGGCCTCTAGACTCAGCGAATTTATAGTTGGTAACTACTCTGAGAATTTTTCCCCTTGCAAATCCTACCGTTAAGAAAAAGAAAGATGCAATTCATGTCTGTCCATTTTATGTGTTTCATTCTTGTAAAGAAATGCTTAGTGCAAGCATTACCTTTAGAATTTTTCTCTCTTCCCTATTAACTTCTTTCCTAGTTAATATCCAATCCAACCATTTGAATTAAATTCTCATAATTGCTAATCTCATTCTCTCCAAAGTGTTTGGTAATAAGGTGGCTATTCTTGAAAACGAATATTAACTATGTTTCCTGGAGTAAATATAATGAGTTCTTAAAGATCCAGGTCAGGAGACCCCCCAAAACCTTGCTGCTCGCTGCAAAGTCTGGTCCAGGCCCAGCAGTATCAGCATCAGCTTTAAGGTGGAGCTCATTAGAAATGCAGAATCTCAGGTCCTGACCCAGACTTACTGAATGAGAATCTGTATTTTAATGTGAGCTAGGTGATTTGAATGCACATGAAAGTTTGAGAAGCACAGCTCTAGAAAACTTTCGTGACTGCCTCTTTCTATCTTACCCCCAGCTATGTTTCGCTGGCTGAGTTTTCTCACTTGCTTTGTGCATCAACCACACTCAGCATTGTTGAGGTGCTTAATTATCTTCCCCTATTTCAATCTCTCTGAGAAGCTTACCCTTTGCAATTAGCACTATAGCAAATAGCACACTGCAAGCTCTCAATAAATATTGACTGACTGACTGAATAAATCTGAATTTCTCCATATCAGTAGCTCTATAGAACTCGACACTGAGCTGGAATTTTCCAAAAGGGTAAACAGTTCCTCATAAAGTTTCTCAAAGACAGAGAGAGAGAGAGAGAGAGAGAGAGAGAGAGAGAGAGAGAGAGAGAGAGAGAGAGAGAGAGAAAGGAGACAGACAGAGAAAATGTTCTTATGTAGAGGACTGGCTAATTGCTATCCTTTTCATAAACTATTAGTGAGGGAAGAGGCTGAGTGAAGGGTTACTGTGCTCCAGGAAGCAGCCCTGTGCAGTCGTGAACACACAGGCTTTGATGTCTCCATGATCTACACTTGAACTCTGCCTCTGTTCCCAACTCTGCCTTTGTAACCTTGGACTGAAGTTCTCTGAGCCTCAGTTTCCTCAACTGTGCAGTGGAAGATGTAATGAGATTATGTCTCTGCTTGGATTCCCCTAAAAGTAGAGCTTGACCAACACTTGGGTGGAGGTAGTTTATTTTGGGGGAAGAGGTGGGGATGGTGGTGGATCCCAGATGTAGGGAGTGAGGTAGTAGAAAAAGTGAGAGCCGAGGAAAGCCATCATAAAGATCAAGATCTCCCTGATAAGGATAGAGAATGTCTTTGAGAATTGTCTACCTGAATTGTCTCTATACACAGGTTCCAAAGAAACCTAGTAAGAATGGCTCTATAATGGATTGTTGTCAGGGACATTGTGTATTTTTCCAGATTTGTTCTGTGAACTGAAACCCACCTTGCTATTATAAATAGCCTGGAAGTTATGACACATACCCAGAGCCAAATACATCCCAGCCAAGACCCGGTGAATTTGCCAAATTGTTTTGCCTTTTTTATTGTCAGAACTCATTGGCCCTTCTTATATTGTTGTGATTTCATACAGAATTTTAGGTATAGTAACCGTAATCTAGTATTGTCTATCTACAAAAATTGAAATCAGGTATTCATGGAATAGTCATTTCTCATAGGCTTTGGCTCAGTGACTTGAAACGAAAGTATAAACAAAAGAAAAGCACTGATTGTGCAGAGGTGACCAAAATGACTGGGGGATAAGTGAAATTGGATTAAAGAAAAAAGAAGTCCTTTCTAATCTGTGTAGAACTTTAGCAGAGATCATAGGCTTTGCAAAAAAACCTTCCTCTCCATTGGGATTTCAGATTTGGAAAGTGTATTTTGATGTTTTGTCTGTTAATCTGCCATATAAATTAATTAAAAAATCATAAGAAAATGTTTGATAAATATGAAACCATTCATTTTTCTAACAATTACTTCAATTTTGATGGTTCTAAAAATATTTTTTAAATGCTAGTGTTTGGTGTTGGGAGTGGGTTTGTTAAAATAGTGGGTGAGATATAATTCTAGAATTGCTGGCACATTTATCTCTATATAGAAAGAGGCTTCTTTAGAGTAGAGCCAAAGCAAGCAAAGCAGAATCTAAAGACAGATGATTCCTGATGACACCATTTAAGCTCCTGAATACAATAATGTCTAAAGCTTAATATTTCTTACAGCATACGCAATATATTCCAGTTTATGTTTAAGCAGTTATGAACTTGCAATCAAGAGTCCTTATTAATACATTTGCCCAACACTTTTACCTGTGCTTGCCATCTTGACACCTTTATATCTGTCAGAAAAGTCAAATTTCTAGGAAAAGGATGTTGAATGTGTTATTTCATCATTTAAAAACATCTATCCAAAGTTTTTTTTTTTTTTTTTTTTAAAGGGAAACATTTTTAAACATTTTCTTGTTTTTATTATATTTTTTGTTTGTTTGTTTATTTTTTACATGGGCTGGGGCCGGGAATCGAACCGGGGTCCTCCGGCACGGCAGGCAAGCGCTCTTGCCCGCTGAGCCACCGCGGCCCGCCCTATCCAAAGTTTTAATTTAAGTTCTTTGCTTATAGCTTTCAAAAATAAATTTCAGGACTAAAAGTAATACAAACAGTGCCAAGGTTATTACTTAACAGGACTAGTGAGTTTTATTAGTTTATTTAATATCTTAATTATCTCCCTACTTGTTATTTTCCTTAGACACTTCCAGGTTATGGAAAATATTTAAGGTGCAAGTATAAAGAAAAATACAAGATAGCAAAACCTATGCATCTACGAGAAGGAACAAAGACAGACAAAGACATAAAATGAAGCGAGAAAAGAAAAAAAGGTAAAAAAAAAATTCTAGGACATAATAAACTATACTATTATTGTAGCTGAGACACAAATTAGGCTCTGAGTTCTCTAGCAGGTAATGAGAAAGTGGAAATAATTTACTTACCTTAATGTAAAAATTCACCTTCTCCTTGACCCATCTCCAAATATACTGCCCTTTGGTAGTTTCCACACATTAGTCCTAGATAAACTCATTTCTTATCTCATTAAAGTCCTTCACAAGGAGAGAAGGAGGAAAGGCTGGTCGGTGAGTTGTAGGTTTATATAGGTTTATCTGGGTGTGCTTGGTTATAGGATTAGCTGTTTGGTTGTAGTGATTGGTTTAAATAATTGGGTGGTAGGTTGACTGAGTTGATCAAATGGAATATTTGTTTAGGTAGCATATGATTCTGCTGGGGAGAGTTGTTTATGCTGTTAAAGGTAAAATATGACTCATACAAAGATAAAATGAAGAGGTGCCAAAGATTTTATTTCAGTTATTTAATAATAAGGGAACAAGTAAGATATTGCAACTGGTTTGAAGGAGAATAAAAAGAGCAGAAAAATATATGTCTATCAGAAATGCTGACATGAATTTGCTTAATAGCTGCAAAATTGATCAATAGACACAGTCCAATGATCAGTTACATGCCACTGGAGCAGATTTGCATTTCTAGGGACAAGAATAATCTGTATTCCTTCAGTTTTTATAAATTCACAGAGATAAAATAGCTCAAAGTTCATGGGAGAAGGGGATGAGTGAGCTAGAGAAGACACTACTAATCTTTTCATATATTTTTTTTCTGTTTTAAAACTTTGTACAATTTTTCCTGACAATGTCTCAGCATAAGGTGGATCCTTTGGGAGAAATGTTGGCTTGCTGTCATAGTCAGAATAAAATCTCAGCTCCTTAGCACGGCCATAAAATCCTGAGGTCAGCCCTTCCCATCTTTCTGATCTTGGATCTAACATCTCCTCACTTTATTATTTTTTTTTAACCTCCTCACTTTTTACTCTGCTGCTGCCCTCCACACACTTCTTTCCTTTTTCTTGTGTGTGTCAAAAAGCCTCCTAAAGCAGAGCATTTGCATTTGCTCTCCTATTCACTGGGAAACTATTATGTTTACAGGTTCCAACTGGAACATTACCTCTTCAGAGACTTTATCATACTATGCCATCTAAACGAGTCTTCTGTGTTAATCTCTTGCATATGACCCTATTTAATCTCCTCATAGCCTTATCAAAAATTACCCTTTATATATAATTTTACAAATTACAGCTTTATATATTGTCCATCTTCTCCAACTATAAGCTCTACGAAGGCAGTGATTTTGTTATATTCAAGGCTATATCCCTGATACCCAGGACAGTGTCTGGCACACAGAAGCTGCTCTATAATTATGTATTCATTTCACACAATCATTCTTTGGAAATTCACTTGTGCATTGTTGCATTAGTTAAAATAACTTTAGACAACTCTAGTTATGTAGTGATAACTCCCAGGTCTCAGTGGCTTAACAAAATAAAAGCTTTTTTTCCTGTTCAGGTAACTTCCCACGGAAAGTGGCCCTGAAATATGGCAATACTTTGGCCTGCAACGAGGCTGGACCCATCTGCATTGAGTCACAGAAGAAAGGAGCATGGAAGGTTTATGGGCAGGCCTGAAAGCGGGGCACATTAGTCCTCCACTCTTGGTTGGCCAGGACCCAGTCACGTTGTCATGCACCTGCAAACAAGGAAGGCAAGGAAGGGAACTGTGGCCCAGCTGTATACCCTGAAAGGAAAAAAAAAATAAAGTGCCAGACATTGTGATAGGGATAGGGGCATAGCTGTGAACAAGTGAATATTTTCAGGAGATTTACAGCTTTCACTTAGGATAAGTTGTTATGGATGGTAATTGTTATCAAAAGATTTTTAAGAGGGGTTGCACCTTGTCCAAAAACTCAAAGAGGAAATGGAACTTGTGATTCCCACTTTAATATTGAAAATAATATTTTCAGGACAAGTCTAAACAATGAATTTGAAAAAAAAAGTATAGCAGAGGGATTTTGAAAGTAAAAATATTTTGGATAAAAGCAGTTCATAGTTCTAAAGCTGAAATCAAATATAATCTTTTAAAAAAGACATTTCATGTGAAGGTGTACTTTTTGAATTGAAATTATCTGAATTATGTTCTCTTTACTGTTTGTAGACACTAATAGCTCCATAATGATAATTGAAGCTCATGGGATGCAAATACTTACTTTAAACTATGTAGTTGATGTTAGAGACACTAGTGTTATTAGATTTTTCTGAGAATGACAACATAATTGAATTGCTTCTTTTGCTTCTTTTTCTTAGCATCTGTTTAGTAAAGAATTTTGTCAATATGAACATATTAACCAGATTACTTTCCTATTCTGTAGGACATATTTTGCTCCAAGAGAAAATACATGCACACATTTATTATGGATCTAATATGACAAATTAGCTTTTATTATTTGTTCACAACTCACAGTAGGAAAAAAGTATTCAGGTGTTAACCACACTTGTTCTTTCAATAGAGTAATTTTAACGTCTTGCAATTTAAAAACTGAAAAAAGAAATTATACCAAGGTAAATCATTCCTTTCAAAATCCATAATAGAATTTGCTACAAAGGTCAAAATTATCTAGGGAAGAGAGAGCTAATTCATGTGTGTAAACTGAAAGTGGGTTGTGGGTTAATACTTATGCCTTGTGAAATATTGACTTTTGGCTCCTGGGTTTCTATCGATTATGAAAGAAATTAGCCTAGAGAACCATTCATTTCACTCAAACCATGCTTGGGAAGCAACACGGCAAATAAACCAAACCTAAGTTTTCAATATCAATCGAGTCTATATTTTTGAATTTGACTGTCTTGAAATTCTTGAAAAAAATGATATTCTTAAATATTGTGACTGGGCTTTGATGGGATTATAGCTACTTAGTAATTAACAAAAACTTGGTATGTCTGATAGAGAGAAGACAGCATGTTGTCATGACTACTTTTAATGTATCAACTTGGATAGCCTATTCATTTAATCAAGCATTAATCTAGGTGTTGCCATGAAGGCAATTCGTAGATGTGGTTAACATCTCTAGTCAATTGACTTTAACTGGAAGAAATTACTCTTAAAACTGGGTGGGCTTTATCCATGTAGTTGAAGGCCTTAAGAGCAAAATCTAAGGCTTGTGGAGAAGAAATTCTTCCCCAAGACTATAGCATTAATTACTGTCTGAGTTTCCAGCTTGCCTGCCTGCCCTATAGATTTGGGACTTAATAGTCCCTGTGTGAGCCAATTCCTTAAAATAATAATTATATATATATATATATATATATATATATATATATATATATATACTTGATAAACACGTCTTTTTTTCTAAGATCCTTGTAAGTATATTATTTATATATTGCTGTGTAACATATTACTCCAAAACAGTGGCTGAAGACCACGACCAACACTCATCTCATATGGTTTCTTGGGGCCTGAATTCAGGAGAAATTTACCTGGTTGGTTCTCTTGGGTCTCTCTTGAGGTTTCTGTTGGGATGTCAGTTATGGATTCAATCCTCTGAAGGCCTGACAGGGAAGTGGGCAATTCACTTCCCCAAAGGCTCATTTCCTCAGTGCTAGTTATGGGCAGGGGATCGCAGTTCCTCATGGGCTGTTGGCAGGAGGCTCAGTTCCTCAACATGAAGACCTCTCCACAGGCTTCCTAAGTAGTCTTTTTAACAGGACATCTGGCTTCCCACCAGAATGAGCAATCCAAAACTGCGAGATTGTAGCCACAATGTTTTATTTTTTATGCCATATCCTAGTCAGCCTCTTTAATGTATGAGAGCGTGACCTGCCAAAAGCTGGGCATTGCTGGGGACCATCTTGGAGACTGCCTGTCACAATCAGTTTCAGTGAAACAAATTAGAAGCCCTATTACAGTTTTGTGGATCCTTAAATCAATTAAAAAAAAATAGAGGAAATAGTACTTAGGCATCGAAGAGCTAACTGGTTATCACGAGATAAGCTTTTAATTGACTTAAAATGTACCATCCCACAAACCTAATAGAAACAATTACTAGTTCTAAATAATTAATGTGCTGGCTCAGAAAAACAAGAATCTAATTCTGGCAGGGAGAATAGAAGAGAAGAATCACACTCTAGTTTTAGTTTTCTCTGGAATGCATTGATGAATGTGTACCTTTCTGCATTCTCAATTGGTGAGCATCCAAGAAGCTATTTGATTCTCTAGAAAAATGGTAGATTACTGTTTGAGTCTAATTCTTTAAGTATTATGGAAGCTGGAAAATAAGACTTTGTTATAGGACTGTTTCAACAGTTATCGATGTTCAGCATTTGCAAATAAATATTCCAAAGCATTTAATGTGAAACTTGTTGAATTGTCTGCTGGTAATGCGTGCATTCTATACATGGAACTAGTAAGTGTAGATATGGTCCAAAGATGCAATTATTCATGGGCCATTAACTTTGCTGCTGTAATAAATTCTCTAGTTTGGCTTATATGAGATTAATTAAACCAAGAGTCAGAAAATTTTGTTTCAAACTAACTGTGATCCTGGACAAATCACTTAACCTTTCAAAGTCTCAATTTCCTCATATGTGATATCTGTTCATTTACGTGCCTTCTACAAATATTCATTGGTGCCTGCAGAGTGCCTCTGATGTTCTGGAAGCTAGGAATACAGTGATGAACAAGAAAGACAAAGTCCTTTCTTTCATGGTGCTTACATTTCAGTAGAGGAAACTGAAAAAACATAATAGTTATGCTACATGGCAGATGATGATAGGTGCTATGAAGAAAGATTATCATAATGGGGAGCACAATTGCAGATCGGAAGTTAAGAAGGCTGTACTCTTGGTAGCAGAGACCTGAAAAAAGGAATGCAGAGCATTCAGCCATGCAGCAATGTGCAGAGAAAATATTTAAGGCAAAGAGACAGTAGGTGCAAAACTCTGGGTTGAAATTGCCCTTGATGTGTTTGAGAAACAGCACTGCAGTGTGGCTTGAATTCAGGGAGCCGTGGGAAGGGCTGTTGAAGAGATCACAGAGGGAGTCAGGGGCAAGAGCATGAGGGTTTTCTGTGTTTCATCATAAGGATTTTGGATTTTATTGCTCATGAAATGGGAAAGCACTGGAGGATTTTGAGCAGAGAAGGATTCTTTACAGAGGATCACTGTAAATTCTGGGTGAAAAATGGATAATGTAATCCAGCTGGTCATTGGATGGAACATCGATGGTGACCTTGTATGGGTGGGATGGTGGGGAGAAGTGGGGAGAAGTGCTTGCAGTCCGGATACCTTTTAAAGGTAGTGTCCGCTTGTCTCCCAGATTTGTCAAGACCATTAAATAAGATAAGGTAGGTAAGATTACTTTGTGTTCCTTGCTATCAAGGGGAGAGACAGAATATACATTGTTTTTTTGTTTGTTTTTTACTGCTGACCCAACCCTTTCATAACATTCATTTAATCCTCACCAAAATTTACAAACTATTAATGTGTATTAAGCATGATATTAAACCAAATGTGCAAACCTCATTGATGAACAGATACTTTAGAATTTCCTACCTCTCTTTTATTTACCCAAGGGGTTTGCCGTTTATCTTAAAGACAGAATGGTGTAAATACGCATAGCTGCAATTTCTTCCTTTTCTTTGAGCATAAGAATTACTATATGAAGAAGAATACTGAATTTTATGGGCAATTTAAGGGATAATGAAGGGTAATTTTTCCTGTGCCAGCATTATCCAATAGAAATATACTGCAAGCCAGCTATGCAATTTCAAATTATCTAGAAGGCACATCAACAAAAGTAAAAAGAAACAGTCAAAATTAATTTTAGTAATATATTTTACTTACCCCAATATATTCAAAATACTGTAATTTCAGTATTTAATCAATATAAAAATTATTAAGTAGTTTATATTCTTTTTTCTGTGCTAACTCTTTTGAAATCTATTTTGTATGTATTTTACACTTCCAGTAAATCTCAGTTGGACCAGCCCCACTACTCGATGGCCACGTGTGCTTCATGGCTGCTGATCTGCTGCAGCTATAGGCTTTAGAACATACCCTCAATTTAGGAGGAAGGGAGGTCTAGACTGTGCATCTCAACCCTGGATGCATATTAGATTCATCTGGGAGGTTTTTTATACTATCAAGATTTGGGCTCCACTCCTGACCCATTAACAGTCTCTGGTTCTCTTGGAGACCAGACAACAGTACTTTGACAAAGCTTTCCGGATTATTCCAACTGGGCCAGCAGGGTTGAGAAGCTCTGAAAAAGAATAAGGTCATTTGAAGCAGAGGTTACCAAATAGGGGATCTATAGCTTTCCAAGGAACCTGTGTATGTGGCTAATTTTAAGGGAATCCTGTTCAAGAAACTCACCTCGCATTTGCTCTCTTCTTACCATTGAGAATGCACCTTGGTCAAAACATCTTGCTGGTTCTTCCTTCTTGTTGTCCTTTTATAAATTGTCCTCTCCCCAATTTACCAAAAAAGGGCCTACTTCATCCAGACTCTTATACTTGTTTATTGCCATGATGAGTAATATTTCCAGAATGCTTAAAAAAAAAAAGAATAAAGAAAAACTTGGAAAATTGGTGTAAGGGAAGCATATTTATCAAGTTAGGGCAAACCTCCCCCACCTCCCTCTGCCTAGCCATTCACCTCATTAAAGAGATGCGCTTCTGATACATTTCCTAATAACATTTGCAAAAACATTCATGTTGTTTTTCATTCATATACTACTAATAATTGTAATGATAAATTAAATGTATGAAGTGCTTTACTACCAAGACCTGTACAGTCACAGGGAATTAAAACAAAAAAAACCTTTAGCATTTTAGTGTGCCTACATATTTTTGTGGCAGAGAAGGCTGATCAATAGAATATTTTTAAGCAAAAAAAAAAAATCTTATTTTATAAAAAGAATCTGTGGAGGATGTGGAATAGAAAAACAATTTCAAGGAAAAAGATGAACTTGATAAAATTTCTGACGGCTGAAGGAGAGCTTGTTCTTGTATATTTGAAATAGATGGCTGTGGGTATCAAATTTATATATATATATATATGACATTTATATTCCCTTGAATAAATATGAAAGAGCAATTTAAGTTTTAGGTAAATACCTTCGATATTCCAGAAATTACATAATTTTCAAGTTATGATGAAAAGATATGTGTCAACTTAATATGTTAGGGTATATAGAAAGGCTCAAAATGCTTGTAGAGAGTGAGAGAACAAAAATCCTGAAGACCATGATTTACAATTCCTGCCAACTAGGACTTAATCAAGAGTCTGTTATTTCCTACTTAAAATATCCTTTGACAAGTTGCTCATCTTCCTTAAATCTGTTTCTCTATTTGTTAAAAAGGGAATAAAAATAGCTACCTTTATTAGGCTATGGAGGTTGGGGGCGAAATGTGATACTGTAAATTGCTGACATGTCAAGAGGACTGAAAATTGGTATTATTCAATATCATACTAATAATTGTGAAAATGAGTGGAAGAAATGGTGCAATTTATCATTGAAAAACCCTTAAGAAACACATACATAATTCCCAAGAGTAAGAACCTCATCTTGCCAACTCTGCTTCCACCCCAGTTCCCCCCGTTCCAAATTTTGACATACTTGTATAAAATAGGCGTCCAATAAAACGAGTTTGAGGGAATAGACACAATTTTCCATAAACGTTAATACAACTGTAGACCAGCCCACCATAGGCTACCCATGTCTCTTCTTCACACTTATGTGTGAGGTGATTTGTCAATTTGGATAATTTTGACCCCCTTAAAACAACAACAAAACCAAATAAACAAACAGAAGAACACCATTGGGATCAAGAGTTTCCAATAGATGCTGAAGAAGATACTGATTGTTTCATTCTAGAAGAGAAAGTGCTAGAACCTCTGGAATGTCTGCTTCTGGCTGAGAGCTGTGGGTCTATTTCTTTTTTTCTTTTTTTCAAAATTATATGTAGGATATTGTGCCTAAAAGATCAGCAGAGGTTAGAATGGAACACCCTTTCCTCTGTTTGACCAGCTAATGGGAAGTTCTTGTCAATTTGATCTAATCAGGGGTTGAGCAGGTTTGGGACAAGATTTTGCTGGTAATCTTCTAGCTGTGCCTTAAAATTCACACACCTGGAAATCTAAGGAAAACTTTCTTTGGTTTCAAGCCCTACACTCAAATCTCCTGAGCTGCCAGAGGAATGATATCTTTGATCTTTTCAGAATAAGAGTTCAGTTAGAACTAGCCTCGGTTCACCTCAGGATTCAATCATTTTGAATCATTCAATCATTACCTCAGGCCTCCCCCTCCAGTAGGGCACAGATCAATACCACAAGAATGCTGTACCTTTAATTTGTGTGACTTCACACCTGCTAGACTTCGAAAATTTTAGACCTCAAAAATACTTGGCATCCAAATGACGAAACCAGGACTCAACAAGACTGGGAGATGGAAAAGCAGCCAGACCCTGCGTCTTCTAGACTGCAAGACTGGGAGAACTTGACACCATAAGACCCAGGGACTGGGAGCTCCTAACAACGGCAATAGTGATGTTTCGAAAGTGCAAGAGACCACGGTGCAAGAACATGAGATCCATCTCTGATTTCCAACCTCATCCTTTGCATCCTCATCCTCAGCAAAGTTCCCAAGAGTATTACTTGGGTGAGAGGGTCTCTTTGCATTTGTGGATCCTCCAGATCCCAACCCCAAGTGTCGACCCACAAGTTCATAAAAAATCTGGCTTCTTGCTCTTTGTTCAAGCGAAGATTGTCCATCTTCAGCACGGTCGCCTCTCCACATGCCCTCCTCCAAACCTTAGCTACACCTATCTCTAGTTATAAAAACGTCCTTTGACCCTTGTTCACTTAGGAAAAAGCCATTATCTTTGGACTTTTTTTTGTTTATATTTCTTTGTGTTCACATCTCTTTGATGGCTTTAAAGGAAAGTATGATTTTGTTCTTTTATCCAGTCATTTCTTGTTGTTGACTGAATAAAAGTCTTCCATGATCTCTTTGTTCTTAATTGTTCTTGTTTGCTTGAAAGTAGCTCCAATTAACTTAGGAAAAAAGTGAATTTGTTATAAGGACACCTTGGGAATAAAAGAACCTAGAAACAAAAACCCAGGTAGGCTGCTCATTCTTGTTATTTCCTCCCCTGGGCTGGGATGGCTGATAGCTATGCATTTTTATTTTATTTTCATTCCTCTCTCCCCATTCTCCCTAGTTTTCTCTGGTTCTTTGTACATCCAAAACACAACAACAAAAAAAAAACAATAAAAAAAGGCCTCCCAGCCATGAATCCTCATCAATCCTCATCATTTCTCAACTCTAACTCTTGCATCCTCAACTAACCAATACCTCAAAGCCCCAATCCAGATTCCCTAGAGGAAGATTCTGGTTGGCACAGCATTGCTCATGTGTCCACTCCTGGCCATATCAGCTATTGCCAGCAAGACAGGGTATTTTGGGGCTCCAGTGACTCACTTTGTTGGATGATTCTTTTCAGAAAGGAGGGATGTGACATGTGCCATCCAGATCTTCTGAAAGGCTATTTTAAAAATAGAGCCCTCTAACCCACTTAGCTCCAAACTCACCCCAACTAAAAAGGGCCATTTTAAAACTAAAGTCTTTTTGGACATCATTGCAGGCAAAAATGGTATATGCCTATAAAATATCTGACATCAATTAGCATACATATTAAATGCCAATCTTATTTACAAAAACTAATTTAGAACTGTCTAACCATCTTCTTTTCAAAAACTAATTTGGAATTGTCTAACCAGCTATCTCCTACAACAGCATAAAAAAGATTTCTTACTAATTTTATTGAATAATCAGGAAGCAATTCCCATTAATTGCCTAATGATAATTAAATGCAAGTACTACTACTCCCCTCCTGTGTGCACTTGTTGAACTTTATAATATTTTTCATGGATTGATTTTTATTTAAGAAAAATGTTGAAGAGCTGTATTAAATTATTATTATGGATATCTTATTAGAGCCTGAGGGACAAAGAATAAAGTACATAGAGGTGATGGAATGAATGGGGAGTGATAGTCCTTCAAAGACTCACTTTAGGTTTTAACTTTGGGAGATCCATTTAATAATTTATTAATAAAGTTTACCTAGCTATGGCTTTCATCATTAGCTAAATCGATGACACAGGGATGAGACAGGGGGCCCTGTCTTCTCAGTGAAATAAGCATAAATCACTTGTTTACCTTCTCTCAAAACTCTGAAGCAACATTGGTGTGCAGGGGCAGTAACTAGCTTAATAGTACCCTAATAAACTTCCATGCAAGAGGGAAGAGATTTATGTCTGCTCATAGAAGCAGCAAAATAATGTGTCCATTCAGTCAGATCCTTTGGGGACTGGAGAGTTTCCTCCTGGAGTCTGGAATGACCCATAAATCAATACCAGGCCCCAAATACTGATATAACTACAGAATTATTGGTAAAAAATAGTGTTTGAATATAATGAAACCCAGGCAGCATGCATGCCTGCAGACTGGAGCCCCATAGTTCAGCCTTTACAAGCTCAGAGTGCAATCTACTCAATGACAGTTTTCAAGATGAAGAGTTGTGCAACTCAACGATTTAACAAATGTATCAAAGATTTAGAATTGAACTGTGTTCCATTGAGGCCCTCTGATTACTCAGTTATATCAGCGTCCTTATGAATCATGTGTCCATGCATTCCTCATGAATATAAATCCCAATCTTTCTCGTATAGTTTATATGTAGTTAGATCATTTATGTGATGACATTTCTCCTGTGCTGAGGGGAAAGGGGAGACACTTTGCAGTTTTAAAAACATGAACAGTTTTCTGGCATCAAGAAAATTATCAAGGGCCCGGGAAAACACAACTTGCCTTCCAACTCCTGCTAATATACAATATGTCCATTTAAACCCTGACAACAATTTAATTTCAGATCATATTTGCCTTCCCTGCTTCTCACCTTCTGCATCATTTCTTGCTAAATTCATTTTTTTATACATTTTTTTATTAATTAAAAAAAGAATTAACAAAACAATTAGAAATCATTCCAATCTACATGTACAATCAGTAATTCTTAATAACATCACATAGTTGCATATTCATCATTTCTTAGTACATTTGCATCGATTTAGAAAAAGAAATAAAAAGACAACAGAATAAGAATTAAAACAATAATAGAAAGAAAAACAAAAACAAAAACAAAAACAAAAAACCTATACCTCACATGCAGCTTCATTCAGTGTTTTAACATAATTGCATTACAATTGGGTAGTATTGCGCTGTCCATTTCTGAGTTTTTATATCCAGTCCCGTTGTACAGTCTGTATCCCTTCAGCTCCAATTATCCCTTCTTTTTTTTTTTTTTTTTTTAATTAACGGAAAAAAAAGAAATTAACCCAACATTTAGAGATCATACCATTCTACATATGCAATCATTAATTCTTAACATCATCACATAGATGCATGATCATCATTTCTTAGTACATATGCATTGGTTTAGAAGAACTAGCAACATAACCGAAAAAGATATAGAATGTTAATATAGAGAAAAAAATAAAAGTAATAATAGTAAAATCAAAACAAAACAAAACAAAACAAAACAAAAACCTATAGCTCAGATGCAGCTTCATTCAGTGTTTTAACATGATTACTTTACAGTTAGGTATTATTGTGCTGTCCATTTTTGAGTTTTTGTATCTAGTCCTGTTACACCGTCTGTATCCCTTCAACTCCAATTGGCCATTATCTTACCCTGTTTCTAACTCCTGCTGAACTCTGTTATCAAGGACATATTCCAAATTTATTCTAGAATGTCTGTTCACATCAGTGGGACCATACAGTATTTGTCCTTTAGTTTTTGGCTAGACTCACTCAGCATAATGTTCTCTAGGTCCATCCATGTTATTACATGCTTCATAAGTTTATCCTGTCTTAAAGCTGCATAGTATTCCATCGTATGTATATACCACAGTTTGTTTAGCCACTCTTCTGTTGATGGAGATTTCGGCTGTTTCCATCTCTTTGCAATTGTAAATAACGCTGCTATAAACATTGGTGTGCAAATGTCCGTTTGTGTCTTTGCCCTTAAGTCCTTTGAGTATATTCCCAGCAATGGTATTGCTGGGTCGTATGGCAATTCTATATTCAGCTTTTTGAGGAACCGCCAAACTGCCTTCCACAGTGGTTGCACCATTTGACATTCCCACCAACAGTGGATAAGTGTGCCTCTTTCTCCGCATCCTCTCCAGCACTTGTCATTTTCTGTTTTGTTGATAATGGCCATTCTGGTGGGTGTGAGATGATATCTCATTGTGGTTTTGATTTGCATTTCTCTAATGGCCAGGGACATTGAGCCTCTCTTCATGTGCCTTTTGGCCATTTGTATTTCCTCTTCTGATAGGTGTCTGTTCAAGTCTTTTTCCCATTTTGTAATTGGGTTGGCTGTCTTTTTGTTGTTGAGATGAACAATCTCTTTATAAATTCTGGATACTAGACCTTTATCTGATAGATCATTTCCAAATATTGTCTCCCATTGTGAAGGCTGTCTTTCTACTTTCTTGATGAAGTTCTTTGATGCACAAAAGTGTTTAATTTTGAGGAGCTCCCATTTATTTATTTCCTTCTTCAGTGCTCTTGCTTTAGGTTTAAGGTCCATAAAACCGCCTCCAGTTGTAAGATCCATAAGATATCTCCCAACATTTTCCTCTAACTGTTTTATGGTCTTAGACCTAATGTTTAGATCTTTGATCCATTTTGAGTTAACTTTTGTATAGGGTGTGAGAGATGGGTCTTCTTTCATTCTTTTGCATATGGATATCCAGTTCTCTAGGCACCATTTATTGAAGAGACTGCTCTGTCCCAGGTGAGTTGGCTTGTCTGCCTTATCAAAGATCAAATGTCCATAGATGAGAGGGTCTATATCTGAGCACTCTATTCGATTCCATTGGTCAATATATCTATCTTTATGCCAATACCATGCTGTTTTGACCACTGTGGCTTCATAATATGCCTTAAAGTCAGGCAGCACGAGACCTCCAGCTTCGTTTTTTTTCCTCAAGATGCTTTTAGCAATTTGGGGTACCCTGCCCTTCCAGATAAATTTGCTTATTGGTTTTTCTATTTCTGAAAAATAAGTTGTTGGGATTTTGATTGGTATTGCATTGAATCTGTAAATCAATTTAGGTAGGATTGACATCTTAACTATATTTAGTCTTCCAATCCATGAACACGGTATGCCCTTCCATCTATTTAGGTCTTCTGTGATTTCTTTTAGCAGTTTTTTGTAGTTTTCTTTATATAGTTTTTTTGTCTCTTTAGTTAAATTTATTCCTAGGTATTTTATTCTTTTAGTTGCAATTGTAAATGGGATTCGTTTCTTGATTTCCCCCTCAGCTTGTTCATTACTAGTGTATAGAAATGCTACAGATTTTTGAATGTTGATCTTGTAACCTGCTACTTTGCTGTACTCATTTATTAGCTCTAGTAGTTTTGTTGTGGATTTTTCTGGGTTTTCGACATATAGTATCATATCGTCTGCAAACAGTGATAGTTTTACTTCTTCCTTTTCAATTTTGATGCCTTGTATTTCTTTTTCTTCTCTAATTGCTCTGGCTAGAACCTCCAACACAATGTTGAATAACAAGGATGTCCACTATCACCAGTGATAGTGGACATCCTTGTCTTGTTCCTGATCTTAGGGGGAAAGTTTTCAGTTTTTCCCCATTGAGGATGATATTAGCGGTGGGTTTTTCATATATTCCCTCTATCATTTTAAGGAAGTTCCCTTGTATTCCTATCTTTTGAAGTGTTTTCAACAGGAAAGGATGTTGAATCTTGTCGAATGCCTTCTCTGCATCAATTGAGATGATCATGTGATTTTTCTGCTTTGATTTGTTGATATGGTGTATTACATTAATTGATTTTCTTATGTTGTACCATCCTTGCATACCTGGGATGAATCCTACTTGGTCATGATGTATAATTCTTTTAATGTGTTGTTGGATACGATTTGCTAGAATTTTATTGAGGATTTTTGCATCTGTATTCATTAGAGAGATTGGTCTGTAGTTTTCTTTTTTTGTAATATCTTTGCCTGGTTTTGGTATGAGGGTGATGCTGGCTTCATAGAATGAATTAGGCAGTTTTCCCTCCACTTCGATTTTTTTGAAGAGTTTGAGGAGAATTGGTACTAATTCTTTCTGGAACGTTTGGTAGAATTCACATGTGAAGCCATCTGGTCCTGGACTTTTCTTTTTAGGAAGCTTTGGAATGACTAATTCAATTTCTTTACTTGTGATTGGTTTGTTGAGGTCATCTATATCTTCTTGAGTCAAAGTTGGTTGTTCATGTCTTTCCAGGAACCCGTCCATTTCCTCTAAATTGTTGTATTTATTAGCGTAAAGTTGTTCATAGTATCCTGTTATTACCTCCTTTATTTCTGTGAGGTCAGTAGTTATGTCTCCTCTTCCATTTCTGATCTTATTTATTTGCATTCTCTCTCTTCTTCTTTTTGTCAATCTTGATAGGGGCCCATCAATCTTATTGATTTTCTCATAGAACCAACTTCTGGTCTTATTGATTTTCTCTACTGTTTTCATATTTTCAATTTCATTTATTTCTGCTCTGATCTTTGTTATTTCTTTCCTTTTGCTTGCTTTGGGATTAGTTTGCTGTTCTTTCTCCAGTTCTTCCAATTGAACAGTTAATTCCTGCATTTTTGCCTTTTCTTCTTTTCTGATATAGGCATTTAGGGCAATAAATTTCCCTCTTAGCACTGCCTTTGCTGCATCCCATAAGTTTTGATATGTTGTGTTTTCATTTTCATTTGCCTCGAGGTATTTACTAATTTCTCTTGCAATTTCTTCTTTGACCCACTTGTTGTTTAAGAGTGTGTTGTTGAGCCTCCAGGTATTTGTGAATTTTCTGGCATTCCGCCTATTATTGATTTCCAACTTCATTCCTTTATGATCCGAGAAAGTGTTGTGTATGATTTCAATCTTTTTAAATTTGTTAAGACTTGCTTTGTGACCCAGCATATGGTCTATCTTTGAGAATGATCCATGAGCACTTGAGGAAAAGGTGTATCCTGCTGTTGTGGGATTTAATGTCCTATAAATGTCTGTTAAGTCTAGCTCCTTTATAGTAATATTCAGATTCTCTATTTGTTTATTGATCCTCTGTCTAGATGTTCTGTCCATTGATGAGAGTGGGGAATTGAAGTCTCCAACTATTATGGTATTTGTGTCTATTTCCCTTTTCAGTGTTTGCAGTATATTCCTCACGTATTTTGGGGCATTCTGGTTCGGTGCATAAATATTTATGATTGTTATGTCTTCTTGTTTAATTGTTCCTTTTATTAGTAGATAGTGTCC
Organism: Tamandua tetradactyla; assembly: GCF_023851605.1. Lineage (NCBI taxonomy): Eukaryota > Metazoa > Chordata > Mammalia > Pilosa > Myrmecophagidae > Tamandua > Tamandua tetradactyla. The sequence continues at coordinate 31,267,035 of NC_135327.1, read as the reverse complement.
TTCTTTGTCTCTTTTAACTGTTTTACATTTGAAGTCTAACTTGTTGGATATTAGTATAGCCACTCCTGCTATTTTCTGGTTGTTATTTGCATGAAATATCTTTTCCCAACCTTTCACTTTCAACCTATGTTTATCTTTGGGTCTAAGATGTGTTTCCTGTAGACAGCATATAGAAGGATCCTGTTTTTTAATCCATTCTGCCATTCTATGTCTTTTGATTGGGGAATTCAGTCCATTAACATTTAGTGTTATTACTGTTTGGATAATATTTTCCTCTGCCATTTTGCCTTTTGTATTATATATCTCATATCTGACTTTCCTTCTTTCTACACTCTTCTCCATACCTCTCTCTTCTGTCTTTTCGGTTCTGACTCTAGTGCTCCCTTTAGTATTTCTTGCAGAGCTGGTCTCTTGGTCACAAATTCTCTCAGTGACTTTTTGTCTGAGAATGTTTTAATTTCTCCCTCATTTTTGAAGGACAATTTTGCTGGATATAGGAGTCTTGGTTGGCAGTTTTTCTCTTTTAGTAATTTAAATATATCATCCCACTGTCTTCTAGCCTCCATGGTTTCTGCTGAGAAATCTACACATAGTCTTATTGGGTTTCCCTTGTATGTGATGGATTGTTTTTCTCTTGCTGCTTTCAAGATCCTCTCTTTCTCTTTGACCTCTGACATTCTAACTAGTAAGTGTCTTGGAGAACGCCTATTTGGGTCTAATCTCTTTGGGGTATGCTGCACTTCTTGGATCTGTAATTTTAGGTCTTTCATAAGAGTTGGGAAATTTTCAGTGAAAATTTCTTCCATTAGTTTTTCTCCTCCTTTTCCCTTCTCTTCTCCTTCTGGGACACCCACAACACGTATATTTGTGCGGTTCATATTGTCCTTGAGTTCCCTGATACCCTGTTCAATTTTTTCCATTCTTTTCCCGATAGTTTCTGTTTGTTTTTGGAATTCAGATGTTCCATCCTCCAAATCACTAATTCTATCTTCTGTCTCTTTGAATCTATCATTGTAGGTATCCATTGTTTTTTCTATCTTTTCTACTTTGTCCTTCACTTCCATAAGTTCTGTGATTTGTTTTTTCAGTTTTTCTATTTCTTCTTTATGTTCAGCCCATGTCTTCTTCATGTCCTCCCTCAATTTATCGATTTCGTTTTTGAAGAGGTTTTCCATTTCTGTTCGTATATTTAGCATTAGTTGTCTCAGCTCCTGTATCTCATTTGAACTATTGGTTTGTTCCTTTGACTGGGCCATATTTTCAATTATTTGAGCGTGATCCGTTATCTTCTGTTGGCGTCTGCGCATTTAGACAGATTTCCCTGGGTATTGGATCCAAAAGTTTGGAAGATTTTCCTGTGAAATCTCTGGGTTCTGTTTTTCTTATCCTGCCCAGTAGGTGGCGCTCGTGGCACACGTTTGTCTGCGGGTCCCACCAGTAAAAGGTGCTGTGGGACCTTAAACTTTGGAAAACTCTCGCCGTCCGGGGGGTTCGCTAGCCGAAGCGGCTTGAGCCGGCCCGGGGTCCGAACGCAGGGAGGGTTGCTGGTCGCCGCAGCCCGGGAAAGAGCCCGTCCGAATTTCCTAGTCGGCCCTGAGCGACAAGCGTGGCGGGAGGGCGCCAGCGGCAGCGGCCCGCCCGAGAGAGTGCACGTTCCCCAGGAGTCACGGGTTTGGAAGGGGCCTCCCCCACCCGTCACCGTTCTCTGCGACCTGGGGATTTCCGATCCAATTCTCTCAGTTGGTCCGGGGGGCTGCGCGTGGTGTGGGCGCCAGCCGCCTTGGTTTCAGGGGACCGCCTCTCCAATTCTCCCAGCCGGCCCGGGAAGGGGGAAGTGAGTAACTCCGGCCACTTCCCACCCCGCCCGGTGAGGCCCGCGCGCCTCGGCGTTCTCACCCGAGCTGCTTCTCTCAGCCAGCCAGCTGTTCCAGGATGGGGTACGCTGTCTTTTTTATCTCTGTTGTGGCTTTGGGCGCTTTCTGTATCGTTTCTACTCCCCTAGTAGCTGTCCTGGGGAAGAAACTAAGATCCGCGCGTCTTACTAAGCCGCCATCTTCCAGGAAGTCCGCTAAATTCATTTTTAAAAGTGGAAGTGTTAATCAAGTGGTTAGTACTGGCCATTTGGGCTCAAAATGAATGGTTAAATTTCTCTTTCTTAGCTTTTTTTTAAAAAATGTTACAGTAAGGATCTGAATCAGCCAGTGCTCTCCAGAAAGAATGGATAGATAGGTAGATAGATAGATGATAGATAGATAGATAGATAGATAGATAGATAGATAGATAGATAGATAGATAGATAGATAGCTGACTGGATTTCAAGGAATTTGCTTACACAATTATAGGGCTAGCAGGTCTGAAATTTGCAGGGTAATCTGCTGGCAGGCTGGAAACTCGAGGGCAGGAAGGAACTTATGATGTAGCCTTGGGGCAGAATTTCTCTTTCTTCATAGAAAGCTCAATTTTTCTCATAAGGTCTTTCAACTAACTGAATAAGACCCACTGATAATTATCAAAGATATCTATGATAATATTCTTAAAGTGAACTGTTTGTAGATGCTAACAAATCTACAGAATACCTTAACAATAACACATAAATCAGTGTTTAATTGAATAACAGTATTATAGCCAGCCAAGTTGACAGATAAAACTATCATAGCATCTGTCAGTTGTAAGTTACAAAACAGCTAATCAAACTAGCTTCCTATTAGTAGCTAATGCTTATTGAGGGCAGGTACTCTTTTCACACTTTATATGTTCATCTGATTTCAAGGTCACATGGCTAATAATGACACAGGGGAACCTGAAATCAAACAGTCTCTCCAGTATCTAGTTGTATTTCAAAAGAATTTATGGAATCATATATTTGAATAGTCCAGCTTCAGGCATGGTTAAATCCAGGGCTCAAAGGAACTTTGTCCTTCTCTATCTCTCTGCTCTGATTTGGCTTCATTCTCAAGAAGTTCCACATCTGAGGGGAGCAGTGGTGCACTGATTCCAGCTGAACCACTTGAGTCGTGTGTGGGAAAAGCTGGTTCCTCAAAGAAAACTGGTGTCAACATCAAAAGAGGAAATGGATGCTGAGTAGGCAAGGCAAACAGATTTTCCTAATAATTTTTTTCCCCTTCAGTTTAAAAACGTCTTACTTCTTAGGATAAAATTCAAATTCCTTAGCAGGACGTTGTGTCCCCTACTGGGAATGCTCTTCCCAGACACACCATCTTCTTTGGGCAAAAAATGATTCACATTTCACCTTTTAGTGAAGCTTCCACCATGCCTGTATGGGTTCGTTGATCCATTCCTTCTTCAGTTCATCCAAGAGCATCTGTTATGTCCCATAAACTGTGCAGTGTTGAGGACACAGTGGAGAATCAGGTAGACCAGGCCCCTCCCCTCAAGAAGCTCATCTTCTTTCTTGACACTTGTTCCTGTGCCTACTGAGGGTAGAGTCTGTGTCTGATTCATCTCTGAATCTCTAGAACACATAGTGTAGACCCACAGAAGAGGTAAGAGCCTGTGATCCTGAGTCAGGCAGAACCAGATTCCAGTTCAGTTCTGTTGTGTGATCTCTATTATGAGTTGCTTAACCTCTCTTTACTTCAATGTCCTCTTCTCTATAATAGAAGTAATAATAATTCCTATTGATTAGATGGTTTTGAATATTCAATGATATAAAGTATATAAAGTTATCATTGTGATATCTATCATACCAAAAGCACCCAATAAAATAGTGGATAGCTCTTATTATAAGGAATACCCAGTACATGCTTTAATGAATATTTAATTAGGTTAACCATTTAATTGTCATGATGGGAGGAAAGTAGCTTCCATAGCATTGCCTTCCTTCAAAAGTAAAAGCCCTGAATTTTAACACAAAGGAAAAAACTAAAAGTGTTTTAATAATGCTATAATTTAAAGATGTTAACTCTTGACCCCAAAGAACCTCTTCGTTAATAGAAGACGATTGCAGCTTAGATTAGCTTGATGGGTGTGCTGGTTTGAAAGGATGTATGTCCCCTAGAAAAGCCATGTTTTAATCAAAATCCCATTTCATAAAGGTAGAATAATCCCTGTTCGATACTGTATGTTTGAAACTGTAATCAGATCATCTCCTTGGAGATGTGAATTAATCAAGAGCAGTTGTTAAACTGAATTAGGTGACAACATGTCTCCACCCATTTGGGTAGGTCTTGATAAGTTTCTGGAGTCCAAAAAAGAGGAAGCATTTTGGAGAATGAGAGAGATTCAGAGAAAGCAGAGCAGAACGACATAGCCACGAGAAGCAGAGTCCACCAGCCAGCGACCTTTGGAGATGAAGAAGAAAAACACCTCCCGGGGAGCTTCATGAAACAGAAGCCAGGAGAAGAAGCTAGCAGATGACGCCGTGCTCGCCATGTGCCCTTCCGGATGAGAGAGGAACCCTGATCGTGTTCACCATGTGCCTTTCCAGATGAGAAACTCTGGATGTGTTTGCCATATGCCCTTCCACTTGAGAGAGAAACCTTGAACTTCATCAGTCTTCTTGATCCAAGGTATCTTTCCTTGGATACCTTACATTGGACATTTCTATAGACTTGTTTTAATTGGGACATTTTCTCGGCCTTAGAACTGTAAGCTAGTAACTTATTAAATTCCCCTTTTTAAAAGCAGTTCTGTTTCTGGTATATTGGATTCCGGCAGCTAGCAAACTAAAACAATAGGAAATCTCACTGTATATCACAGTTGAAATTCTTTCCTTAGAATAAGTTTTCTTCATTGGTGGGGTCAGGTGCTGAGAATAGGTAACAAAGCAAATTTTATATTTCCTCCCTCAGGCAACATAAAGATTAATGGGATGTTTAACTGTATCCTCATATTATCAACCTATTTATCCAAAGACACAGTATAATCCTTTTAATATTATTTCTTATTAAATCATTTATGCCACCCAACCATCTGGGACTTGGAATCAAATGTAAGCTGCAGTTACAAATTAAAGTGGAGTCAATTGTCTCTATTTAGTTCATATCAGCCAGTTAATCAGAGGATTGACTCCATCTCTGGGGGAGTTTTGGAATTGTGAAGGCTGAGGTGCTTTCAGCTGAGACCAGAGGGGTAGTTTGTGAACTGTAGTGAGGAAAGTTAAAAAGAGAGAGTTGCATGTGTACAAGGAAGCAAATGCAGAGACACTTGTTGTAGCTATATACCATAGCTAAGAAAGCAAACAATCTAATTCTCCATCCATAGAAGAATTGATAAATAAACTGCAGTTCAATCATGCAGTTGATCACTCTTCAGCAGATGAGCATGAGTTCTGCATTTATAATAAGGATAAATCTATTGAGCATAGCGTTGAGAAAAATACCATTTATCTGCATTTTTAAAGCAGAGAAAACCATGTTTATACATTGCATAAGTATGTAGACATACAAGCAAAGTTAAAAAATGTATACAATAGTTTTCTGTAGTGAAGGAAGTCAGGAAAAGGAGAAGTAGGACTTACTCAAATTTGTAATTTATTTTCTTTTAAAAAGAAAGATAAAAAGACATCTAAAGAAAATATAAAAAGATTAGCTATTAGATCTTCATGTATATATGTATGCAACATTATTTTCTGAATGCTTAACTTTTTGTAATCAAAACTTTTAAAAAGAAACTTGCAAGAGAATTTGTGAATGTTGGAAGGCTGACAGGTTTAATCCTTTTAGAACTTCTGGAAAGCAGGCAGTTCACTTCCAAATTCAATAATAATTACTGTCATAACCTGAAAGAATGTTCTGTAAGTTACTGAATTTTATGCCAGACATAGAAATAATTTCTGGGCTAGCAGGGACTGGAAATGAGGAGCAATCATAAAGAAAAGCAGCTGGTGGTTCTAAAAATATCTACTCTCTCCTCTTTCTGTGTTTTGGTAGAAGACCCTATCTGGTGGCTGAAGTGTAAAAGTTTCAGAGATGTGTTGGATAAGTACCTCTTTTCCACCTGTGTTTCAGCAATGCCCTTCCTGGTAAATGCATTTCCTTTTTTTTTTTTTTTGCACAGGCAGGCACTGGGAATCAAACCTGGGTCTCCAGCATGGCAGGCAAGAACTCTGCCTTCTGAGCCACCGTGACCCACCCTTTCTTGGCTTTTATAAAGAGGAATTTAATAAGTTGCTAGTTAACAGTTTTTAGGCTGTGGTGAATTCATTTATTTTTAAGGAAAATTAGGAAATATAGACAAGCAAAAAGAGGAAATAAAATCATTTGTACTTTCACCTTCACAAAATTACTAGGGCTGACATTTTAGAGTTGTGTCCTTCTGTTTCTCCTTTCTATCTATCTATCCATACATATGTAGTGATGACAATGATATTATATTGTATAGGACATATTGTTTTATAGCTTATCTATTTTACTTCATCTATTTTAAACCTCTTTCTATGACTTTTGACATTCTTCTGCAACTTAATTTTTCAAAAATATTTTTATTGATAAAATAAAATACAAACACAAACATTCTTAACATACAAACATTCCGTACATGGTGTACAATCAATGGCTCAGAATATCATAATTGTATATTTATCACCATGATCATTTTTTTAGAACACTGCAACTTAATCTTTTTTTTTTTTTTTTTTTTTTTTTTTTGCATGGACAGGCACCAGGAAATGAACCCGGGTCTCCAGCATGACAGGCGAGAACTCTGCCTGCTGAGCCACCGTGGCCAGCCCATAACCTAATTTTAACGTTATAGTATTTCCTTTTATGGGTATGCGTGAGTTTATTTACTTGATCTCCTATTATGGCTTTGAACTTTTAGGTTTTCCCCTGTTTTTTATATGTGTGTGTGTGTATGTTTGTGTATCTTCAGCATATGTTCTCATAGCTATATATCTGAGCTAAATCTTTGTAAAGTTTTCCTTAAGATAAAGTCATGAATGTTAGATTCCCATAAGAAGCACTTATTCAGGGACCTTGACTGTCTTGCTTACTGCTATATCCATCAAATGGTGCAAGGCATGTAACAGGAAAAAAGTCCCTTTGCTAAGCCTGCTGTGTAAAGTAAAACTGAAAGGATATGTGCATTTAATAGCTTTGGGGATATATTGCCAAACTGTTTATCAGACAGTTTTCAAGTGTCAAACTAAGAGTGTCATTTTTTTTCCTATGCAAATTCACATACCATGCCTATAGAAATTAGATTCATCCTAAAGTCCACTCAGCTACAATAATTCCATTATGACTATGGAAGTCGTTTGATAAGTGAGCTTCCAGATTTGGTTACTTTAGGCTGTCCATGATGTCATCAATAATTTTGATTTTAGATCTTCTCTCTGACACTACTAATGCCTTGTACTATTCCATTAGCTCAAATTTAGAATGTAGGCACAGGAGATAGCGATTACTCAATGACTCGACAGTTGTTTTGCTTTGAGTCATACTTATGCTTCAAAAATAATGATTATGGATCATGACTCAATGAATATTTCTGAATGTATCAAAAATATTTGCAAGAGTGACAAGAAAATGTGTAGTAATGAAGATGAATTCATCACCAACTACTGAAAACTATTTTCAATGCTTTTCATTTCTTTCTCTGAATAGTAGATGGTTTAATTCCCTCAACCAGTTGCTGAGAAAAGACGTATTTGAATGATAAGGAGGAAAAAATTAAGTTCACCCTCTACCACATGACAAAAAGGTCTTTGGAGTGCTCACATTTCTTTTTACTAAATTATCAGGTAAAAGGAAATAAAGCATTATCAGCAAAACCCAAGTTTGGTAAGTTATAAAAAAGGAAAAAAAGAAGAAATGAAGAGAGAAAAGAATGAAAAAAGAAGGGAAGTAATGAGGGAGCAGAGAAAGAAGGAAAGTATGGAAGGGAGTATAAACAATAACTCATCTTTCTAAGAAAACTATTTGAGATGGAACTCAAATATGTTGCAGTTTTCTCTTAGCAGCAAGTACCGTTCCCAAAAGTCCTACATTAAGAGAATATAACTTTAGACCAGGATTTTCCCAAATGAATTTATTGGATTTTAAACAAATGCCATCTTTTGAAATATTGTTAGCATCGATGACATTAAAACAGAGAATGAAACTGACATATCTGGTTCCTGTTTTGTGCCAGGTGTTTCTATCTTATTTAATCGCCGCAGCAACCTTGAAAGGTAAATGCTTATCTTCATTTTCACCATGTGCAAAATCAATTCAGGGCGATAAAAAGTATTTTGTTTAAGGTCAAGCAAAACCTGAAGCCAGCATTCAAACCAAAGTTTGGCTGATTGCAAATCTCCTGACCTTTCTGTTTTGCCAGCAGAGTAGCCCTGCAACAGAGACCTCAGTGGGTATCAAGGAAGCATCACCAATAATGCGAGCAGTCTACTGGGGATGGGGTGCAGTCAGGAGTCGTGTGTGGTGAAGGAGAGTGGTAGGGGGTGAAGTTAATGAATTAGTTGTGGCAAGATCAGCAAAAGGAATTTGGATCCATTATGAGACAGAAAACCACTGAAAGACCTTCAGGAGAGGAGTGGTAGGGTCTGACTTAGGTTTTATATATCAATTGTTCAGAAAATGAATGGTAGAAGGTTAAGAATAGAAACCGAGACGTTTTTCCAGTAGGCCAAGATGGTGATGTAAGATGCTCCAGGGTACCAGAGAATATTTTTTAATCCCAGCTAAATAAACCAGCTAAAACTGGCAGTGTCCTCTTCCTCAAAACTCTAGAGAACAATGAAAGGATTGCAGTAACTGGGTAAGTGCAAAATCAAGGAAATGCAGCTTTAAAAATGGTAGGAGATCTGATGGTACCCTTGTAGGACTCTACTCCTTTCCTTCCCAGCATGCGCTCCCATTGTGGGTCCTGGTCTTGTTTTGGAGGGAGCAGAGTAACTCCTGTGCACACACTGGGGTGCCTGTATGTCACCATCTGTCTATCAGATGGCAGCCCAAAAAGCTGAACCAGAACACTCCTCTCTGGCTTGCCCTTCCGGAAGTTGCCCTGACCTGGGGCAAAGGATTACAGGCTTTAAGACACACAACAGAGCACTTGGGGCAGGGCAGAGGGTCTATTTTATAGGCAGAGGGTCTATTTTATAGGAAGTTGAGGAGACATTCATTTCCTATAAATTTGGTAATCCCTAAAACCATGAGCAAATACAAGACCAGGACAAAATGCTGGCTCAGTCAACATGGAGAGGATATTGCATTTCCCTTTCTCCTTGGGTTGATTTTCCTGATTAGACAAAACTCTGAAGGAGAGCACTAGCCATCCCAGAGCCAATTTGCAAGATTTGAAAGGTGTTTTTGGCCTTTGTTTTTGTTAGCTCTTGGCACTCATGGAAATCTCTGTCATATCACTAGCTGGGTACAAATTTAAGGAACAAAGAGCTCAAGGATTAATTTCAGAGTTAACACACTACATAATATGTAGTGTGCAACAAGATTACAACACAAGCAAAGACGCAGGAAATGATGGCCCATCCAAATAGAAAAATTTAACAACTTAGAAACCATCAGTGAAGAAGACCACAATTTGGACAGAACAGACAAAAACTAAAAAAGTGACCTTCAATATGCTCAAGGAGTAAAAAAAAAAAACACAGAGAAAGAACTAAAGGATAGCAGGAAAATGCTAGATGAACACTATAGAAGTCTAAGTAAGGAGACAGAAAATTCAAAAGGAACCAACGAACTATTGGAGTTGAAGACCACAGTAACTTAAATGGAAAATTTTCTAGAGGGTTTCAACAGCAGATTAGAGCTGGCAGAAGAAAGAATCCGTGAACTTGAAGACCAGACAATTGAAATGATTCAAGTTGTGTAGCATAATGAAAAGAGAACAAAATTGTGAACACAAACTAAGAGACCTGTGAGTCACCATCAGGCAGACTAATATACCCATATTGGGAGCCCTGGGAGAAGAAAGAGAGAAAGGGGCAGAAAGAATAATCAAAGAAATAATGGTAGGAAAGTTCCCAAATTTAATGAAAAACAGGAATATGCACATTTGAGAATCTCAACCAACCTCAGGCAGGATAAACAGTTTGCCAGACTGTTGAAATCCAAGTACAAGGAGAGAGTTCTGAAAGCTGCCAAGAGAAAAGCAATGTATTATGTACAAGTGAGTCCGAAAAGATTAAGTTCCAATTTCTCATCGGAAACCATGGAGGCAAGAAGGCAGTGGGATGAAATATGTGTAATGCTGAAAGGAAACAATTGCCAACTAAGAATTTTATATCAATGAGACTGTTCTTCAAGAATGGAGAGAGGGTAGGCTGGTTTCATACCTCTTCCGTTTGGTAACAAGAGAAGGGACAGAAAGAACAACCAGGACTGCTGTTCCAGGGAGCCAATGATCAAAGAAGATCTTTGGCACTTTGCAGGGAGGTCCTGGTTGAGAGAAGAGGGGGATCCGGACAGGGAGAACAGCATGAGTCTGTTTGGGGCCACGACTCTGTTGGGCATGGGTGGCGGTGCACGGAGTAGTGCAGATCCGAAGGAGAGGACCGTCCCTCCAATCCAACCTGCCCCAGCAGCTGCTGGTGAAACCTCCCCACACAGCTCGCAGCCAGCAGCACCCGTCGGGGAGCCTAGAGGCATCCCTAGCTGCCCGCATCGAGGGGCCACACTTGCCAGGTGCTGGGATTGGTTGCTCTGCCCGAAGGTATGAATAGCGGTCCCATTGGAGCTGTGAATGAGGGATCTGCTGGGTACCAGGAGCTGTGGTCGGCTGCGCCATCCCGTGGGCTGCTGGGATCGGTTGTCCCACCACCATATGCCAGGAGCAGCGCTCCCCTCCCCTCACTGTTCACACCATCTTGCCCAGTCTGCTGCGGTTGGGGAGAGAGAGCCTGAGGGCTGGAGGTGGCTCAAAAGCGCCATCTACTGGAAGAAGTGTAAGGGTAGTCTGGCAAACTTCCTTTCTATCTAACTGTTAATTTTTAAATTAAAAATTTTTTTTTCTCTTCCTCTTCTGTGTGCACCAGATTGAATTCATTCCCAATATATCTTGGGGTGTTTCCTTCTGGCTTTGGATCCTACTATTACTGAGGTGGGTTTTTGTTGTTGTTTTTTTTGTTTTTTTGTGTGTGTTTTTTTTGCGGGGTTGGGGTAGTTGGGACATGGCTGGCCTGGGAATTGAGCCTGGGTCTCCCACGTGGCAGGCAGCCTTCTGCCACTGAACTACTTGTGCATCTCTGCCTAGCTAGATTCTCAAGTAAAATTGCACCCCCTACATGAAATCTAGGCTTTGGTTTGGCGGGGAATTACTGACAAACCAAGTGCAAAAGGGAACATTCAACAAAAACCCGAGTAAATACAAAACTGAAGATGAGTAAAGGACACCAACTTGCAAAATATCCTCATTAAGATGCTCCAAATACTTCAGAAAATCACAAGGCTCGTGAAGATCCAGGCAGAAATGGGCCAGCTAAATGACCAAATCAAAACACCAGAGGGGCCACACAATATGGAAAAAACTGTTCAAGGATATTTATAAGTACATAAAGGATTTTAAAAAGACATTAGAAGAGCATAAAGATGATTCAAAAGATTAAGCAAGAAAAATAGCTTGTCTCACGGTGATGAAAGATACCATAGGCCAAATTAGAAATATACTAGAGATACACATAGCAGATTCAAAGAAGCAGAAGGAATAAAAATGAGCTAGAAGACAGAACAATTGAATGAGAGTGCACAAAAGAACAAATGGCAAGAAAGATGGAAAAAAAAAGAAATTGATTTCAGGGAAATGATGGACAATGAGAGGTGCACAAATAAAAGAATCACTGTTGTCCCAGAAGGAGAAGAGTAAAGGGCTGGGGTAAGTTGAAGATTTAATTGAAGAAAACTTAACCAACCCTTGTAAAAAGCATAAATATGCAAATCAAAGAGGCCCAACAAACCCCAAACAGAATAAATTCAAATAGGTTTACTGCAAGACACATACTAATCAGACTGCCAAATGCAGAAGGAGAAAGCCTGCAGGCAGCATGAGAAACGTGGTCTACTACATACAAGGGAAACCACATGAGACTGAGTTCAGACTACTCAAAGGACACCATGGAGGTGAGAGGGCAGTGGTATGATATGTTTACGATCCTGAATGAGAAAGACTTCCAGCCAAGAATTCTGTATATAGCCAAGTTGTCCTTTAAAACTGAGGATGAGATTAAAGTCTTCAGAAAAAACAAAGACTGAGAGAACTAGTCAACAAGAGACCTGCCCTACAAGAAATACTAAAGGCAGTCCTGTCAGCTGAAGAAAAAAGACAGGAGAGGGAGGTTTAGACGAGTGCACAGAATTGAAGAGGTCCAGTAAGGGTAATTTAAAGGATAAAGAGAAAGAGAGGAAAATGAGTATGTAGATCTGACAAATAATAAAAACTAAAGGATAAGATGGTAGGTTCAAGAACTGCTTTTACAGTAATAACTTTGAACAATAATGGACTAAACTCACCAATTAAAAGATACAGATTGGCAGAATGGATTTAAAAATATAATCCATCTATATTCTGTTTACAAGAGGTGCATTTTAGATCTAAGGACACAGATCAATTGAAAGTGAAAGGATGTAAAAAGATGTTCTATGCAAGTTGCGACCAAAGGAAGCAGGAGTGGCAATACTAATATCAGACAAAATACACTTTAAATGTAATGACATCATAAGAGACAAGGAAGTACACTACATATTATTAAAAGGGACAATTCAGCAAGGAGAAATAACGATCATAAGTGTTTATGTTCTCAATCAAGGAGCTCCAAAGTACATGAGGCAAACATTGGCAAATCTAAAGGGAGGTATAGATGTTTCAACAATAATAGTCAGAGACTTCAATACATCACTCTCCGTTATAGATAACAGACAGAGGATCAACAAGGAAATCGAGAACTTAAACAATGCAATAAATGAATTAGACTTCATAGACATATATAGGTCCTTACACTCCAAAACACTGGGATATACATTCTTCTCTAGTGCTCGTGGAACATTCTCCAGGATAGATCATATGCTGGGACACAAACACGTCTTTACACATTTCATAACATTGAGATTATCCAAAGCACTTTCTCTGACCACTATTGAATGGAGCTGTAAATTAATAATCAGCAAAGAATCAGAACTTTGACAAATATATAGAGATTAAACAAAACACTCTTAAATAATCAGTGGGTCAAAGAAGAAATTGCTGGAGAAATCTGTAAATATCTGGTGAAGAGTGATAATGAGAATGCAACATGTCAGAATTCATGGGATGGGGCAAAGCAGTACTGAGAGGGAAATTTAGTGCCTTAAATGTCTATATTAAAAAACAAGAATGAACAAAAATCAAACACTTAACTGATAACCTGGAGAAATTAGAGAAAGAACAGCAAACTGACTTCAAAGCAAATAAATGAAGATAAATAACAAAGATCAAAGCAGAAATAAACAAACTGGAGAACAAAAAAAAAAAAATAGAATAAACAAAACCAAAAGTTGGTTCTTTCAGAAAATCAATAAAATTGATGGACTCCTTGTGAGGCTGATAAAGAAAAAGAGAGATGACACAAATAAACAAAATCAGAAATATGAGGGGGATTCTTACCATGAATCCTGAAGAAATTTTTAAAAATCATAAAAGAGAATGCTAAGAACAACTTATATGCGAGCAAACTAGACAACGTAGATGAAATAGATAAATTCCTAGAAGCACACAACTTACACTGACTTGAGAATAAGTAGAGGATCCCAACAAACCCATTACAAATAAAGAGATTCAGTCATCGTAAATCTTCCTACAAAGGAAAACCGAGAGCTAGACAGCTTCACAGGGGAATTTTGTCAAACATTCCAAAAAGAAATAACATCAATCCTGCTCAAACTCTTCCAAAACACTGAGGAAGAAGGAACACTACCTAACTCATTTTATAAAGCTAGCATTATTCTAATACCAAAAACAGATAAAGACATTACAAAAACGGAAAACTATAGACCAATTTCTTTAATGAACATAGATGCAAAACTTCTCAAGAAAATACTAGCAAATCGAATCCAATGACACATTAAAAGAATTATTCTTCCAACCAGGTAGGGTTTGTACCAGGAATGCAAGGATGGTTCAACATAAGAAAACCATTCTACATAATACAACACAATAACAAATTGAAAGGAAAAAAATCACATGAGCATCCTGATTGGTGCTAAAACAGCACTTGGCAAAATTCAGCTTCTTTTACTGATAAAAACACTTCAAAAGGTAGGAATTGAAGGAAACTTCCTCAATATCCTAATTAATGGTGAGAGATTGAAAGCTCATTATTTCTGTAATGGAGAAGCTAAACTACCTATAGTAATACCTGAGAGTTGCTTCCAGGAAACCTTTTAAGTTGCTCAGATGTGGCCTCTCTCTCTCTAAGCCCAACTGTGCAAGGAAAATCATTGCCCTCCCCACTCTGAGGGACATGATATTCAGGGGTGAAAGTCTCCCTAACCACATGGGACATGATTCCCAGGAATGAGCCTGGCCCTGGTACTGTGGGATCAATATTGCCTTCCAGACCCAAAGGGGGAAAGAAAAGTAACAAAACAAAATATCAGAGCTAAGACAGTTCGAATAGAGTCGAAGCTTTATTCTGGAGGCTACTCTTACTGCAAGCTTCAACTAGATATTGCTAATTGCCACCATTTTCCAGCCCCCGACCAACTACATGCCTATTAATCCTAAAGAACACCTAGAACTCTAACTGAGACTCTATAAAAGTCTTATGCAGATGCAAGGGAAGTTCAGTGGTAGAACTCTCACCTGCCATACGGAAGAACCGAGTTTGATTCCCAGTCCATGCACTTCCCAAAACACAAACAAGCAAAACAAACAAAAACAAACAAAAATTCAACAAACGGTGCTGCAAAAGTGGGCTAACCATATGGAAAAATAATCAAATGTGGCCCCACCATACAGCATACAAACAAGAGAAAGTGTCATGCACTAAATTGACTTTCCTGAAACCCATTATTACTTCCAGAGGGTTCTAGGCTACATAAGCCCTGAAGTCCAGAATGGCTAGCGTCTCTAAGAATATCAACTAATTCCATCCTCCTATTCTATATTATTCACACCCCTTTTCAACATGAAAAAATTAGAAAGGGCATAACCCAAAGATCCTTATGGAGTGGGAGAAATATCAAAGGAGAAGGAGGAGTTATAACAGAGAAAAAAGGATTTACAAATGCATATGACTGCTGAATCACTATATTGATATTTCTTTTAGCATCCAGTGTTTTGGAGCAGCTAGAAGGGAAAACCTGAAACTGTGGCGTGGTAACCCATACCAAACTGAAATCTGTTCTGTAGCTGCTTTGAAAATTAATGCTTTTTCTTTTTTTTGTGTATGTTATATTTCACAATAAAAAACATTAAAAAAAAAAAAAGAATGAAGGAGAGATTAGGACATTCCCAGATAAACAAAAGCTGAGAGAGTTCATTGCTCCTAGACATGACTTACACGTGATCCTAAAGGGAATTCTTCAGATTGAAGGTTAAGA
This sequence comes from Tamandua tetradactyla, assembly GCF_023851605.1. NCBI lineage: Eukaryota > Metazoa > Chordata > Mammalia > Pilosa > Myrmecophagidae > Tamandua > Tamandua tetradactyla. The sequence goes on along the minus strand of NC_135327.1, from coordinate 31,251,550 downwards.
ACAGTACACAGAAGATGAAAATGGCATGAAGAAATAAAACCTCTGGGTACTTATAAATTCAGTAAATTCAGTACTATTAGATTGTATCTTTTTGGTATGTAACTCCACTTTCTACTCTGTGCGGGTTCTAAAATAAAAATGCATAAAACTAATGACAAATCTATGGTTTTGGACAAATAGTGTATAAAGATATAATTGTAAGAAGTACGACAAAAATGTGAGGGGGTCAGAGGGGTACAGGGACAATGTTGTATATACTATTGAAATTAAACTGATATCAAATAAAACATTATTCTTATAGACTTAGGATGTTAAATTTAAGCTCTATGGTAACCACAAATAAAATATCTGAAAAAATACATAAAAGTAAATAAGAAGGGTCTAGAAATAGTGCAATACAAAAAATCAAATGAAAATGAAATTTGGCATAAATTGAAGAATTGAGGGGCAAAAAATGTATAAGACTTAAAAAGACCACATAGCAAAATGGCAAAAGAAAGTCCTGCATTATCAGCATATAAATGGGTTAAAAATAAATGGATTAGGTTCACAAGCTGTTCAGTGGTGGAATGCTTGCTAATATGCAAAACACCTGGGTTTGATTCTCAGCCCATGCACTGCCCCCCCCCCAATGGATTAAACTTTTCAGTCAAAAGGCAAACATTGGCAGAATGGATAAAAAAGCACAATCCAACTCTATGCTGTTTATAAGAGATTCACTTTATATTTAAAGGAACATGTAGGCGAAAGTGAAAGAATGGAAAAAAATAGCATGCAAACAATAACCAAAAGAGACCTGGGGTAGCTATATTAATACCAAATAAAACATTGCTAAAAGAAATCAAAGAAGACCCAAATAAGTAAAATGCTCAGTGTTCACAGATTGGAAGACTAAATATTGTTAAGATACCAATTCTACCCAAAGCAATTTACAGATTTAACACAATCTCAATAAAAATCCCAACAGCTTTCCTTGAAGAAATGGAAAAGCCAATCATGAAATTTATATGGAAGGGTAAGAGGCCTGAATAGCCAAAGCCATCTTGAAAAAACAACAATGAAGCTGCAAGTTTCACACTGCCTTAATTTAAAACTTATTTACAAAGCTATGGTAATCAGAACAGCATGGTACTTGCACAAGGACAGAAACATAGACCCATGAAATCAAACTGAGAGTTCAAAAATAAACCCTCACATCTATGACCAGTTGATTTTTGGCAAGGGTTCCAAGTCTACTCAGTGGGGAAAGATAGTCTATTTACCAAATGGTGTTGTGAAAACTGTACATCCGTGTGCAAAAGACTGATGGTGGAGCCCTATTTCATACCATATACAAAAATTAGCTTCAAATGGATTAAAGGCCCAATTATAAAAAACAAAACCATAAAAATCTTAGAAGAAAACATAGGCAAGCATCTTTAGGCCCTTATATTAAGCAATGAGTTCCTAGATTTTTACATCAAAAGCACAAGCAACAAAATAAAAAATAGATAAATGGAACTTCATCAAAATTAAAAACTTTTGCATGTCAGAGAACTAGAACTTTGTCATGAAAGTGAAAAGACAAGCTACAGAATAGAAGAAAATATTTGGAAACCATATATATGATAAGAGTTTAATATCCAGAATACACAAAGAAATCTTACAACCCAATAGCAAAAGACAAACAACCCAATTTAAAGATGGGCAACAGATTTGAATAGATATTTCTCTGAAGAAAGTATACAAATGGTCAACAGGCATATGAAAAGATGCCTAACATCATTAGTCTTTAGGGAAATACAAATCAAAACCAAAACCACAATGAGATACCATTTCAGACCCAATAGCATGGCTTTGACTAAACAAACAAACAAACAAACACCCCCCCCCCCCCAAAAAAAAAACACCAGTAAGTTTTGGAGATGTGAAGAGAAAGGAATACTCAATTATTGGTGGAGATGTAAAAAAGTGTAGCCACCATGAAAAGGGTTTGGCAGTTCTCCAGAAAGTAAATTATAGAATTACCACATTACCCAGCAATCCTACTTCTAGATATATACCCAAGAGAATTGAAACTAAGGACTCAAACAGATATGTGTACAACAGATGCTCATAGTGACCATTATTCACAATTGCCAAAAGAAGCAACCCAAGTGTCTGTCAACAGATGGATGGATGAGCAGAATGTGGTATACGTATATGTACATATATATATATATATGTATGTACACATACAATGGAACATTACTGAGCTGTGTAAAGGAATGAAGTTCTGATGTATACAACAACAAGGTGAACCTTGAAAACATCATGTTGAGTGAAATAAGCCAGACATAAGCACAAATACTGTTTAAACTCACTGATATGAAGTAATTAGAATAAGAAATTCATGGAATCAGAAACTTGAATGATGCTTACCAGGGGCCAAGGTAGGGGTAGGGAATGGGAGTTACTGCTTAATTGGTCCAGAGTTTCTGTTTGGGGTGATAGAAAAGTGGATGTTGGTGATGGTGGTGCAACATTGTGAATGTAATTGGCACCCACAAAGTGTTGGTGAATGGAGGACTGTGAGTGTGAGGGGGGTTGAATGGGAGCTTTGTATTTTCTACAGCAATTTTATAAGCCTTTCATTTCCCTAATATAAAAATGTATAAAGGAATAGGAACATTCCTACTCCTTTAAATAGGAATAGGAACATGGAGCCTAGTTTGAAGGTCAGTACAGTAATCCAAGGTCCAGGCAAGAGGTAATGGTAGCTTAGACAAAGACAGTCACAGTGTAACTGGAAGATGTGGCTAGATTCTGAACATATCTTAAAAATATAACTGAGAAAGCTTCTTCATGAGTTAGCTGTGAGATGCAGAAGAGTGAGAAAATAAAGAATAACTTTCAAAAAAAACAGCCGGATAATGACTCTGGTTCATAGTGTTGTGTACAAGACAATTCCTTTGTCCCTAAAGAATCTCAGGTGTGAAAGGACAGTTACTACAGAAGAGGTGTTGGGACACAGCTTGAGGATACATAAAGGTGTGACTATTAGAAATGCCCTTGGGGACAGACTCAGGGAAAGTCAACTTTCTATCTTTTTTTGTGCCTACAGCATCAAAGAACGTTTTGTTATAATTTGTCTCTATTTGCTGAAACTGAAAAGATTTGGCATTGTGTTTCAAAAATAATACTTACCATCAATTCATCATTCTTAAGGATCATATTTATGCAAGCTATTTTTCTCTGGTGACAGATTTGTAATTAGGAAATTGTATGCTGGGGAGAGGAGTTTGGGGGCAGCATGGTTAGGTGAGGGTCCCTTGGAATAAGGTCCATTGGCTTATGATCAGTAGTGAGGTAGAATTTTCTTTCTAATTTTCCCAAGGCTTTTCTATTTATATTTGACTACAGAGGAAACTAATTCTAATACTGTACTTGGGGAATATTTTTTTCCGGACCAAAAATCCACGTCTTTTTGTGACCATCCTCTTTTGGAAGACCTGTTAAACAGACAAAATCATTTCCTCTAAGCAATGATTGTGGATGTTGGAGAGCAGTTGGTCGTTTGGACAGGAGGAGTCTTTCTTTCACTTTCTTTATATTCAAAATAAATCACAAATAAAACCTCTAAATAAGTTTGAATTGAAAGGCAAATCAGGATATATCTGAAAAGGAAGAGTGAATTGTTTTGTAGAAAGAAGAAACCGAAAATCTTTTTAAAGCAAGAAGGGTACTGTGTGGGGAAATGATTTTCTAATGAAGGTCAGAGAAAGGGAGGGAAGTAAAAAGGGGAATGATGAAAGAAGTTGCCTAGAGCTTAAGGAATTAGTCTAAATGGGAAAAGGAGGGCTTGCCACTTGGGTGGATCATCCAGGTAGGTGACTATAGGACTGGATCCTACTGGGTATTACATGGTGGAAGCAGAGTCATTGTCTGGAGATCATTGAAGGGAGATTTTATTTCTGCTCACTTGGGCTCACCAGCTGTAGGGAGGTCTTCATTTTGTCCCTGGCAAACATCGAACCCACTGAGTGCATCCTAGGAGTATACTGGTCTCAACTTCAACACTCTAACTTAGTCTAATTTAATTAGCTCATGTGGACCCCTCCACACAATGCCCCAGAACACCCATTCACTAAAGCAAGGTGGGGCCTTGCTTATTCAGGGTGATGATAGTTGAAAAGCCACAGCCAACATTGCCTGCTGGGAGGGGTGAATGATGAAGTGAATCGACTTGGACCAGCCTTGAGCTCCTTCTAACAGTAGTTAACAACTCTACTGCCGATCCCTTTTTGTGATATGAGTGAGGACTAAATCTCCCAGAAGCCCGGACTGGCCAGCGAATAAGAGAGAATGACTGTTTCAAATGGACCTTCCAGAGATGTGCAGCCACTAGAAAACTGAACCTTATGAGACCGGTAAAACCACCAGTTCATGGAGCTAAATCCACATTCTACCATTCCAGCAGCACCTTCACCCTTATTCCTTTCTCAGAAGACTTGTTCTCCTCACTTCAGCTTCTGGCCTACAATATCTGGACAGATATGATGAAAAAGAAATCTTTGTGAAAGTCCAATGCTACCGTTGGCTTATGTGTGTGTTATTGCTTATGTAAAAACATTCCTTTAGTTAAATGTAATGGCTGCCTTCTCAACAGAAGCAAGAAGGGATGGAAGACTTTTAAAACACTGAGGGGAAAAAAAAAAGTTCTAAGTTCAGTGTTTTAGGACCAGAAATCTATCTTCCAAAAATAATGGTTAAATAAAACATTTTTGGATTTTAAAAAGGCGGCGAGAATTCACTGTCATCAGATATGCAGCACTGTAATAACTGGTAAAGGAAATTTTTCAGACTGAAGGGAAGGGAAACCTCATGAAAATTCAAATCAGTGGAGAAGGAATGAAGCTCTCTAGAAATGATAAATATACAGGCAAATATAAAAGTCTAAATTTTCTTTTAAATTTCTTTTTCTAAAAAAACTCACCACTTGAATTAAAGTATTGTTTCATAGCGTTTATAAACACGAGGAAGTAAAAATATAAAATAACAGTAGCATAAAGAAAGGGGGTAGTAAATAAAATTAATAATGCTATTGTAAGTTTCTTACATTTTGCATTAAGTGGTACAGCGTTAATTGCAAGTAGATTATGATACGGATGTTATTTTAAAGAGATCACTAAAGAGGGTTATTCAGTAAGGCATAGCTCAAAGGCCAATAGAAGAAATAAAAGAGAATACTAAAATAAATCAATGCACAAATAAAAATACTCAATTAGCACTAAAGAAAGCATGTAAGAAAAACATAGGTACAAAAAAATAGACGGGACAAGTAGAAAACAAATAGCAAGACTGTGAACTTAACCCCACCGATCCCAACAATTATATTAAATGTAAATGCTAAACACTCCATTTAAAAAGCAGACATTGTCCAACTGGATTAAAAAACATATAAGGAAAAACCAATTATATACATTTTATGAGAAATATACTTTGTATAGACATTGTTAGAAGGCAGAAGTTAATTGAGGCACCCATCAAATGATCTTGGAGAAGTGTGAAAAAATTTTATTATTCAAGATGCTTAGTTACAAACCACAAAAATCATCACTTATTTTTTAAACAGTAAAGGATTTACTAAAAGATAGAGGGTAGCTCACAGATTCCCCGGGAGAACAAAAGAACCAGGCTTGAAGGGTATGCAGCCAGAAAAAAAATGTTCCGAACTAGATCTTTGGTGACATACCTGTCAGAGCTTTTCAACATAAACATCAAAGGTTTTACCACCACCAATGCCAAGAACAGTGGCCCTAGGATGCTGCTGCTAGAACTACTCTCTGCTGTACCCCTGCAGAATGGATGTAGCTACTACCCTTTTAGCCCCACTTGCCTTCCTTGTGTTACTAACACTTGCCTTGTGTTACTATTTTGATTCAAAGTCTGTTGTACATGTGTCTGAATGGCAAAGCTTGTATGTCTTAGCTGGCAACAGAATCTGGGAAAGTAAGTATTTGGCATTTTCAATTTCTAAAATGGGAAGGAAGCTCAGGCTTGTATGTAGGGAATATTCTTCCAACAGAAAAGCAGATGCTATATGGCAAATTCCAATAAAGGCTCAAGGTTTGGGTCAGATACTCATAATATATATGACCTTGGTAGGACAAGTTATTGTTTTGCGAGTTTTTCTAAGCATCAGTGGTTATAAAATGATGGCTCATGTTGAGCCTTTTTAGGATTAAACTAGATGATTGTCAAGCAATTATTTTAGAATCTTGCACAGAATAGGTAATTGCATGTTATTATATAATTTAGTGGTATGATAATTTTTATTATTAAAAAAGAAGTCATAACAGGAGGAAAGGAGGGACTGGTGGATGGTAATAATTATTGATTTTGTTTTGAACCCATTGAGCTTGAGGTACTTGGAAAATGTAGAGGTCAAAATTTGGAGCAAGAGCATAGTGATTTTACTAGTCACGGTCTCCAGAAAGTTTGCAACTAAATACATTACATTAAATCTACAATTTGTGGTAGTATAGCCATATACAGGAGAAGCTTCTGTGGAATTACACCGTTCACAGTTTTACCTCTTGCCTGAAAAGACCAAATCAACCACAAATAAAAGCCCCTTTACTTCCTGATTAAGATTTAGATTAAATCATAAAAGAAGAATGAAGATGATACATATTTTATCCCCTGGCTTCCCTAGCAGTCATTAATATATGTTCAGGTCTGGTGACAAAGCAGAACCCACTGTTCTATAGGCATGTGCACAGAAGAAATAAAGCATCCAAGCCTGTAATAGATCAGCTGTGTAGATTTATGGTCAGCCTCTACCAAGTTTTCTTAGAGATTGACTAGTTGGTTAAATGTTGGATTCATTTAGGATTAGTGACAGGTATTTTGTGGTTATTTTTCTCATAGAAATAATATTATATTGAATAATGACGGAGTTTTTGGTATAAATAAGTCACTTTATTACAAGGCTTTTCATGTTCAATTATATTGCTCTTTTGGAAAGAGTGCATATTTGGGAAGTATTTTTAAGAGACTGGTAAGATGGTTATTTTAAAATGTTTCAGCCTTTGATTGAACAGGGATAAGAAACTCTACAAGATTGTACCTACAAGCTGTTCAATAGAAATTTAAGAAGGTGGCATATTCCATCCAAAAGTACTGCAAGTATTGCTGATTTGAAACTTACACGACAGATATAATGAAGTTGAATGGATAGGAGCTATCTCCTTGAACTTGAGCTATTAGAAGCCACTGGCATCATGTGCTTTTTAAAGGATAGATCCGGGAAGAATTATAGAAAAGCTTTTTCATGACCATTTCCACTTCCAACCTGTGTCCCATTTGTGCTGTTCGTTCTTGGGACAGATGCAACAACCCCTAAATGGATCTTTTTCCAGTTCTGCTTCTCCCCACTCCATTCCATCTTCTACCCTGCAACCAAGGGAAAGAACTTAAATCTGACCATATCGCTCACTGCCTACATCCAATCAAGACCCCATCATGTTTAGTAATGTTTCCAAATTGTGGCAGACATTCAAGATTTCTTTACGTAGAAACAGCATTAGCTATTATCATTTCAGATGATAGGAAAATTATTCCCTTGAAGTATTCTACCCATGATATCAAATGGGAATACTTTCAGTAACTTACTTATCTCCTTTTTAAATACATGAGAACAAAACTCATGTTCAGAGTTATTAGTGAATAGTGTTTATCTAGAATCCAATAGCATTCTTTTGTTTATAAGCATATATATTTTTAACCTTTGATTTCTGGCAAGTTACATTGGCTTTCCATTTGGAGAATGATGTAAAGTTTTCTTTTCAAAATTATGTAGAAAACTTGATAGTTTATTCAGCCACATTAAGTAAGCAAATGTAGATTGTTTAGAGAAATGGCAAAAGTCATAAAAGAGAGAAGCTATGAACTGAAGTAGTGCATGAATTTAGTAAAAAGTTGCAAAGATAGCCCTCCTATGACTGAAATTTAGGAAAAACTGAGCTATGTGGTAACGCCCAAGATACTTTATATTTAGCCCTAAACTATCTCCTTAAGCTTATCGTGGTAAAGCCGTTCTCTACCTTCTCCGTTGGTAACAGAACCCCATTTTTTTTTGACCTTCACCAGTCGGCCATGTTCTTTAAAGGAAACTGAGTGTATCTTGATTAGTCCAGATCAGTGGTGACGTAATGATCTCACTCTTCTTGCTGGTTCACTGGTTTAGACAATAGTATGTGACCCAATTCTACTCAAAGGGGCACAAAGTATAATTTGTTTATTTGGTCTTGTAATTTAGTGAAGTTCTCCTCTTTTCCTCTGGATATAGCCATGGAACGAAGAAATGCCTGAAATGGTGGCAGCCTTCTTGAGAGCTGGAAGTCTCAAGAATCAATACCCTGAGAAGAGCAGTATGGAAAGATGGCAAGGAGCAGAGTCCTTAAAAACAATTTTGAAACTCTGTGCTAGCCGGTCATGGGACTGCCCTTTCTCCAGACGTCTTGTCCAGTAAAATAGTATATTCCTTATTCTGTAAGCCCCTTATTTTGTTTCCTGTGACTTGCAGTTGAGTGCATTTTAAATGATACACTACTCTCCTGCTGTTTTCGCCTTGTGGTTTCCTCTCCAACGGATCATCGACCCATCGTTCCTCTAGCTCTTTAGGATGCTTCTAGCTTCTCCGGTCCTTTCTTCCTCCCACTACACATGACTTGGTCTTTTAAAAACTCAACTCAGGAATCACATTAGAAGCCTTCCATGATACAGGTTAAAGTCCTCTACTCTGAGCAGTCAGTATTCACCACTGCCTCATCATGCTGACTGTGGTTTTCTGAGAATTGACCTCTTAAAAACTCTGCTCATTGAGCATAGGGATGATGCCATATTGAATTCAGTCCCCTAGGATTCCTATCACATTCTCAGAAAGATTATTAGGAATACGTAGCCAAAATATTTCTCTCATGGATCAGTAGTGTATAGAAATTAAAAGTTTGATGTTTGGAGCCTGGGTTCCAATCCTGATTCTATGGCTTATGTAATACTGAGCAAGGTACTCTAAGCCTCAATTTCCCTCCCTGGAAAATGGATACAATGATCATATTTAATTCTTAAGTAATTAAATGACATAATGATATAGGTAAATTTCCTAGTTCATGATATATTCTGCCATCATTAATAAAGTGGAATTCCCTTCATATATTTAGGTATGCATCCAGACATATGAAAAAAGAATTCCACACTTTCTAATATTTTGTTTGTCTCTACATCTAGCTCTTGTTGAAGGAATTAGAGTCTCATAGACTATTGCCATTGTATTTTGGAACTGTAAGTCCAGTTTTGTTAACATAGTCCCATTATGTTTTCTTTCACTAACCAACAAATTTGAGCAATATGCCTCATCTTGTATTGAGCCACAAATGCACATTTGTGTGTTTAAAATAAAAAAGAAGGGTTTGTGATGATAAGTGCATAGTTTAACCTTTTCATCACCTAAATTAACCTATGAGCACAATATCAACATGAGGTAAAACTTTTGACCTTTAATGTTACTTTGATAGCTTAACATTCTTTTATTCATCCTGGAATCTTTTGCTGATTTCAAGTGACTCACTTTAATATATATTCAAGAGTGTCTAGCAATGCATAATTTAAAAGGGCAAAAAAGAAAGAAAGAATATAAATCTTCATCAGTTAAATAAAAAGATGTTTGAATAAAATTGTAATATATCCTTATATAGGATATTGTGCAAGTATTTTAAAAGAATGATAGGATCTCTATAGATATATTTGAAAGTACATCCATGACATATTAAATTCCAGATGTAAGTTGCAGAGTATTATGTATAGGAGGTGCTTATATATTTGTGCATATATATTTGGTCTTGTTTGTATGAGCTGAGAGAAAAGTATGGAAGGAGACATCAAACCATGTGAAAATATTGGTTACTTCAAGGAAAAAGGAGGCAGAAATGTTTAATGTTTATGTATGTTTTTATTATTTGAGTTGTTGGAATGGCATATGTTTTTTATATTTTATTGAGGTATGATTTACATACCATAAAATTCACCCATTTTATGCTGCACAATGCAATAATTTGCAGGAAATTTATCCAATTTAGGACATTTTTATCACCTTGATAAGATATCTTATGCCTGTTTACAAATGATCCCTATTCTAACCCCTAACCCCAAGCAACCACCAATCTACTTTCTGTCTCTAAAAATCTGCCTTTCCTGGACATGTCATATAAATGGAATCATATAATATGTGGTCTTTGTGCCTGGCTTTGATCACTTAGTGTCATGTTTTTGAGATTCATCCATATTGTAGCATATATAAATACATATATGTACTTGTTCCTTTTTATTGCTGAAGAGTATTCCATTGTATGCATGCAACACATTTTGCCTATTGATTCACCAGTTGATGAGTTTTGGGGTAGGATTGCCAGATTAAATACAGAATTCTCAGTTTAATTGTTTAATCTGTCCCAAATAATTTGGGACATACACTAAAAATTATTCATAGTTTATCTGAAATTCTAACATAGCCAAACATCTTATGATTTTATTTACTGAATTTGGCAACTTTACATTTGGGGTTTCCACCCTTTGGCTATCATGAATAGAGCTGCTATGAACATTCACATGCAAATCTTTGAATGGATGAGGTTGCATTTTGTAATTAAAGGGAATACAAACTCGAAATTTAAATAAAACCTCCCTTTTTGAATGGATGCCAATAGCACCAGAGATTTAAATGTCAGGAAAATGGTTTAAGATATTGTTAACAAATCTGTTGCAAAGCAAAGCACATAAATATTGGCCTCCGCTTTAATTATATGCCAGAATTTCCTACTAAGGGAACTATATGCTGCCTTGTGTTGTTTTATTTCTTGCTGGATCACCTACAGTTACTTCAGAGGATCATAAAACTTGGATACCAGCCCTGCTTGACATCTAAATAATCTAAGTCCAGCTCATTAAAAGTTGCAATCAATAGCTTGGAGGATACTTTCACACACATTTCTTACTTTTTTTCGTTTAAAAACATTTTGGATTTCAGGAGAATGAGATTTTCTATCTTGCTGTCAATGTTATTGAATAAAGCTAAATAGAACCAGCATATTCTCACTTCATGCTTTTGTGCTTGCTTTCCCTGGGTCTGGAACACTTTTGCCCTGATAGCTGCAGAGCTCACCCCTCATTTCAGTCTGGTTGGTGTTCAAATAATCCCTAATCAGAGAGCTTCCATGACCATTTCCCCAGCAGGCCCAGAACCGAGCTCTAATGTATCTTTCTTAGTAACTAGGATTGCCATGTAGGCAAATAAAAACACAGGTGCCTAGCTCAATTTAAATTTCAGGAAAAAAATATAAACTTTTAGTATAAATATGTCTCATGCAATATTTGGAGCAAACTTGTCCTAAATATATATATATATTGTTTATCTGAAGTTCAAATTTAATTGGATGCCCTGAATTTTTTATCTGGCAACCCTAGTCATAAACTTAGTAAAACCAGACATAATATTATATATTTATCTGCTTATTTATTTTATTGTAGGTCTCATCCTTAAAGAACATGGCACTTAAAAAAGTTGATACGTTAGGTGAGTGAATGGGTAAGTCAGCGGAGATGGGCATTTTGGGATTCAGTTATATTCCACACACATCTCTTGAGAATCTGTTGTATGTTGAAGTTATAAGAGGATCCGGCTGTACCTTTCTGTTTTGAAGTTCCTGGTGGGCATCCAGATGGAGATGTCCAAAGATAATTGAGAAATTGAGTTTAGAGTTGGCATCATGGGCATCCACAATAGATAGATGACAGTTGAGGCATCTGAAGGGTCTACAGGGGGAGACTGTGTAGAAAGAGCTAGGAATGGCGGCCAAGTATGAAACCACAGTGAACAATAACCGCTCAGAAGTAAACAGAGAGAAAGAAACAAGGGGCAGAGAAAAATCCATACAGCTCCATTCCTTATTTCAATGCCACGAGACCCAAGCCTCTGGATCATCATTCAAGAGCTTTAGCATAGGAACCAAGAATGTTGGCTCATCAGGAAGTTTTAGCCCTAGTTTTTTGAAAAATTATTTTGACTGAGAAGTTCCTAATCAAATTTTCTTGTTTCCTCCTACAAACTGGAAAGCAAGTGGAATTTGCAGTTAATCTAATTACCATGAGATAGTTATACTTGAAATTGCTGCTAAATTTTGCCAAAAGAGCCATATTGGTAAGTGGAAACATAGTACAAGGTATTATCAGAGAAATATTTGCTTAATTTTTGACAAACATTTCCAAGCTAATATGAGTATAGTCCCTTCCAAAGTGGTCCGCAACGAAAGGATTTATTTGTTTTCCAGGGCTGGCATCCTGGGCTTGCGGCCTGGGCAGCCAGCCAGGGCCTGCACTTGGTTTATTGCTCTAACGTTACAAATTTGAAATTCTTAATAATTTTTTAACGAGGAACCCCACATTGTCATTTTGCACTGGGACCCACAAATTATGTAGCTGGTCTTGTTTATTCCAACAATGTTGGGCTTGTTCAGAATTATTTTGTTATTTCTCCTTAGGTATTGCCATTATGAGAGGGAATGAGCTTTGTAGGAAAAGTAGAATTATTGATATAATGAATACAGATGTTGAAGTCAGTCAGATTTGATTTCAGATTCCAGCACTGCTGCTTACTCTGTCCTTCTTCTTTCAGCCGGAGTTACCTCATCTATGAAATGTGATTAAGAATATCTACCTTGCGGGGTTTTTGTGAAGATTGAAAATTGCATGTACCATGTATAAGCCCAGCTTCTGTGCCTGGCAAAGTTTGGGTTCCATACATGGGAATTTTTTCAGATTCACAATCTTTAAGAGAGCAGGTCAAATAAAGCATTTAGTGTGCCAACAACCAGCCTTTATTCAGCAAGTGTTCATTGCATGCCTACACTGCAACAGTTGAATAAGCACATGAGTCTCTGACTTTACAGAGCTTTCATTACAGTGACAGGGCAAAGACAATAAAACAATCATGCTAATAAATAAATAACAATTCTGAAGTACATGATAGGGAGGAAAATAAAATGGCTTAAAGGTATGAAGGGCCCCAGGGCGAGTTTGGGGTGAGCTCCTTTGTGAATAGGAGTTATGGAAGACATCTTTAAGGAGAGGAATAGAGATATTAGATGTGATGAAAAGAACCTAGTGGATCCCATGGAGGGAAAGTTCTTCCAGGCACTGGGAACCACAGCAAGTAAGTGTTGATGTGGAAACAAGTTTGGCAGATTTGAACATATCTCATTCTTAGTTGAAGGTATAATATTCGCAGCAAAATTGCTCTTAGATGTCGATGGCTGATTTGATCAACATTGCCTTGGGTTCCGTACAATGCATAAAGAACTATGCTGAGGGAAGAGATACAAAAATGAAAACAAAAGGGATGTCATCAACATGGCGATGTAAGCCATTTCCTGAAAAAGCCTCCTCAGAGGCTGAGTGAATAAAAGGACAAATCTTACTTGCTTAGAACTCTGAAGGACAGTAATGACTGGAGATGGGCTCCACAAATGCTGAATTACTTGGTCCTGTGCAGCTTGGGAGTCGCAAAGAGGCAGCATGGCCTGGGTCCCTCCCACGGTGAACAGAGGCTGTAGAGTGACTTACAGCAGAATTAAATGTCCACACGTATCAAGGCACAGGGTCCAAGTCCACAGAGACCCAAAGCAGAACACAAGCCACTGCCCAGTGTTGCATGCAAAAGGGCTTCTAGGGTGGTAAAAAATATAGAAACCTCAACACAGTACTTGCAAATTGAATCAAACAGCACACCCGAAAAATCATGCACCATGGTCAAGTGGGTTTATCCCAGGTATGCAAGCGTGGTTCAATGTATGAAAAATCAACTAATGTAATATGTTACTTCAACAAAACAAAGGGGAAAAACACATGATCATCTCTGTTGATGCAGAAAATGAATTTGACAAAATCCACCATCCTTTCTTCATAAAAACACTTAGAAAAATAGGAATAGAAGGAAACTTCCTCAACATGATAAAGGGCATATATGTAACCCTCAGGTGACGTCAAACTCAATGGTGAAAGACAATGCTTTCCTCCTCAGAAAAAAAACAAGGGTATCTACTCTCACGCTTCTATTCAGCATTGTACTGGAGGTTCTAGTCAGACAATTAAGCAAGGAAAAGAAATAGAAGGCATCCAAATTGGAATAGAAGAAGTAAAATTATTTGCAGCTGGCAAGATCGTATTTATGTATATATATAGTCCTGAAAAATCAACAACAAAGCTACTAGAACTAATAAAGAAATTCAGCAAAGTGGTGGCATACAATCTCAACATGAAAAAATCAATAGTGTTTATATACACTAATAATGAGCAAGCTGAGGAGAAAATCAAGAAAAAATTCCATTTTCCATAACAACTAAAAGAATCAAATATCTTGGTATAAATTTAACCAAGGATGTTAAGAACATAATAAACAGAGAAAACTATAAAACATTGCTGAAAGAAATCAAAAGACTCCTAAATAAATGGAAGGACATTCCGTGTTCATGGATTGGAATACAAAATATCATTAAAATGTCAATTCTAACCAAAATGATTTATAGATTCAATGCAATTCCAAACAAATTCTAACCGCCTATTTTGCAGAAAAGGAAAAGCCAATTGTCAAATTTATTTGGAAGGGTAAGGGGCCCTGAATGACCAAAAACACCTGGAAAGAGAAGAATGAAGTTGGAGGACTCACAGTTCCTGATTTTAAAGCATATTACAAAGATATGGTGGTCAGAACAGCATGGTACTGGCACAAGGACAGTAATATTGACAAATGGAATAGAATTGAAATTTCAGAAATAGACCCTCACAATTGATTTTTGAGAAGTCTGCCAAGTTCACTCAACTGAAAAAAAAATAGTATTTAATGAATGGCGCTGAGAGAACTAGATATCCGTATGTAAATGAATGTAGGAGGACACTTATTTCACATCATATAGAAAAATTAATCAAAATGGATGAAAAGCTAAGTGTAAGAGGCAGGACTAAAACTCCTAGAAGAAAATGTAGGGAAGCCTCATCAGGACCTATTGTTAGGCAATGGTTTCTTAGACGTTATACCCAAAGAACCACCAACAAGCAAAAAATAGATAAATGGGACCTCCTCAAAAATAAAAAATTTTGCACCTTGAAGGACTTTGTCAGGAAAGTGAAAAGACAACCTACTCAATGGGAGAAAGTATTTGGAAAACACATATCCGATGAGGGTTTAATAAGCAGAATATATAAAGAAATTCTACAGCTCAATAACAAAAAGACAAACAACTAAATTAAAACATGGACAAAAGTCTTGACTAGACATTTCTCTAAAGAGGATATACAAATTACCAAAAAGCACAAGAAAAGATGCTCCACGTCACCGGCTATTAGGGAAATGCAAATCATGACCTCTATGAGATATCATTTCACAACCACTAGAATAACTACTATTTAAAAAAAAAACCAGAAAATTGCAAGTGTTGGAAAGGATATGGAGAAATATGAACACTCATCCATTGGTCGTGGGAATGTAAAATGGTATAGCTACTAAGAACAGTTTGGAAGTTCCTCGGGAAGCTAAATATAGAATTACCATACAACCTGGCAATCTTGCTAGTAGGTATTTACCCAGAAGAATTGATAGTAGGGACTTGAACAGATATTTGCACACTGATATTCATAGAAGCCTTATTCACAATTTCCAAAATATGAAGGGAACCCAAGTGATAAGCCAATAACAAAACCCAAATGTATGACATTAACACAAAGTATTAATAATAGAAGGGTATATGGGAAAAATATACCTAATGTAAACTGTGAGCTATAGTTACTAGTACTATTTTAATATTCTGTTATCACTTGTAACAAAGATACCACATTAATTCAAAGTGTCAACAATAGAGGAGTATGTGGGAACCCTGTAGTTTTTACATGACTTTTATGTAGTCCTACAATGTATGTAATTTAAAAATAATTTAATGAATGAACACAGAAGAATCACATTTAAAGGAGTTGGCAATTTATTTGAGGAGATGACTGATTACAAATAATTTCAGCAAACAAATAAAACAGTTGATCTGGGAAGAGAAATATAAAGTATTTACCAATGTCACAATTTCAAATATGACTTGAATGATTTAAAAAATGCTGTGAAAATGTCACTTTGAAATCCTTTCCTAGGTTGAGGCTGATGAGATGACCTCCTCACTGGGTTTGGGATAAGCAAGCTGGATGGAGAAAAACCCTTTGAAAATCCTGTCCTGTGAGCTGTGCCACGCATAATTTAGGAGTGGGTGGAAGGAGACCAAAAGACTAATGCATTCCAAGTGTTAATGAAAGTTTGTATAACTAAGAAACCAGTGGAAGTCACTGTTTTCTTAAGAAACAGAGAAGATGGACTCTAACCTACTATTTGCCCATTCCATGTTCTGAGGACTGTTTCTGTCATGTCCTTAACAATTCTGCAAATGAGGGTATGTGTTCCATTTTCATTTCTTCTCTTGATGCCTTCCCCCAATGTTCTCAAGAAGACCTGCTTCTTTTCAGTGCCACATCAACGTAGACTAGGGATATAACACTTTTTCCTGCTTTTCATAAAGTTACTCACACACCAAGTCCTTTGTGTGTGCAGAAAACAAATTGAGATTTGGGGAAGACGTAGAGGAATTTCATTTCTGAACTGCCAGCAACAGTAACTGCAAACAGACCTGCTTCCAACTGTTACTTTTGCTGCATGACCTCAGACGGGACATTTCACTTCTCTGACTTGGTTTCCTGAGACCATCATCAAAAGATTCTTAGGGTTGGGGAAAGGATGAAAAAGACAGAATTAGTACATGGTAGGTGCTCAATAAAATTAATTTGGTGACATTATCCTTTCTTTTATTCTTATTTCCCATTTTCTTTCATTCTCAATCTCCTCCCTTTGTCATCTTTCTTCTCTTCTTAAGTCATTGGAAATATCATGGATGGAAGAATAATGAAGAATTTTTGCAAAAGTAAACCAAAAAAAAAAACCAATCCTGACAGCTTGGGTTTTCTTTCTTTATCGCCTCTAGATATCTTCCCCAGGTAGCCATTTTATGCAGATGTGATTGAGGTACTCAGTGGATCCTTCGTTACTTGAAACATGACAAGTATCTTCTTACTCCATTTTTAAGATTGGTTAGCAGCGGTTGAGTGCTCTGTGCTCTGTGTTTGAATAGTCTAAACCTCAATCATTGCACAGTAGGTCTCCTGGAAGGATTTACTTGCCACTACCCAGCTTGAGGCACATTTGCAACACCTACCAGCACCCAAGGGTGGGCGGCAGTGATGGACCAAGGCTGGTGAACC
This sequence comes from Tamandua tetradactyla, assembly GCF_023851605.1. NCBI lineage: Eukaryota > Metazoa > Chordata > Mammalia > Pilosa > Myrmecophagidae > Tamandua > Tamandua tetradactyla. The sequence goes on along the minus strand of NC_135327.1, from coordinate 31,234,189 downwards.
CCAGCCTTTTACCACATAGACTTCAGCCTCTTGACACTCTCACCTTCCCTCTGTCCCATTTTCTCTCCCTATTCATGTTCATTCCTAATGAAAGGGGATTTACCATGCCTTTCATTAATTTGTCCTGTTCCAACATATTTCCTTCAGGACTTTACTCTCTACCTTAAGCAGTTTTTAGTAAGATATTTCTCCAATTCTAGTGTTCATTGTCTATCATTTATATCTATCTATCTATCATCATCATCATCAGTCTGTCATCTATCTATACATCTGTGCACCTGTCAATCTATAATTTGACATTCATCATTTGTAATGAAATAACTATCATTGTTTTAGTGAAATCCAGACAAACATAGGAAAAATTGGTTTTTGGGGATGCAAGGGTAGTTCAGTGGTAGAATTCTTGCCTGCCATGCAAGAGACTGCCCTCTACCTCCCCCCAAAAATTCAACAAGTGGTGCTGCAATAATGAGATACTCATATAGAAAAAGAATGTACTGTGACCCCCACCATATAAAATACAAAAAAATAGTTTGAAGCCAGGGTTTTTGTGTTGTGTTTTTTTTTTTATATTGTTATATAATAATAAAAGTATAGAACACACAGCTGTATCTGAAATTGATTTATTTTGTATATGTTTTATGTTTGGTGAACATGTGGCCTTAGATGGTTTGTTTAGTAAAAAAGTTTGGATCATACTCAATTTTAAAATTTGTATTTTCTTCTTTGGAGGAAACAGGGCTGATACAGAAACAAAGTGAAAATGCCATTATTTATTGAACCACAGGATATAAGTCTCAACTCTTACGGGATTATTTGTCCCAATAAACTTTTTCTGGAGATACCATGTGTATATATATATTTCCGTTTACTGCAATTGCAAAACATTTATTGCTCTAAGAAATAAAAAGCCGGTTCTATTTAAGCAAGATATGATCTAAGTAGTCAATAAGATTAACAAAAAAGGTTGCTATTATGTTCTCAGAAGGTTAGCCAGAGTGACTTTGCATTCCATATAGAATCTTGCCATTTATAGAATGTAGAATAATTTGGGGGGGGCTTTCAAAGAGAGTTTATTGCTAGGGTCGAAGCAGGAGAGTAGATGGCCTACTGGCTCAATATGTAGAATAATTTAAAAATAAATAATAAAACAGTCATCTCCTTGACCCCACATGTTCTTTTTTTAAAGTAACATTTGTCAAGCACTATATTTATTTTCAGATATATGTATATATATTTGTATTATCTATCTCTATCTCTATATTTAGTGCAGAGGAAGTCTAGACACCTTGCCTAATAAAATCTTGTTAAGGAGGGAGTTAAATTATTACAGCTCAGATTCCTTCATCTCACTCTGAAGTATGTCCCTATGAAAGCATGGTAAAATAACTGTATAGCAAAAAAAAATTTGACAATTCCTATATCGACTTTATTACTTCATTATAAAATAGTGCAAGTTTCTGGGTAATATTTCTTATAATTTATGATACCAGGATTTAATTATCAGATGTAATGAGATATACAAAAGCCAGCTTGACCTGAAGTTAATGGAGAGAGACCATGTTTGTAGAAGGGAAAGTTCAACATATACAAATTAACAAATTAATCTATAAGTTGACATTTTGGTTGGTGTCACATTGAACAGGATTTTTCAGGGAACCTAAAACACATATGATAAAATCCATTCGAGAGGAAGAATTTTTAAAAGTCCAAAACAATTGGATGAAGAGGAAAAAGGAGGGAGCATTTCCCATACTAAGTGGCAATCCTTGTTCAAAGGCATTGTAATCAAATGGCTAAACTTATTAGCTTAACCATGAAACTTTCCGATTTACACTGTGCATCTGATCTTAGGTGCTATAAAGAATAGATAGAGAAATATGAAGACTTGAGAACATGGTCAGAATAGAAGGGGAAATGTTTTAAGGCAGTGGGCTTGGCTTATTCATGGCCTTTCCCCAGTATCTGACTAACTCATCAATGCTGAGCAGGGCTGATGATACCAGTTGGACTCACAGTGAATCGAAAAAGATGTAGGCAGAATCCCCCTTTCCTCTATTTGTTGTGATTCTTGATGATGAGCAAGTGAGAATCCCCTTGGATGAATCCTTAGATGAGTGCTCCCTTTACAACCATCAATAGAAAATAAGCCTTTTTTGACATTGCTCTACCCCCAACCCCAAAAGAAAGTCCCACCCCAGAAGTAGTCCAGGAGCTAAAGCTCCAGCTGAGCTCTCTCTATTTCTCAGATCAGCAACTCAAACGGGTCTAGCATTTGAATTCGGCTGACAGTTCTGATGACACTGTGCTGGGCAGAATGTAACCCAGCTTGTACAGTTTTATTGGCTCTGCAAGTTTTAAAACTCATAAAAAATGTTTTGTCAGTTAAAGAAGCTGGCACACAGGGCAAAGATAATTGTGTAATCAGGCATCATTTCCCATGAGCTAATAACCATAACCTGTTTTAACTGTTGCACATCATAATATCAATAAAGCCTTGGTCATTTATTATCTATTTTTCAAATCTCCTCCTTTCAGTAATGATATTAGTAAAGGTCAAAGCTGCTGTTGGACCCCAGTGATAAAGAGCAAGATGATACTTTGGAAAATGGTAGTTCTTGCAGCATTTAGGACTATAAACTTTTGAAATTGAATTGTAAAAGTTTATTACTAATAGAGAAACTCTTTTAGGGGATCTTCATGTTATTTGATCATTTGAAATATTCCACAGATGGAAACAGATGGTAAGGTCATGAAATTGCTGAGTATCCAGCCTAATGAAATGCAAACGCATTTTCTCCATGTTGGAGATGTAGTGATATAGTCACGCTACCATTATAGGCCATTACCTAGTTTCTACTAATATTGGTTACTTTTACCTGCCAATAGCAAGAGAGGAGGGGCTGAGACCTCTCTTTGAAATAAAGGGACCAAAAACAATCAGCAGATCTCCTTTTGGTAGAATAAATATGTATTTCATGGTTTTTCCCCCTCAAATGACCTTGACCTGTTCCTTTCTTTTGATGGGTAAGGTAGAGTTCACCTTAAATAAGAACAGAAATTCACTATTAGTAATGGTTGATTTTAATAAGAGGATCAATACTAAGAAGATAAGTACATGAAACTGAATTCCTTGAGGGGGATTCTTGGTCATTTCCAGATTGTTCATTCAACAAAGAATCAGTGCTGAACTATTATATGCTCAACATTTCTCCTTAGGATATACCAGTGGAAAAAAGTAGAAAAAAATCCCTTTCTTTGTGGAATTTATATTGTAGTAGGGTGAGTCAGGCAAAAAATTATAAACATGACATATAAATGAATTAGTATGTTAGTGTAGGTAAAATAGTATGAGAGAGGGCTGGCCGCAGTGGCTGGGGAGGCAGAGTTCTTACCTGCCATGTCAGAGACCGGGTTCGATTCCTGGTGCCCGCCTATAAAAAAAAAATAGTATGAGAGAAAAGTGAGAAATGTAAATGGGAAAGGAAAAGTGTATCAGGTTAATTGGGAGAAAGAGTGCTGGGTGAGTTCCCCTAGAAAGAATCCCTATTAGTATTTTAGTGTATATACTGCTGATATTTTTGCGATACACACACACACACATATGTTTTTAACAAAGATAAGTCCTTGATGAATATGCAACATTATTTCTAGCTTTTATTCAGTCAGCAGTATGTTACAAATGTTTTCCATATCGATGACTATTTTGAAAAATATAAATAAATAAAGCTGGTGGTTAGGGAGTCCTCATTGAGAAGGTGGACTTGGAGCAATGACTTGAAGGAGGAGAACAAGAAACATTCACATCCAGATGAGGAGCATTCCAGGGTGAAGGAAGGACCCGTGCAAAGGCCCAGAGGTGCGCATGTTTGAGGAGCAGCAAGGAAACCAGAGTGGCTGTCGAGGTACAAGCAAGCAGCGGGGGAGAAGGAGAAGTGAGCACTGCATGGTACTGGATCATGTAGGGCACTGAAGGTCATTATCAAGGCTTTGGACTTTACTTTGAATGGAATGGGTGCCTTGGGGAGTCTGAGTAAAGAAATGACATAACTCTGGATGCTGATTGGAAATACACTATTAGCAAGAAAGGGCTCAGTCAGTTAGGAAGCTATTTCAGGAATCCTGAGAAATAAGCATGCTCTGACCAGAGTTGGGCATCGGACTGGTTAGTCTCTATATATGCTTGACAATAGAGACAACAAGATTTACTGTGGGTTATACGTGGTCAGTGACAGAAAGAGAGGAGTCTGGGACGGCTCAACAGCTTTTCACTTGTCCGACTGAAAGGACCAGCTATTTTCCTGAGATGAGGAAGGTTGCAGGAGGAGGTAGTTTGGGTTCCATTTTGAATCGCTTGAGTTTGAGATGTGTATTGATTATCCAAGTAGACATTTGGGCATTGGGCAGAGTCTGGAATTTGAGAATTATGGATTGGAGCTATGAAGTTGGGAGTTTCCAACATATACATATGGACATACATACATATGCATAGAGTGTTTACGACTATGAAATGAATGAAATCATTCCATCTGAATGTATATAGAGAAGAGGAGGCTTCAGGATTGATTTGTAACTGGCTCAATAAAAGTTAGTTGAATTGATGAACACAATGAATAAATCATAATAGCAATTAATGCACTCCTCCACAGAATAACTCAGATAAATAGCACTAATTGTGTAGTTCATGAAAGCAACCATCTGGAATTATTCATAATTTGAAAAGTAGCTCTTCTAGGTCCAGAATGGTAGGGGGGAGCTCATGAAGGAGGATAAGTGGAAGGGGAAAACAGTCACAACTGTGTCATGTTTGTTCACTCATTCACTTATTCATTCATTGCAGATCATTTTTAAATGCCTGCTCTGTGCTGGGCACTCATCTCTTATACTGGATATTTACTATTGATTTTTTGCCACGCAGTGTCAGTTCTTTCTTTCTGAGCATCTCAGTTTCCTTTCAGGGATTATTCCTTCCCAGTTGTATGCAATCTTGAGGGGGCAGTAAAGCCCAGAAGCAAGTACTGCATTAGCACAGCCAGGGAACTAGGCCCGCAGTCCAAGCCGGGCTAATTGGACCATTTACCCAGGGTTTGGGCTTTCAGCAAAGTTAGAAGAAATGGCTAGTGAATGTGGTCCAATGGAAATAGGACTCAGTCACAAATGCAAGCCACAAGTCATTTATATTATCTAATAGCCATTAAAAAAAGGTATAAAGAAATATGTTACTAAGGTTTATTAAATCTTTTATTTAACCCTGTATATTCAAAATGTTATCATTTCAAAATATAATCATTAAGAAATTCATGAGATATTTTACATTCTTTTTCTTGTCTTGGAAATCTGGTGTGTATTTTATACTGTTCTAGTTTACTAGTTACCAGAATGAAATATACCAGAAACAGAATGGCTTTTAAAAATGGGAATTCAGTAAGTTGCTAGTTTACAGTTCTAAGGCTGAGAAAATGTCCCAGAGGCTGGTAGGCTCTCTTCTTCTCATGCCTACATCATTCTCTGCTCTCTCAGAAATCTCTCTCATTCTCTAAAATGTTTCCTCTTTCATAGGACTCCAGTAAACCAATGAAGACCCACCCAAATGGGTGGAGACATATCTCCCCAATCCAGCTTAACAACCACTTTTGATTGGGTTACATCTCCAGGGAGATGATCTAATTACATACAGTGTTGAATAGAGATTATTCTGCCTCTACAAAATGGGATTTTGTTTAAAACATGGCTTTTTTAGGGCACATATATCCTTTCAAACCAGCACATATACTTTAGCACATCTCCTTTCAGATTAACCACATGTCAAGTGCCATAATGGGGAACTTATGTTTAGGGTTCACTCACTGCAGCAGCAGCTTTCTGAACAAACTGGAGCTGCTACTGGGTTGTTCCAGCAGTTCCTGCTTCCTGGCCCTTCAGAGCTTCCTCAGTTCTTGCCAAGTTGCCCAGTCTCTTGACAGGAGCGAGTTAGTGAGCTTCTGATGGCTTCCAAATTATTTCCTTTTGCCTCAACTGACTGGAGTAATTTTCTGTTCTTGCAACAAAAGAAACCGGTTACACCCCATTTCCAAGGGAAAAGAGAGGACTTTGTCCTTGTTCGAGAACTTTTCCCTAGTCTATCCCTATGAGTAGAGTAAAGAAGTAGGCTAAATCTCACAAAGAATAATATGGATCAGCACATGCTTGAATGAAAATAAATAAACAACTCCAACATATAACTTTGAACGAAAAGGACAAAGGTACATAAACTGTCTATAGTTTGATCATATTTGTATATATTTTTCAAAAGCACACCTTTATGGATGTTTGTGAGCATATATTATAGATATATATACACACACACACACACACAAACATATAATTTTTAAATGAAAGGAAACAAAGTCGCTGAACAAGTCTGAATGGTTTAGGGATCTTCAGTAGATGATTGGCAAGAGGGGTAGCGATGAAGTCAGCTAGGCTTTTACTTGTTATTTTAAAGGTTGCCATTCTAATCTTTTTACAATGTGTACTTTTATTAAAAAATCAGGAAATTAAAATAAAGTGCTCAGAGTCCTCCCTTACCTTCATTTGTCTCTCTGAGTCCTTCCTTCTTCATCCCCATCTGTTCCCTGAAATTTTGTCCCCCTAAGAAGTGACCCTATAGAAATAAATGAGAACTTGTTATTTCCAAAGGTAGAGAACCTCCCAAGACCTTATTTCCTGAGTAACTTTTGAGATAGAACTTGTGACCTAATTTTCCCTTGTACACTCCAAATGTTGTTATACTTGTCTACTTATTTATTTATGAGTAGGCTATGGTTTTTATTAAAATTAAAATATGTAATCATCTTCATTTCATTTCACTATCTGTTCTCTTTTCCAGTTCACTATTACACTATTATGAAGTTCCTGATCTGGAACTGTTTAAGCTATGATTCTTTGGTTGCAAGCAAGAGGAAGTGTATCTTTTTATCTTATGCAAAAAAAGAACTCATTGGAGGGAAATAAAATAAAGAAACTAACAGGATCCTGTTAGAATCAGGTTTGGGAAAGTACAATGAGTCGAGAGAGTTCATGGGAAAGGATCATGGCGAGAATTGATGAGCTGTTGCTGCAGGCTACCAGGAATGAAATACACCAGCTTGCGCTCTTTTTTTTTTTGCTTCTGTATCATTTCCTTCAAGGTTTGTCCTCCAAGGAAAAAGTGCCCAATAAGCTTAGGTTGGGTCATTCTTTGATATGACAGAACATTGCTTTTTCTATCTGACTTTAACTAACAGGAAAAATATACTCACTGCAAAGCATTCAGTGTGTTTTTGCCAGAAGGAGATCCTAAGTGGCACAAGAGATCCTAAGTGGCAAAAGTGACCAGAGATTTCTCTTAGGCGATAACTGATTTGTTTAGCATACAAAATGATCTTTCATATATTGCAATCTCCCAAAGGGCAGATTGAAGTAACAGTTTTATTACATGGCATCCAAGATGATAAATTATTCTAATGAAATATAAATGCCATTACATTTTGCTCTGATAGCTTTCTTTTTACTTGTTGTATGGTTCCCTTTAGTTTTATTTTATACTATAAATTTGACCTCCTTTTTCAATTTAGTCATCAGAGTATTGACCAGATCTTGTTTCTTTCCTCAGGTAACTGGAAAATCTATCCAACACCCCCATCAGTGAAAAAAAAATTTGTAGACAGCCTTTCTTCTTTTCATCTATGTTATTTACTAATTTATTAATTTTTTATAGCTCATATTAGGCTTACTGAATGTTTTAAAGTAAGACAAAGCATAGGTTGTATTCACCTTGACAAAGAGCTGAACAAGGCAGAAGTTTGGGAGAAGAATGAAATTTGCTTTCCTTTAAACCTCAGAACCTAGCTGACCTCACTGAACCTTCCAGTTTTTGAGTTCTGATGAGTTCTCCAAACAATGCATATGAGCAGGGCTCATTCATTTGGATTTTTGTAAGTCTGAGTATATTCCAACTTTTTTCTATATCAGACCAATATCTTACATTTTGTTGTGTCAATTTCTGCCTTATAAACTTATTTCCTATTTTGACAATGTGTCTTTGCTTTAGTTTGCAAGCTGCTGGAATGCAATATACCAGAACTGAAATGGCTTTTAAAAAGGGGGATTTAATAAGTTACAAGTTTACAGTTCTAAGCCCATGGACCTGTCTAAACTAAGGCATCCAGGGAAAAAGACTTTAATTCAAGAAAGGCTAATGTATCTGGAACACATCTGTCAGCTGGGACAGCACTCTGGTGGTCCCTTACTCCTGGGCTCCACTGGTTTCAGCCTCTGTTCCTGTGGGCATCCCTCACTTTTCTCCTTCAGGGCTTGCTTTCATCTCTTGGCTTCCCTTAGCTCTCTCTAGGTTCTGGTTTGCATAACATCTCATGGCAACATCTGCTGGGCTCCAAGTATCTCCAAACGTCTGCGTCTCTGTTCTCCAAGTATAAGCATCTGTGTCTGCTCTGATCTGTTTCTGTTGGTTCTGTCATTTCTCTCTCCAAAATGCCTCCTCTTTCAAAGGATCCTATTAAATTAATCAAGACCCACCTGGAATGGGTGGAGTCACATCTCCACCTAATCAAAAGGTCACGCCCACAATTGGGCATGCTATATCTCTAGGGAGATAATCTAATCAAAAGTTTCCACCTAGAATATTGAATTTGGATTAAAAGAAACAACTATTCCCAAAAGATAGGAGCAGGATTAAAACATGGCTTTTCTGGGGTACATAATACTTTCAAACTGGCACATCCTTTTCCCATATTTCTCTTGAATCTAGTTTATTACATTTAACTGCCTCCTCCAAGATTCTTGGTCTTTGCTGTTCAGTATTGTAAGTTGCATACTAGTAACTTGTAATATAGGTTGCGTACTTGTTAGCGGTGTCTCACTATTAAATGTAAATTAATTAAATTTAAATTAAAATTTAAAAATTGTTTTCTTCAGTACCACTATTTAAATTTCATATGTCCAATCGCCACATGTGCCTATTGGCTTCTGTAATGGGCTGGGCAGATACAGAATGTTATCTTCATTGCAGAAAGTACCATTAAGTACATTGATCTGGATCTTGGATATTTCTCCTATTTTTTATTTATAAATGATTTATTTTTCACTCCACTCTATTAATACCCTTCCATCTTTCCTCAAATGATGTTTTATTGTATTTCTTTTACCTTCTCAAGGTAGGGGGTTAATATCATTAAATTATTTATTTTAATTAATATAAGCATTTTTAACAGTGTAGAACCAATAATTTTCCTGGGAATATTGGTTTAGCTTTGCAATGTTGGTAATTTTATGTAATGTATTAAACTCTTATTTTTCCCATAATATAAATTTTAAAAATCTGTGCCAAGTTTATTTAAGAGAACTTTCTCCTGTTAATTTTAAGTTTCTAGATTGTATTTTATTTGTCACTATTTTGTGGTTTTATTTCCCTTTGAATAAGGAATGTTGGTTATCCCTTTCAGTATTTTAGGTTTTCCTCTGTCATATTTTATGAAACATTTGTTTGCCAGGTCCATGAACTCTTTAAATATAGATTTTGTTTTGGATGTGGTATTTTCACACTTGTTGAATAATTGTGGAATTCATTCTACTTCTTTTTTTTGAGAAAGCTGTACAGATTTATTATTTATTTTTATCTTTATTTTTTGGGTGCATGGTCCGGGAATCGAACCCGGGTCTCCTGCATGGAGGTCAAGCTTTCTACCACAGAACTACCTGTGCGCCCAGCTGTAAGGACTTATAATGTCAAAAACAAGTAAGAGACACTAGCATAACATGATAACTAAGGTAAGTAGGCCTTTACACAGAAATAAAAGTGATCATGAGAGGATACTATTAGCTACTGTAGGCTGACGAATTAGAAAATTTAGATGAAATGGAAAACTTCCGAGAAACACCTGAACAAACAACACTGAAAGTAGAAGACTTTAAAACAAAACCAAAAGCAATTACAAGTAAAGATTATAAATCTGTAATCAAAAATCTTCCAGCAAAGAAAAGTCCAGGACCAGATGGCTTCACATGTGAACTCTAACAAGCATTCCAATAAGAATACCAGCCCTGCTCAAACGCTTCAAAAATTGAGAAGGGAATGCTATATAACTAATTCTATGAAACCGACATCACCCTAATATCAAAGCCATACAAAAATACTAGAAGAAAACTTCAGACCCAAACTCTCTAATGAAAATAGATGCAAAAATCCTCAACATATACTTATAAATAAAATTCAGCAGCACTTTAAAAGAATTAAATGCCGTGATCAAGTGGGTTTTACCCCAGGTATGAAAGGGAGGCTCAATACAAGAAAATCAGTTAGTATAATGCACTACATTAACAGATCAAAGGGGGAAATACCACAGAATCATCTTGATTGAAGCAGAAAAAGGCATTTGACAAAATCAAACATCTTTTCTTGATAAAACACGCGAAAGATAGGAATTGAAGGAAATTTCCTCAATATGATAAAGGGCATATATGAAAAACTGACAGCTAACATACTCAGTGGGGAAAGACTGATAGCCTTCCCTCTAAGATTTGGAACAAGGCAAAGATGTCCACTGTCAAAATGGTGATTCAGCATTGTGCTAGAAATCCCAGCTGGAGAAATTAGGCAAGAAAAAGAAATAAAAGGCATCCAAATCAGAAAAAAAAAAAAAAAAAAGAAGTAAAGCTTTCACTTTTTGCAGATGGCATGGTCCAGTACTTATAAAATTTTGCAAAAAAAAAACACCCCACGATAAAGCTCAAGCATGAGCTAATAAGTTCGGTCACTAACAAACACAGGTCAAGGGAAAGAAGCAGGCTCCACGGTGCCACACAATAGGAGCTTTATTGTGGACTTGCAGGAAGATGTCAGAATAGGAGCAGCTGAGTGCTCCCTGGCTCCCTGCAACAACCAGAGAAGGGACAGAAAAATGACCAGAATAGCAGTTTCAGGGTGCGAGTGACCAGAGAAAGTTTTCTACCCTATACAGTGAAACTCTGGGTGAAAAAGTAGAGGAACTGGGAGGGAGAGAATGCACTGAGTGTGTTCAGCCACAATTCCAGCCTACCCTCCCACGTGCCTTGGGAGATCTGTCCTTGCAGCTCCGCAAGCCAGGAGCTCCTGTGAGGGAAATTGGAAGCCAGCAGACTTGCTTTCTCTCCATACAAAGACCATTTATCCAGAATACAGTGCCTGCTCCCCACCCCTGAGACAGGTTGCTGTGGGTGCCCATTTTTTCTTTTTGACACAGACTGTGGAGTCCTCCCTAGGGAGGAGGGAGAGACAGAGTGGTGCGGGTCTGACAGTGAGCCAGTGAAAGAGACTTGTTTGGGGTCCTGATGCCACTCCACTCTCCCCACAGGGTATTAGAGACCTCAGATAGGTGCAGACAGAGAGGAGAGACAGAGGAAGCCTGCTAAACTGTACGTGGTGACCAACTGCCAGATATTTCCGGATTGGCTGTGAGCAGGGGAAGCTGAAATATCAAGTCCTACAACCCAAGGTCATTCCTAGTGGGATTCTGGGGGCATCAGACCCATCAGGCACACAAGTGGAGGTCCTGGTTGGAATTACAGGCGGTGTCCATTCAGCTCAGCCAGCACTGGCAGTCCGGGAGAGGTGGGCCTGAGAAGAAGAGGTGGCTCAAGAGCTCCATCTGAACTTTTCCTGGCAGTTCCTTTGCTGGGGAGAGAGAGAGGTCAGCCTCTCGGGATGTGGGGCTGAGGTGTATGGGTGGTGGCAGGGGAGGGGTTCCCCAGGGAGCAAGGAGGTACACAATTTGTAGTTTTCGACCTATTTAGCTGTGGGGAACGTGCAGACGTGCCCTGAACTCCTGGTATCCGTGGCGGTGGCTGCTGCCAGCACACTCCCTCCTCCCCCAAGACGAAGGGCGCAGTTTCACGCGGTCCGGGTGCGGCTCCCACCTCTGGGGGCCCCTCCGCGTCCCAGACCTGGCCCGCAGGAACACCGGGCTCACTTGCCAAAGCCATAGTCACAGTACATCCAGTGGCCAGTTTCCATCATGCATTTTAGATAGGGAAGGTTTTTATAATTCAAATTTTGGAAACAATTTTCTTTTAAGTTTAGAATTTAATGATTTAAAAGGACAGATAATTATCCCCTCCCCCCCTCCATTTGATTTTATTAACTTCAATGGGGTATTAAATTGATTTGGGGTTTGGTTATGAAATTACTGCTTGTTTTTATTTAATTAAAGTGGAAAATGAAAGTATTGAAGTCTGGATCTAATACCTTGACTTTGATTTTAATCGTAAGGCTTAAAAGTTTCCACCGAAAGTTACTTTGGTTGAGATTATATAATCTAGTAGAAAGAATGTGAGTTCTTGAGTGCTGTAGAACTGGATAGCCCCACCGTAAAATCAGTTATCAGGCCATGTGTGAAATATATGTCAAATGAGAGCTGGTGTGTTTGGCCACCTGGCATAGGGCACATGGTGAGCATTCAACAAAGGTAAGTTCCCTTTTGTTCACACCCCCTCTTGGAATGGCCATGTAGTGCAAGAAAGAAAGATGTGAAATAGTTAAGAGCTTTTAGTTTAAACTGAGATCTGACTTCAAATCTGGATTCTGCCACATCCTAAGTATGTGACTACAGGCAGATTACTTAAATTTTCAGAGCCTTAGAGTTGCATCTATGAAATAGGGCTAAAATGTCTTTCTTAGAGAAGTTATCCTTAAGATAAAATGAGATCATTGATTGCTTATTTCATGACACAAAGTAAGCAATCAATAAATGTACTGTTATAGTTTGACAATTATAGGAGTCTTGACTCATTTCTATTTGTGGTATTGCAGGACCTTTTAGAGTCTTTAACATACAAGTGGGCATTCTGACTTTCTAAAGGTAAATGAAGGAGGCAGCATTTTTTAAGCTTGTCTGACCAATAAATATGTTATCATGGATTAGTGTCCCACAGAAAACACTGGGACGAAGTGATGGCATAGCTGTTTTGCACAATCCACTTGACCAAATGGTACAAAACATGGTCATAGAAAAAACACTCCAGTTTACCCAGGCCAGCCATTGTGAATTTAATCTAATCACCCTTGAAAGTTGGCTTTTTTCTTTTTTTTTTGAAATTAAGTTGCAGCCTGTGTGGAAGAGACAAATTGCTTCCCTACTGCTCCTACTTCTGTACCATTTGTAAATGTTAGGAAGTAACAAAGCGAAATTTGAATTCCTACAGCAATAAATATGCAAATAACACATTTTTTCCAAATATGACTAGGGCATCATTTTCTCCCTTTTACCACCTCAGAGTCCCTGAACAGGTTTGAAGCTGTTGACAAAGCTCTTTAAAGCCATCTAGCTGACTTTTTCTTCTGTATGTCAGCAATCTGTTAACCATATTTCCAGGGAATTCGGAAGGATGTCTCTCCCTTCATTCTCTTCCTCCTTTCCTTACTTCCTCTTTGTCTCTCTCCCCTTTTCCTTTTTTCTTATTAGTTGGCGTGCTTGCCTCTGGATGAGCAAATTAAAACTCATTTAATCATCTGCATGCCAAGCAGCAGGATTCAGTGAATCACATTCTGTGCCATGGCCTAGGTAATTACTTGAAATTCACTACCCACAGTTGAATCCTTTGTTCCCAGCCTTCCACTGACGTCGAAGGAGTTTTGCCTGTGGAAGAATGAAGTCCTGTTCTCTGTGTATAACATGTTGTCTGGCGCCAGCTCCAGACTTCCGTGGCTGAGTGGATCTCAGGCAAAAAAATGTTTCATACATCAATCAACATTTAGAAGAGCAGTGATGTTTCCATTCAAAACTGAAGTTGGAGATTGAACAGGAAAAAAAAAATCTTGTGGAGAATAAGTACACTGATTGCCCAAAGCTTGCACTTAGATCAGCGAAGAACCATTTTCTAAGGTTTGCATGATGTATGCTTGATCAAGGTTTACTTTACCCTCTTGTATATTCATTATACCAAATGAGATCCATGTTTTCAGGATCCTGCATTATGGTGAGATATAGTTCTGTCTCATACTTATGGGAATAATTTGAATTTTAACCAATCAAGGTAGAATCAGAGTACATTGTGGACAGTGATAGAGCTGATTCCCCACCACTGTGTGAGGGCCTCTCTGCGTTGCTTGTCCCCTACATCTGGTGCCTAGGAAAGCAATTGGCCCATATTAGTCATGGTCAGGTTCATGTGTCAACTTGGCCAAGTGGTAGTACCTGTTTGTCTAGTTGGGCAAGTGCTGGCCTGTCTGTTGCAATGAGGACATTTCATAGAATTAGATCATGATCACGTCAGCTGCATCAGCAGCTGATTCCATTTGTAATCAGCCAAAGGGGAGTGTCTTCTGCAATGAGTGGTGCTTAATCTAATCACTGGAAGCCTTTTAAGGAGGATTCAGAAGAGACCAGCTTCTTCCTGCTTCAGCTGGCAAGCCTCTCCTGTGGAGTTTGTCCAGACCCTCCATCAGAATCGTCAGCTTCACAGCCTGCCCTGTGGATTTTGTACTCTACGTTCCCACGGTCATGTGAAATACTGTTATAAATTTTATATTTGTGAGTGTTCCCTGTTGATTCTGTTTCTCTAGAGAACCCTAACTAATACAGCACTCAATAACTACTTGGTTAAGGAATAAACAGACCTTCAAAGAGGATCCTTCAGCCATGGACACTTGTCCCATGTATTTATCTTTGGAGTCACACACTGTGGCCAAATAGTCTAACATAATGGCTAAGTTCCTGGGCTCGGCATCAGAGAGCCTTGAGGGTAAACCCAGCCTCGACCCCCTTGCCAACTATGTGCCTGTGTGCATGTTGCTAGATCTCACCCTCCTCATCTCTGCAGTGAAGACAGAAAGAGCTACCAGATTTAATACAAGGATTGATTAACACAATGTATGTATAACACCTGTGCATAGTGCCCAGCACTTAGTAAATACTCATTAAATGGTACATATTATAACTATAAACTCCATATCAAATTAATTCGATGAATAAATTCCAAGTCAAGCAGTATGGGACAGGATATTTTGGAGTGCAAATATTGTAGCAAAGATTTATAAATGTAGGTACCAGGTCCAAAACGGAAATGTGGTGCTACATTACACTGTCATTAATTTCCTGCCTCCTGCCCCTCACCACCACCCAACATCATTAGAAACATCAGGGATATGGTTGACAGCAAACCTCATGGAAAGGCTCATAAACAATTATAAATAATTATTTCAAAATGTTGCTCGGGATGGATGGTTCTCAACCAGGACCAGATTTGATGATGTCTAGAGACTGTTTTGGTTGTCACAACTCGGGGAGTGTGACTAGAATCTAGTGGGCAGAGGCCGGGAATGCAGCTATACCTCCCACAATGCACAGGACAGGTACCGCAACAAAGATTTTTCTAGGCCCTAGTGGCAGTAGCCCTGAGGTTGAGAATCCCTGCTCTGGGTTTTTGGTTTCTAAATTGTTTGGAACTTATTTCCAGTTCTGTCAGAGTCAACAATTGTTGGAGGTAAGTAATTTATAAAATCATTTTCACCTTTAAAAAATGGGGTTAAGTCAAGGCTTGGCTTGGCTATGAGAAGAGGATAACAAGCTCATTTTGGAGACCCAGGAACCTGTTATTCTCCCTGGATTGCATTTGCCTGGCTGGAGGATGAGGGCAGAGAATTGCAATTTAAGGAAAATGCCTCAAGCAGACATACTATTTGGAAGTGTTTTTAATGAGTCACTTTCAAAAACTCAAATGCACTGACTAGTGACAAAGACCCTAATTAACTCAGGTTCCACTAAAAATAGAAGGAACGCATTGCATTTATGCAGACATTTTCTCATTAGATTGGTAAAACAGCCCTGAGAGGTAGGCAGAGAAAATATATTCTAGAAAATAATAGTGATAACAGTGTGGGATACTAATTATTAAGCCCAGGCACTGCATTCAATAATGTTAGTAAAACAAAACAAGGTAGAAATTAGGACCTGAGTTCCACTCCTAGCCATATTCCTCATCAGCTCTGTGGACCTGGGAAGTCTGGTTTTCTTTGCTGTGTTTCATATTTTAATCTGTGAAATGGAGACAGTAATACTACCTGTCTCATGGTACTGCTGTAAGAATTCAAAAGGAGAAAGCCTCCAAAAAACTCAGCACAGTGACCAATGTATAGGTTTTCAGTAAACATTAGTTAATTAAGATTAGAACAATCCTAACTGTGTGTTCAGCAAATGTTTAAAGATGAGAACATTTTGGGATGAGAAAACTATGTTAGAGAGAGCTTATGTTGCCTAAGATCCCACTAGTAACCAAGTTGAATCAAATTCCAAATCTCACTTGGTAACCCTAGTGTTTATAAGAGTATCTGATTTATATTAGGATGCAGTAAATATCTGTTCAATGACAGAAGCTGTCCTATGCCGTATCTTCGGTAATCCACATGTTAAGCTAATTCTGCCCTGGCTTTGGCACAGAATGGTTCTGGTCATTGAAGGCAACTTGGGATTCTCAGATAACTAGTGGGCACATTAAGTCATTCGAATAACATAAATGGCATATATAACATTTGGAAAATTGCCCTTGGAGAAGTAGTGAAAAGTGTGTCAATGTTTCCACCAGGAACTAACTATGGCTGAAGACAGGTTCTCATGAAAAATCCCTCTGCCCTGATCACATTGCCTGGACTTCATACTGTAGCCTTCAAGTGTCCACTAGAAGGGACCTGAGAGAGAGGCAAATTTGCAGGCTGTCTAATGGATTTAGGAAAAACTCACAGTGTGTGCCTGTGGGTGTATGCTTTGGGAGCAGACCCGAAGCCACCTTCGTCATGTAACCACCTTAAAAGACAGTGGCAATTGATGAGCCGTCACTCTTCCTAATTATCGTTAACTGCACAGCCCTGGATTTGACCCTGAATCTGATTTGAAATGGATGGTGTGATGGGGTGAGTGCTTTTTCTCAGCTAGACAAGACTGAGATGTAAACTGTAGCTGGTGAGCACGACCTCTACGGCACCCGCAAGGAGTTTGTTCTGGAACCCCCGGGCTGGGACAGGGTTGGGATTCAGAACTATGCAGACTTTTGTTGCCTGCATTTCTTACGTTATTCTTACAGCTTACTTCTTTTTCCGATTTATTTTTTGGCCCAGTCTCCTGATTATGAGTGAATCAAGGGAAATAAATTACCAGAACTGCCTCTGCTTGTTAAATCTGTCACTGTAACTAAGCATAGCAAGAATTCTACTGCGTCATCTGATGCAATTGCCTGAGGCCGAGTACAGCTCAGGCCCCTCTCCAGTAACAGCTCTAGAAATTTTCTACTAACAAAAAGTTTCCATGTTCATTCTGTTTTTAAATAGTTTAGCCATCTCTGACATTGACCTCTTGGAGGCTTCATATTCTATAAGCATGTAAATGTCTACGCATTGCCCTAATCATTCCTCTTTGCAAATCTTTCCTACATGATGTGGCCCATATTTTCAAACTTCTATCTCTGTACGAGATCAAAGGGAGAGATTTTATTGGGTGCAAAATTTATATTTTGGATAGCACATTATCTAATTTAACTTGTATGGTCAGTTTTTCAAACACCATGATTATATGGCATCTTGAATAAGACGTGAGATCTTGTTGGTTTGTATGGGTTAGTGTGATGTCCTGATATATCCCAGAGTAATTTGGGCAGAGAATAAAAAAGTATGTGCAAAGTCTCTTTGGGAGACTGGGGAGAAAGGAGGAAATATTGAACTTCTCCATCTGGAGGATTCCTGATATTCTCACAAACAGTGGGGACAACCAATTCAAGAGGCTGAGCCCTCAATCTTGGGGCTCACCCTATATAGCTTATTCCTGCAAAGGAAGGTAAACCTATTGATAATTATGCTTAAGAGTCACTCTTGGAGAGTCTATTTTGTTGCTGAGATATGGGCCCTAAGTCTCTAAGCCAACTTGGCAGGTGAACTCACTGCCCTCCTCGCTATGTGGGACACGACTCCCAGGGGTGTAAATCTCCATGGCAGTATGGGACCTGATTCCAGGGAATGAGCTGGGACCTGGCTTCATTGGAATGAGAAAGCCTTCTTGACTAACAGGGGGTAGAGAAAAATGAGACAAAATAAAGTCTCAGTGGGTGAAAGATTTCAAACAGAGTTGGGAGGTTATTCTTATGCATTATATAGATATCCCTTTTTAGTTTATGGTGTATCGGAGTGGCTAGAGGGAAGTACCTGAATCTGTTGAGCTGTGTTCCAGTAGCCTTGATTCTTGAAGACTATGTATATAACTATATAGTTTTTACAATGTGACTGTGTGATTGCAAAAACCTTGTGTCTGATGTTCCTTTTATCCAGGGTATTGACAGATGAGTTAAAAAAAAATAATGGGGGTGATAAAAGGTAAACATTAGGTAGATTGAAATACTGTGTATTAATGAGGAAGGGCAAGGGATATGGGATATATGAGTTCTTTTTATTTCTTTTTTTGGAATGAAGCAAATATTCTAAAAGTAATCATGGTGAAGAATACACAACTATGTGATGATTCTGTGAGCCACTGATTGTAAAATATGGTTGGTCTGTACGTGTGTGGATATTTCTCAATAATTTAAAAAAATCTATCCTATAGATATTTTTCCCAAGTATAGGATTTATTTTAAAGATGTCCATTTCAATGTTATTTATAGTTTATTTATTCATTCCATACATATTTTTGAGTACTCCTATATTCAAGGTCTCAGCTGCAGATGAATACGTAAATTTGTTTTTCTTTCCCTTACAGGGCTTATGTTCTTATTGGGAAAGAGAAACAATAAGCCAGATAAATAATTAAAACAGACAATTTTAGATTGTGAGAAGAGGGACAGGAACTTTGCATGGGGTGTATGTGCGATTTTACATATTGTCATCAGGAAAGGACTTACTGAGAGTTGACATTTGAGTAAAAATCAGAAGGGGGTAGAGGGAAGCACGTGGTTCTCCAAGGGAGAGAGCAGGGGACAGAGCCAGGCAGGAAGGACAGCAAGTGGAAGGGCCAAGAGGAAGGACAGAGCCTGCCCTGTTCAAGGAAGAGCAGGGAGGCCAATGTGACAGTAATAGAATGAGCTAGGGAAGAAGAGAATGGAGGGGAGCTCAGAGAGGTGACAGGCATTGGAGAGGCCGTGGAGAGCACAGCACTGGTCGGCCATTGGAATGACCTTGGCTTTTACTTGGAATGAGAAGGGAAAGCATGGGAGGGTTCTGAGCAGAGGAGGGACGAGGCCTGACATGTTTTAATCAGAGTAGGGAGTAGACTGCAGGGAGGGAAGGGCCAAAGCTGGGAGACCAGTGAGGAGGTCAGTGTAGGCACCCCAAAGTGAGACAATGCAGCTTGGACCAGGATGGCAGAGTTGGAGGTGCAGAGAAATGCTCTGGTTTGGATTTATCTGCAGGTGGAGACTGCAGGGTTTATGAACTTCCTAAATGTGTATCATGAGGGTGATAGTTTTAAAAAATTATGGCCTATCCATTCAATGAAAGAATGAGATAGAACTATAAGAATATTTCTGTTATATAGTTGCATGAAAACATCAAGATGCATATCTACAGGATAATAAAATCCCTGGGTTGTAAAAAATACACCTAAGCACACAACTATGCTATTTCTACTAAAAAGTCTGAACATGCCAAAATTTCACAGTGGTTTCCTCTGAGAAGAATTGCAGATGGGATGTGAAAAGGAAACTTTAATTTTTATTTTGTTTAGTTTTATAATTGAATTTTTTTAAAAGGAAGAATGGTGAAGTACTTAGAAAGGGAAAATATTCACCTTCTAAAGCTTATAAAGATAGTAAAGAAAAGACTTAAATAAACCTATTGTCCCATACAGCAGGAATATGTTTTCAGAAGGTTTCGTTCAAAATTTGGTTCACTGTTGTCAATTCTAAAAATGTTTGGGGGAACATGATCTTTTTCTCTCTATTTGACCCTAAAATTTCCCCTAGTGTCCCTTTGTGGCAACAAGTACAAAATTGAGTGGTGTTGACTTGCAATTAGAGTCCAGTCCTACCTATGAGGAAGCAAGTTCTGCTAACTTTTCCCCTCACTGGCAGTCAGAATTGAGGTGGAGGAAGAAATATTTTCAGGGACTTGGTACTGCTCTCAAATTCAAAAATGGCTCTTCTAGTATATGTTGGAGGCCACGTGAAATGAACCTACAGCTTTTCAGGTATAGTTAAGTCTTACAGCTAATATATTCTATCTTCCAAGAATTTGCAGAGGTCCCAATGACAGAATCACTATCTATGGATTAATGAAATGTGGCTAAGAATAGATGGCTGTGCCAAAGGCCTTGTTTCACCTAATGTGATCGAATCTCATGTAAAATCTTGTCCAATTCAGGAAGATAGGTGTTTAATTATAACAGTAGTGTTGCGTTTTCAGGGAAATCTGTAATGTCCAACTGCAAATCCAGGCTTTATATTTGACTTTTTCTAAATGTGAAACTGACAAAAAATAGCTACAACTCTACTATGATTCTGAAATAGCCAAAGATAATCCACATACTAGAAGTTGTCATGTTTTTCAGGAGTAGTAGTAGTTTCCATATAATTATTTGCTAACTTTGAGTCCAATGTGACTGAATCATTTTTAAAAATATGTGAAATCAAATATTCTAAAAACTGTCATAAAATGCCACCAGTCTAAATTTTCTTTAGCTTAAGGGCACTGGTGACAAGGCATGGTACAATAGTGACATATGAGTTTCTTTGACTAGCAAAGGTAAGCCTGCCTGTGGATTTGCTGCATCAGATTGAAAGAGGCTGAGTTATAAAGAACATCTTAAGAACATTGTTCTTAGTTGCGCCTCCCATTAAAATGGTGACTGCTCAGAACTTGTCAGAGTATTCAGTGACTTCATGTCTTTTTTTTAAAGTCACATCAGGCAGTCTGAGTTAGCTCCAAGAATGCATTAATTACAAACTGAGGAATGTATATCAATGGTGGGACTGGTGACCAGGAATAATTTTGCTCATTCAGGGGACATGTGGCAGATTCTAGAGACATTTTTAGTGGTCATTACTAAGGTAGGTACCTCTTTACCTACTGGCATCTAGTGGGTAAAGGCCAGGGATGCTGCTAAGTATCCTATAATACACAGGTCAACATCCCCCCTCCCCAACAAAGAAATATCCTGCCCAAAATGGCAATAGGGTTAAGGTTGAGAAACCCTGATCTAGATGGTTTCTTAAGGCACTTTTAAATAACATTGAACCAAAAAGTGAATGTGGTAGATTGAGTTATGTGCATCAATTTAGACATGTTCTAAATCTTAATCTGCATTTCTGTGGTTGCAAACCCATTATAAAGAAGACCTCTTGAAAATGGCACATGTACACCTCAGAGACAATGCAGATTTGGCTCCAGACCACTGCAGTAGAGCTAATATCACAATAAAGCAAGTTGTATGAATTGTTTGGCTTCTAATGCATATTGGAAGTTAAGTTTACAGTATACTGTAGTCTATTAAGTGTACAATAGTATTATGTCAAAAAAGAAATGTACAGTCTTAATTAAGATGTACCACAGAGACATGAAGTGGGCACATGCTTTTGGAAAAATGGCGAAGAAAGATTTGCTCAATGCTGGATTGCCACAAACCTTCAATTTGTTAAAAGCACAGTGTCTGTGATGTGCAATGAAGAGAAACACATAAAACAAGGGCTGCCTGCCTTTGTTTTTAGTTAAGGTCTGGTCCAATTAAATGTGGATGGGTCTTCATCCGTATTATTGGAGGCCTACAAAAAGAAGAAACCAGAACCAGAAATTGGAAAAGGCCACAGAAGAAGAAGCTGGAAGTCAGCCGAAACCGGAAGAAAAGATACAAGGAGAGGGAGACTGCCATGTGCTTGGAGGCAGAGACACAAGCCCCGAAACCTCTAGAACTGCAGTAGCCAGCACCAGAACGATACAATTTGGGGAGGAAGCAAACCTTACTGATACCTTGACTTTGGACTTCTTTTAGCCTCAAAATGGTGAGCTAATAAATTCCTGTTTTTAAGCCAACATTAGTGGGTGGTCTTTGTGATAGTGTCCTGCCTATATAATTCAGACGGTGAAGAAGCGCTTCCTCTCCCAAACCACTTTCAATCTTGATGATTACATCAACGAGACAGTCTCATTCCTCACTAACCTTTAACTCAATACTTGCTACTTTTGTTTTTTAGCAAAGACAATGCCAAGCCTCAGTCTCAGAACATTCAGCAGACAATAGTATCCAAGTAGAATTTAATAACATTATTTTACTGTCATTGTATTAATGTGATTTAAAATGATTTTAGTTAGTCATAATGCTTTTCTATATAGCATAATGATCTAAAGTTCCTTTTAAAGTTCATTCGATTTAAGTTGAAAAAGAGAGGTATCCATCAAAATATATATGTAACCTGTTTCGGGTGGTGTATAAACTTGATAAAAACTGTGATGGTGGCACCTGAATGACGAAAGCTGGGAAAAACAGGAACAGGAAACAGCATTATTGTCACCAAAACTTGGAGCAACTTAGACTAAGGGAGACAATTTCTTACAAGTCTTTTTTGATATTATAATACTGTATGTAGATACAATGCAGTGGGCAATAAAGAGTCTGAGTTTTAGATTTATAATATCTGGATCTAACTGCAGGGTCTAACATCTCAAAACTGAGTGAACTGGGTAGTTGCTTCATCATTTTGGTACTTATTTTCCCAGATAGACCAAAGATGTCAACAGTAATACCTATTAGTATAGTATTTCAACAGTAGTATCACGCGAATAACTTAAATGAAATAATGCATGAGAATTCTACATAATGTGGATTATTATTATTGTATCTCTAATAATTGTTATTACTTGATACCCACACAGAAGAAATCTTCACATTAAATGGAGGATGTAGCAGTCTATTGTATATGAACATCGTTAAATTGTGTATTCCTATATGTTAGCCGAAAGCAAAAGCCATGTTTTTGGTCTCTTCATTGTAAAACAAATACCTGTTCCTTGGAGAACTTCTGATATTGTGTTGAAGGAAACAGGACTCTGTTCTGAAACAGTACTCTAAGAATTTTGTGGATGGAGAGGTGTTTCTTGATTTATTCATGAAAACTTGAAACAGAAGTTTTCTTTTTCCTCTTTTAACTCTAACATGTGGCTTGGCATGGGTCCCTTGAGTCATGAATAGCTCTTTTTAATATTAATGGCTGTTTGTACAAATAGTAATTTCCACAAATATTATTGGATGCTGTGTTAGTCAGGGTTCTCTAGAGAAACAGAACATCAGGAGAGATCTGTAAATATGAAATGTATAAAGGTGTCTCATGCAACCATGGGAATGGAAGTGTCCAAAATCCGTAGGGCAGGCTGTGAAGTTGGCGGCTCCAATGAAGTGTCTGGAGGAACTCCACAGGAGAGGCTCACTGGCTGAAGAAGCAGACAGTCTCCATTCCTCCTTAAAAGCCTTCAACTGACCAGATTATCTCATTGTAGGAGACACGCACCAGCTGATCACAGATGCATCCATCACAGTCCACCCCTTGTCATCTTGACAACTACACTTATCATCTTGAAATATGCTTAGTTTCCAAATAGAACACAATAGCAGACATATGTTTCTCCTAACAATACTTAACTGTCTTACATACAACCAGAAACAATTGCTACATCTCTGCAGAATAGGGTGCAAGTCCTTAGGTAACATTCACTCTTACCCTTCATATCCTATGACTTAAATACTATAGCATGAACAATACAACTTATATGGTAAGAGGAAAACAAGATATTTGCTTATGTACAAATGCAAGCATACTCATAACAAAACAGGGAGGAAATATTCATATAATCACAGTCCTCATTTCTGTAACTGGTTACATGGATGTGGTTCATATTTATCACTACCTTTTTCTACTACACATTCCATGTTCCCTTTATCCTCAGCAAGCACTTCAGCTGACCATGGTTCTCTGCCACGTGGGGTAAACCAAACCTTCATTCCTGAAGTTTCTGGGTCATTAATAGTTCTGCCTGGATTGGGTTGTTGCAGTTTTCCATTGACTTTAATCACAGGGCATGATAGTACTAAGAGACGCCCTAGGGGATCTCCTGTATTCCAGGAAAATTCTTCTTTACCTCCATTGTATAGTTGCAGTCCTGTTTCCACTCAATACTCAAGATCAATCACCCCAGACAGAACAGCAGCCATGACTGTTGTTTCAGTGGCATGAGAAGCTCAAAGAGGCCAGGTGGCAGTCTTAATTTTTGTTTGTGTCTCCTGAAAGGAGCACTCCTCCTGTTGTAACTAAGACCTGTGGACCAACAAAGCTTAAGATTTCAGGGATAGGCAAAAATTTTCCTAGTGGATCACTAGGGGTGATAGTGAGTGGTGCCACTCCCATTTCCATCCCTTAATACTGGAACCCATGAATCCTGGCTGTGGGAGAAACAGCACCATACGGTGGATGCTGATTCAGAGCATACACAGCTTCCTGGAGAACATTACCCCAGCCCTGCAAGATATTGCCACCTATTTGGAACTGTGATTGGGTCTTCAGAAGGCTATTCTACTTTACTACTAACCCAGCTGCCTCTGGATGATGGGGAATGTGGTAAGGCCAGAGAACTCCATGAACATGTACCCATTCCAGCACTTCATTTGAGGTGGATTCCTTAATCAGAAGTAATGCAAAATACCATGATGGTGGATAAGGCATTTTTAAGTCCACATATGTTAGTTTTTGCAGACACATTGCATGCAGGGAATGCAAATCCATATCCAGAGTATGTGTCTATTCCAGTTAGAACAAATTGTTGCCTCTTCCATGATGAAAGTGGTCCAATGTCATTAACCTGCCATCAAGTAGCAGGTTGGTCACCTTGGGGAATAGTACCATATTGGGGACTGAGTGTGGGTCTCTGCTGTTGGCAGATTGGGCACTCAGTGGCCATAGCCAGGTCAGCCTTGGTGAGTGGAAGTCCATGTTGCTGAGCCCATGCATAACCTCCATCCCTACTACCATGCCTACTTTGTTCATGAGCCCATTGGGCAATGGCAGGAGTGGCTGAGGAAGGAGGATGACTTGTATCCACAGGACAGGTATTCGTATCCACATGATTATTCAAACTTTCCTCTGCTGAAGTCATCCTCTGGTAAGCATTCACATGAGACATAAATATCTTCATATTCTTTGCTCACTCAGAAAGATCTATCCACATACCTCTTCTCCAGACCTCTTTGTCACCTATTTTCCAACCATGACCCTTCCAAGTCCCTGACCATCTATTCAAACCATTAGCAACAGCCCATGAGTCAGGATACAAACACATCTCTGGTCAGTTCTCCTTCCAAGCAAAATGAACAACCAGGTGCATTGTTTGAAGTTCCACCTACTGAGAGGATTTCCGCTCACCACTGTCCTTTAAGGACATCCCAGAATGGGGTTTAGTGCTGCAGCTATCCACTTCCAGGTGGTCCCTGCATATCATGCAGAACCATCTATAAACTAGGCCCGAGTTTTCTCTCCTTTAATCAACTAACTGTAAGGAACTCCCCAAGAGGTTATAGCTCTGGTCTGGGAAAGAGAAGGTAATGTGCCAAAAGTGGGAGCCATGGGCATTTGGGCCACTTCTTCATGCAACTTACTAGTGCCTTCAGGACCTACTCTGGCCCTGTCTCTAATATACCATTTTCATTTTATGATGGAGTGCTGCTGTACATACCCAACTTTATGACTTGGTGGGGCAGACAATACTCAGCTCTTGATAGGCAACTCAGGTCTCATGGTAACTTGATGGCCCATGGTTAAGCATTCAGTCTCTACTAAGGCCAAGTAGCTGGCTAAAAGCTGTTCTTCAAAAGGAGAGTAGTTATCTGCAGTGGATTGTAAGGCTTTTCTTCAAAATCCAAAGGGTCTGCATTGTGATTCTCATATAAGGGCTTGTCAAAGGCTCCAGACAGCATCCCTATTTGCCACTGACACTTCCAATACCATTGAATCTGCTGGATCATATGGCCCAAGTGGCAGAGCAACTTGTGTAGCAGCCTGGGCTTGTCATAGAGTCTCCTCTTTTTCTAGTCCCCACTGAATTAGCAGCTTTTCTGGTGACTTAGAGAATAGGCTGGAGCAGCATACCCAAATGAGGAATATGTTGGGTCCAAAATTCAAAGAGGCCAAGGAGGCTTTGTGCCTCTTTTTTAATCATAAGAGGGGACAGATGCAACAGAAGGGATATCTCCACATGCCCTATACCACTGGACACCTAGAAATTTCACTGAGGTGGAAGGCCTCTGTAATTTTTTTTTGGATTTACTTCCCATCCCTGACATGCAAATGCCTTGCCAATAAGTCTAGAGTAGTTACTACTTCTTGCTCACTAGGTCCAATCAGCATGATATCATCAAGATAATGGATAAGAGTGATATCTTGTGGGAGGCAGAAACAACCAAGTTCCCTGTAGACAAGATTATGACATAGGGCTGGAGAGTTGATATACTACTGAGGCAGGACAGTGCAGGTATACTGCTGGCCTTGCCAGCTGAATGTAAACGTTTTTGGTGGTTCCTCCTGACAGTTATTGAGAGAAGAGCATTTGCCAGATCAGTAGCTGCATATCAGGTACCAGGCAACAAGCAATGGCACCACATCTGGGACAGCGGCTGCAATTGGAGTCACCACCTGGTTAAGTTTATGATCATCTACTGCCATCTTCCAAACCCCATCTGTTTTCTGCCAAATAAAAGAGTTAAATGGTGATGAGGTGTGAATTATCACCCCTAAATCCTTCAAGTCCTTAAAAATGATGGTAATCTCTGCAATCCCTCCAGGAATTCAGTATTGCTTCTGAGTCAATATTTTGCTAGGTAGGGGCAGTTCTAGTGGCTTCTACTTGGCCCTTCCTACCATAATAGCCTTCACACCATGAATCAGTGAACCAGTGTGAGGATTCTGCCTGTTGCTGAGCATGTCTCTTCCAATTATGCATTCTGAAACTGGAGAAATGACCATAGAACGGATCTGGGGACCCACTTGATCCATTGTAAGATTGATGTGAATTAAAATTCCATTGATCACCTGACCTCCATAAGCCCCTATTCTGATTGGTGGGCAAGAGTTATGTTTTGGGTCTCCTGGAATTAGTGCCACTGTCCAATAATCCCCCAAATATCTGATCATTTACTTTTCCCCAGTGCACAGTCACCCTGGTAAAAGGCTGTAGGTCTCCTTGGGGAAGGCTGGGAGGAAGGTTAACAGTGTAAATTTTGGGTAGTGTAAAAGGGTCCTTTCTCAAGGACCCAGCCCTCTCTTCATTTGAGGGGTTCTAGGTCTGTAAACTCTTAAGTCTGGCAGTTAAGTGGCTGTGGCACTGTTTTTGTAATTCAGGTTAGACTTCTGTTCACTTGATCTAGAATTCTTTTGCTTAGACAGCTCAAACAAGAATTTAGTAGACTCCACATCTACTTTACTTCTAGGTATTCCATGATCTACTAGCCAATGTGACAAGGCTCAGTCAGTCAGATTGTTTTGACTGCTGCTTTGAGTCTGCTGTCCATTTTGGTGGCCATGCCGTCCTTATCTATGGTGATTAACTGTCATCATATAAGTTCTGCCAACTTGGAATCTGATCATTCCTATTGTGTTTAAGGATTCCAGCTCCTTGACAACAGTTTCCACAGTAATATCTGACCTACAGAAGGGTGACTAGTGAACTCTTCAGGGATGATGGAGCTAGTCTCATGAATTTATTTCTCAAGGTTCTGGTGAAAGATGTGTCCTCTGTACATTCCTGGGGTATGTGAGCAGGTCTTTCATGATAAATCCACTCTAATATTCCAATCTCTCTAAGACTCTGAATCCCCTCATCTACATTACACCAGGGCAGTTCTGGCATTTTGACCTCAAGTAATGTTGGCCACTTTTTGATCCATGTTTCAGCCAACCATCCAAACAAACTGTGAATGCTCTTTCTAACTGCTTTAATTACAGCATTGAAAGCAGAATCTCTGCTTAGTCAGCCCATATCAATAAAATTCAGCTTGATCCAATTTTATATTCCTTCTACCATTATCCCACACCCTTGATATCCATTCCCACACATAATGCCAGGATCTCTGTTTATATATATTGGAAAACTCATGCAGTTCCTTTGGACTATAGGGTACCTCCTTATGGATCACACTTTCTACTTCACCATTAGTTATTAATTCATTTCATTCATTTTCTTGATCATTTAAAAAATATCCATTTAGTTCTAACTATGTACCAAGTACTGTGGGAAGCATTAATGGTGCAGTAGAGATGTAAGAGACAGTATCTGATGTTGATTGGCAAAGTGTCTAGTTAGCATGGGAGAAAGCTAGTAAAAAAGTAAAGCTTTAAAGAAATTATTTGCATATGTGAAATTTTTAAATACCCTATTTATATCACAAGATGATATAAATAAGATCTGAAGGAGGCAATTTTACCTTGGATATTCCAGGAAAGTCTCTCTAAATATTAAAAATTGAACTAAAACCTAAAGGACATATAAAAACAGAGTTCTAGAAAATTATCCCAAGAAGATGGAACAGTAAATCTAAAGACCCACAGGTAATTTAGGGCTTGGAGAATTTTGTGAAATTGAAAGGAGGCCAGTATGGCTGGAAAAGGGCAGAGTAGAAAAGAATGTGGGTGGACAGATGGGAAGGAACCAGATTATGGGAGTCGTTTTAGACCATGTATGGTTGATTTTACAATAATAGTTCCCAGAGAATCACATTTTCCAGGATACTTTGGGTAGTGCTTTCCCACATTAACTTCAATTTGGCTGTGTGACTTGCTTTGACCAATGGGAGGTCAGCAAAATGCTGCATTTAGAGGCTGGATAAGTGCTTGAGCACTGGGGTTTGCCCTTTTGGGAAAGCACAGCTACCATGAGACAAAACCCTGTCTAGCCTCTGAGTTTGTAAGACCATGTGAAGGGGGATGGCCAGCCATTCTAACTGAACTTAGCCCCCAGGCAACCCACCAGCTAAATGTAACCACGTAAGTGAGCCCAAATAAGACCAATGGAATAACCACTTAGTCAACTCCCCAAATATTTAGCCATTAAGTTTTAGGGTGATATTTTGTGCAGTTATAAATAAGTGAAACAGAAACTGGTACCTAAAAGCAGGTATCTAGAAGCTGCTGTAACAAAGCTAAAATCTGTGACTTTGGTTTGAGGACTGGGTGCTGGTCAGTGACTGAAAGGCAGTGTGAAAGCTATCAGTGAATCTTGGAGGAATGAATGGTAGCATAAACTGTTACTGAAAACTGGAAAGATAGAGAGAAAATTGTTATTGGGGATTAGAGAAGAGACAAACTTTTTCTTAAGCAAAATAATTGGCAAAACTGTCACCTGCAGTAATTTGGAAGATGGAAAATAGAGTTAATGAATGTGTGAATCTGGCTAAAGAGACTTCCAGGCAGAATATTTTAAGTCCCAGATGGCTTCTTTTATCTGCATATGATAAGGTACAAGAAAAGAAATATGAGCTAAGTTTGAAAGCAGAATCAGAAGAAATATGGAACAGGCAGAACTTTCTGGGTTCAGAAATTAAATTGTTTCACATCTCTGGTTCTCTGGCAAGAATAAAAGTCTGAAAGCAAGAAATGACCTCAGGATAAAGATCAAGTTAAAAATGTCAAAAAAATTTAAGGCAGTTTCTGCCAGATGCTCTCCACTGAACAAAAGGGCTCCCAAGAATCTTAGACGTGCTGTCCCACAGCAGCATGACAAACACAAGCAGACAGATGTCTGTGCCCATAGAAATATGGCTATGACTTCAGAGCCATGGGGTGAACTCCAGTCAGATTCATAGGAAAATGAAAAAGGTTTCAAGGCATGGTATCAGCTTAGACAAAAAGGGAAAGAAATATTTCAAAATGAAAATGCTTCTGGGCCCCTAACTTTTTACAAACAGGAAGCAGGCTTACAAATCTATTCAGTTGCACACATGAGCCATTCTTACGAAAAGAGACAGACATTTCAGAGGGTGTTACCAAGAACCCAGGGAGTAATGCCCAAAGTGGAAGAAAACAATGCATTAGAATCACTTCTGGGGAGCAGAACTGGCCCTGATTAAGGAATATCCATTGGTTTCTGAGTAAGGAGCCCTGAGATCATGTGACCACCCAGATTTGGAAATATCTACTGCAGTTATTTTGTCCGTGTCTCATACTGGTAAGGAGTTCGAATATTTTCCGTAGAATAAAGGGGATATACATATGTTAGCAGAGAAATGAGATGATCTGGGGTGCATTTTTAAAGCTCCTCCTGATCCCTGGGTAGGAAGTTCAGAATGTTGTATATAAGCAGACTAAAAGCACTGAAAATTAGAAGACCATCACCAGAATCCAGGTGAAAAATGACAATGACTTAGACATGAGTAGCAGTAGAGATGGAAAGAAGTAGGTGGATTTTAAATATATATTTGGTGGTAGAACCTACAGAGCTTACAGGTAGATTTTTTGAGATTGATGAGCATAAGAAAGGAATCAAAAATGACACTTAAATATAGGGCTTGAGCTGTGTGTGGGTTGAAGTTTCATTTAATGAGAGTCAGAGTCTGGGAAAGGGGGGCAACTTTGAGTGTGCATGTGCATGGTACTATGGCATGGAAGCTGGATTCAGAAACTCTGCTTCAGATACACTAAATATGAGCTGGTAGTTGGATATTAAATAGGCAGGTAGACATCTGAATGTATCCTAGAGTTCAGGAGACTCAACTAGACTAGAGATAAATATTTCAAAGTCAAACCATATAGATTTGATTTAGGAATATGAACTGGTTGAGACCTTTCTGGCTGGAAAACTGAAAAAGAGGGTTGACGATGATCCTTGAGGTACTGCCATGCTTAGACATCAGGAAGAGGAACAAACTAAACAAGGATCAGAGATGTATAAAGAAAAAAAAATGAAGATGGGACAGTGTCTTCAGAAAGATGGAGTGGCCCACTGAGCCACCTGCTGCAGAAAGATTGAGGAGTCCAGTGGCTTTAGCAACATTGAAGTCATTAGTGAACTTGACAAGAATTTCTGTGGAGTCTTACGTGGGCGCCCAGATTCGCATCATTTGAAGAGAAAATGAGAGGTGAGGAAAATTTGCATAGGAATTGATACTCTTGTTTTGCCATCTGTATTCATTTCCTGGCTGCTAAAACAAATACCATACAGTGTGTTGGTTTAACAATAGGAATTTATTGGCTCATGGTTTTGGAGGCTCCAAGGCTTGCTTCCTCCTAGGGTTGGTACCAACCTTTAGGGTTCCTTGCCTTTGCCATTACAGTATGTATTTGGAGATATTGTCTCCTTTCATATGGCAGCATCTTCTTTCTCTTCCAGGTTCCGTTGACCTCCAGGTTCTGGCTGCTCCCTGCGGCTTCTTCTCTTTCCAAGTTCAATTTCCTTTGCTTATAAGGACTTCAGCTGGATTGCATTAAGGCCCATCCTCATTCCTTTGGACACACCTTAACTAATAACATTGTCAAATGTCCTATTTACAAATGGGTTCACACCCACAGGACCAGGGGTTGGGATCTGAACATGCTTTCTTTCTGTTGGAGAAATCAGTGCCCTAGATTTTCTTAAATCAGTGATATTTGACACTTATGGATCTGAGACTCGAATAGTCAAATAATTAAGAACAAAGAAAGTCAGCAATATAACTTGCTTCAAATTAATTTTTAAAAATGTGCCCAACTGATTTGATATACAGAGCAACCATACTTGCAAATATCTTCCATTCTTTCAACAAATATACACAGAACATCTGTTACATAAGTTTCACGGTAGGTGCTTAGGACTACAGAGATGAAAAAGATAATTTCCTTATCCTCATGGGACAAAAAAAGAAATTTAAGTAGACAAAATTTGAACAAGATAAAAAGGAAATAAGTAAGCGAAAAATGACTTTGTAAGGTAAGTGCCTTGGAGGAAACAGATATGATGCAGAGATAGAGAACGGATGGGTGGATCAATTTTAGAAGAGTTGGCTATACAAGGGCTCCCTGAGGAGGTGATATTTAAGCAGAAATTTGGATGATGCAAAAATCTACCATGGTGGTTGCTAGGTGTAGCATTCCCCACAGTGCAAAGAATATGACTAGGGCCCTGAGTGGGAAAGAATCTGGCATATTTGAACAAATAAATGCCTAGCTGTATTTATAAAGCAGAGTGTATAAGGAGGCATATGATCAGATTGGAAAGAAAGTTGGGACTAGATAATGTAGGAACATATACACTCATTCTGAAGATCCCTCCAAAATTGCCTTAACAATCTTTTTAGTTTTTGGCTAGCATAGGAATCGGAAATAAATATTTCCTGGTGCAATATTTCTAGAAAGTATTTAAGCAATTTGTATAAAAAACCTTAAATATGTGCATTTATTGGACCAATGATTTCATTTCTAGGAATGCATGCCAAGGAAATAATTTTCCACATGCACCAATTTATAGTATGAAACTATTCACTTATTTCTAAAACTCATCAAATTTTACATATAAAATGAATGGATTTTATGACATATAAATTATATTTCAAGAAAGGTGATTTTTAATGAATAGAATGCCTGTTAACAAGAAAATATTAAAAATAACTTAATGCTTATCGATATCAGATTGGTCCGTTTAATAAGAAAAATAAATAATAAATTTTGTTCCATTCAGACACGTAAATTCTATAACCAAAACTATTACTCATACAGTTATTTGACTAATATGAAAAAACACTCATATTATTTAGAATTAGGTAAAAATAACTCAAAACAGTAATATAATTCCATTTTTTATTTAAATTAGAAAAATGAACATATGTCTATAGAGATACATATAAAACAGAATTGTAAGAGTCACTTTCTCTAAATGTTGGTATGCCAGATATGTTTATTCATTTCTTTATACTTCCCTGTGTCATCTAAATTTCTTGATTATAAGCATGAATCACTTAGTGATTAGAAAAATAATAATGTTATTCCCATATATAAACAAACAAATGTTAATAGCAGCAGAAAAATAGACTTTTTCATAAGTCAAGTGTAGGAGCTTAGGGATGTCTTGGGAGACCACTGAGTACAGCCCCCACCTCATTTCAGAATAAACAAAGGTTAGAGTTAACATCGATTGTGATGATCAACTGTTTTTGAAAACGGGCCAGATGGAGTTCTCTCTTTGGTGTATTTTAAGAGAGTGTTATTGGACTTCTCAGAGGTGGCTCAGTAGAATCGATTACAAAACATCTTCATAGCTAGGTCTTCCGATTATCTACTAGCAAAGACCTGAGATATTTTTTAAATTGCTCACTATTCCACAATCTGTCCTTTGAGATACTATAGAATAACACGTGTCCAAAGGAGTTCACATTTACATCCCTTAATTTTTTCGAGTAGTATGCTTTTGATTTTGCAATCTCGCCGTTCCACATTTGAGTAGTTGATTATACAGGGAACAGGGGGGTTTGTCATGCAGTTTGCACACGTGAAGCTTGTGATCACATATGTCTACAGACAATTTACGTGGTCTATGGCACAACAAGAATAGATTAATTTTTAAAAATTGGGTTGGAAGCAAGTGGTGCTTCCAAAGTTTCCTAAGAAACCAGTACACAGAAAGGATACCACACTTTAACATTTTTAATGGCCAAAGTTGGGGAATAATTTTTACTTTTATAGCAAAAATAGGAAAGACCTCAGGAAAGACCTCAGTCAGACATTTTTTTCATAAATTTAGAGCAAAAACCAAGCCAGTGTAATTTACAAGTTATTTGCTTGATGTTTCACTCTCCATCACTGGTTTATTCTCATTGTGGATTTTCCATACTGCAGATTTTTCTGAATATTGCAGTCTTAGAATGGCAGGCGGCTAAAATTAGACATAGTTTTTTATTGATAACAATCCAACAAGTATGATTTGAGACCTATCAGAGTGGTCTTCAATCATTGGGGTTCGCTGCCTGCTTTCCAAATCCTGGGATTTGATGTGGCATATGTGAAAAGGTTGAAAATTAAATTCCAGTTCGTATTTAAGGCAAATTTCAGAATATTTTTTAAACGTGCATGTCTGCATTGGCTTCGCGTCTTAGTCCATCTTAAGGATCATGTTCTGAAGTCTGTACTTGATGTTTCAGAAAGTCATGCATAGCCAGACCAGGCTCCCACCTTTGTGGGATGTCACAAATTCACCGGAGGGCGCAGGGCTTTCTCCTGGGTACCCTGTGAAATCCGCTCTCTGGATTCTCCTCTCATTTTCTCCTTTCTGCAGCCCAAGGAAGTGTCTTCTACTCCAAAGGGAGAGGAAGCAGCACTTTTATTGAGTATATATTCCCCCAAGTCCGTGGCTCCTGCATTGAGTCTTCCACCCCCACCCCCACCCCATCCCCGCCCAAGGACTAGGCTTTTGAAATTCAAAAGCCAGGAAGAGATTCTCCAGATTCTCCGCTTTCTGCCTTCCAGTTCCCTCCCTGAGCGGTGGGGGCCAACCAACTTCCTTCGGGGGCCCTCACAGTGGACTCCACTCTTGCCAGTCGGGACAGAGGTGGGGAAGGAAAATGTGACAGCTTTTAGTTATACCTATGTTTATAAAAGAGGAAGAAAAATTGATCTTTACCAAAAGCTAGTCTACAAATCAACGTAGACCCAGTTCTCAGACCGAAAGCCACTCCTCAAGCTTTTCTGCCAGGCGCGGGAAGAAAGAGCGAGGGCAGCTTGGCATGCCTAACGCGGAGGGCTGTAGCTGCACCTGCGTCTCCCTGATTCCCGGCCAGCGGAAAGCAGGGCGCTGCTGATTACATATGCACCGTGAAGTGGATGCACAGACGACGCTGCCTAGCTCTAATTAAACTTATCCCCATAAAACTGCAAAAGACTTAATACGCTTCCTGCCAAGAAAACGTAGATTGAAAATAATAACAACGTTAAGCACAAGCACACAGCGAGGAGATGCCAGCGCCATGGCATTCGGCTCCCAGGGTCAACGCTTCACCAGCTGCTTCAAGGTCAGGGGACGTCTGACAGACCATTCCACCTGGCATTAGCTCTTGGGATGCAGGGAGAGCTTAAATTGTCCAAGGCAAAGGTGACATTTTAAGGGTGAGCAAAAACTATGATTTTTTTTTTTTCTTAAAGAAACAACGTGGAAAGAGCCTTTTAAAAGCAAATTTTATGGAGGGGGAGAGACCTATTTATGTCCTTAGAAATTAAAAAAAAGGGAAATAGGATTTCTTATTTTTAAAAAACTTCCTAAGAAAGAGTTTTAATGGGGTTTTTAACTCATTTGTCTGTTTTAAACAAGCACCTGTCATTTAATTTAATAGAATCATCGATGTCAAATCAAGGAAGATGGAAATTTACCAGTTTTAAAAAAAAATCTGCAAAATTGGCAGTTGGAGCTGAAAATAAATATTGCGATTTAGAATATGTGGTCAGGGATGCCTTTCTTCCATTTGGATCCAGGTATCTTTTTGAGGTGTCGTTGTACCCCTGAACTACTGTGAAGAAGAAACATTTAGCTTAGACGTTTTAATCACTGCTCAATACACATTTTCAGTTATCAGTAAAGCATAGTCAATCACATTGTGATCCATAAAATGTTAACAGTTTTTAATTGGAACCAAAAAAGTTTTTTTTGCAATGAACGTATCAAATATTTGTTATTTCAGTCTTTATCAAAACAGTTTTAAAGTTCTATTTTTAATTTAGGCCAGACAACATATATAATACATTATAGTGTTAATGCATGCAATATATAATTATACATTTATTGAGATATCTGGTCAGGGTTTTTGTTTGTTTGTTTGTTTGTTTGCAGGGCAGGCACTGGGAATCAAACCCGGGTCTCTAGCATGGCAGGTAAGAAGTCTGCTTGCTGAGCCACAGTGACCTGCCCTGCTCAAGGTTTTTTAACTGACAACTATGCATGGTTACTTTTTTAAAGGGAGAGATAGACTTGGCAACTACCTACATAGTAATTGAATTTGGGGAAGAAAAGTTAAGGTACAGAAGGAAAATGCTGGTAAGGGGGGAAGATAGTGTTTAATATTTCTAAAATATTTTTTATCAGCAAAATGCCTACTGCTATGGGTTGGATTGTCATCCCCCCAAAAATATGTTTAAGTTCAAATGCCCAGTATCTCAGAAGATGACCTTATTTGGAATTAGGGTCAACGTAGATGCAATTAGGTTAAGATGAGGTCATACTGGAGTAGGGGGCCTTGACCCAGTATGACTGGTATCCTTCTAAGAACTGGAGGTGAGACACAGAGGGAAGATGGCCATGTGAGGATGGAGGCAGCGCTTGGAATAGTGCATCCATAAGCTGAGGAACTCCAAGGAACCACCAGAAACTGAGAGAGAAACATAGAACAGATCCTTTTCTCAAGACTTCAGAGGGAGCATGGCCCTGTTAACACCTTGAGTGCAGACTTCTAACAGAAATCTGGGTTGGTAGAGAACAAATTTCTGTTGTTTTAAAACTACCCACTTTTAGTTTGTGGTAATTTGTAATGGCAGCCCTGGGAAACTAATCCTACTTCCTTGAGGAATTTACCACCCTGAGGTGATCCCCAGGCCTCCACCTGCTTGCCCATTTCTGGGTAGCCTCAGCCAAGGACACAGTGCCTAATCACCAGCTGGGTCCTTCCAGCTGCATGCCCACACTCCTTATCCTGCCTCCAAGCAGGCAGGTCGCCCTACCCGGTGGTGCTCTCCACCCTGGCTGCCTTGCTGTATTCCTCAAGGCACCCATCCATCCAAGCTCATCTGCAAAGATTGCCTTGACCATTTCTGATGGAAGTGAGATTCTGCCTCTGAAATTCCAGAGCACTGGTTCACAGGCTGGGGCAGGACTGGTCGTCTTACAGGGATGTAGGGAGCTTTTCAAAAACAGGGATTCCTGGACTCATCCCCAGAGAATCAGATTCAGTAGCTTTAAGGAAGGGAAGAGTAGCACATTGCTTAAGACTATATATTTTTAGAAGCTTTCCAGTTGATCCAATGATCAGCCATACTTAGAAATCAACATCAAAGCAATCCCATTTATTCAATATTTAGCACACCCTTGTGTATCTTTTATATTTTTAGAAATTGTTTCCCCAATTAGCTTGTAAATAACTCAAAGTCAGATATTATTTCCTGTGAATGATCCCTAAGATTGCTGCTATTTTGTCTCATAGTAGGTAATCGAGAAATCATTTATTCATTATAAAATATGGATGGATGAATGGATTGAACATAATGTACAGAATTATTTTTTAGGATTATTCTATGAAACATGTAAAATACTAAAGGCAAAAAAATGGAGTCCTAATCCAAAGAGGAGCTAACAGTAATAACTGAACATATTTGCATGCCAATAGGTAGGTCTTCATTTTCATATTTTGATTTTTATTTTAAAATACAGAATGTTTTGAAATGTGTTCCTGTGTGTCTTCCAATCAAACTAAAAAAACTTTTAAAAATATATATCATAAATTTTCTTCAATTTTTCTGTAACCAGACAACATTCAAAGGATTTTATTTTTGATGATTGGAGCTATGAATCTGAAAACAAATATGCAGAAACCTATTAACAAAG
Organism: Tamandua tetradactyla; assembly: GCF_023851605.1. Classification (NCBI taxonomy): domain Eukaryota; kingdom Metazoa; phylum Chordata; class Mammalia; order Pilosa; family Myrmecophagidae; genus Tamandua; species Tamandua tetradactyla. The sequence continues at coordinate 31,196,625 of NC_135327.1, read as the reverse complement.
ACATAAATTGGAATAAAAAGAGAAATTGTCTACTACTAAAAGAGAGCACTAATTTAAATGCAAATGTGTGGAAGAAAAATGTATGCTGGAATATATTTTCAGTGGATATCAGATTCTAGATAAGAGACAAGGGAATAAATTGATGGCACTTCAAACCCACTGCTGGTTAGAACTGAAGAGAAACAGGCTAGTGTCCTTAAGGATGAGCTATTTTAATAATAATCTTGCCACATGAGAAAAATTATTAATTCATCTAACATGAGTGTGTAAATTATTCATTAGTGCAACTATCAGAATAAAATTAGAATTTCCAGATTCATAAATTGTCCATGCTTCTGCCTTCTATAGTGTAAGAGATGCTGTATTTCAGAAGAACTGCAACTACTTTAATAACAGATGGCATAGGAAAATAAGGGCATCGAGTGTTATTATAAATTTTTGCTTAGCAAACAAGTCTGTTTAGTTGTTTTGGCATTAATAGAGAGCTAGGCCTATTGACCATTTGTGATTTTGAAATCTTTCCCGAGTGATAATAAACTGGTGGTTGTGATATTTATGAGTTAGAGACATTTTTCTTTGTCTCATAAATGAGACTCTGTATTACCCTTCTTTCCCCTTCATGAATGCTCAAGGTCTAGCATACATTATGGCAACCTAATGATGTCACATGAATGAAGTCAAAGGTTTCTCATCTTTGGTCTTCCCGATTCTGAGGTCATCCCTTCCTCTTTATCCACTGATGGCTTTGCATTTTGCTCTCCGTTTAGTATGGAGTACTTTGGCAGACAGTATTTGTGGGAGCCTACAGCAGCTAAGGAATCACAGCCTGACCCACCGAAAATCTCTCCTTCTGAAGCATGGAAAATTGTAACCTCAAAGTATTTTCTGTCCTGATTATTTCAAACTAACATAGCTTGTTTGGGTGGGGAAAAATAAATCAACAGCAACCACAACCAGTTATTTGTACACTAGAAGCTTAAAATTATAATATATATATATTTGTATTAAGTTCTAAGGTGATTTGTCCAGTATTAACTTTTCAGCCTTTCAGTTCATGCTATTCTCCTACTCAAAACCTTCTTCACTGTATCTAATCCCTTTAATCAAATGCTGAGTGAGATTAGCCAGAAACAAAAGGACAAATACTGTATGGTCTCACTGAAATGAACTAACATTAGTGAATGAATTTGGAGAACTTTAGCTAAGAACAGAAACCATCAGGAAATAGAAATAGGGTAGATATTGAGTAATTGGAGCTGCAGGGATACAGATTGTGCAACAGGATTGATTGTAAAAATTTAAAAATGGATAGCACAATACTGCTTGATAATAGCACAATAATATTAGTACACTGAATGAAACTGAATCTGAGAAGGATAGAGGAAAGAGAGTTGGGAGCACATATGAAACCAGAAGGAAAGATAGACAATAAAGACAGATGGTATAATCTAGGAATGCCTAAAATGTACGATTGCAGGGTGTTGAAAATAGATGGGCACTCATATTTTAAAACCTCAACTTCTGTGTGAGACTAAAGCCAAAAATGTTTATTTGGTACAAAATTTATATTTTGACTAGTGCATTTCCTAATATAAATTATATGGACAGGTTAATTAAACATCGTAAGTACATGGAACCGTAAATAGGGCATGAGATTTTGTAGGTTTGTCCAGTGTGATGCCCCAATAAATCCCAGAGTATTTGAACGGTGCATGAAGAAGTATTTGTAAAGTCCCCTTGGGGGAGTGGTGAGAAAGGGGGAAAATTCAACTTCCCCATTTGGAGAATTCCTAATATTCTCCCAAGTAGTCGGGACAACCAAATCAATAGGCTGAGCCCTCTGTCTTGGGGGGTTGCTTATACGAAACATCCCCACAATGGATAGGCTAAGCCTACTTAAAATTAGGCCTAAGAGTTACCCCCAGAGAACCTCTTTTGTTGCTCAGATGTGGCCTCTCTCTCTCAGCCAACACGGCAAGCAAACTCACTGCCCTCCCCCTCTCTACATGGGATATGACTCCCAGGGGTGTATACCTCCCTGAAAATGTGGGACAGAAATCCTAGAATGAGCTGGGACTCAGCATCAAGATATTGAGACAACCTTCTTGACCAAAAGGGGTAAGAGAGAAATGAGACAAAATAAAGTGTCAGTGGCTGAGAGATTTCAAACAGAGTAAAGAGGTTATCCTGGAGGTTATTCTTATGCATTATATAGATATTCCCTGTTTAGTTTAAGATGTATTAAAGAGGCTAGAGGGAAGTGCCTGAAACTGTAAAGCTTTGTTTCAGTAGCCATGTTTCTTGAAGATAAGTGTATATTGATACAGTTTTCACAATGTGACTATGTGATTGTGAAAAAGTTGTGTCTGATGCTCCTTTTATCTATGGTATGGACAGATGAGTAGAACATATGGATTAAAATAAATAAATAAAAGGGGGAACAAATGTTAAAACAAATAGATTGAAATACTATAGTAGAGTAGATTGAAATACTAGTGATCAATGAAAGGGAGTGGTAAGGGGTATAAGGGGGAACAAAGAATAAAATATATTGGGTAGATGGAAATACTAGTGGTTAATGAGAGGGAGGGGTAAGGGGTATGGTATGTTTAAGTTTTTTCTTTTTATTTCTTTTTCTGAAGTGGTGCATATGTCCTAAGAAATGATCATGGTGATGAATATACAACAATGTGATGATATTGTGAGTCATTGATTATATGCCAAGAATGGAATGTTTATATGTTAAGTATGTTCGTGTTTGTATGCTATGTTTTGTCAATTAAAAAAAAAGAATGTGCTGTTTTAAAATGACTTTAAATGGAAAAATAAGTGAATGGTTTTCCTATTTTGCATTTAGAAAGCCTACCAGAATTAGTGTTTGAAATAGGCTCTTGAGAGTTTCCCTGATAGCAAACAGAGCTTTCCAAATCAATTAATTAAAACACAAGCATACACACAAACTCTGATTGAAGCCAAATGGAAAAGAGAAAAGAAAAGAAAAAAAAAAAGGAATTTGGAGTCTTGACCTATGACCAGAATTTTAGACATAATATGATTAGAACAGCTAGTTGGTTACGTTTCATTCATTTTGTTAAATCCATCTTGTTCTTTTTTTAAAAAAATCAACTTTATGATTGAAACTTATCTACTTGGCTAAATTGGGTAGCACAAGTCTCCTCCTTCTATTACATCCTCTTTTAGTCTTTTATTTGCTTCATGAAAAGACAGATCATTTTGTAAACATGACATAAAAGAGTGATTTTTCAGTTCCCAAATTAAGACTCTGTTTACCATTAATTTTCATAAGAATAAACAAGTTATGGGGCGGGCCGCGGTGGCTCAGCGGGCAAAGTGCTTGCCTGCTATGCCGGAGGACCTCGGTTCGATTCCCGGCCCCAGCCCATGTAACAAAAAACGGAGAAACAGAATACAATAAAACAAGAAAATGTTTCCCTTTCTTCCTTCTTTCCTTCCTTCTATCCTTCCTTCCTTCTCTCTGTAAAAAAAAAAAAAAAAAAAAAAAAAAAAAAAAGAATAAACAAGTTGTAATATTTTGAGTGCATCAGAGGTAAATAAAACAAAACCATATTATGAAATAAATCGGTGGAAAGATGCCTTCCTATCTCACAGCAATTAGCTGTATATTGGTTATTGTTTTGCCTTGAGTTTTACATTGGAAAATCAAATTCAAAAATTAGACTCGGAATAATGCAAAGCATTTTGCTGCCTTTATTACCAATTACATTTTGAAGGCTGCGTTTAGGCATAAAACTACTTGAATTTCAATGTTGTGAGAAAAATTCCTGACATGGAAAGTTTCATTTAAAATTCTAACCTGAGGAAGAAATTCATTAGTCGACTGTTACCTTAAGACCTCAGGCTGTTGTAATGAGAAGGTGGCATTAAGAATTATTTGTTGAGCAATTGCTTTTTAAGGCCTTTGGTGTTTACAAAGCGTAAAAGATGCATATGTTTATGAAAGATGGTTCGTTGGAGATCAATTTAGGCGCTCATATATTCATAACCTCTCTGTTTTGAAAATTCTAATTGCCAACACCAAATTAAAGTCATCGATGTTTTAAAGAATGTTTCTGCATTTTTATTATTGCAGTGTTCTGCACACTGGGTTATAAATATTTATGCGCCTAAGTCGAATTATGTCTCTTAGTGGTTCCATGAGGTAGATATATAGAGAAGAATGTTTTCTGCATTAAAAAAACAAAGGAAAACAAACACTACACAGAAGTTCTTCTGAATCAATGGTTTGAATTCTGCTTTTTGCTTTATAGCATTTTCCTTTCACACCTCCGTGTAACCTGCAGAAGGGAAAAGTAGACAAAGTAAATTTTAAAAAAGCAATGAAATGGAAGTCTCCAAATACCAAGGCTTTGCTCAGTAATAAATTGTGTATGTGATTAGAAAGCCAACTTTCAGTAACATCAAGATGACTGCTATGATTTCTGTGCAATTCCTAGGGCTAATATTTCCATTCCTGTAATGATTATTGCTCATGAATATTGCATGTTAATTATGTAATTTGAATCATTTCTTTTAATTAAGTACTTTGGAAAGTTGACTGACCTCTATTTCAATCTGGGCTGATTTGATCCATTTGGGGGCAAATCTAGAGGGTGTATTTTGGGGCATGGAGGCGGTCTGAGGTTCATTCATTGGAACGCTGTTCCAGTTCATCCAAGGAAGAGCTCACTGAGGGGCTTTACCCCTGTTGAGACTTGTAATAACAATGACAAATAATGGTTGCTATCATTTATACAGTGTTCACAATTTGCCATGGATTATATACATTATCTCATTTAATCCTTGCCACAAGGATATGGGTTCTGTGTTGACACTCCCATTTTAGAAATGAGGAAACTTGTGCTAGGAGAAATTGTAAAACTCGCTCTAGTTTCCATAGGGAATAAATGGTGGAGCCAGTATTTAAACACAGTTTTGTTCTCTTTCTTTAAACCCAGGTTCGGAATTGAACCTGGGTTTCCCGCATTAAAGGTGATAAACACAGGCTTTAACATCAGAGTTTGGGCTCTACACACAACATAGCCTGTGACACTTATATGATAAAACAGGGATTTCAGTGTGTCCAGGAGATTCCTGTAAGGTGAATTTGAGTGATTCTCTAGCAGTTTATGTAATACATCTCCAAATTTTATAAGCTTCAAGCACTATTAAAAGAAAAAAATATATTCTTGCAAACCCTCTCTGTGTTGGCTTACATTGCTTAAAACTTTATTTTATTAAAAACAGCTATGCACACTTTTATTTGTGTTTCTCTTATACACCTATAAAACACAGCAAATTTATAAGTTTATTACAAATAAAACTCTAAAAATTATGTCAAAATTGACATCAACTTAATTTAGTAGGCAATGTTATATTTCTGAATCCAACTTTCAAAAGTCAATATAGCAGTAACAGGTGGAGCCAAAAGTTTTTGGCATCTAGCATGTCTATAGTAACTCATCTCTGGTAATAACTCCATTCTTCCACCATTGAAAAATCTATCTGAATTGCTCATTTCTTCAGTGTACTGTGATAGCATTTCATACCTTCCCATGGTATGATCAGATCATTTATATATTAGGTCCATTTCTATTATTCTTTCTTTTACCACAATTAAAGTAGTGTCACTTGACCTCATTCAATCATAAATTCATTTCTTTGGTACTGAAAAGGAGAAAGCTATTATAGATGTTAGTCCCACTTTTCAGTTCCTGACCCCTTTTTAAACATACAGGAAGATTACATGTTCCCACCTGTATGAAGCTAAGTATAGCCATAGACTTGGGTTGACTGATAAATTTGCGTGGAAGCAGTAAGACTCAGTACACAATTCTCCATGCGCTGAAGTGTTGAAGCAGTAGGAACTGAGGGCACATGTGACATTTCTATCCCACTGAAGCCCACTGCATCACTGAGCCAACCCATAATCCTGCAGTGAGAGATGAACCTTGGTTGTGTTAACCACTGAGATTTGGGATAATTTGTTATGACATCTTAACCTAACCTAACCTAACCTGACTAATTCACAATCATCCACATAATCCAAAATATTATGTCAATTTGAGGGGTGGGAGGTTTACCATTTAAACAAAAACATGAAATGACAAAGATTACCTGGGGCCATTTTCGACATCCTGATATGTCTGAGGCTTCCATGGAGTCCTCAGTCTGCAGTTTAGAGACCATTAATCTATATCTAGCATTGTTGCTTCTCTTATAAAGGACATTTTATAATACCACCTCGATATAGTTGCTTTTTTATTAAAAATTCTCTGAGCAGTTATGCTCAGTTCCAAGAAATTGCTAGCTGATCCTAAACTGATTGGGTCAAAGAAAATACAATTTCCTGGCTGGTTGCATCAGCCAACTTCATCTGGAAAATCTTTCTGTGTCTAGAGCTTCAGAGAAACAGATAACTACCAGGCACTAAGCACTTATTCTATTCTATTCTTGGATGAAGTGTTTGTGGCCAATACTCTAGGTTGGTGAACCCAGTACCTATATCACTCCACTCCTTTTTAGCGACTGGGAAAGCTAAGTTACAGCCTCTCTTACCACTAGTAATGATTCATGACAGTCTAACCAATGAGACCTAATCTGAAGTCATTTAGTGTGGGTTCTGGGACAGATTTTACTTTACTAATTGTGCAGTAAAGGATTAAACTAGCCAAGAAGAAATTTAACCTTTGTTCATGGTTCTTGGGAGGTTAGCCTCTAAGCCATTGGATAGTCTTGTCTGTTGAGAATGTCTTTATTTATCTGGGGACCTTAGGTCATACTGGAAAGCCTATGCTAACATTAGGATGGTGGGTCCTATGATATCAACTCAACCCCCGGAGGAGCTGGAGACTAAGGATAGGCACAAGGCTGATCAGCAGTATCTATGTGGATGACCTCTAGTAAAAATTCTGGTCCCCGAGACTCAGGTTGGCCTTATTGCTTATTATTGTCACACACTGTTGCTGGGAAAAATTAACGATATCTACAGGACTCCACTGCGGGGAGGGGGAGGTATGACTGGAAATTCACATCTGTGACCTCTCCTTTACCCTGCCCTGTGATCCTCTTGGGTCTTAATCTGCATCTTCTTTTTGTAATGAATCATAACTGTGTGAGTATAATGACCTTTTTGATTTTGGGAGTCCTCCTTGCAGAATTCTTAAACATGGTGGCGGTCTTCGGGACCTCTGACCTTGAACTTAGTGTCGGAAGTGAAGGTGGTCTTACAGACTCCCAAATTTTGTACCAATAAAAGGGATAGATTAGTATGTCTGTTTCCTCCTTCTCCTTGCTGAGAGCACAGACCTAAATAGCTGGAACTGCAGCAATTATATTATGATGCTGAGGGAAAAGTCAAAGACCCTTCTATGTGGAGTCACTGAAATAATGCCAGAAACTGTCTACCTCCAGACTTCTTGTCACCTGAGAACAATAAACCTCTATTCAGGTTTTCTATTACTCATAGCTGAATGTAATCCCAACTGACATTTACACAAATTTATACTCTGGAAACTCACATAACACAGAAATGGAAACAGTAAGATTATGCCATTTTAGAAGTCAGAAAAAGAACATTCAGATAAGTAATTATTTTCCTGAATATTGTCTTCCTAGTATATATCACATTCAATAATTTGTAATTTAAGCTTCGTGGAGGTAGGGAACTTACCCAGAGGCTCCACTTCACCAATATATCTGGGGATACATCATGAATTATGCACAAAAAATATTTGCTACATGAAAATATTTGTTGAATTAATGGAGGTCATACAGTAGGAATCAGAGCAAGGAAGAACCCCAGTTTAATACAATTCCAAGCTCTTAACTAAATCTTGCCAAGAGTATTGACTCTCTTTCAGAGGCCCATTCCTAATTTTCTTTTGCAGAAATGAGAGTTGTTGCATAGACATATACCATGGATTACTACTTTGGGGGGAAAAATGCCTCTTAGGAAAAATCTGCTCTACAAAGTCTCTCTCAAAATTATAAGAGCCATCACCAAACACTGAAGTATTCTAATTGGTGCATTTCTTCTCACATTGTACAAACACCCAGAAGCAAGAGAAGAGCCAGAGATTGGAACATTTTCCTAAGGGAAAAGCTTAGGGAGGAGGAGGAATCTCATTCTGCTAATTAAAAGAATGAACTTGAGCTAAAAAGCCTTGTGGGACTGTTGTCGTAGTAACATGATCCAAATAAGAAAGCATTTCTCAGAGTTGCTATTCATGCTCTTGGTCTAGAAAGTGTTGCTTGTGATGCAAGATGCCAAGTTTTCAGGCCTAAACTTGGGAAATGTTGAACACTTATACCATGTCAGTCACAGCTAACCTCAAGACACAGGGAAGATTGCTTATAATGTTATGCAAATAGCCAGTAGGGAGAAAAACACAAGATAATTGCTAAGCATCACTTGTTAATGTTATTAAATGTCATCAGAAAAAAAATAATTGGGAGGATGCATTCCATCTTCCCTCATTTCTTTTGAATGATTAAGAACACTTTAGATTTAAATAAATATGTCATAATGAAAAGCATTTCATTAGAATGCATTAAATAGTATTTATCAGTTAGTTATTGCTGTGTAACAACACCTCTCCCCCAAACTCAGCAGCTCAATAAGCATTTCTTACTGATTTTGAGCCTATGGGTCAACTGGGTATTTCTGCTGATTGATGAAGGACTTGGTCGGCCTCAGCTGAGTTCACTGCTATACCGGCTGCAGATTAGGGGGGTGACTGCCTGTCTAGGACAGATACTTTCAGATGTTTAGGGGTTGTTTGGCTGAATGGCCTTGGTTGGAACAGCTGGGATCTCTTTTACATGATTGCTCATCCTCCAGCATTCCAGGCAGGCTTGTGTACATGATAGGGGGTGGGTTCTTAGAGAGAGCAGAGGTGTAGAGGCCTCAACTTTTGTTCCAGAACTCTCAAAAGTCACTTCCACTGCATTTCAATAGCCAAAGCAAGTGACAAGACCATCCCAGGTTCAACGGATGGAGAAAAGACTTCATCTCTTGATGTGATAGTGGAAGTTGTAGAGTGACATTGTAAATGCCACGGATATGAGAAAGGATGAAGAATTGTGGACTTTTTTCAATCAATCTACCTGATTTAGTTTGCTACAGCTGCCAGAATGCAACACACAAAACAAGGATTGGCTTTTAATAAGGAGATTTATTTAGTTACAAGTTTATAGTTCTTCTGAGGAAAGGCAGCTGGGTTTCCTCTGGCTTTCTCTATCACATGGGAAGACACACAGTGAACGTCTGCTGGACTTCCCTTCCAGCTTTTGAGTTCAGTGGCTTTCTCTGGGGTGATTCTTTTCTGCATCTCCAAATATCTGGGTCTGAGCTCCGGGTGCTGAGGTGAGGTATGCTGAGCTGCTGAGCTCTCTTCTAACCTCTCCCTTTTAAGCCTCCAGCTAATTACATTAAACCTTACTCATTGTGGAAGACACTCCCCTTAGCTGATCACAAGTATAATCAGCTATAGATGAATTTCACATTCTGATGATTTAAAGCCACAGCAACAGAAAAACAGGACATCATCACCTGGCCAAGTTGATCTGATAGAATCGTCTTTTTCTTTCTCACTTTGAAAATGATTCATCGATGTTTATCACAAATAATAAATTGTACCTCACTTAGAAACAGTTGTACCACATCAGTTAAAAAATGTATTATTTGAAGATAGAACAGAATTTTCCAATTAGAGCAGAATTTAATTTAATTCAACTTGATTTGTAATTATGGGGTTCTACTTTTGTTTAGTACTAACTTAGGCCCATGAGGGTCTCACAGAAAGATGAGATAGGGGACACCAGAGAAGTAAACTGAGGTTTTGGACTATGCTGATATTTTTTCATGGTGGGATAGACTAAAGACTAAAGATATGCCAAAAATAGGGTTATGCAAAGTGAGCTTATTCTAAATATTTATAGTGTACAAATTAATTTAAATCATAAAAACACAAATTGGTGTATTTATACTTGTCACAGGAGAAATTTTAAAATATGAATTCATGGTGAAATGCTCTTTGGTTGGGATTCAACATACTGAGAATAAATGTCTTTTTCCATCATGTCAATGCACTGATGCGATAGTTCACAAAACCTCATTTGGAGATATGACATCACCACGAGTTTTAATTTAATCTCATTGTGAGACTTGGGCCATGTGCCTCTCTTAACCGCCTTCTCTCCCTTCATACTTCTTTACTCCCAAATGTGATATCACCTAATCAGCCATAATTCCTATCTCTAGAAGTGTACACATTTGAGTGTGGGGAGAGGATGGAGGGGAAGAAAACGCCTCCAGCATTTCCTTTGGTTGAACTCTTTCTAAATGTCCTGCTTTCATAAAATCTTTCCTGGACTCTCCCTTCTAATGGCCCTTGGTCTCCAAACTCCCAAACGCCAGGTAAAAAGTAATATTTATAGATTGATTTTCCAATTCATTTCCATTAGAACGCTAACATTCACAATCCCTATTTAACATTTAAAAATAGATCCTATATCTATGCATATCTCTATTGTACGAATTGCCACACTGAATTGAAATCTATTCTCCACTGTCTCCCTACAATGGGACTATGATATTTTTAAAAGCAGAAATGGTGTTCTATTAATCTTTTTAATAGTACCACCTAACACAGTATCTAACACAAAAGGGCATGAAAATTCCTTGAACGAGATGAATTGAATTAGGAATTCTACTCCAAAGCAGATGCTTATCTTTTGCTCCCTCATTTGAAATGTCTACTGTCACCCTTTTCATCTTTCTCATTGTGATAGTTTTTTGAGTTTTATTTCCACATCACGGGTTCATTTTTGTTCACGTTATTAGTTTTGGTGTTTACCTCCTCCTGTATGTTTTAACTCTCCTATTGAATTTTGTGTTTCCTTACTATTCATCTTTTTATTTTACTCTTGCCTTTGGTCTTAACCTGTTCCCTTTTCAATGCAGCCCATCTTTTTCTTATGGATAGCTCTTTCAGTTTCATAGAGGCTATAATCTATTGCATAGACTGAGGACGACCAAGCATTTCCTGAAATTTTGTCTAACTATGATAGAAATAAATACCAGACATTTGCTATTCTTCTGGGACCATGTTTTTATTTTTATCATATTCTGCCATGCTTTTTTGTAGTCTGTGTTTTTCCTATTAACTATTCTCAGATGATTGCACTTCAAGATAAACTCTATCCAGACCCATGTGGATTTGTGAACAGAGAGAATGAATGACGAGATTATTCTTGCCTCCACCTTTCTATCTGCTAATGTTCAAATTCTTCTATTTCATTAACAGTTGAAAGACTGGATGAAGGGCAAAGAGTCTTATCTAAATGCCAACTTCCAAGTTGCATTCACAAGCTTCAGCTCTGCTTAAGGCATCTGCATCTCCCCAACTCTCACTCACCAACTCTCTTCGATTCAAGTCTGCCATTCCCAGCAGGAACTTTCTTCCTTTATCTGCCCCAGCCTTTAGTATTTTGTTTGGGGATTTTCGTCTTCTAGGATGAAATGTGCCTCCACATCCCATACCTCACCCCTACTTCTTGTTAGCTTTTTTCCTATCTGAAATTGCTTTCTTTGAGTGACTATTGCAGTGGACATTTGTTATTTTTGGCCATCCCTGTATCCATTTGCCCCCCTTCTGAGGGCAGCCTTTGCTTTACATTTGGGTATCTAACACTCTACCATTTGCAGACCATGTGAGTCAGGTGGTGCTGCTTTTATCCCAAGCTCTAGAGGAAACCTATCATTCATGCCAAGGTAATAAGAATATCTCACACCCTGGGCCACAGTGATTATTTCTGAAATTTGCATTTCACCAAGTAAGAAGATCTTTTGTCTGAGCTAGGGGTAGCCAATAAAGATGACAATAATAGTGATTGTGCTAATGATGATGGCTAACACTTATTGGATACTTACTGTATTAGTATCTGAAGGCTGCAGTAATAATTTCACATAAACTGGGTGGCTTAAAAGAGCAGAAATTTATTCTTTCACTGTTCTTGAGGTCAGAAGTCCAAAATAAGGTGTCAGCAGGACCTTTTCCCCTCAAAGCCTCCTTCTTTGCCTCCTTTTACCTTCTGGTGGCTGCAGGTGTTCCTTGGCACTCCTTGGCTTTTTGCTATATCGTGGCAATCTCTACCTCTGTTTTCACATGACCTTCTTCCCTGTGCCTCTCTTCTTCTTCTGTGTGCCCTTTCCTCTTATAAAGACAAGAGGCATCTGATTTAGGACTCACCCTAACCTGGTATGATCTCATCTTAATAACATTTACAAAGACCTTCTTTCCAAATGAAGTCACAGTCTGAGGCTTCAGGTGCACATGAATTTGTGGGGACACTGTTCAATCTACTAAACTTAAGTGCTAAGCACTGCTCTAACTTTTATACATACTCATTCATTTACATCTCAGAATAGTTTCATGAGGTCATACCACGATGATTCTTACTTTACGGATGAGAAAAGTGAGGTGCAGAGATGTTAAACAAATGCTCTCTTTTCTTTTGGACTTGAAGTGGTGAGTATGTAGAGATGGAGCTTCAGCAACCACCTTGCTCCCTTGTTGGGAGAGCATGTTTGAGAAGGTGGCCAGATAGTGTGCTCCATAAGGATGGAGATTTTTATCTCTTTTGTTCACAGCTTTATCCTGAGGGTCTGGAACCAGATAAATATGTGTAGAATAAAAGAAGGAAGGGAAGGAAGGAAGGAGGGAGGGAGGAAACCAAGCCTGAGAAAAAGACTCAAAAATTAGAGATCAAAATTGTATCCAGGTGACTTCAATGTTAAGCTGTACCTAAAGCCACAAAAACGTGACTTTTCAGTAATGGGAACTGGTAAATTCCGCTGGGCTTGAATCAGTTTAGACGGTTTCCTGTCATTCGTAAACAAAGGAAACCTACCTAAGAGGAATGGAGAACAAGGGAGTGGCATGTGGAGTGGAAACTCACAATTCTGTCCCCCTAGAAAGCAGTAATCATGTGGGAGATGGACTGCCATCTGGTAGAACCTGGCTTTACCCTGAGTAGAAAACTGGGTACTTGTTTTTGTCCTTTAGTGAGATATAATTTACATGAATGAAATGAACACATTCTAAGTGTACAGTTTGATGAGTTTTAGCACATCTATTCACCCATGTAACCATGGCACCTCAGGCCCCTTTCCAGGCAATCCTTGCCCACATGCCATCACTGTAGGTTAGTTTTGCCTGTTCTTGAACTTTATATAAATGGAATAGTATGGTATGTACTCTTATGTATGGACCCCATTCATGTGATATAATTATTCTGAGGTTTATCCATGTTGTTGTATTTATGCTCCTTTTTATTTCTGAGTCATGTTCCATTATATGAATATGTCACAATTTTTAGGATCCATTCTTCTGTTGATGGATATTTGGGTTGTTTCTTACGGATAAAGTTTTTAAATTCAATTTCAAATTCTTCAGAGTACCAAGTTCTCAGAAATTCCAATCTCAGCTAAATTACAATTATTAATAGGTGTGTTTTCATCTTTCTCTTTTACCCCTTTGCATGTTATAGTGTAAATCTAAGAGGAGCTATCAGGAATTTTTATTTGTGCCTACTTTTTTGCCATTTGTGTCAAATCTCTGTGATTGTATCTACCTCTTGCTATGTAATGCCTTCTTTTCACATTATCCGTGTTCTGAATTTGACTTTTTTTGGTAGTAGTATGGCCGTGCTAGCTTTCCTAAGATTAGTGTTTGCCTGGTATATGCCTTATGTTCTTTTCTTTTTTATTCTATTTATGTCTTTAAATTCAAATGAGTTTCTTAAGGCAGCTTAATAGTGAGCCTTGGTTTATTTTACCCAGTCTTATACTCCATGCCTTTTAATTGGAGTACTTAGACTATATGCTATATAATGTTATATATAACTATGTGATTATTATATATTTGGGTTGAAACCTATGATCTTTATATGCATGTTCATTGCGTCTGTGTGGTAGTTAGATTCAGTTGTCAAATTGTCCAGGTGAAGGCACCTAGTTCTGTTGCTGCGGATATGAGCCAATGGTATATGAACTTCATCTGTTGCTCATTACATCTGCCATCGGCTAAGAGGCATGCCTGCTGTAATGAATGATGTTTGATTTAATTGGCTGGTGCTTAAATGAGAGAGCGCAGCGTAGCACAGCCCAAGCAGCTCAGCATGCTTCATCTCAGCACTCGCAGCTCAGCCCAGGCCTCTGGAGATGCAGAAAGAATTCACCCTGGGGAAAGCTGTTGGAACCCAGAGGCCTGGAGAGAAGGCCAGCAGAGACCATCCTGAGCCTTCCTACATAAGAAAGAACCTCAGATGAAAGTTAGCTGCCTTTCCTCTGAAGAACCAGCAAAATAAATCCCCTTTTATTAACAGCCAGTCCATCTCTGGTGTGTTGCATTCTGGCAGCTAGCAAACGAGAACAGTGTCCCATCTTTTCTCCCTCTAACCATTATTCTGCATTTTTTATCATACTATTTTATTCTTGCTATTGGCTTACCAGCTCAATCTCTTTGGTATACATTTTTAGTGTTTGTCCTCAAATTTACAATCAGCATCTTTAACTTTCATATTCCGCTATCAGTTGACATATCAGAACCTTACAACTTTATGCTTGCATTTCCATCTCCTGTCTGTTATGCTTTTCTTCATACTTTTTACTTCTACTTATCATATAAAGACCACAATACTCTGTTGTTATTACTTTTTTATTTAAACAATTATCTTTAGATAGACTAAAATAATAAGAAAAAAACGTATTTTCTGTGTAAATATTAACTATTTCCATTTTTCTTCATTCTTTTGTACAATGCCAAATTTCTATCTGGTATCATTTTCCTTCTGTCTTTATTCCTTTAATGTTACCAGTAGTACAGGTTTGATGGCAAAGAATTTTATCAGCATTTATTTATCTGTAGAAATCTATTTATCTTCATTTTGCAAGATTTTCTTTTTTGACTGGATATAGATTTTTAAATTGACATGTTTCTTTTTCTGACACACTCTAAAGTTATAATTTTCTTGACTTCCTGTTTACAAAGTGTCTAACAAGATGTCTGTGGTAAATTCTTAATTTTTTTCCTTTTATAAATAATGTGTCTTTTTTCCCTGCTACTTACAGTCAATATTATCTTTATTGTTGGTTTCTAGAATTTGATTATGACCTGCTTTGATATGTTTATCTCTATGTTTATCATTCTTGGGGTTTGTTGTGATTTTTCAATTTGAGATTTATAATTTTTTAAAATCAAATTTGGAAAAATTTCAGTCAGTATGTCTTCAGATTATTTCTTCTGTCTCCTCTCCTTCTCTTTTCCTTCTGGGACTCCAGTTTCACCTATATTAGACCCCTCAACATTGTTTCCCCATTCATCAAGCCACTGTTCATTTTTTCTTTTCAATCATTTTTCTCTTTGTCCTTCAGTTTGAATAATTTCTATTGCTATTCATTCAAGTTCATTGATTTTCTTTCTTCCTGGTCTATTTTATTTGCTCTTAATCTCATCTAGTGAACTTTCATTTCAGATGGTGTATTTTTTCATCTCTATAATTTCTGTTTGGGTCTGTTTTATAGCTCTTATTTCTCTTCACCTTATGTTCATGTTTTCCTTTTAATATTTGCATACATTTATAATCACAGTTTTAATATTTACCTAATTCCACCATATCTATCCCAGTATTTGTTGAGCTCTTGGAATTGTTCAACTCGCAGCTGTGCAGATATCTAAAGTTTTTCCTCTCTGTAGCTCCTTATTCTCTGCAACTCTCTCTTGCATCTTCCAGCAGCCTCAATCTCTGTAAATTCCAGTCTCTGTCATCTCACTCATTTGGATTGCCATGCTCTGCTGTGCATTCTCCCTTTTTGAACCCCAGTCTAGAATGTGCATGTAAGTATAGAGTTGAGACAATCCAGGAATCACTCAGATTGCTTGAGTTTTCTTAGGGAACATAGACTTTCACTCCCCGCTGTCAAGTGTGTGAGAAAAGTTGTTTCACATTTTTTGTCCAATTTTCTAGTTGCTTATGGTGGAAGGGTGTTGCAGCTACTGCATCATGAGAAGAGACAGATGCCATTTTAAGTTAAAAGTTTCACTGCATGAAGTTTCTACATTGAGTATCTTCCCCTTGGATGGTTTTAACTAGACTACCCCTTATTATTATTATCTCCTCCAGCAGTTAGCCAGGTTATAATAAGGAAAAACATGCTTATTTTCATATTTTATCAAGCATATGACTGAGACTTTATTTCAAAAATAAACCAGACTAAAATCCGATCCCCTAAAAAACCTTTACATCTTTTAAATCAGATTATTCTTGCTGCTCTATTAGTGGAAATGATGGTGATGTGATTCTTTTCAGTAGATATCCTGGATCAGAATCACATAAACACTCATTTCCGCATCACTGAGAAGCCATTCAAAGGCACAGCATTTTTAAAAGCCAAATTACACAGCAGCAGAGCCAAACATGCAAATGGATTTCATTATTGTCATTGTTGTTATTTTTCTTATGTTTCTATAAGGAAACTTGTTTACCTTAGGACATTTTTTTCTTCTTAATTTTCTTGCATTTGGATTATAAATATGTTTAATATTTTTTTCTGGTATATACATGTCCTTGCCAATTTCTTCTCTGTCATGGTGACTGCTATGTGGATTATGCATCTGAGACATTCAATAATCATGTGATGATGATAGCTCCTTGGCACTTAACTCTTAAAAGAATACCACAAAATGTAAAAAAATTAGAAACATGGGGAGGGTAAGAAAGGGGTGTCTTCTTTTCTTAACTTTCTATTTGATTTAAATTTTTAATATGTCCTTATTAATAAAGCTCTTAATGGAAGTGATGATAAACATTTAGATATAACTGATTTTTTTTATTTCTCAAATCATAACTGACTTTAAAAAAAGTTCATGGCTCCAGGCTCAATTTTTATGAGCGTTTTTCAATTCTTGGCCCAATGGAATAGAGATATAAATCATTTACCACCTCAGTGCACTAATGAGATGTTGTATCACTAAATTGCACAGAAACATCCTCATGTTCACTGATGGAAAATTACACACACACACAACACATGTCCATTAAGGCAAACACCTAAGCCTAAACCTTAATCCCATCAAATTTCTCTGTCTCTGAAGAAGACATCTTGGTCCTTCTGGATAAACATAGCAAGTGATGCTTGTGGTGGTTGCAATTTCAGATTAATGGCCTACTCGAGTGTGAAGACTAAAAGAAATGATAGCCAGTTGGAAGTATTAATCATTTCTTGACAGCCTGTCCTAATAGCACCATTTTTATAGCTTCTGTGGTAATTCTGCTTCAGACTGAAATCATTCAGTTATATATCAACCATGTTTGCAACAGCTCTCCCAGTTTTCAATACGGTACCCAGAACTAGGAAGGAGCTTGGGAGAGAGGATGTGGCTGGATGATGCATTGTCAGTGAACCAGGAGCATTCATGTCAGCCTCGAGTTTTAGTTAGATGCAAACATGATCTTAAAATCCTGAGCAAAAGAGCATTGCCTTTGAAGTCAGAGAGAAAAAAAAACACGCAAAATAAGAGATAAGCTCTCTTTCTCTGTGACAATTATTCTTAGTGCTTTAAAATATAAATATAAATGGACCTTTTTTTCCCTGTAGCTTTTGTTTGATCTATTGATGTTTCTTGATGGCCCATGTTTATTTTAAACTCTGTCATAATGAGCTGAAATCATGAGGCTTCATTGTTTGTTAGTAGAAACTGCAAATGCACATTTGAAATTACAAATGGTAATTCCAATCATGACAACCTTAATTAAAAATATAGTTAATATTTATTGTGCCAAGCTTTTTGAGAATTAACTCTGCTTCAGTCCTCTCTTAGCCCTTGCCCGCCTATGACTTACTCCCGACACCAAAGGCGAGTCATTATGGTCAAATCTAAGTCGGATCATGTCATTCTTCTCCTCAAAGCCTTCCCATTGCTTCCCATCTTACTCAATAAAAGTCAAAGCTTTTTTATGCTCTACAGGGTCTCAGGACTAGCGTTGGCAAGCCACAGCCTGTGGGCCAAATCCAGCCCATTGCCTATTTTTGTGTAGGCTTTGAGGTAAGGATGATTTTCCCATTTTTTAATGGTTGAAAAAAAAATGTCAAAACGAAAATATTTTGTTGCATATAAAAATTATATAAAACTCTAATTTCAGTGTCCATAAATAAAGTTTTACTGGGACACAGCAAGGAACATTCGCTTACACATTGTCTGTGGCTGTTTTCCCACTACAAGGGCAGACTTGAGCACTCGTTAATGGTGACCATAGGTTCCACAAAGACAATCATGTTTACTATTTGGCCCTTTACAGACAAAAATTTGCCTACCCTTGCCCTAGGACATCTGCCATGGCCCCACTCATCTCCTGGACTACTAAGTCCTATTCTCCCTGACAACTCTACAACACCAGCAGGGTTCTGTTCCTTGATCACGACAGGCATGCTGCCTGCTCAGTAGCTTTACTCTGCTTTTGGCTTAAAACATCTTAGGCCTGGCTTTCCTCCTTATTTGCTCCAGGTCTTTATTCAGATGTCTCTTCACTAAGCCTTCCTAGTCATCATGTTTAAAAGTGCAATCCTTCTCCCTCACCCTTTTTCCCGGATCTTGGGCCAGGGAGGTTACTTCAACTGAGAAGACAGGCTTTGGAAAATTAGAATCATCAGGGGTTAAAAAGGGCAGCCGGTGTGATCTTTTCTAAATGTAAATCCAATCATGCCAGTTCTCTTCCCCTATCTGCTCTTACTAGAAAGTCTTACACTGTTTCCCATTAATCTGGGAACAAAGACCACATTTCTTAACATGGCCTTGCAGGTTCTGGTCCTGGCCTAAATCTCCAGCTACACCTCTTGCCAAAAACCCTATCCCTTATTAAGTGCTTTTGTTTTAGCTCTTCAAATGCTGTATGTTCCCTTCTACCACAGGACATTTGCATAAGCCCTTGCCTCTGTCTGAAATGCCCTTCCCTTTCCTCACTCTATAGTTCTTATCATAAGCCTCATTAGCTTAAGGAAATCTTTTCTGACATCTTGACTTCCTCCACTGCTGGTCTGAATCAGATTCCATTTCCACATGGTAACCCTCTCACTTTGATGCTGAATTATTAATGTGTTTATATTATTATTTGCTTTTCCTAAACTGCAAACTATTATGATCATGATTATCATCATCATTGTCATCATCATCACCACCATCATCTTCATCATTTACATCTCTCTACTCTGGCAGATGCCTGCTCTGATACACATTTTTCAGTCTCCACTCTCTCCACAATATGAATATTGGCCTAATGGTTAGCACATCTGCCAACAAGTTGTTCACTGTAGTTGAGGTCAGCCTGGGGATGTTCATACTCAACCCACATAAGATTTGCAGAGTAGGTTCTGTTTTGTTTTGCAGTGAGACATTTCCTCTCTCAGCAGAACTGAGCTAATTTGTTCGATCATGACCTTGGCTGAACCTAACAATAATTAAATGAAATATCTCACAACTTGCATCTTTGGAATTTCTTTTCAATTCCTAAAGGGGGAAGGCATTTAATGAAACAGCCAAATAAAAATCATTTATCCTTCAAAGCTGAATTTCAAAGGGACTTTGAATGAGTATCTATAAGATCATCAAGATCTCCCCAAATTGGATATAATAAATTTAAATCTTTTAGCACAAAATATCAGTTGAGAAATGAATGAATTTCCTTGTGTGAGACATTCTCAAAAGATGAGTAATTTTTCATCAAGGCTTTTGTATTAGTTTTCTGGTAACTGTGACACCACCACACAATGGGCTGACTTAACCAGCAGGATTTATTGGCTTACAATTCCAAAGGCTAGAAGACTTCCTTTCTTCTAGGGTTGGTAGCTTTTTCTGGTGGGCCTGCAATCCTTAGAGTTCCTTGGCTTTCCCATCACATGGTGATGTCCTCTCCTTTCTCTTCTGGGTTCCATTGGCTTCTGGCTTCTGGCTTCAGGCTTCTCCCTATGGCTTCCTCTTCATAAGGCCTCCAGTAACAGAATTAAAACCCATCCTGATTTGGTCGGCCTCAATTTAACTGAAAATAGCATCTTCATAAGGTCTTATTTACAATGGGTTCACACCTCCCTAAAAATGGATTAAGATTAAGTACATTTTTGTGTGTGTGGTATAAAACTCAATCTGCCACAGGTTTCAATGGTTTTATAAAAATGATCGCTACATTAGTCAGGATAAGCTAGGCTATGCTACAGTAACAAATATATCTATCCCCAAGTCTCAGTGACTTAAGACAGTAAAATTTTATGTATTTCTCAAATCACTGTCAAATACCAGTCAGGGAGCTCTCTTCAACCTGGAACATAGGGTCTCCAAGGTTGTTGAAGCAGAGAAAGAAAGAGATGAAGGAGGTACACAGGCTCTGAACTTCATTGTCCTGAACACTGTATATGGTGTATACACTGTATACATCACTCCCAATTTTGTCTAATTTACCTGCAAGGAAGACTAAGAACTGTAGTTTTACAAGTTATACTTGCTTGATTAGCACAAAGAATCTCTGCCACAGCAGCAAACATTTATAAAGGAATTGCTATGAGGCAGACACTAAACCATAACATCCTTTGTCTTGTTGTTGTTTTCATATTTTTAATATTATTAGTTATCAACCTCTTATGCTTATCTCCATTTTCAGATAGAGAAATCGTGTCCAGAGAGGTGAATCTTCTTACTCAAAATCATACAACTCTTAAGTGGAAAAGTCAGAATTTTAACCACTCCTGTGACTACCAGGCTCAAGCTCTGTACCACTGTTGCTAGTCAGCATCTATTCAGGGATTAGTTCTTGGTGTGAGCTACTGAACTTTTGCTAGGACAAAAATAGTTTGCTGTGTGCAAAGGGGCTCCTTTTACTGCTGCTAGGTTCCTTTCATCCTAGCACTACTGGTGATGATGATGGAACCTAGATGTAGAATTCAAGGTGGAATCCAGATGTAGAATTCAAGGTGCATTATCATGCTCAATAAGTAGTATTTATGAGTAGGATGCTAGTAGTTATTGAGCTTTATCATGTGTTAAGCAACTCAATGATGTAAATTTTACTTCTCTTTACAGGCGAAGAAACAGCCTCAGCTGAAAAGTGATGGAGCCAGAGTTTGAAGCCATGGGCTCAGGCTCCAGAATCCACAGGCTAGTTGTATTTGGCTCATGAATCATCAACTGTTTGCTAGGGATTATATGACAGAGTACTTACTGCCTAATTGGAAAAGTGAGGCATACAACCAACAAATAAAGGCAACAGAGAATAACAAAATATATTGAAAGATGAAGAGTTAAGTTAGTGAACTCAACTAAGACAAATGTCTGGGTCTTAAGTATTTTATTTCTGTTTCAAAGGAAGAAATTTTCTTCTTTTCTAAAGAGAACTCTTTCTTCTGCACCCTTAATTCTGCCTCCATGAATTATCTCTTCTGTCAGTCTTCTAGGATGTTTCTCTCTGTCCAAAAGGTGTATAATCTTCTCTTATCCCCACTTCAATTCTTATCCTATCTCTTACCCAAGTGCTCAAAATATAGTATATTTTAGGAATTCCAAACACAAATGCCAACAGGACCAGGCTAGTAGCCTACATAAACAAAGCAAGCTAGGTATTAAAGCAATAATAGAAAGGGGTGGGGAGTGTGGTAAACTCAAATATGCATGCCCCATTTGAGACAGCAACTACGTCATAGCCTTAAAAAATTGTTGCCATGTAAGTAACAGCAAACTCAATAGTACAGCTTTTTCAATTTTTTGAGACTAGTTAGGAATCCAGAATTTTCATGTACAATCTCCTGATAGATGTTAACAACCAACATAAATAGTTTCTAGAAAGTACAAGCCAAATAAAACTGATCTGTGGTCTACCTTTGCTTGGTAGATATTATATTGCAATCTTTGTTGTATTTTCACTATTTCTTGGGTTGTACATTAAGCTCTTACATTCCCTAACCAACTTGAAGTTCATTTGTCTCCTGGCCTCCAAGCCCAGAAATCTCATCACAATGGCTATTTTTTATTTTTTTGGTGATATTTTGTATTGTTGACATCATATCTTTTTAAAAATAACACTTAAAATATATTTGAAACATGTTTGAAAACATGTTTTAAAAAAACAACATCGTAGACAAAATGGGAGATACCAAGAACCTTGAAAGGGAAAGGAATATAATCTCAAATCCCATTTCTCTTTAGCCATTGTTAAGTTTTAGTTTCCTATCTTTTCAGTAATATATAGACACAATCCTCTCTAATCCCTACTGAGTGCTAGGTTTTGTCTTGGTCTGGAGCAACAGCAATGAACCAAGCAGACAAATGGCCATGCCTTCTTGGAGCTCTCATTTTACTGGGGCTGCAGGCAGTGTTCTAGCTTGCTAGCTGCTGGAATGCAACACACCAGAGATGGATTGTCATTTTTTTTTTCATACATGGGCAGGCACCGGGAATCGAACCCGGGTCCTCTGGCATGGCAGGCAAGTGTTCTTGCCTGCTGAGCCACCGTGGCCTGCCCTGGATTGGCTTTTAATAAAAGAGGATTTATTTCATTAGTTCTTCAGAGGAAAGGCAGCTAACTTCCAACTGAGGTTCTTTCTTATGCGGGGAAAGCACAGGGTGATTTGCTGGCCTTCTCTCCGGGCCTCTGGGTTCCAACAACTTTCCCCAGGGTAATTACTTTCTGCATCTCCAAAGGCCTGGGCTGAGCTGCTAGTGCTGAGATGAGGAATGCCGAGCTGCTTGGGCTGTGCTACGTTGAGCTCTCTCACTTAAGCACCAGCCAATTAAATTAAACATCATTCGTTACAGCAGGCACGCCTCTTAGCCGACTGCAGATGTAATCAGCAACAGATGCCATCGGCTCATGTCCACAGCAATATAACTAGGCACCTTCACCTGGCCAAGTTGACAACTGAATCTAACTACCACAGGGGGTCAGACAACAAATACAATGAACGGGTAAAATCCATAGAATATGAGATGGTGATTAGTGCTAGGTAAGGGCTATCAGGAGTGGAGAGAGAGGGGAACAGGGTTCAATTACAGTGGGATGGCAGGGACACTTTTGTGGAAAAGGAATATTCTAGAGAGACTGCAGAGAGGGAGACGTGAAGACAACAGAGGGATGAGATCCAGCAACAGAAGGGACAGCAGGGATCAAGCCCTGGAACCAGAGCCACTGTGGCTGGAGAACAGGGATAGACACAGACAGGAAGGGGGATGAGTCAGAAAAGTGAGGGCAGACTGATGGTAAAAGACGTGTAGCCAGAGAGTGCCGCTGGCTCCATTCTGAATGAAATGGGAAGTCACTGAATTTTGTTGAGCAGAGGAGTGACACGATCTGACTCATGTTTAACAAGATTACTCGGACTGCTGTGGGGCCAGGATGGAATCAGGGAGACTAATAAGAAAGCTATTGTAATAATTTAGGTAGAGATGGTGGTAGAAGACTTGACCTACCATCAGTGCCTCAGATTGGTCCTTTCCTCTGTTGGTTGATTTCTCTTACCAAGGACACATGGGGTAATACTAATTGCCCATCTCTTTCAGCCTCAATCCCTACCTCCTCCCACCACCCAACCCCCAACTACCTAATTGGGCTGTGTATTTGTCTCTTATTGAGAGCCCGTCCTGACCATTTTCAGGACGGGTCTTATATGTAGCTGCAGAATGGACTATAATTACATAGCCTATATTTATATTTAATGCCATAGATACTCATTGTTATGAGTCTGCACATGTGCACAATGGGCTGTGTTACCTTGAACATGTTAAGCTGACTGTAATTTGCAGGGCCGCATGTTTATGTATCAGTCTGAAGTCAAGCTGTTATTATCTTTATTATAGCTCAAAATAATTCTGGCATTAAATCGAACCTCTCAGATGGTCCTGGTAATCACACTTTCTTGGAATCATAAAATATTTTGGTCTGAACCATGAAGAACTCCTGCTGTGGCCTGCTGGGAACCGAGACAAAGAGAAGTTTCTTGTTTATCTGTACATTTTTTTTTTTGCTCCCAAATCAGAAAGCATTGCCTTTTAGCTGTACACCCCATTGAATGTCCAGCTTTTGTTTGTGTTGAAAGCCAAATCAATAGTTACAGTAAGTGATTAAATACCGCCTGGAGAGGCCAGTCATGGGTCAGTTCATTACAGAGGGAGCACTGGGGAAGGCAGCTTTAGAAAAATACAGAGAAACATTAGTCTGAGCTTAAGGGGGCTGGGAGTCTAGTTCTTGCTATGCTGCTAAGTTGCTCTGTGACTTATCCTCTCTGCACCTCAATTTTCTTGTATGTATTATATGAGGATTAGTCTGGCAAATTAATATCCCTTTCACCACTAAAATTCTGTCATTATATACTATTTACAAAGCATATTGGAGATTAGCCAGCTCTTCCAAATGCATATTCCAATAAGTAGAGGGAATTACTTCTGATGGAATATTATGCAGCCACCAAAAGAAGTGTCCTCTAACAATAATTAATGACATGGATCATCATGCGAAAAAAGAATTTTTGAAAAAAATGAAATTACATGTGGATAGGAAAAGACAAATATAAACAGACTTTATTTCTGGATTATTAATTTTGGGATGACTTATTTTATTCCTAATATTTTAAATATATTTTTCAAACTATCTAAAATGTGTAATAAATATTTGTAAAGTCTTTTTAATTATCATGAAAAGAAACCCTTAAATAGTCATCCAACTATGCACATAATTTAAATACATATAGATACAATTAGACATAATGCTGTAACTGTAGCAAAGGAAAAAACCAAGTAAATTATGATGAAATAACACATATTTCAAAATATAAATGTTTGGGCTTAACTATACTAGAAGTCACAATGAAGTGTCTTGACACCTGTACCCATAGATGGAGGAATCATGGATGTGGCAGCTTCTGGTTCAGGCTGATTCAGTGTAGTGGATGGCAATTCAGAGACAAAGACCCTCATGGTTGCTGGTGATAGGATTTTGCCAAAGAGTTGGTATAGTTACAACAAAACAAAGTATAGATTTCTCAGGATTTACCTAGTAGTTTCACTTTTGGGAAATATCACTGAGTACTAAAATCCTACAAAAATACATTGTGTTCTTATGCAAATGGAGGTTAGGCTCTAATCTCAGCTTTTTCACCTACATGAATGGTATTAGAAGGTCAGGTAGAATGTGCGGACAATTCTTCCTAGGGTAGGACCATATTATGCATTGCAAAGCACTTGCATCTCAAAGCATTCTTTCCCCTTCTCTAAAAACTATGACAACCAAGAAATGCTCCCACGGGTTTCCACAAACCCCCTTCGGAAAAACACCAACACTGTCAAGAAGCCCCGTTCTAGCCCAGCTCTGTATTTGCAGCTCTAACTCTCCCATTTGTCCTCCCATCCCTAAAAACCCATAGCTTAGTCCCTGCATTCGACATGCTGTCTCATGTCTCTGTCCTTCTGTAGATGCTCATCCATCCATCTGGAGTAATCCACCTCCTTAGCTTCCTGTCCAAATATGATCACATTTCATCAAATGTGAGGTGCCTTTGTCATCTAAGATACATCGTTATTTTATGCACCACCAGGAAAGAAGAAAATGCTGTTAAGAAATCTGTGGCATGAAATTCAATGCAAGATGCACCCCTGTTTCTGAGATATGAAATGTGAAAAAAAAATGTGCATTAGCATTGATGAAATGTGGTATTTACCTTTCAAAGTTAGGCTGCCTTAAGGACACTGTGTGCCCATGTGTACAATGATCCGGACTCTGAAGCCAATCACCTAGTTCAAAGACTGGCTTCACCAGTGTCAAGTGGGGCAAGGAATTGAAGCTCCCCTTACCTCTACTTTCTCCATTCTTTAAATGGGGACAGTGATGGAGGTTATTGAGTCCTACACAAGATAATTCATGTACAGCACCAAGCTCAATGACTGGTCCATGGTATGCTCTCCATGATTGTGATTTGTTATTTGTTATTATTATAAGGGGCAACTGTAATATCACCTCGCTGTCAGTCTGTCCTGGACTCCCTCATTCCGAAGCAGCCCTTACTTTCTGTGAGCTGCCCCACTCTCACAGTGCAATCTGAGTTTCTGTCTCCATTGCCCTCACTTGAGTGCGCATGCTTTGAGAGCAAGGGCAGGGCCAAACCTACTGTAGGGGATGGCCCATAGTAGGTCTTCAATCAACCTTTAAAGGCATAAGTGGCATGAAGAAGCTGGGAGAAAATCTAAACCTTGAATTTTCAAACCCCCATAATTTTTTTTTTTTAACCGTAGAGCTTTCTTCAAAAAGAGAACCTCAGCAGAAGCCTGAAGTGTAGAAAGAGATAAATGAGGAACTGTTTCAGTTGAAGGTTTTTGGAACTTAACCTCTCCCAATGAGCAATCCCCCAACTTAGAAGATGTTAGGAGGTTCAACAGGGACCCTAGAGTTCTTTAAAGCATATTTGGAAAAAAGTACTGACATTTACACCATACATGCATGTGCACTGAGGCCCTGAAAAGAGAAATAACTTGCTCAATCCCTACTAATAGGCTAACATTTATTCAATGTTGACTGTGCCGGGCCCTCCACAAACCCTCCCAGGCATGGCCTTCTTTAATCCCTACAAAAGCTCAAGAGGTAGGCACAGTATTATACCCAGTTCAGAAAGGAGAAAACTGTGGGTTAGCTCACACAGCTGAGAAGCCAGGGTCTCTGATTCCAGAGCCTCAAATCTGAATCAATGATATCTCTTGCTCACTAAATCAGTGCCAGAACTGAGTCTATCACCAGCTGGTCTGTCTCCCAAGCCTGTGTGTCTTCTCTAACATAACCCTACTGAGAATGTTTATTTAATGATCTTTCACATTCTGGAATTTTAGATACAACAACATTTGATAAATTTTTAGCAATTTCTTACTACTCCACAAAGCCGTGTCTGAAAGAAAAGAAGATTTGCTGTCTATATTTTCAGCCCCCAGTGGCAAGCCAGGTAGAGCATGAGGGAAGATGGGATTTTATTAATGTATCAAGCCCAACTCTGCTTGAAAAAAGAAAAGTGAAATAGCAATGATAAACTGGGCATCATTACTGTAGACATGTGGCTCCTCCAGATAAACAACCCAGCTCTGATTTCTCTCTGAGGAGCAGTACAATAGTGTGGTTTTACATTTGATGGTTGGAAGTCAGGAAATCAAATGCTAGATTTTTGTTGGGGCTTTGTGGATTCAGCCCCTTTATTCTGTTCTCTCGCCAGCGATGCATGGTCCCCAAAACAGAGCAAAGATGATGGAAATTGTAACCAACAGTTTAGTAAATATGCAGGCCATTTTCCCTTTATTTGTTGCCTTTCAAAAAACGGCATTGCAAATTCACCAACTCATTTTTTTTCCCCAAAGCATTGAAAAGCAGAGCTATCTGTTAAGAAATGTGTGGAGCTGTCAAAACCCTGCTGAGTGGCCCAACATCTGGAATTCAAACTGTTGCAAATGTGGAGAGGGAGAAAGCTATTCTCTTGCTGCTCCAGGGAGATAAAGTAATGCTCATTAAGGCTCAGAGTGACGTCCAGGGATTCAATTTGACTGTTAGAATGCCCATCATCTGGTCGAAGTCTTGTCTCATATTACTGATATCTCATAAAAGAGCACAGATGCTGGCCAAAATGGTGAGGATGTTTCCTCTGTATATTCTTTCTCAATTTAAGGCACTTTTGCTTAAAAAACACACCCATTTGATATTTAGTAAATATTTTCTTTCCCAGAACTCAACCAAACAAAAGATGTTAGTTGGTCCAACAACTGATGTGTAATGATGAGCCTGTTTTATAATCGTTACGTCCCTTTTGCATCATCAAAGAAAGATTAAGCTCTGTTGAGTGTATTTTTAGTAATTTGCATTTGTATTTGTTACCTTTCAATCATGTGAGCCCAGGATAGGAAATTCTACTTCTAAGCATGCTTTCCAACCCTGCCTCTGACCAGCTGCCCATACCTCTGACCCTGAGTTGATGATGAGCCCTTTTTCCCCAGTCTTTGAGTCTAGTCTTATCAGGTCAGCTGCTACTAAATATTGGGTAACACTGATGCCAAAATATGAACTAGCACTTACTTGCTGTTCTTGAAGTGACTGATAAGCTTTGTGGACAGAATATTCAATTAAGAGCTAGATAAACAGAATTCTGTTGATCTAATAGAACAGCGTACTGAGTGGAGTACATATTTATATGGTATGCCTTTTATATGATATTAGGTACTGTCTCCAGTGTCTTTAAAATTAAAGAACAATTAAGCAGGCTGCTGGTGAACTTAGGCAATGTCAATAGCATATATTAGCAATCCACAAATTTTAAAAGGTTAAAATGTAACCAAATTAAATTGGATTGAATATATATTTGATTTAGCAAGAAACTACCATAATTAACATCAGTAGCCAACTTACAGGAAATAAATATTATATTTAGGCAACTTGGTTTTATTCTCTTTTAATGGGCTGTGCTTTATGTATTATAAAATGCCTAGATTTTAACTATGCAGTTCAGTGCATACATTCATGTATCCCACACACCTGTTGACCTATCAAGATGTAGAATATTTTCATCACCCTAGAAAGTTCCTCTATCCCCCTTCCCAGTCAATCCTTGGCCTCCCATTCCTGCTGCAGAGAGCAACCATTGTCTAACGTCTATCACCATAGATGAATTTTAATTGTTCTAGATTTAATGGAATCACACAATATGCATTTGTTCTTTAATATCTGGCTTCTTTCACTTGGCAGAAATGTTTTCTTGAGATTAATTAATGCATGTTACAGTAGTTTGTTCACTTTTCATTGCTGATTAGTATTCCGTTATATGAACTGGCTTTATCTGTTTTCTTATTAATGGATATTTGGGTTGCTCCTAGTTTAGGGTTAATAAAAATAAAACTGCTATGAATGTGGATGTACAAGTCTTTTGTGAATATATATTTTCATTTCTCCTGGGTAAATATATAGGAGTAGAACTACTGGGTTATACAGAGGATGCATATATAAATTTATAAGAAATCTACTGATAGTTTTCCAAATGGTTGAACTGCTTTCCCAACCCATCATCAATGGATGTTCCACATCCTTGTCAATATTTGGTGTTGTCAATATTTTCAGTTTTATCATTTTAGTTCATGTATGGTAGTAGCTCACTGTGACTATAACTTGTGTTTCATGATTATTGATTGAGCAATTTTTCAAGTGCTTAGGCATGTATCTTTTTTTGCAAAAGACCTGTTCAAGATTTTTGTATATCTTTTGGTTGGGTTGATTATTTTTTATTATTAATTTGCAGGGATATATATCTCCAATGTATATCCTACACACAACATTTTAGATACAAGTCAATCATCAGATATAAGCTTTGCTGTGGATACAAGTCAATTGTCATATATAAGCTTTGCAAATATTTTCTTCCAGCCTGTGCTTTCCCTATTAATCTTTACAGTGTCTTTTGATGAGGGGAAGTTTTTTATTTTGATGAAGACAAATTTATCATTTTTGTATCGTGTCTTAGAAATCTTTGTCTACTCCCAAATTACTTTTTTGTGTACTGTCTAAGAAATCTCTACCTACCTCCAGGTTACAAAGATATTAAAGATATTTTTCTAGGCTTTCTTCTAGAGGCTTTATAGTTTCAATTCTCCCATTTGGGCTAAGATTTGTCAAGATTAATGAAAAAAAATTGTCTATGGTTTGAGATAAGGGTCAAAATTCATTTTTACCTGTGGTTTATCCAGTTATTCCAGCACCATTTATTAAAAACACTGCACTTCCTTAATCAAATGTGTTGGCACTTTTGCAAATATCAGCTGGTAATATATGTGTGGGTCTATTTCTGGAATTTCTGTTTATTCCAACAATCTGTCTGTTCTTATGCAAATATCTCACTACCTTGATTAGTCTATCTTTATAAAAAGTCTTAATATCAAGTAGTGTAACTCTTCCACCTTTATTTTTCTTTTTCAGAATTGTTTTGGGTTTCCAGGTTCTTTGTATTTCCTTAGAATTTTGGAAATGGCATGCCACTTTCTACCCACCCCCAAAAGCCTGCTAGAATATTCATTGGGATTGCATTGAATTTATAGATACATTTTGAAGAATGTCCATCTGAATATTGAGTCTTTCTATCTTTGAACATGGCATGCTTCCCCCTTATTTAGAATTTTATAATCTCTCTCAGCATTGTTTTGTGTTCAAATCTTGCACACCTTCTACTAAATGTATGCTTGCTTAGACATTTTGTGTTTTCTGAAGTTATTGTAAATGGGACTATTACTCTAAATTTCACTTCCCAGATCATCAATGCATTTGGAAATGTAATTAATTTTTGTAGATTGACCTTGTATTCTGCAACTTTACCTAAATTACTTATTAGTTCTAATAGTAAAAGACTCCTTGAGTCTATATCCACAAAACTGTCATTTGCAAATAAATACAATTTTACTTCATTTTTCCCAAGCGTTATGAATTTTATTAATTTTTAACATTTACTTTTATTCCCTTATTGTACTGGTCTGTACCATTGTTGAATAATTAATGAGGACAGACTTCCTTTATTTGTTTCTGATTTTAAGGTCAAATATTCGGTCTTTCACCATTAGGCATGCTGCATGCTGTGGGTTTCTTAAAGATATCGTTCAACAGACTGCATAAATTCCTACTATTCCTAGTCTGCTGAGAGTTTTTTCATGCCTGGGCATTGAATTTTGTCAAATGCTTTTTTTTAATCTTCCTATAATTAATGCGGTGAATTGAATTACTTTTTGAATGTTGAAATAATCTTGTATCTTGCATTTGTGTATATTAGATTTGATTTTGTCATACTATTTTTTCTTGCATCTGTGCTCATGTGGAATATTGGTTTGTAATTTTTTCTTCTCTTAAAATACCCTTATCTGGTCCTACTACCACAGATATTCAGGCCTCATAAAGTCAGCTCTTATATTTTCTTTTCTGCTCCATTTTCTGAAGGAGTTTATGTATGATTGATATTATTTCTTCTTCAAACCTTCTTAGATTCACTAAAGAAGCTAACTGATCTAGTTGTTTCCTTTTTGTGAAGATTTTCATTCTAAACTCGGTTTCTTCACAGATGTAGGGCTTATTCAGATTTTTCTATTTCTTCTTTTGTCAGTTTTAATAATTTGTGTCTTTCAAGAAATTTGAATATTTTAAATAGGTTGTCAAATTTTTTGGCTCAAAGCTGATTAATATTTCTTAGTTAGTCTTTCCATGTCTGTAGGAGTTGTCAGAATGTATCCTCTTCATTATCAATTTTGGGAATTTTCCTTTTTATTGATAAAAATTATTGTGTTGATTTTTCCTACTTTTATTCATTTTCCATTTCACTGATTTCAACTCTTACTTATTTCCTTTCTTCTACTTACTTGCATTTAATTTTCCCTTTTTCTAACTTACTAAATTAGAAGCTTCGATCATGATTTAAAATTTTCTTCTTTGTTAATGTTTGTATTTAAAACTTTAATTTTTCCTGTAAGGACTACAATCAGTGTACTTCACAAATGTTGATACATCATGCTTCCATTCTTGCAGAGTTCAAAAGAGTTCTTGTAGAGTTTCTTGTTTCTTTTTGGTTTCTTCTGTAACCCATTGGTTATTTCAAAGTCTGTTATTTAATTTCTAAATGTCATTGAATTTACAGGCTTTGCTATTGGATTTTAATTTCATTTTTTTGTGATGAGAGAATGTACTCTGAATAATTTCAGTTATTTGAAATTTATTAAAACTTTGTTTTATGGCCCAACATATAGTGTATCTCAATGGATTTTCCTTGTGCATTTGAAAATAATGTATATTCATCAGTTGTTAGTTTGAGTATCTATAAATGCCAACAAGGTTATAATGCTTGATAGATTTGCTCAGGTCTTCTATGACCTTGCTGATTTTCAATTTCTTCTATTAATTATTAAGAAATAGTGTTAAATCTACAGCTCTGATCTATACTTCCTTTATTTGTATTAGGTTTTCTTGATGTAATTTGTAGTTCTGCTACTAGGTACATGTAATTGTGATTTTTATGGCTTCTTTATGAATCGATACATATCACAGTGAAATGTCCCTCTTTATCACTAGTAGTACCCCTTAACTTACTTTCATTAATATTAATTTAGTAGGCACTTCAGCTTTCAAATGATTTCATATGAGTAGTGCTTTATCTTTCTTTCGTCCTTTTATGTTATGCTGTGTTTTTATATTTAAAATGTATCTCTTGTTAATAAAATAGAATTGGGACATGCATTTAAAAAAAACCAAATCTGACAATCTCTACCTTCTAATTGGTATTCTTAACTATTTACATTTATTTATTATAATTATTGTTATGGTTAGTAACATGACTACCAACCAGCTACTTGTTTTCCAGTTGTTCCAATTTTCATTTGTTCCTTTTCCCTCCATTTCTGCCATCTTTTGGATAATACATACTTTCTATTAGTGTTCAATTTTATCTTTTCTATTGGCTTTTTGGCTATACCTCTCACTTTTATTTTTTTAAAGAATTACTCAAGGAATTAAGCATCATTAATGTATTTCAGTCTACTCTGAATTATATTATATCACATCTAAAGCAATGTAAGAAACTTATAGAAGTATACTTCCCCTTATTCCCTTCACATTCTTTGAGACATTGCTAACAGAGTTTACATTTGTACAGAGTTCTTTCCATCTTATCTAGCTCTGTAGTCACTTTTGGTTAGAAAGTAAATCTGATACCCACTACTACAACATGGCATAGACTCCTCCATGTTATGAAAAATAGTAGACAACGAATTACTTCACAAAAACTTATTAAACATCACATGCTAGAGATTTTGGTGGGCTCTGAGATTCGAAGACAAATATGACATTGTCCCTGATCTCAAGGAACTCACTTTCTAGAGGGAGAGAAAGAAGTATGAACTAGCAATGATACTCTATTGTGATGTGTCATAAGAGACTGGTGCAAAAGGATGTGAGTGAAAAACTGGCACCTTTTTAAGTCATAGATCCCCTCTATGAATTTAACTGAAAGATTCCCAGTGTGACCAGCACTTATAGAGGATACCTGTGGGGAGGTGGGCATGCTGTAAGGCTGTGATCCAGAGAGTATTAGTTGAGGAAAATGGCTTCAGTGAGTTTGTGAAATGTCTTGCAATTCAATTGCTGATGTTCTTACTTAACCAGATTATTGGGTAAGTAAAACAAACAAAACAATACATACTGATTTGCTTAAAAAATATCAAAGCATTACTTCTATAAGAATGATATGACTTGTTTTGAATATTGAATATTATGATTTTTCTGAAGTCAGGGTACTCTTTATCCAACGAGTATTTGGGAAACCGAGATTTATAGAATCAAGCAAGTGACATGTCCAGAGTTGTTTTAGAAAGATTACTCTGGCGACAGTATAACTAAACTTAGCATTAATTCAAAAAGGTTTGAGTAAGAGAGTGCTGCAAACTCAGAAAGAATATTCACACGACCAGGAAAGCTCAAAGAAAACATGGTACCCTGACTTCAGAAAAATCATAATATTCACTATTCAAAACAAGTCATATCATTCTTATAGAAGTGATGCTTTGATATTTTTTAAGCAAATCAATATGTATTGTTTTGTTTGTTTTACTTACCCAATAATCTGGTTAAGTAAGAACATCAGCAATTCTCATTTCTATTTTACAAATAGGGCATCTGAGACACAGAGATGTAACTCCAGCAAAATAATTTGCAGGTCAGAATTTATTAATTTGTTTATATCTGGCCTAGTTTCTAGAAAGAAACTAAGTCCATAGTTTAGGCTTCTGAAAATAAAGGTCAATTTAAAGGTATCCACATTTATAATAGGACTAGGAAAAACAATAATTTTTAAATATTAGAAAGTATAAGGCAAATTATATTTTCTGCTTCTTTCTCTTCCTGAAAAAGCAAGTGAAAAAATTGCTTAATCTAAGGTATTCTCCATAGGCAGCTAGAAAGATAAATTTGCAAAACTCAATAACTTTTCATTATGCTAAATATTGTTAGTTGGAAAACATAATAAAATATAAGATCTTATGCACAGTAATGAGAAAAAACATTAATATCTAGAAACAGACTTAAAAAGATGCAGGACCAAATTAAAAAAAAACTTTTCAGGAGAAGGAGATGGATGGTTAATGAAGGAATACCAATTAAACTGAGGAAATACTTATACAAAGGAAAAACCCTCCAGCTCCTACTCATTAAAACTTGAGCTCCAATTTGCTAAGTTTATCAGTGACCATTCCCTTAGTGAGGTCCTAAGGTAATGAGACAGGGTGCTAACAAGTTTCGCTAACAGGCATGGTATACACAAAAATGAGAAATGTGGGTGTCAAAAGAGAAGCTGCTGAGGAGCTCTGGTAACCTTTATTGTAAGTCTCCCTTAAATAGGTAACTTTTTAAATGGATAACAAATTAGGTTAAGAGTTTTTCTGTGGAAACACAAGAAAAAAAATGAGAAGCTGCAACTCTGAGCTGGAAGAAAAATTTTAAAGTGTATTTGCAGGCTCATAAATAGAAACTTCCAATATCTGGCTCAGCAGCTGTACTTGGTGCTCTCACTGCTATAGAATGAGTCAGTCTCAATATTGTATTTGTTCATTGAGTTCAGCACTATTGGACTAAGCTTCAGTCAGCAAGAGCATGAACTTACCATCTACTCCAACAGCAGTCCTGGAAGGAGGAGGTAGAATGGCAGCCTCCCTTTTTACCTTGGTCTTGAGCAGAAGTGAGCCATATTTTTAAACCTAAGGTGAGAAAATGGCAATTCTAGGTATGATTCAAACAATTGACATCTACAGCTGTTATCTTTTCCACTAGTTTAAGAAGACAAATGACTGTTTCTTCGTTTTTAATTATCCTTGATATTTAATTTTACAAAGTTCTGACTGTTGTAGAGTCACCTGAGGGCTGGAGACCTAAGTGTACCCCACGGTTCAGATCAGAACTGCAGTCCTCTAGCTTTTTCTGTAAAAAGCCAGAGAATAAATATTTTAGACTTTGTGGGCCAAACAGTCTTCTGTTATAACTCCTTAACTCTGCCACAGTAAAGTGAAAGCAGCCATAGTCACAGTAAGTAAATGAATGCGCCTGACTATACACTTATAAAATGTATTTATGAGTACTTCAATTTGAATTTCATATAATTTGTATATGTTACATTCTTCATTTGGTTTCTCTTCAATAATATCAAGTGTAAAAAAAAAACCTTCAGCTCCCATGCTGTACAGAATTAGGTAGAGGGCTGGATTTGGCCCACAGACCAGTTTACCCACACGAGGATTAGGGCATTTACTAATTACCCTTTTGGCAAAAATTATGAAGCAGTGGATTGCTATATATCTTAGTGGTCAGGAGCCAGGCACTGGGGCCAGACCAGCATGTTAGCTTGGTTATGTCCCTTCCTAGTTGAATGAATTAGAGTCAGTTATTAATCCTTGCTAATCTCAGTTTCCTTATCTGTAAAATAAGGGTGCTAATAGTACTAATTAACTTGTGGGATTGTCGTAAGGATTGAGTAAGGATAGTGCATGGCAGAAACATAGTGCAGTGCCCAGGACACAATAGCCCCCTATTGGCATTGAGTTGGGAAGAAAAGAGACATATTGGGGGTCTTGTGGACCTAACCTGGATTATGACGTCCACTGGGGCAATTGACATCTATGAGTCAGCTGTGTTCAGGTTGCTTTGTTACAGTTGAGTGGGCATCTTGGATCCTTTTCCAGCACTCCTGGTGCATGGTTAGCATGTTTAGCTAGATGGTAATTGACTGGAGGAGGGCTCTTGGAAAGCATAAGATTCCACACTTGGTGTGTGGTCTGCCGTGTTTTGTTCTGTTGATAAGCAGCATCTGAGCCTCACACACCTAAAAGGGATTGTGAAGGTCACATTCCTGATGCTTCTTGATGGGGACTCAAGGACTTCATAAATCACTGTTGACTGTTCCAGCTGTTTAATTGTCTCTCTGTGCTGTTTTACCACAGCTCTTGACTCACATCCTTGAAGTCAGGCTGGCCATTTGTTTGCTTAAAGCTGTGAAGCATGGGAGCTTAATCATTTTCATGTACTTCAGCAAATCAACGTGCGCATGACCATACCTAGGATTAATCTGTCCCCTTTAGCTAAAGAGGGATGGGCTGATGGAGGCCCTAAGAAGCTCTATCCCATGTGATTCACCAAGGAATGCATCTTAAGGTAGAAGGTGTGCCAAAGTGTCACAAGCTCAGTAACTAGACACTGCAACCAAAATTTATAAATACCAAGCTCCCTGCACAGTCTCTACCTGCTGGATCACAAGAATTTCCACCCGAAATCACTTCCTCAGGACTCTAGGGGCTCACTGGCATGTCCCAAAACTCCTCATGAATGTTTGTTAAGTGCTGCTGGAATACAATATACCAGAAATGGAATGACTTTTAAACTGGGAATTTCTTAAGTTACAAGTTTAGAGTTCTAAAGCCATAAAAATGTCCAAACTAAGGCATCTAGAGAAAGATACCTTGACTCAACAAAGGACAGTCTAGGAAGGCATATGGTTCATCTGCTGGTCCTTGTTCCTGATTCTATTGCTTCCAGCTTCTGATGCTGGTGGTTTTCTCTCTAAGTATCTGGGGGCCTTCACTTAGCTCCTCTGGAGCACAACTGTGGGTTCTGGCTTGTTTAGCATCTCAGGAGAAGGCACATGGCAATGTTTGCTGGGGTCTACATCTACAAATGTATGTGTCTAGGCATCTTTTCTCTCTGTTGGCATTCCAAGGATCTTCAAATATCTGCATCTCTGTCAGCTCTGAAGCAACTGTTCTCCAAGCATCTGCATCTGAGGTCTCCAAAATGCCTCCCCTTTTAAAGAACTTTAGTAAACAAATCAAGACCCACCTGGAATGGACAGAGTCATAGCTGCATCTAATCAAAGGTTCCCACCCACAATTGGGTATGTCACATCTCCATGGAAATAATCTAATCAGAAGACCACACCCACAACTAGGTGTGTCACATCTCCATGAAAGCAATATGGTCAAAGTTTCCACCCTGAGCAATATCTGCCCCCACAACAATGGATTAGGAAAGAAAACATGGCTTTTCGGGGTACATAATTTCAAATCAGCACAATAACCAGAACTATCCTTCTTTGGAAGTGGATCTATTTATTAAATGACCCAGTTG
The DNA here is from genome assembly GCF_023851605.1 of Tamandua tetradactyla. NCBI lineage: Eukaryota > Metazoa > Chordata > Mammalia > Pilosa > Myrmecophagidae > Tamandua > Tamandua tetradactyla. Next base: position 31,159,365 of record NC_135327.1, on the reverse strand, counting down.
CCAAAATATGTTTCTAGTAGCACTTAAAGTTCATGCAATTTGGGTCATGTGGGATGGTTTTAAAAGTCTTTTAGTATTTTTTTTCACTTAAAATTTTATGTTTTACCATGGGTGTGCCACAACTGTTTATCACAGTGTGTGTAGGGCTACTACCTTTCAGTGTTGGCACCACCTCGCCTGATGTACTTGCTTCACATTGAAGTTCAGCTCAGCCCTCATATACACCAGGGGACAAACTCCCGGACTTTACTTCCACCTGCTCTCCATGGCCAGAACTCATGGACAGACTGTAAAACACACAGTCCTTGGCTGGTGGCCTTGCTGCCTGATAACTGCCTTCCCACTCATTTCCCTGAGTGCCTACTCATTCCCTCCAGCCAGGCAGCCAGGGAGGTGCCCTCTCCACAGCCCGCCCCTCCCTAGAATCTGGGTCAAACTAATTGCTGTGAACTCTTCTAAAGCTGTTTCATGGTTTAATCTCCTAGTTTGGGGCAGACTGGTTATTTAGCAAACTAAACATTCACCAAATTGAATTCTGATTCAATTGAGTTGAATTGAATTGAATTGAATTCTGACCCACAGTTCCTCTTTTCCCATCATTTCTTCTGCTATTCCAGTTGCTACTTTTCTTGTTGGAACTCCTCCGCCATGTTGGGATCCTTCCAGGTCTTTTTCTGTTCCACCTCAACAAATACCACATGGAAGCAGGGAGGAGTCCTTTCCCACCAAACATACCCTTGTGATTAGCATGCAAATGATTCCTCTTGCAGCTTGCATCTATTGTGGAATAGCCATAGTCCCTTGAAATACGTAAAGCCCAGGCTGAATTTGAGATTGGCTTTTATGATTTTCCCAGTTCTTCTTTTTAAAATGTTTTCTTTGAAGGGTGCAAGGGTAGTTCAGTGGTAGAATTCTCACCTGCCATGCAGGAGACCTGGGTTCAATTCCCAGCTCATGCATAACAAACAAGCAGAAAAAGAAAGATAAAACAAACAAACAAAAAATTCAACAAATAGTGCTGTAATAATGGGATACTTACATGGAAAAAAATTGAAATGCAACCCCTGCATACAAAAAAATTTTCATCGAGAAATATACACACACATACAGTCCAACGATATTTTACAAGCAATGGTTCACAATATCATCACACAATTGTGGATTCTTTACCAAGATCATTTTTAGAACATTTACATCACTCCGAAAAAAGAAACAAAAAGAAGAAAAAAGAACTCAGATATCCTATACCTCTTACCCTTCTCTCTCATTTACCCACAGTATTTCAATCTACCCATTTTTTACCCTTTATCTCCCCCTATTATTTACTATTTTTAACTTTGTTTTTACTCATCTGTCCATAACCTGAATAAAAGGAACATAAGACACAAAGTTTTCACAATCACTCTGTCACAATGTTAAAACTATATAGTTATACAGTTTTCTTTGAGAATTGAGGCTATTGGATCACTGCTCAACAGTTTCAGGCATTTCCCTCTAGCCACTTCAATACACAATGAACTAAAAATGGACATCAGACAGGTCGAGGATAACCTCTTGACTCTGTTTGCAATCTCTCAGCCACTGATACTTCATTTTGTCTCATTTCTCACTTCCCCCTTTTGGTCAAGAAGGCTTTCTCATTCCAATGATGCCAGGTCCCCGCTCATCCCAGGAAGTCAGATCCCATGTTGTCAGGGAGATTTACACCCCTGGGGGTCATGTCCCATATAGAAAGGAGGGCAGTGAGTTCATTTGCCAAGTTGGCTTAGAGAGAGAGGCCACATCTGAGCAACAAAAGAGGTTCTCTGGGAGTGACACAGGCATAATTATAAGTAGCCTTAGCTTCTCCTTTGCTGTAATAAATTTCATAGGGGTGAACCCTAAGATCAAGGGCTCAGCCTATTGAATTGGTTGTTCCCACTACTTGCTAGATTATCAGGAATCCCCCAGATGGGGAAGCTTAATATTTCCTCCTTTCTTCCCAACTGCCCAAGGGGACTTTGCAAATACTTTTTTATTTTTTGCCCAAATTACTCTGGGATATATCAGGGCTTCTCATTAACCTGGACAAATCAACAAAATCCCACATCCTATTCAAGATTCCATGTATTTATGATGTTTAAATAAACTGACCATACAAATTAAATTAGATCATATGCTACTCAAAATATAAATTTTGTACCAAATAAACATCTCTCCCTTTGGTCTCACACAGAGGTTGAAGTTTGAAAATATGGTACATACCATCCTTTACCTAGTATTCTGATTTACCATAGTCTTATCCATTTCAGCTTCATTCATATCTCTGGTTGAAGTCTGATCACTTTTTCAGCTTTTTCAACAGTTGCTGAATTGGGTAATGCTGACTTTCATAGTTTCAGTGCTCTAAGTCTGAGTCTCAGGTATCACATAAATACCTGAAGTTTCAGGGAATGACCAGATTATATACAAATAGTTCAGTATCTCAGACTTTAGAAATATCTGCTACAACTCCTACATATAAGAGCTGCTATAAGAGCTTACAATTTAGGAACCTTTACAATAGGCCCCAACCTGATAACCCATGCTCTTGACTTCAATTCTGTGAGTTTGTATATTATAGTTAATCCACATGAATAAGGCATGATAATATTTGCTTTTTTATTTTAGACATTTTATTCAACATACAGTCCTTAATGTTCATTCAGTCTTGCATGCCTCACAACTTCACTCCTTCTTGCAGCCATGCCACTCAGTAGTGCATTGTATGTATACATCATAGATCACCCTTCCATTCCTCAGTCCTTGTACCCTTAGGCCACTTCCATCTATTGTGAATCTTGAACACTGCTGCAATAAACTACCAGTGTGCAAATATCCACTCCGCTCTCAGTTCCTCCAGGTATTGCTAGGTTCCTCCCTAGCAATAGGGTTGCAGGATCATGTGGCAACCCCACTCCTAGGCTCCTGTGGAGCCACCACACTGCCCTCTGGAAGGGCTGTGCCTCTCAGCTTCCCCACCAGGAGTGCATAGATACATCTCTTATTCCGCATTTTCTCTAGCACTTCTTTCTCTCTGTTCATTTTTAAACAATCCAACCTATGTAAATAGATATACCTTCACCACCATAATCTATATGAAGACATATAACCTATAGGAAGACATTTTCTTTTCTTCCACATAGAATCCATACATCTCCCCCATGCCCCTCACTTGTTGACATTTAGTTTTGGCATAATACCTTTGTTACATTCAGTCAAAACATATTACAATGTTACTGTTGACTGAGATTGGAGCTTGCATTGATTGTACATTTTCCTGTATACCTCCATTTTCAACCCCTTGCAATGTTTTTTTTTTAACTTTTTTTATTGAATAATATAACATATATACAAAGCAAAGAAAGAAAAAAGCAATAATTTTCAAAGCACTCTTCAAGAAGCAATTACAGGACAGAGCCCAGAGTTTGTCATGGACTAGCATACTATCATCTCAGACTTCCTTCAAGCTGCTGCAGAATATAGGAGGCTAGAAGGAATAAATATTTCTTTATCATCACAATTAACTTTTTTTCCTTTTTGTAGAAAATAACGTGTATACAAAAAAGCTAGAAATTTCAAAGCACAGTACAACACTTAGTTGTAGAACATATTTCAGAGTTTGGTATGGGTTACAATTCCACAATTTTAGGTTTTTACTTCTAGCTGCTCTAAGATACCAGAGACTAAAAGAGTATCAATTGAACAAATGAGCAATCATATTCATTTGTTAAATCCTATCTTCTCTATATAACTCCACCATTACCTTTGATCTTTCAATCCCTCTCTTTAGGGGTGTTTGGGCTATGGCCATTCTAACTTTTTCATGTTGGAAGGGTCTGTCACTAATATGTGGTAGGGAGATGGAACTATCTGATGTTCTGGAGAGGCTGGGCCTTCTAGGGTTCAGGACTTATCTGGTCCAGGGGCCCATCTGGAGGTTGTAGGTTTCTGGAAAGTTACAACAGTGTATGGAACTCTTGTGGAATCTTATATATGGCCCTAGGTGTTCTTTAGGATTGGCTGGAATGGTCGTGGCTGGGGTTTGTCAGGTTATGATAGGTAACAATGTTTAACTGAAGCTTGTGTAAGAGCAACCTCCAGAGTAGCCTCTTGACTGTATTTGAACTCTCTCTGCCACAAATACTTTATTAGTTACACTTCTAGTGCCAGGGCCAGACTCATCCCTGAGAGTCATCTCCCACATCACCAGGGAGACTTTCACCCCTGGACATAATGTCCCACATAAGGGGGAGGGCAATGATTTCACTTACAGAGTTGGGCTGAGAGAGAGTGACACCACATCTGAGCAACAAAGGAGGTCCTCTGGAAGTAACTCTTAGTCATGCCTATAGGTAGTCTAAGATTCTCTGTTATCTACATAAGCTTCACAAGAGTAAGCCTCATGATCAAGGGCATGGCTTACTGATTTGGGTGTCCCTTAAATGTGATACAACATCAGGGGATTCTCTGATGGCAAAGTTTCATGGTTCCATATTTTTTTTCTCCGATCCCTCAAGGGACTTTGCCAAAACTTTTTTATTATCTCCTTAATGTATTTTAGGATGTATCCAGGCATTACATTAAGCTATACAGGATTAAAGGACCTCTTTCTTATTCTGGAATCCCTGTGTTTCAAGTTTTCAAATTTTTCAAATATACAGATAGGTTGAGTTAGATTATGTGCTATAGAAACGTTCAGTTCCAGGACAAATAAATCTGCCTTTCTTTGGTCTCAAAGAGTATTCATGGTTCTAAAATATAGACAATGTCTTCCTTAACCCTGTGTTCTTAATTACTTTAATCCTAAAATGATTGGCTTCATTCTTATCTCTAAATATCAGGTTACATAAATATAAAACAGCCTCTTGTAATCTATAAATAATAATTATGACTCTGGACTAAATGCATCTGCTATAAAAGCTTACAATCTAGGCCCCTGTTTTCTTGTAAGCATTTTCTAAAGGAGACCATACATTACTGTTCTTTTGTTTCTGGCTTATTTTGCCTCACCACATGTCCCACATGTTCATTCAGATTGTTGCTTGCCTCACGACTTCGTTCTTTTTCTGTAGCAGCACAATCTTCATTCATAAGTATACACCATGGTTTGCCAATCTCCTTCTCAGTCAGTGCATCCTTCAGCCACCTGCATTCAACAGAGATCATGTATAATGCCCAAAGTCCACATTTCATCAACACTCTCAATTTTAGATAATTTCATTTTTACCAAGAGAAAGAAAACCAGCAAACACACCCTTTCCAAATAGGAAATCTAAAAACCCTCTTAACTATTGTTCCTTCCCCATTATTTACCTTTGCTGTTGCCGTGGTAGTGCTAATGTTTTCCTTTCAAACATAGCCCATTGCATGCAACAATAGTTTCCCCCTGTACCCTGGACTTCAAAACACTGTTTGTATACAAATCATACCTTTGAAGTAGTTCTTGCAAGAACTAATTTATATTTCTAGTGTTAATCAGTGGGACATGTAAGAATACAACCCCTTCCAATACTGTTCATCTTCAATATGGTAATATTGTTTATAGACTCACTAGAGAACCACCTTTACTTCTATATTCCCTTACATTGGCGTTCAATCTCCTTAGTGTACCATTCACCCATCTCTAGCTTCTATGTATCTTTAAGTCCCCTATAATCTGTATTATAAACCTCTGATTTTACTGTTACCATCATCACAAAAGTGGAACCATACAGATCTATCCTTCTGTGTCTGGCTTATTTCACTCAGCATTATGTCCTCAGTGCTCATCCATCTTATCTTGTGCTTCAGGATGTTACTTCATCTTACTGCGGCATAATATTCCATTATATGTATATAACACATTTCATTAATCCCCTCATCTATTGATGGGCATTAGGTTTGTTTCCATCTTTTGGCAATTGTGAATAATGCTGTTATGAGCATCAGTGTGCAAATGTCTGTTTGTGTCATTGCCTTCAGCTCTTCTAGGTATATGCCAAATAGTGCTATTGTGGGTCATAGGGTAACTTAATATTAGTTTCCTAAGGAGCAGCTAAACAGTCTCCCATAGTGGCTGCAACATTATACATTCCCACCAGCAGTGCATAAGTGTCCCAATTTCTCCACACCTTCCCCAAAACTTGTAGTTTCCTGTTTTTTTCCTGTTTGTTTAATAGCAGCATTCTTATAGGTGTGAGGTAGTATCTCATTGTAGTCTTGATCTGCGTTTTCCTTATACCCAATGAAAATGAACATCTCTTTATGTGCTTTTGGGCCATCTGGATTTGCTCTTCAGAAAAATGCCTATTCATATCTTTAGCCCATTTTATAATTGAGTTGTTTGTTCTGTGTTGAGTTGTATGATTTCTTTGAGTATACAGAATATCAAACTTTTGTCTGATATGTGATTTCCAAATATTATTTTCTTCTTGAATTGGCTGCCTCTTCACCTTTTTGACAAAGTCTTTTGAGGTACAGAAGCATTTGATTTTGAGGAGGTCCCACTTATCTATTTTTTCTTTTGCTGCTTGTGCTTTGGGTGTAAAGTTTAGGAAGCTGCCTCCTGTTACTAGGTCTTGAAGATGTTTCCCTACATTTTCTTCTAGAAGATTTATGATGCTAGTTCTTATATTTAAGTGTTTGATCCACTTTGAGTTAATTTTTGTATAAGGTGTAAGATAGGGATCCTCTTTATTCTTTTGGCTACTAATAGCCAGTTCTTCCATGTCCATTCATTGAAAATACTATTTTTTCCAGTTCAGAGGATTTGGGGGTTTTGTCAAAAATCAGTTGACCATAGATTTGGTGGTCTTTTTCTGCACTCTTGATTCAATTTCATTAGTCAATGCTTCTACCTTTGTGCCAGTACCATAGTGTTTTGACCACTGTTGCTTTGTAATAGGTTTTAAAGACAGGGAGTGTTAATCCTCCCACTTCATTCTTCTTTTTTAGAATGTTTTTAGCTATTCAGGATGTCTTTTGCTTCCAAATGAATTTGGTAACTAGGTTTTCCAAGTCTTCAAAGTAGGTTGTTGGAATTTTTATTAGTACTGCATTGAATCTGTAGATCAGTGAGCCTTCCTATCCAAGCAGGGAATGTCTTTCCACCTATTTAGTTCTTCTTTGAATTCTTTTAGCAATGTCATATAGTTTTCTGTGTACAAGTCCTTTATGTCCCTAGTTAAGGTCATTCCTAAGTACTTGATTCTTTTAGTTGCTATTTTGAATGGAATTTTTTCCTTAACTGACTTCTCAGTTGGGTGTATAGAAACGTTAGTGATTTTTGCACATTAATTTACATCCCACCGCCTTGCTGAATTTGTTTATTAACTCAGGTAACTTTGCTATAGCTTTCTCGGGATCTTCCAAGTATAGTATCATATCATCTGCAAATGGTGAGAGTTTTACTTCTTCCTTTCCAATTTGGATGACTTTTATATCTTTGTCCTGCCTTGATCACTCTAGCTAGAACTTCTAGCAAAATGGTGAATAATAGTGGTGGCAATGGGCATCCTTGTATCATTCCTGATCTTAGAGCAAAAGCTTTCAGTCTCTCTCCATTGAGTATGATGCTGGTTATTCGTTTTTCCTATATGTCCTTTATCACATTAAGTAAATTACCTTTGATTCCTATCTTTTGAAGTGTTTTTATCAAAAAAGGATGTTGAATTTTGTTGAACACTTTTTCAGCATGAATCAAGATGATCATGTGATTTTTTTCCCTTTTGATTTATTAATGTGCTATATTACATTAATTGATTTTCTTGCATTGAACCATCCTTGCATTCCTGGTATAAACCCCACTTAGTTGTGGTGTATAATTTTTTTAATGTGTTGTTATATTCTATTTGCTAGTATTTTGTTGAGAATTTTTACATCTATGTTCAATAGGGAGATTAGCCTGTAGTTTTCCTTTCTTATAGCATCTTTATCCAGTTTGGGTATTAAAATAATATTAGTTTCATAAAATGAATTAGGTAGTCTTCCTTTTTCATCAATTTTTTGTAAATATTTGAGGAGGATTGCTGTTAGTTCTTTTTGGAATGTTAGATAAAATTCCCCTTGAAGCTGTCTGGCCCTAGGCTTTTCTTTGTAGGAAGATTTTTAATGACTGATTGCCTCTCTTTACTTGTGATTGGTTTATTGAGATCTTCTATTTCTTTCTGAGTCAGTGTATCTTATTTGTGTGTTTCTGGGAATTTGTCCATTTTATGTATATTGTCTAGTTTGTTGGCATGTGGTTGTTCATAGTATCCACTTATGATTTCTTTGGGGTCTGCGGTAATGCACCCCTTCTCATTTCTGATTTTGTTTATTTACATTGTCTTTCTTTTTTTCTTTGTCAGTCTTGCTAGTGGCCCATCAATTTTATTGATTTTCTCAAAGGACCAACTTTTGGTTTTATTGATTCTTTCTATTGTTCTTTTGTTCTCCCATTAATTTAACTCTGCTTTAATGCTTATTATTTCTCTTCTTCTGTTTCCATTGGGGTTAGTTTGCTGTTCTTTTTTAATTTCCTACATGTAAGCAGTTAAGTAATCAATTTTTGCTCTTGTTTTTTAATATGGGCATTTAGGGCAATAAATTTCTCTCTCAACACAGCCTTCACCACATTCTATAATTTCTGATATGTTGGATTCTCATTTTCATTCATCTCCAGATAGCTACTGAAGAAATTCTCTAGCAATTTCTTCTTTGACCCACTGATTATTTAAGAGTGTGTTATTTAATCTCCATGTGTTTCTGAATGTTCTTGTTCTTTGTTGGATATTTGGATCCAGTTTCCTTCCATTGTGATCAGAGAAAGTGCTTTGAATAATTTCAATGTTTTTAAATTAAAAAGACCTGTTTTGTGCCCCAGCATATGATCTATCATGGAGAACAGAGCACTAGAGAAGGATGCATATCCCGGTGTTTGGGGGTGTAATGATCTATATTATGTCTGTTAGGTCTAATTCATTAATCAAGTTCTTTAGCATCTCTGTTTTCTTGGTGATCTTCTGTCTGGTTTTTCTATCTATACAGGAGAGTGGTATACTGAAGTCCCCTCTTATTATGTTGAAACATCTGTCACTCTCTCCTATTATTCCAATATCTGTCTCATGTACTTTGGAGCTCCTTGATTGGAAGCATAAACATTAATGATTGTTATTTCTTCTTGGTGAATTTTCTCTTTATTAATATATAGTGTCCTTCTTTGTCTCTTAAGATGTCTTTACTTTCAAAGTCTATTTTGTCTGATTTGGTATAGGTACTCCTGATTTCCTTTGGTTACGACTTGTGTGTAACATCTTTTTCCATCCTTTCACTTTCAAGCTATTTGTGTATTTGTGTCTAAGATGAGTATCTTGTTAGCAGCATATAGCCAGACTATATTTGTTAATCCATTCTGCCAACTTGTATCTTTTAATTGGCAAGTTTAGTCCGTTACCATTAAAAGTAATTACTGAAAAGATGTTTCTTATCTTTTGGATTTTATTTGTCAGATCTATATAACATTTCCTTCATTATCTTTTTATCCTTTAAGTTGTCCTTACTGATACTGTTTGATTCTGTGCCCTCCTCCAGACCTCCCTTTCCTGTGTGTGTGGTTTTTTTTCACCTGGCAGAACTCCATTTAGTATTTCATGTAGGGTTGGTCTCTTGCTGAGAAATTCTTTCAGAATTTGTTTGCCTATGAAAAATTTAATCTTCCCCTCACTTTTGAAGGACAATTTGGCTGGGTATAGAATTCTTGGCTGGAAGTCTTTCTCTTTCAGGATCTTAAATATATCATACCACTGTCTGCCCACCTCCATTGTGCCAGTAGAGTAGTCAGAATTCAGTCTTATGTGGTTATTCTTGTACATAGTAGATTGTTTTTCTCTTGCCACTTTCAGGATTTTCTTCTTGTCTTCAGTTTTTGACATACTGATTAGTATGTGTCTTGCAGAATGCCTATTTACATTTATTCTATTTGGAGTTCATTGATCTTCTTTGACTTGAATATTTATGTACTTTATAAGTGTTGGGATGTTTTCCCCCATTATATCCTCAACTAATCTTCCTAACCCATTATTCTTTTCTTCTTTTTCTGGGACACCAATGATTCTTATATTTGTGTGTTCTGGTTTGTCCATCATTTCCTTGATATCCAATTCAAATTTTTCTTTCTTTTTTTGCCATTTGCTGTTTTGAGTGTTGAAATCAGTTGTCCTGTACTCTAGTTCACTTATTCTTTCTTCTGCCTGTTCAAATCTTCTGATGTATGTTCCTAGTATGTTTTTTATTTGGTCTACAGCATATTTAATCTCTATGATATCTGCATTTTTCTATTTATTCTTTCAAATTCTTCATTATGTTCTTCTAGTGTCTTCTTGACCTCCTTTATGTCATTAGCCATATCATTTATTTTATTTAATAGAGTTATCTGAGCATCTTTGATTAGTTGTTCCAAGGTCTGTGTCTTCTCTGGTATTTTAATTTGGTTGTTAGGCTGGGCTACATCTGTCTGCATCATGATATGCTTAGTGATCTTCTGCTGTTTTCACAGCATGTAAATATCTTGATTGGTTTACTTTGGAAGTTGCTTTCCTTCAGTAGTCTAAAGCCTTGTATTTTCAGGATGGATGTGTAGCAGGATGCAGGGCTTGAGGCAGGGCACAGCAGTGTGATGATATGTTGCAGCACAGGTATAGGTGCAGGTTGGAGATACTAAACTGGCACCTATGAGAGTGAGCATGAGCACCCAGCAGCATGGAGGGTGTGGCTGTGCATGTTCACGGGTCTGGAGTGTGCTGGCTAGGGTGTGTGGCCCTTTGTGCACATGCACAGAGCTCAGGGCAGTGGGTTGGCATTGCATCTGCATGGCCTGAGGGCAGATGTGGCCTGGCTATGCAGCTCAGTGCTTGCCCAGAGCTGGGAGTCATGACTGGAGGCTGTGAACATGTGCAAATTTGGGAGGGCCATAAACTGATATACACGTGTGCAGAGCTCAGGGGGAGCGAGTGGGGTTGCATGACTGTATGGGCTGGGGATGGGTGTAGCCTGGATATGGAGGTAAGTACCCACAGGCTTCATGTACTGATGACCATCTGCGGTGGGGGAGGGGGGGTGGTATAGGGAGAGAGGGCTCAGGAGGAGCAGGTCAAGCAAGACTGCACTTTTGCAGGAGAAGTGGGTTGGGCTGGGGCAGGCATGTGCATGCTTGGGGTAAGGGTGTGGACAGGTACATGCACAAGGTACTGGTGGGCCAGGGTATTTGGAGTGTGGGGAGGGTGGCTGCTGATGGGTTTTAGACTGAGTTGGGTGTGGGCTGAGTTGCAGGTCGCAAGGCTGCACCTGTGAGGGTAGTGCATTCAAGGAGTGGGGCTTGCCTTACTTCCTCTTCCCCTTCTTCTCTGTGCACTCCTGAGAACTCTGGGCTTCTGCATCAGGCTGTCTGCACCATCCAGACATTCTCCAGTTCTTTGCTTCTCGGTTCCTCTGCTTTTGCAATCAGGGCCTCCCTTTACTCAAGAATGGCTGATGAAGTTCAGGGTTTCTCTCTCAACTGGAAAGACACAGGGTAAACATGGCAATGTTCTGGCTGCGTGAGCTCTGTGGCTCTGGCTCTCTCCTTGTTCTAAAAAGCTAAATTGATTTTTAACCACTACTTTGACTGGCAAAAATGTCCTTGTTTGTAATAATAGTTATTTGCTCAAAATATAAACGTTGAGCATGTTCCCAACACCGCTCAATTTTGGTCTACCACACATTTTTCCATGGAGTTTGCATTCTGGAAATAAGGAACTTTATTTCTTATAGAAAACAGGATATACTTTACTACTATGAAGAAAAGAACAATTGCTTATAAGGACAAAAATGTTCTTATTAAAATAGGCTATGAGCCACATGGTATAAATATAACAATTAGCTTGTATAAAGCAATATAGCTAATGAAAAGAAACACCTTAAATTTGGGTGGGAGGACTTCATTTAAAAGGAAAACACTATGGAATAACTGATAATTTTATACATATATATGTAGGAGATTTATGATTGCAAACAACAGAAAACAAATAAGGAAAATGTCAACCAAAGGGAAAAATATGGGGCCATAGAGTTGAAGAACTCACAGAATTAAAGAGAATTTGGTACATCAGGTTTGGGAATGACCAGAGACAAGAAAGCAGAAAGCGAGCAACCATCATATTTCTAGACCAACCTAGCTCAAGATGATACTAACTCTTTCTTCTCTCCTTTTATCAATTGTTAAAAATACCATCCTGGGACCATCAGATCAGTTTGTTCACAAGCCGGCCCCTGGCCTGTCCCAGAAAGAAAAAGTTTTTTTCACGCAGCAGTTTCTCTAGGGAGAGGGAGCCCTTATCACTACCAAGAATACACACAAATCAGGAAGAGAGAACACCCCAGAAAAGAAAGTGGGGAACAGGAATAGGGCAGGTGAAAAATTAAGTATCTCTTATTAAGAATATTGCCTAGAAATGGTTAATTCACAAATGAGTTTATATTCAATTCTTGGAATTTATACAGATAAATGGCCAGAGTTTAAATGCAAAACTCTTCGGCCCTAACCTAGACTAATGAAATGGAGACTCTGGGGATATTACACAGTACTCTGCTCTTTAATAAGCACTCCAAGTGATTCTGATTCCCCTCAAGTTTAAGAGCCTCTGCTGTGATACAGACTTTCTTGTAAGACCAGCGGTTTTCAGCTCTGGCTACATATTATAATCACCTGGGGAGATTTTTAAATTCTTGATGCCCAGACACTATGCCAGACAAATTAAATCAAATCTCAAATGTTGGAGCATAGACCTCCATATGTATATAAGCACATGAATATGTATTTTTTATTTCTCCAAGTGTTTTAAATGCCAGACCAGAGTTTGCTAAATTCAACTTTCAATCATTCAGAGCCTTCTAAGTGACAAGAAAGTAAGTTGACAGCAGGAGAAGGGAAAAGAAGAAAGAGGAAAGAAAAATGTTTCTGGAATATTGCATGCCAGCCACAGAACATGGGTCTAGAGATACAAAGAAAGGATAAAGGGACATAAAGAAGGAAATAGAAAAATAAGACAGAGCAAGAGAAACAAAGAGTTATGGTTCTCTAGACACTCAGCAAACATTGCCTCATTCAGTTCTCTTCTCACTTTCAAAGAAGATGCTATTAGCCCCACTTAAAAGATGAGAAAACTGAGACTCAGATAATAAATAATTTCTTAAGGCTATGTGACTAGACTACTAATTACCAGAGTTACTAATTGAACCCAAGATTGCCTACCTCCTGGTTTCTAGGCCCTTTCTCCACTTTCTAAAATGTGGTGAAGCACGGTGGACAGGCATGTGGAGCTCTGTGATCATGGGCGAATTACTTCACTTTATTCTGCCTTAGTTTCTTTCTCTGTGAAATGGGGACAGTAATAGCATATGGGTTTGTTGTAAGGTCTGATGAGTTGATGGATATAAAGCATTTAGAACTGCGCTGGATCATAGCTAAGTACTGATGCATTTAGCTATAATAATAAACATTTTTTAAAAATTGCAGGGCTGTTACAATAGGCTCCTATTATCAAAACAGCCATTCAATAGAAGCGATAAAAGTATAAACAAGTGAGTTGACCACAATATGACCAACTATATTAACAGTAACTACTAAAGACTTCAAATGAAGAAACAATTTCATCTATTGAAATTAAATTTCAATGTAATCCCCTTGTCTCAGAAATCTCACTTTTGTGAATCTTGTTTATAGAAATGAAATAATCCTTCATAGAAATACATGCATATGGGTGTTTATTGCACCTTTCTGCAGGGGTGACCATAGGAAAAAAAAAAAAGGAAAGAATGAAAGAATAATCACTGGGAGATTAAAGCACACAAAAATAACCTGAATTTCCACCAATTATATAATAGTTGAATAAAGTATGGTGTATCCATAATGTAGGCTATTATGCAGCTATATAAAAGAACTAGACCCCCCATGTATGCTTAAAAGAATGTCCATGATGTGTCTACTCAAAAAAAAAAAAGTTGTGGTATACACTATGTATTATGATCCCATTTGAAAAATAAGTGAAAAAACCTACATAGGTGTGTAAGTTGCACAACCCCGATTTGTTGATGTTAGTACCTTCAGTGTTTAGAATTAGAAGACAGTTAATGGGGACTGTTAATTTTTTGTTCATTTGCTTTCATTTTTATTATCTGCTTGTTAAATGAATGAATAATGATTGAGATGGTGCCAAAACTTGTATATGTTTAACAATATGTCTTTCCACAAAATTAAGAGGTTCAAGAAGGCAGAGGCGCAAAAACATTTATCCTCCAGCAGTGTGAGAGCAGTGTGGCACCTGAGTAATCAGAAATTGTATGTGTCCTGTTAACCTGTACTGTTGAGAAAGCTTTGGCCAGAGGGCTGATATGCGATGTGAAGGGAGAGGGCTTGCTTAGAAATTCCCTCCGATCACCAAGAGGGTTAACATCATTTTCTGCTTCAGGGTCTCTAAGACCCAAAGGCAGGAGGAAGATCAATAGATAGCCTTGATCATTTAGATTTTGTTCCAGTGAGTGCCCTGGGGCAAACTAATCCACCTTTTTGTGCTGTGAAGTCCTTGTTTATAAAAATATGTTGACTTGGGTCATGTTTTCCATGAGCCTTTGTCCTTTCTCTACCCCGAGAAATTATAGATAAATGAGAAAAAACGTGAATGTGCTTGGACTTCTTAGAAATGAATGACGAGCAAATTATACCCATTGCCAATAATGGCTTTGATTGAACAAACCATTTAAGTGTAGTTGTTTGACTGAAATCAGAGCTCAGGAATGTCCAACTGTGTATTTCCTTGAGCCTTCCAGCTACAGTACATATGATTTGGCAAAAATGTTTTTGCAGTCTCCATCATGGCTACCTAATGATTTGATTGGTAATCAACTAGAATGAAGATAATGTGAGTAATTTATTGCAGGCTAATGACGTGTGCTTAGAATTTATTGTGTATTGCCTTAGGAAATGTGAAATATAGACAAGCTCATTCTGTAACACCTTGAAATCATTTCAGAGGTAATAGCTTCATTTAGCAAGTAAATTGTGTTGATCAACTGTCATTTGCAGGTAGACTCTCTCTTTCCCTTTCCTCATTGTCCCAAAAATGTGGGGGATTTAAGGAGATGTGACTTAAAGATCTGGACTCATCTTTACCCTCTCAGACTTCTGTATATTGTCTGCAATGGGATCCGGAAGACTTTGTGCAAAGCAATCAGATTTCCTTTGCCACAGATGGTACTTTGGCCGTGCAGGCAAAAAGTTGGACTTCCTGTCTGTGTGCTTTATCAATATTCCAATCTGGTCTTCTGGCAAAGTTGGCCATTCAGAAGAAATTCAGCAAAAAAAGCACAGAATATGTGAACTGATTGAATAAGGACTTCTTTTACTTTTTTCCTTTTGAATGTCTATTGAGAATGCAATACCAAAGGAAAACAGGCAGGATCCTGTTGAGCTCTCTTATAGAACTAGAGCTTTCTAAAAAGACTAAGTAATTTTTTGTGAAAAATTTCTTGGCTCTGGACAAATGCCATCAGAATCCTTGCCATAAGCTTAATGTAAGACTTGCTTGACCTGTTTTTAGACTCCAAAAGCCAGACCAGTGATGGTTAGACAACCATGATATGTGTTGTTCAGATGCTGGCAGTTCTGAAATCTAACTCAAACCATCTTTGGTAAAAAAAAAAAGAAAAAAAGATTATTGTCTGATGTAATAGAAAAGTTCAGAAAATCTTCAGGTACAGCTTGATTCAGGAGCTCGGACTTTGTCATTAGGGATCTCAGTATCTCATATCCTTGTTTTCTTCTATTTTGTTTTTAGTTAGGCCCTCAGTTTATGGTAACAAAATGATCCCAACAGTTCTAGATATACATCCTACTAGAATAGCAATCCCACTGTAAAGTGTTCTTTTTTTTTTTTAACAATGATTTAATCAAAACCTAAAGGTTGCATCTCATTGATCCGGCTTGTGTACACTCCTGAACCAAAAACTTTATCTGGATAGAAGAAATGCTCTGGTTGCCAATGCCTTAGAAATATGATAACCTCTAGAGCACAATGAGTGGATCCAAGCCTACTTACAGCAACTTGACAGAACTAAGGAAGATTTCTTTCCACATGACAGAGATGGGCTATTACCATGGGCAGCAAAAATCAAGCAAACAATAAATAGAAATTATCTGTCCATTGGAGGTGGAGGTGGAGGTGGCAAAACCATTTATATCAAAATTCATTCACATCTCCAGCATTTTCTTTAGTGGGGTCTCTATTAGAAAATCAGACTCTGATCACTGTATTCAGCCTAAGGAAAAGTATTGTTAAGCCATGTCCCTTCTCTCACAGTCTCCTACTCAGTGCCACCCTTGTTAGAAGAAGTTCTCACCACTCAGTCCACTATATAAATTACACCGAAAATCTTTATGAAATCCTTGCATTTTATTCTTGATAATAAAATGGAAAGGTACCAGTGATCCAATGTTCTAAAGGAAAGAAGAAGTTCCTGTGTTCACATAAAACATTTAAAAAATGGAAAGGATTGCTTAAAGACAGTTTGAATATAAAAGTCCTTACATTTTTAAATACCAGATTGAAAAGAGGAGAACTACTTGCATTACATTTTAGTATTAGGGAAATGGGCATCATCAGGAGGTATAAAGTAAAGTTATGTGAGTGCATGCACATTTTAAATTCACCTTAAATGCTATAAAAACAATTTTGCTTTAGTCACATCTAAACTAAAATGGGAGATTGCTTTAGAGCTAGTAGGAAAACTAGAAGTCATAGTTTTATTTTTCCCTATGAACTCTGTTAAATTCGTGAAACTCAGACACAAAAGGGTTTATTCTAAGTTGCAAGATTTGTGTCTGTGCCACAGTACTGGAATTGCAGTTCTCTCTCCTGAAAGATGAACGCAAAAGTAGGAGAGGTGTGAGAAGGATGAAAAGAACAATTGCGTATCAAAGAAGGTGACCCTAAAATTTAATACCATGGCTCATCTTCATATTAAATAATGATTCAGATATATGCCCAATACAGAACCCTTCTGTATTAGGCATCTCTCTCTCTAAAATGCTTCTCTTTCAAAGCAGAATAGATTTAAATATATATAGTCTCCATGTGCTTCAGTTTGTTTGGTGGTCTTAAAGAAAACGGGTATATATAAAAGACCCTGTCTGTGCTGTCTGTCTTCATAACACTTTGTCCATATGCTGATCAAGACATTCATTCATTCATTCATTCACGAACTCATTTCACTCACTTGTTAAAGTGATCAGCATCAGTGGTTTCCCTGGAACTGGGGATTCATCAGAGAACAAGAAAGACAAGGACCCTGGGAATCAGATAAAAAACAAGTAAACTAGCAACTACACAAAAATAACTAAAAAACAACTGATATAATGTCTTCAATATCATAAAAAGGAGGGAGGAGCTGTTTTAGATTTAAAGAAACATAAATGCAATTTTGGACCTTAATTTGCTCCAGGTATTAACAAATCAATGGAAAAAGGACAATTTTTCTCTGTGTGTGTGTGGGGGGGGGGGGGGGGGGGGTGAGGGGTGGGGGTCAGAGAGAGAGGGAGAGAGAGATAGTGGTATTACAGTTATAAAAGAAAATGTCCTTAGTTTTTAGAGATTCATACTAAAGTATCTGAGAAAAATGTCAAAATAGTTACAAAGTGACTTAAAAATATTCACAAATAAAAAAGAAATAAAGCAAATATGGTAAAAATGATAAATATGGGTATATTTTACTGATGAGCACGTGGGGGTTATTGTAATATCTCACTGTTTCTCTTTTTTCGAACATTTTCATAATAAACATACAAGTCATGTTTTCTATGCCATGCATGCTGATTTGAAAGGATGTATGTCCCCTAGAAAAGCCATGTTTTAATCAAAATCCCATTTTGTAAAGGCAGAATAATCTGTATTCAATACTGTATGTTTTAATCTGTAATTAGAAGGAGATGTAACCCAATTAAGAGTAGTTGTTAAACTGGATTAGGTGACAACATGTCTCCACCCCTTTGGGTGGGTCTTGATAAGTTTCTGGAGTCCTATAAAAGAGGAAACATTTTGGAGAATGAAAGAGATTCGGAGAGAGCAGAGAATGCTGCAGCACAACGAAGCAGAGAGTTCACGAGCCAGTGACCTTTGGAGATGAAGAAGAAAAACACCTCCTGGGGAGCTTCATGAAACAGGAAGTCAGGAGAAGAAGCTAGCAGATGACGCATGTTCACCATGTGCCCTTCCAGATGAGAGAGGAACCCTGACTGTGTTCACCATGTGCCTTTCCAGCTGAGAGAGAAACTCTGATTGGGCTTGCCATGTGCCCGTCCACTTGAGAGAGACCCTGAACTTCATCTACCATCTTGAACGAAGGTATCTTTCCCTGGATGCCTTAGATTGGACATTCCTATAGACTTGTTCTAATTGGGACATTTTCTCGGCCTTAGAACTGTAAACTAGCAACTTATTAAATTCCCCTTTTTAAAAGCCATTCTGTTTCTGGTATATTGCATTCCAGCAGCTAGCAAACTAGAACACCGTATAAGATGTAAACAGGGTGATGAGGTTGAGTAACAGGGATGGCCATCCTGAGACTGAGTGGCCAGGAATGATGTTTCAAGTTGGTGAATTTTAACCTGAGACCAGAAGAGAATGAGAGCAGGAAATTACGTCTGATAAAGGAAATGGTATGTTCAAAGGTCACGTTTTGGGGAGAAAGGCTAAGGTATTTGAGGAGTTTAAAGAACACCACTGTGGTCAAAGTTTGAAAAGAACTTCCTCAACCTGATTAAGGGCATCTACTCTCACCACTTCTATTCAGCATGGTATTGGCGGTTCTAGCCAGAAAATTAAGCAAGAAAATAAAATAAAAGTCACCCAGACAGCAAAAGAAGAAGTAAAACTATGTTTATTTGAAGATGACATGATCATATATAGAGATAACCTTAAGATATCTGCTAAACATCATTAGAACTAATAAACACATTCAGCAAAGTACAGGATCAATATTCAAAAAACAGTTGTATTTCTTTATACTAACAGTGAACAATCTGAAAATGAAATTAAAAGAACAATTCCATTTACCATAGCATCAAAAAGAATAAAATTATGAGAATAAACTTAACAGAAAGTATAATAGTTATATTCCAAAAACTATTAAACATTGTTGAAATGGAAATACATCTCATGTTCACGGATTGGAAGACTTGATATTTTAAAGATGGCAATGCTTCCCAAATTGATCTACAGATTCAACGCAATCCCAATAAAAATATGTGCTAGCATCTGCAGAAATTGACAAGCTGATCCTAAAATTAATGTTGAAATTCAAGGGACACAGAATAGCCAAGCAATAATGGAAAAAGAGAACAAAATTGGAGGACTCCCACTTCACAATTTCAAGGCTTACTACAAAACTACCGCAATCAAGACAATGTAAAGCTGGCATATAGATATAAATATAGATCAATAGCATAGAATTCAGAGTCTAGAAATAAACCCTCACATTTATGCACAATTGATTTTTGGCAAAAGTGTGAAGAAAATTAAATGTGGAAATAATAGTCTTTTCATTAAATAGTGCAGGGATGACTAGACATTTACATGCCAAGAATAAAGTTGGATGCCTTCTTTATATCATACACAAAAATTAACTCAGATGGATCATAGAACTAAATATAAGAGATAAAGTGATAAAATCCTTAGAATAAAATATAGAAGTAAATCTTTGACACTTAAGGCAGGCAAAGCTTTCTTAGCTTGGACACCAAGAGCAAAAGTGTCCAAAAAGTTTGATGTATTGGATATCATAAAAATTAATTGCTTCTGTGTTTCAAAGAATATCATGAAGAAAGTGGAAATACAACTCCCCAGAAGGGAGAAAACATTTGCAGATCATATATTTGATAAAGGTCTTGTATTTAGAATATATAAAGAAACCTTATAACTTAATAACACAAAGATAACCCACTCAAAAAATAAGCAAAAGACCTGAATAGACATTTTTCCAAAGATATAGTCCTATAAAAGAGGAAACATTTTGGAGAATGAAAGAGATTCGGAGAGAGCAGAGAATGCTGCAGCACAACGAAGCAGAGAGTTCACGAGCCAGTGACCTTTGGAGATGAAGAAGAAAAACACCTCCTGGGGAGCTTCATAACCCCATCAAAAGATGCTCAACATCATTAGCCATCAGGGAAATGCAAATCAAAAGCATGGAGATACCACTTCCACCCATTAGGGTGGCTATAATCAGAAAGACAGACATAATGAATATTGACAAGAATGCGAGGAAATTGGAACCCTCTGGCTTTGCTGGTGGGAATGTAAAATGATGTAACCACTTAGAAAAACAATATGATAGATCCTCAAAAGTTTAAACATAGTATTAATATATGACCAAACAATTTTATATACACAAGAGCAGTGAAAACTTATGTCCACATAAAAACATATGCCCACAAAATCTTGCACATAAGTGTTCAGAGCAGCATTATTCATAATAAATAGCAAAAAAGTTGAAACAATTCAAGTTTCCTTCAACTGATAAAAGATTAAATAAAATGTGGTATGTCCATATAATGTACATTACTCAACTATAAAAAGGAATGATGTACTAATATATGCTACAACATGGATGCACCTTGAAAACATTATGTTAAACAGAATAAGACATATACCAAAGACCACATATTATGTGATTTTATTTTATGAAATGTGTAGAGTAGGCAAATCACAGAGGCAGAAATTAGATCAATGGTTGCTTAGGGGCAGGAGAAGTTGGAGGGAAATGGGGAGTGATGCTAATGGGTAGGAGATTTCTATTGTGGGTTATAAACATGTTTTAAAATCGATTGTGGTGGTGATTGCACAACTTGCGAATATACTAAGAACCACAGAATTATCCTCATTAAATGGGTGAATTTTGTGGTATGTTTGTTATAGCTCAAGCTATTATATAAAAAATCTGAAGCAGTAATAGAAAAATATTAATGTTTGTGAAATCGGTTTGTGGTATGCTACACCAGCCTTTGTTTATACTTTTTCCCTGTTTGTACTACTTCAAAAAATTTTTTAAAGCAGAGATAGAGATATGACTAAGAAGGGTCTTACACACCATAATAAGGGTACTGAATTTTATCCTAGCTAGAAAAAGTAAGTATAAACAGTTGTTTGGTTTCCCAATGAATGATATAAGCTGATTTTCATTTTAAGATCATCCTCATTGCTGTGGCTGTTTAAAAAATGGGTTATTGCTAGGGAGGGTTTGGAGACAGGAAGAATAGAAGGCAGGAGGCCATTTAGGAGGCTGCTTCTTCCCAGATGAGAGATTATGCTGGCTTGGACCAAGATGGTGGCAGTGCTGGTGATGGAGAGGAATGGAGCCATGCTGATGTTATAGAATAATGACCTGATTGCAGTCTGGGCTCCTCAATGACTAGAGTGCAGCCATTCTGGATCAGCAGAGCCTGAGACATCCAAAAGCATACATTAAGAATATTTTAAAATTCCTAAATGGGACTTGAAATAATTCAGTGGTGTTTGCTGCAAAATGCAAGGGGCTCAAAGAGAGCTTTAAAACCTTGCCTTCACCTTGTTTGAGAGACACCTCTTACTATATTCTCTAGCTCAATATGAGCATTATCGCATAATGTTCTTCAAATTCAGAAAAGTGCTACTACTAATTTACTAGTCACCAGGAGTAATTTCTAACCATAACTTGCTATTTTGTGTTCAGCTGAACTCATGAATAATGACAAATTGTTGCTGTGTCATTCCTAAAATGTCAAATTCAGAAGATAAGATCATTATTTGAATTAGATTTGTCTTTCTCTCATAATTTTGTGAACAGGAAAGAACACAGTACATCCTGTGGGAGTGCTGTGCATTGCATTATATGGGGGTGCTTTTTCAGCTTTCCCAGGTGCCACCAACTCACAATGGTTTTTTTTTTTTTTTTTTTTTACATGGGCAGGCACCGGGAATCGAACCTGGGTCCTCGGGCTTGGCAGGCAAGCATTCTTACCTGCTGAGCCACCGTGGCCGCCCTCACAATGGATTTTGATATAGGTGTGATGGTTAGGCTCTGGTGTCAACTTGGCCAGGAGACATGCGCAGTTGGTCAGGCAATCACTGGCCTGATCATTGTTGCAAGGGCATTTCATAGTTAGTTGATAAATTGGAAGACTGGTTTATTAAATCATGTCAATTTATCGCAGCTGTGACTGATTACATCTATGATCAACTAAGGGCGTGTCTCCCACAAACAAGATAATCCAATCCGTTGAAGGCAATTGAGGAAGAGAGACTCTTTCATTGCTTCTTCAGCCAGCGAGCTTCTCCTCTGGAGTTCAAAACTTTTCACTGGAGTTGCTGGCTTCACAGCCTGCCCTATGGATTTTGGACTCTTCCATTCCCATTGTTGCATGAGACACCTTTACAAATCTCATATTTACAGATCTCTCTTGTTGGTTCTGTTTCTCTAGTGAACCCTAACTGATACAATAGGCTCACCTTGGGAGGGTAAGCTTCACCTTCCATTGTCTTTAATGAGTCCTTGGGATTGGTGAAAGAGAGTTACAGTTTTCATGTATGTTGGTGTGAGAAAAAAATGATAACTCTATTCATTTCAAAGTCAAGTACGTATCTTGACAAATGACTGCCTGAGGCTGAAGACTCAGTGAGTACTTTAAAATGGAGCTCATGGCTAAACAGTCTCAGATGGAATCATTTTTATATAGTGGTGTATCACTGCTGTGAGAAATTGCCACAAAACTTAGTAGTGTACAACAATACAAATTTATTCTTTCACAGTTCTGGAGGTCATAAGTCCAAAACTGACCTCAGTAGGCTAAAATCAAGGTTCTGGCAGGGCTGCATTCCTTCTAAAGGAGAATCCATTTCCTTGCCTTCTCCAGCTTCTAGAAACCATCTGCATCTGAAGATGGCCCCCATCTTCAAAACCATCACTGGCCGACAGCGTCTCATTTCTTCTTGTTTGACTCTGACTATCCTGCTTCCCTCTTTCCCTTAAAAGGACTCTGGACTTCATCTGAATAATCCAGGATCATTTCCTTATCTCAAGATCAGCTGATCAGCAGACTTAATTCCTCAGCCAGGAGACATTAGCTATCCACAGGTGTATATCTTTAGTAGGGGCATTATCCTGTCTACCATAGGGGTTATGAATGGGCTCTGGAGCCAGACAGCCTCAGTTCAAATCCAAGTTCTGCTACTTAATTAGTTGTGTGTATTTTGGCTAAATTGTTCCTTATCTGTTCAATGGTGAATAATTATACCTATATCATAAGCCATTGTGAAAATTAGAATTAAATGAAAATCATGTATATATATGTGTTGCTATATCTTACCTTCTGAATATATATAATATATTTATATGATCTTTGTATTTGAATATTTTTATAAATATACATATACACATATTGATTTAAATAATCATTGTATCCATTGTATTAGCCTCTTGTATGCTATCTATCAGAAATAATATACCCCAAATTATTATTATCCTAATCAATTGTGGCTCAATCTTCAGTATTCTTTTTTTTTTTTTTTTTCAAAGGAAAGACAGAGAGAAGGAAGGAAGGATAGAAGGAAGGAAGAGAGGAAGAAAGGGAAACATCTTTTAAACATTTTCTTGTTTTATTGTATTTTGTTTCTCCGTTTTCGTTACATGGGCTGGGGCCGGGAATCGAACCGAGGTCCTCCGGCATAGCAGGCAAGCACTTTGCCCGCTGAGCCACCGCGGCCCGCCCAATCTTCAGTATTCTTTAAAGAGGAGAAGCAATCACGGGAATCACCAAATAATAACATTATTGTTTTTCTTTTTTTTTTTGTCCTACATTGCATCATTCTTTATTTAGAATGGAACAATTAAGCTCAAAAGCTTAATTGTTGGTTTAGAAACACAAAATCTATATACCTTTCCTGAACTATCTTTATACCAACACCACATTTTTTTCATTTTCTCATGAGCTGAGGCTGACCTCTTGTGCTGCTTAGCATTTGATACTGGCTGTTGCTTGTGGTCTATCCTTGGCCGTGCATTGTATTGCCACCTGACAGGGCCCCATTCCTGACCCAGAGTCAGTTACAGAGGTAAAAGTAGGCAAGAAAATGAAATAGAAAAATATCATTTCAGTGTATCAAGTCCTGGTACCCCCTCTGCCTGGGAAGGGAATTCAGCTTGTCAGAGTTTCTCATGCTCACTCACACACTCTTAACACACTTTTCAGAGGTAACCATTATTAACAGAGAGCCATTTTTCCAAACACGAGGAAAGAGAGATTGCCATGCGATAGGAGGCAGAGATAAGGAACCCCAAGGATTGTGGCAAACCAGCACAGAACTCTACAGAATTTGGGGAAAAAGCATGGCCATGCTCATGCCTCGATTTTGTAGTTCCCATCCCTAAATCATGAATGAAAAAATTCTTGTTCTTAAGCAGACCAATGCATGGTATATGTCATAGCAGCTCTGACAAACTAAGACAGGAACTTTTTTTAAAGACACAACTTTAAATTATTAATAAAAGTTTCTTTTCTCTCTTTTCTCCTCTTCTATTTTCTTCCTTTGTATCCAAAAATCTTTGAGTGTGTTCTGTGTTCCAGTGCCAAGATATGATTTCTTACAGTGCAGATTGTGCTACGTAGTTTGCCTGTGCACATTGATAAAGTTATGTGGGCAATGATCAATTTCCCCTTAAATCTGGATCTTGTAAACAGAAACGAAAACATAGACTATAGGCTGTTAGAACTCTAAGGCATTCACCTAATCCAAGTGTGCTGGTTTGAAGGAAGTATGCCCCATAAGAAAAGCCATGTTTTAATATAAATCCCATTTCATAAAGGTAGAATAATCCCTATTCAATACTGCATGTTTGAAACTGTAATGAGATCATCTCCCTGGATGATGTGATTTAGTCAAGAATGGTTGTTAAACTGGATTAGGGGATGACATGTCTCCACTCATTTGGGTGGGTCTTGATTAGTTTCTGAAGTCCAATAAAAGAGGAAACATTTTGGAGAATGAGAGATTCAGAGAGAGAGCAACACTACGAAGCAGAGAGTCCACCAGCCAGCAACCTTTGGAGATGAAGAAGGAAAACGCCTCCCGGCGAGCTTCATGAAACCGGAAGCCAGGAGAGAAAGCTAGCAGATGACGCCGTGTTCGCCATAAAATCTAAAATATATTATACCATTGCCTTCTTGCCTCCATGGTTTCTGCTGAGAAATTCACACATAGTCTTATCGAGCTTCCATTCTATGTAATGGATTGCTTTTCTCTTGCTGCTTTCAAAATTTTCTCCTTGTCTCTGACATTTGACAATCTGATTAGTAAGTTTTTTGGAGTATGTCTATTTGGATCTATTCTGTTTGGGGTATACTGCACTTCTTGGATCTGTAAAGTTATGTCTTTCATAACAGTTGGGAAATTTTCAGTGATTATATCTTCCATTAGTCTTTCTCCTTTTCTCTTCTCTTCTCCTCTGGGACACCCACAACATGTATATTCATGTGCTTCATATTGTCATTCAATTCCCTGAGACCCTGCTCATATTTTTTCATTCTTTTCCCTCTGTTTTCTTTTGTGTGTCAGATTTCAGATGTTCAATCCTCTAGTTCAGTAATTTTTGCTTCTGCCTCTTCAAATCTATTATTGTAGGTTTCCATTTCTTTTATCTCTTCTATTGTGCCTTTCATTCCCATAAGTTCTGCAATTTGTGTTTTCAAACTTTCGAGTTCCTCTTTATGTTTGCCCAATGTCTTCTTTATACCCTCCCCCAACTTGTTGATTTGATTTTTTATGAGATTTTGTCTGTCTATTCAAACATCCTGGATTAGGTGCTTCAACTCCTGTATCTCATTTGAAGTGTTAGTTTCTTTGTTTGACTGGACCGTATCTTTGATTTTCATAGTATGAATCATTATTTTTTGCTGGCGTCTAGGCATTTGATTTCCTTATTTAATTCTGTTAGCAATCTGGAAGTTGTTTTCACTCCTTTACCTAGGTTTTTCTTGCTGGATGAAGAAAGAGTTCTATAATTGTTCTTTGACATTTATTTCAACTTGTTCTAGACCTCTAGCATAAATTCTGCTTAAGTAATCAGAAATATTCTGTTCTTGCTCTGCCTATATGGAGACTCTTTTTTTTTTTTTTTTTTTTTTGAGATACTCAGATATTATAGACCACAGTCAGATTTTCCCTGGCCAGGTAGGCCCATGTCTCAGGAGAGAGAGTAGCCAGCATCAGTTTTCCCTGAGCTTGAGACCCAGCAGGTTGTCAGACTTTCCTATGAAGTCTCTAGACTCTACGCTTTTACTATCCTGCCCAGCATGTGGTTGTCTGCCCATGACTTTCTACACGCTTCAAGTGATGTGCTGTCTTTCCTTTCAATAGACTCTTCAAACCAGGGACATGGCTTGAGACAGAGGTGTCATAGTAGGATGGCTGTGATGGCTTCTATTTTCCAACCACTGGGGTCTGAATTCCTTGAATGAGGGATTCCACTTGAGCTGGGCCCCACCCCCTTTTTCTTGGAGAAGATAAGCCCTGAAGGGAATAAAGCCCTTTCACCTGACTAGTTACTTTGTCTCTCAGATAAGCCTTAGTTCCTCCTTTACCTGGGCAATGCTGGAGCCTGAGAGTGCTTGCAGCTGTTATCTAATGAGCTGTTACGTTTAAAAAAAAAAGCTTTTTGCCTCTTAAATCTCTTAATCTACAAATTCACCTCCCTCACTTCTCCCCACTTGCAATTTATTTGTAGGAGAAACCAGAGCATTTTGTAGAATGGCTCATTCTGGATTTTCCAGATGGTCTCCATGGTATCACTTGAGTCTCGTTGTCTTTCAATTCTTTGGTAAGTGTAAAGGATTGCTCCACCCCACGGTACTTCTAGGTGGTGCTTTGTGCTCTCTATCATATCCCCTTGGGAGCCACAGGACATCCAACTGGAGCTCCTGCTTTCGTGATGTGATTGATCAATGGGTTTCAGAGCCTCACAGATACATTTGTTATTGAGTTTCTCATCAGTTTTTCACCTAATGACATTACTTGCCCTCACTGATCATTGCATAGATCCATTATTTTATCAGAGGTGGGAAAGTTGTGATGGCCTAATTCTACCATCCTTCTATATGTAATACCTGGAGCTCTTCTATGCTGAAAATTTTCTTGGAGGTATAGTTCATGTAGAGCCAGCAGGAAAAAAATTGCTGGATTTTTCCCTGTTATTTACCAGAGTTCCACAAAGTTGAACAATGAGAGTACTTTTGTTTTTTTGGTTTTTAATTTTTTGTATGATATGAATATATATATTTTTTCAGGCCATGGCCCCTGTTCTAGTTTGCTAGCTGCTGGAATGCAATATACCAGAAATGGAATGGCTTTTAAAGGGGGAATTTATTGAGTTGCTAGTTTACAGTTCTAAGGCCGAGAAAATGTCCCAGTTCAAACAAGTCTATAGAAATGTCCAATCAAAGGCATCTAGGGAAAGATACCTTGGTTCAAGAAAGCTGATGAAGTTCAGTGTCTCTCTCTCAAGTGAAAAGGCACATGGCGAACACAGTCAGGGCTTCTCTCTCGGCTGGAAGGGCACATGGCGAATACGGCGTCATCTGCTAGCTTTCTCTCCTGGCTTCCTATTTCCATGAAGCTCCCCGGGAGGCGTTTTCCTTCTTCATCTCCAAAGGTTGCTGGACTCTCTGCATCTCATGGCTTCATCGTTCTGCTCTCTCTGAATCTCTCTGAATCGCTCATTCTCCAAAATATTTCCTCTTTTATAGGACTCCAATAAACCAATCAAGACCCACTCAAATGGGTGGAGACATGTCATCCCCTAATCCAGTTAAACAACCATTCTTGACTAAATCACATCACCTAGGGAGATGATCTCATTACAGTTTCAAATATACAGAATTGAATAGGGAGTTCTACCTTTAAGAAATGGGATTTATATTAAAACATGGCTTTTCTTAGGGGGCATACTTCCTTTCAAACCAGCGCAGCCCCTCACCCACCCTTTTGAGACTGTGCTGGTTTGAAACTGTTGTGTGCCCCAGAAAAGGCATGCTTTTTAAATACAATTGTCAGTGGGACCTTTTGATTAAGTGGTTTCCATGGAGATGTGACCCCACCCATTCAAGGTGGGTCTTAATTCATTTCCTGGAGTCCTTAAAAGAGCCAATACAGAGAGCAGATACCTAGACACAGACATTTGGAGACACTTGTAGAGAGACAGATTCTCAGAGAGGAGGCCACTGGAACCAGCTGAAAGCTACAAAACCCAGGAGCATAGGGCCAGCAGACATCACCATGTGCCTTCCCATGTGCCAAAGAAGCTTGGATGGGATTAGCCTTTCTCGAGTGAAGATATCCTCTTATTGATGCCTTAATTTGGACACTTTTATGACCTTAGAATTGTAAACTTCTAGCTTAATAGATTCCCTTTGTAAAGCCAACCCATTTCTGGTATATTGCAATCTGGCAGCATTAGCAAACTGAAACAGATTTTGGTACTAGAGAAGTGAGGTGCTGCAGTTTGCAGATACTGAACATGCTGGAATACCTTTTTACACAGAAAGGGGAAGGTTCTGTAAGAATTGTGAGGAGGTGAATAGGAAATGCCTGGATTACTTTGAGGAGACTATTGACAAACTATGGATGCTAAAGGTTTTTTTAATAAGGCCTTAGAAATGATGAATATGTTGTTGCAAACTTGAAGAAAGGTGATCCTTGTTTTACGTGGCAGACAATTTGGCAAAATTGAGCCCTGGTGTTGCATGGAAGGTAGTAATTGAAGGCAACAAAATTGGATATCTAGCTCAGGAAATTTCCAAACTAAATATCAAGAATTCTACCTGGCTTCTTCTTGCATTTATAGTAAAATGTGACAGGATGGGATAAGCTGAGAACTGAGCTGTTGGGTACAAAGAAACCAGTAACTGATAGTTTGGAAAATTTTAAGCTTTTGGAAAATGAAATCCCAGAGAATATTGCCCCACATGAGGATTTAACCAAACATGGAACCAATCAGTCATTTCAGAAAAAGCCAGGATTGCAGGTGGAGTTACCCAGAAAGGATTTGTGGAAAGTCTTATTGTCTGATGGGTTTGACCCCTGTATGCTGCATGCCAAGTCAACGAATTTTCTTGTGAGTTCTGTATGAAGAGAACCACTGCTAGTCTTGGCTAAAACAGACAAAAAAGGGGACAGATTGAAGGAAAAATGACATTAAAAAGGCAGAACCATGGAAGCTAATGTCTGGAGCCAGGAAATCTCAGGTCAGGAGAGCATATCCACCCAGGCATGTAGAGAGAGTAGATGAGTTTGCCCTGGAAGCAGAGGATGGATCTTTATGCTTTGTTGTTCAGGAAAAGTTTTGCCACCTCAGGCCTTAGAGAGTGTGAGGCACATTCCCCAGGGACTGGGGAAGTCTGGTAACCACCCCATTGTTCTGAAGGGGACAAATTTGTGTCCTGGGTATGGCAGAGATTCTGGGCACTGCCCTGTTACTTGAGAGGGTGGAGCTGAGAACAAGATGGTCTTCCCAATACGTGGATATATTAAACCCTTACCCCAGTGTTTGGAAAGAAAAGGACCACCATGTAAACCCTCGAAAAGGGTGGGACTATCTCTTTCTCAAGCCCTGAGGAAGAAGTATATTTCCATAAGTGAATCTCAAACTTTGAAAGTAATGGAGACTTCCCTGGGGGTTTTCAGAATTGTTTGGGTTCAGTGACCCCTGTTTTCCTTTCAATTTTTCCTGATGGAAATGGAAATGTTTATTCTATGACTGTCCCTCCTTTATATATTGGCAGCATATAACTTTGTTCTGAGTTTCACAGGTCCATAGCTAAAGAAGAACTTTGCCTTAGGACAGACCATGCCTTTACAGGACTCTGATGAGATTTTGTACTGTTTTGACTTTGTATTATATTTGTATTGGTACTGAAATGGTTTAAAGCTTTTGAAATATTGTGATGGAATTAATGTATTTTGTTTATGAAAAGAACATGTCTATTTGGAATTCAAAAGGTGGAATGTGCTGGTTTGAAACAGTTGCGCACCCCAGAAAAGCCAGGCTTTTAAAATCCAATCTTGTGGGTGGGATCTTTTGGTTAGGTTGTTTCCATGGAGATGTGACCCACCCAGTTGTGAGTAAAACCTTTTGATTAGATTATTTCCATGGAAATGTGACACTGCCCATTCAAGGTAGTTCCTAATTAGTATACTGGAGTCCTTAAAAGAGCCAATACAGAGAGGAGATTCCTGGATACAGACATTCGGCGGTGCTTGGAGATAGACAGAAGTTTAGAGAGGAGACCACTGGAGCTAGATGCTGAAAGCAACAAAACCCAGGAATGAAGGGCAAGCAAACATTGCCACGTACCTTCCCAGCTGACAGAGAAATCCCAGACAGCATTGGACTTTCTTGAGTGAAGATATCCTCTTATTGATGCCTTAATTTGGACACTTTTATGGCCTCAGAATTATAAAATTGTAAGTTAATAAACCCCTTTGCTAAGGGTGAGCCACAGTGGCTCAGCAGGCAGAGTTCTCGCCTGCCATGCCGGAGACCCAGCTTTGATTCTCGGTGCCTGCCCAGGCAAAAAAAAAAAAAAAGAGGCAATCCATTTCTGGCATATTCCAACCCAGCAGCATTAAAAAACTGAAACAGAGGCTAAATTCTTTTTCATCTCTGGTCAAGATGAGCTACTTCATATTGGCTCCTAGTTCCTTTTAGCATAATTTCAACAGTGTTTCTTGGCTTCTTTACAACAGAACGTCCTTGACTCATCTCATACTCATCACAAACCATCAGATGCAACTTCCAAAAATTATTCCTCCTTTTGACAGTGGCAGTGTTTCTGCATCAGAGTAGGACAAATGTTAACAATTCAAGAGACAAAAGTCAGCTCCAGGGAAGCTGTCTGAGTTTGTGGCTTCTTAGTTTCACATTGTGCAGAGAAAGAGTCTATGTTACACAGCTTCTGCTCTCCAGTAAGCACAGCTCCATGCATTCATAAATTCCAGATTTGTTTATGGTAAGTCATCCTAAACAAACCAAGAATATCCTGGTAAATCCATTCAAATGTTTAAAAAGAGATTTGCTTGGGGTAACTCCCAAGGAGGGAGTCCCAGAGTCCCAGTGCAGCTACTAATATTTTTCTTATTATTATCTCAGGGATTTTAATTAGCATCTTTCTTATGAATCAAGGTTGAGCAACTTTTCTTATGTTTGCATTTTTTCCCAGTGAAAAAATCCATTTCCCTGTTCATATCCATTGCTTATTTTTCTATATAATTGTTTTATATTTTTAGAAGATCTTTATGTATTAGGGATATTAATCCTTTGGTAAAAGCTGCAAATATTTTTTCCTTTACTTCATTTATAGTGCAAAAGTTTATTTTTAAGTAGTCAAATTCATCAGTCTATTCCATTATTGTATCTGGATTTCCTATTGTAATTAAGAAAGTTTTCTGCATACTCAAAGAGAAATTTATCAATGATTTCTTTTAATATTTGTATGGTTTCATTTTTTCTTTACACCTAAATCTTTGCCCATTTGAAGATTATTGTGTTCAGTTTGAGGATTATATCCAGTTTTATCTTTTCTCCATTTAATAATCCAGTTATTTCAATGTCCATATTTACCTAATGGAATTGCAATTATGAATTTCTTGCATACTAAATTTTTCTATACAATTGGGTCTATTTTTGGATTTTCCATTCTGATCCAGTCTTCTCAATGCTTTGCACCAATTTCACACCATTTTAATTTTAGGGAATTTACATGTATATTAATTTCTGGTAGTGTTAGCTATCCTCCACTCGCTATTGTTCTTTTTTAAAGTTTTCCTGGCTATTCTTGCTTTTTTTCCTTGCCAAATGAACCTTATCATAAACTTTTCAAGCTCCAGAAAAATTTTTTTTAATTTTTGTATTTTTATTGTGATGGTAAATTTATAAATTGTTACAGATAATTGACATTTTGTTATGCTATGTCTTCCTATGATGCTGTGTCTGTACTTATGTTTAAGTCCATTTTCGTGTCTCTCAGAGTGTTTATTATAGTTTTCTTCCTAGTTCTTAAACACTTCTTGTTAAAACTACAACTAGGTATTGATTGATTTAAACATTTTAATTTACTATAGTTTATCATTTTATATATATGTAGAGGCTATTGGTTCAGTATGTTGATTTTATACCTGCTACTTTATTTGATTATCTTCTTGTTTAGAGTAATTCCTCCCTGATTTGCTTAGGTTTTCCAGATATATAATTTTGTTATCTGAAAATAAGAATGGTTTTTCCTCTTTCTTTACAATTCTTATGCCTTTAATTATTTTTTCTTATTGCACCAGAATTTTCTTAAGCTAAAAAATGAAAGCAGTGATTTTATCTACTTCATAATTTTATTGTGTGCATTAAATGATTTAAAATATGTAAAGTTCTTAAATCATCATTGGAATGTAATGTAACCACAATCAATATTATTATTTTATGCAATTATTTCTTTGATTTTATATAGCTATGTGTTCTATAAAACATTCTAGAGGTAAGCAGTTCTTTCTAATGTTAAACATTTGCACATTTGTAATTTAGAATTATGGCAGTTAAAATAACTTTCTGAAGAGATCAGTGTTTGTAAAATGTTAATTATTCATGTCACAATTTCTGCTATATCCATGTGTCATACCATTTCTATTCTTATTTAATATCTTTCTTTAAATGAACAATTCCTCTTTTCCCTTTAAATATATGTTTGTGTGCATGCATGTGTGTGTATAATGTCACTGGCTTAAATGGAGAAACTATTTTTCTGACACATATTAAAATAAAGGTGGGAAACATTAATGAATTTTACTCTAGCAGGAAGTCCTCCTTTCCCTATCTCTAACTGTTGAGTCTCCTATCTTTAAAAACCTTTTCAGTGGGTTTCATTATCACCTTAATTCTACTTTACCACTAGATGATAAACTCTGTAAGGGTGGAATCTTTGGCTTATTCAATGGTTAATAATATTAGTGGAATTAATTAATCAGGTTATTTGCTCTCTTTCCTTCCTTGGTGCCATGTTCTGTGGGTGGAAATGGGAATTGTCATGTTTTACTCCTATGGTTTATGGTTAGTGTGCATTCTGCGGAAGGAATGACAAGAGTTGGGAATCTTCTAGGTAAGTCATATAGAAATAAAGAATTCCACTGCTCTTAGGTATTTGACATTTTTAAGGGCTTGTTCCACAGAATATTTGCTTTTCATACTGGACCATGTCCTCATTCATATTTTTCCCTCACTTCTGGAAGATTCCCTCTAGGTTATTCTAAGTCACGAGGTTTTAAATTTTTGCAGTAGTGCTGATGCTATCACAATATAACTAGAAATTTAGAAATGTGGAGTAAAATCCAGCTAAGGTATATTTGGCTTTAGTTAGACCTGCGACTTATATAACCAGCAATAATTCAGTCCCAAATGCTAAGTGTTTCCTATAATTAGAAAGACCCATTTTTATAATTGATGGTTAAAATTATTGTAACTGGTGCTTAATGGGCTTACTCTGGGTGTTCTTAAAATCAAAAATATGTAGGCAACCTGTTTATGCCTTTCAAAGTAAGAGTCACAAAAAATATTCTTTTAAGAAAATAAGGTCACTTTAAAAAGCATGATTCTCATATGCTCTACTTTGTTAAATGACATAGTTTGTAAGTTTTCAAAGTGCCATCTGCATTCTATAATTAGAGCAGTATATTTTCCTTCTGAACATTTGACAAATTAAGGATTCCAAGGTCTCAAACATAACTTTTCACAGCATGTGCATTATGCTAGAAGTTTCCATATATATCAATTCAAGATGAGGATGGGCCATTAGTAAGAAAAGCAAGATTAAAGAGAGAAAAAAACTAGACTGGGGTAAAAAGATGTGAGTTAAAGTCATGGTTCAGGTATTTGTTAGTTTAAGGAATTCTTTGGCCCTCCTTTTCTCATCTCAAAAATAGTTATAATAGGGAAGGTAGAAAGGGGTCTGAAAAATAAGAACTCAGGTCAACAAATATTTTACTTAATGTCTACCATGTACCTCATCCTTCCTAAATGTAGGTGAGACGGGAATATAGGATGAAGTTCCTGCTTCCATAGGAGTTTATAGTTTACATTGTAAAATGGGAAAGTAAAGAGATAATTACATTATAATATAGAGAGGAAGCAAGCATCCTTGTATAAAATAGACATGACTGAATGACCAAAACATAAGAAGGTGACCATTTCTTCATTCATTCATTTATAAATCATTCAAACAAATGTTGATTGAATACTTAAGTGCCAGAATTAGAAAATATGGAAATTTGCCATTGAGAGAAACAAAAATAGCCTCCCTTTCATGTGCCATGAGAAGGATTCGAGGGCTATGAAGAAGGATGTAGGGGAAAAAAGTAGAGAATGAGGTGGAGGTGGGGGATCCACCCCAGTTTTAGAAGTTTGTGGTTAGAGAAGGCTTCTGTGATAAGATGAAGCTTGGACCTAGGACCTACAAGGAGTGGAAGACTGAGTAATGTGGTAGCTGAGAGAAGCGTGTTCCAGGAAGAGGCAAGTGTGAACTGCAAGTCAGGAGATGGAAATGTTTGGCAAGAAATGAGAATGGAGCATGCATATTTTAGGGCTTTACAGGCCATGGTAAGTATTTCCGATTTTAATCTGTGTGCAAGGGGAGGGCAGGGGGACAATTAGGTGGTGTATTAGTTAGGGTTTTCTAGAGAAACAAAATCAACAGGAAATATTTGTAAATATAAAATTTATAAAAGTGTCTCACGTAATTCTGGGAATGTAGAGTCCAAAATCTGTAGGGCAGGCTGTGAAGCTGACAATTCTGATGGAGGGTCTGGACGGACTCCACAGGAGAAGCTCACCAGCTGAAGCAGGAAGAGAACCTGTCTCTTCTGAATCCTCCTTAAAAGGCTTTCAGTGATTAGATTAAGCATCACTCAGTAAAGAAGACACTCTCCTTCACTGATTACAAATGGAATCAGCTGTGGATGTAGCCGACATGATCATGACTTAATTTTATGAAATGTCCTCATAGCAAAAGACAGGCCAGCACTTGACCAACCCAGACAAACAGGTACCACCACTTGGCCAAGTTGACACATGAACCTGACCACGACAGGTGGTTTTAGGCAAAGAGCGACATTATCTGGTATGTTTTTTTAGGGATCACTCTGGCTGCTGCATGGGGCATAGGTTTAAGCTGGGAGGAAGCTAAGGACATAGGACAGATAGCAGATGCTATGAATCCCAAAGGAGCAGGTATTTTTACATGAGGATGTAGGGCAATGGCTGGGAAGAGAAAATAAGAAGCTTGAAGAATGCTGAGCCACTCCTTGCACTGTGGAAGTTAGAATATGCAAGGAAGTGTAATTCTTCTTCAGTGGCCTACAGAAAAGTGGTGGTCTGAGACGAAAGTACGATTTCAATTGGCAACAGCTATAAGAGAGAGAGAGGATGAAGAGAGAAGGAGGTTAATGACTAGGGGAGATCCTGGTAAGGAGCAGATAAAAGTCTGAGTGGAGGGAAGTAGAAGGAGGCAGAGAAATATAAAACAGTAAGGGGATGAAAAACTGTTGCAAGAGGAGAGCTGGCCAGAGGGGATTCCATTTTTGGTAGTGATAATATATAACTGGTATGTAACAGCTAATGAATATAAATTGGGACTAAAGTTCCAGTGCAGATATGGCAGGTAGTCATATGACATGAAGGAAGGTAGTTTGCCAAGGCTACCTCTCAGTAGCCTAATTAAACCTACACATTTTAAAAAATTGTTTTCTATGTATTTAAAATCTCTCTTTTAGAAATTTATTATCTCAAGTAATTAAGAATTTTTGTGTGCACAAATATATAAAATATAGCATTATTAATAATTTAACTTTTAGAGTTTGTACCTAACAGTATCTATAATACTAAACATACTATAGTATGTCATCACGATAGAATATTATGCATAACTTAGCAAGGATGTTGTATATGAATATTTGAATAATATGGTAAATATTCATGACACATTATTAAGTATAAAAAGCAGGTTAAAAATAATTCCATATTATCCCATTTACACATGGGAGCCTTCATTATTTTAGACTTCTTTATCTGAATTCGTGGTTGAGGAGAAAATAAGAGTTATTATAATATAAGAGAACTGAATAATAAACTATCTACTTCAGAAAGTAGTCTTTGCTCAAATATCCCTCCCTGCTCAACACCAATGCTTGTTGCAATAGTGTCTTAGTTAGAGGAAAACTTGATTTGAGGATGGTATAAATATATGAAAATGGTCAGAAAGGAGGCCACATCTGTTTATTGGGTATGGGAAACAACAGAAGAGGTTTATCCTCTTCACTCGTTTCAGTCTCAGGGCAGGGTTCTCCAATGATGGATTTATCTCTCCTTCATGACGGGTGGAGGTTTTGTGGTTTTGTGGGATTTTTAGAAGAGAAAGAAAAGAAAAGGTTTTATTTTCAAATAAGTATTAAACTAGAATGTGATACACACAAGTAATCCTCAAAGAGATGAGGTTTTTGATGGACACAGTAATAAAGCTCCCTTCGGGACCTGGCTAGTCTATAAGACTCCCATGGAGTACCAGGGACAAGCAAAGAGAAGGGATGGGACTTTGGATGAGGGAAAAACAAGATGGATATAAAGCCAATGGTAGCAGTCTTGGATTGCGTGGGGATTTAGACCTCTGTATCCTCTTGGGCTCCCTCCCCCATCATTCCTTCAAACAGCTGATATAATATGTGAATTAGGAACCTAAACTCTGGTATCAGATTTTAAAATTCTTATTAACCAAAGGCCCATAGGCTGTTACTTACTGTATTTTTTCATCTATAAATGAGGTTAAAGAATTTGCCTATTTCATCATATGGATACAAGTCTTCAATGGATTGACATATTTTAAGTGTTTCAAACAGGTGTGGGCACAAAGCATGTTGTCCTTCATTTCTGATCCACTACAATCTTGTATGTCTGCCCTACAAATTTAAGGAAATTGATGCTTATAATAAGTTACTAGGCAGCCCTTCTTTCTTGCTAATA
Organism: Tamandua tetradactyla; assembly: GCF_023851605.1. Lineage (NCBI taxonomy): Eukaryota > Metazoa > Chordata > Mammalia > Pilosa > Myrmecophagidae > Tamandua > Tamandua tetradactyla. The sequence continues at coordinate 31,122,225 of NC_135327.1, read as the reverse complement.
CAGACCATGATTTTGAGGAAGAAAGTAATGTGCTAAGTTAAGAGTATATACTTCCCAGCATTCTCTGAAGATAAGGTTAACCATCTGTTCTAGTTTGCTAGCTTCCAGAATGCAATATACCAGAAACAGAATGGCTTTTAAAAAGGAGAATTTAATAAGTTGCTAGCTTACAGTTCTAAGGCAAGAAAATGTCCCAATTAAATGAGTATAGAAATGTCCAATCTAAGGTATCCAGGGAAAGATACCTTGGTTCAAGAAGGCTGATGAAGTTCAGAGTTTCTCTCTCAAGTGGGAGGGCACATAGCGAACACAATTTCTTTCTCATCTGGAAAGGCACACAGTGAACACAGTCAGGGTTCCTCTCTCATCTGGAAGGGCACATGGCAAACATGGCATCATCTGCTAGCTTCTTCTCCTGGCTTCCTGTTTCATGAAGCTCCCAAGGAGGTGTTTTCCTTCTTCATCTCCAAAGCGCTGGCTGATGGACTCGCTGCTTTGTGGTGCTGCAGCATTCTCTGCTCTCTCCGAATCTCCACCATTCTCCAAAATGTTTCCTCTTTTATAGGACTCCAGAAACTTACCAAGACCCACCAAGACTTCTGGGTCAAGATGGCGGCTTAACAATGTGCGCATTTTAGTTCATCCTCCAGAATAACTACTAAATAACCAGACACAGTACAGAACAGCTCCTGGGGCCACATCAGTGACCGGACACAAAACGTACCCCAATCTGCACCACCTGGACCGGCTGTGAGCCCCCCCAGAACTGTGAGTTCCCAAAGCTGCGGCGGCCGGTGCCCCTCCCCCACAGGCTGCTTCCCAGAGGGGAAAGGAAAGAGATTTTACCAGCAGCAGGGGCTGAGCCCAACCAAACGCCAATTGTGGAATTAATTAACAAATTCTGACTACTAAAAATAGGCCCCCAGCTCAGGTGAACCTGGTCAAAGTGGAGGTTCCTCATTTTTGCCCCAGCACCAAGGGGGCAAGGCTGATGGAAAAGGAAAAAAAAAAGAAGGAAACAGAGTTTTTTGTGGCTGTGTTTCTACAAAGGCTTGACTGCCTTTGGATACAGCGGCAGGGCTCCTCAGGCTGCAACTGCCCCAGGCATAGGCAGAAACAAACTCATTTGAGGGCTTGTCTGGAAACTGTGCCTTCCCCAGGGGAGGGGTGAAGCCCAAATCAGGTGGAATCCCTCTCTCAAGAAATTCAGATACCAGGGCTTCGTAATTTGAAGCCATTAAAACCAGCCTACAACCTCTCCTCTGTCTCCACCATGCCCCCAGCCAAAGATAAAGGTACCACATCATCTTATGCTGGTGGGACCTGCAGGCAGACAAGCACCACATACTGGGCAAGATAAGAAAAACAGAGTCCAGAGACTTCACAGGAAAGTCTTTCAACCTGCTGGTTCTCACCCTAGGGGAAAACCAATGCAGGTGACTCTTGCCTCCTGATAGGAGGCCAGTTTGGTATGGAAAATCTGGCTGGGGTCTATAATACCTATGTAGACCCTCCTAAGTGTGTGTGGGGGAAAGGCCCATACAAGCAGGGCAAGAAACAAGAAAACAAGAACTGAAAAATTCTCCTCTGTTAAACAAAACTTAAGCTAGAGGTTCAGATAAAGCTGAACTGAATGTCAAAGAACAGATAGACAACAAATTCATCCAGCAAGAAAACCCTAGGTAAAAGAAGTGCAAGCAATCTCCAGAATAAACTAATTAAGGTAATTAAATGCCTAGACACCAGCAAAAAATAACAAATCACACTAGGAAAATTGAAAATATGGCCCAGGCAAAGGAACAAACCAGCAATTCAAATGAGATACAGGAGCTGAAACATTTAATTCAGAATATACGAACAGACATGGAAAACCTCATCAAAAACCAAATCAATGAGTTGAGGGAGGATATAAAGAAGGCAAGGAATGAATAAAAAGAAGAAATCAAAAGTCTGAAAAAAACAAATCACAGAACTTATGGGAATGAAAGGCATGGTAGAAGAGATGAAGAAAAAAATGGAAACCTACAATGGTAGATTTCAAGAGAAAGAACATAGGATGTTTGAACTAGAGGATGGAACATCCGAAATGAAAATATAGGGAAAAAATGGGAAAATATGAGCAGGGACTCAGGGAACTGAAAGACAATATGAAGCGCACAAATATATATGGTGTGGGTGTCCCAGAAGAAGAAGAGAAGGGAAAAGGAGGAGAAAAACTAATGGAGGAAATTATCACTGAAAATTTCCCAAGTTTTATGAAAGACTTAAAATTACAGATCCAAGAAGTGCAGTGCACCCCAGAGAGAATAGATCCAAATAGACGTACTCCAAAACATTTACTCATCAGAATGTCAGAGGTCAAAGAGACAGAGAGAATCTTGAAAGCAGCAAGAGAAAAGCAAACCATCACGTACAAGGGAAGCCCAATAAGACTATGCGTAGATCTCTCAGCAGAAACCATGGAGGCAAGAAGACAGTGGGATGATATATTTAAATTATTAAAAGAGAAAAACTGCCAACCAAGAATTCTTTATCCAGCAAAATTGCCCTTCAAAAATTAGGGAGAAATTAAAACATTTTCAGACAAAAAATCACTGAGAGAATTTGTGACCAAGAGACCAGCTCTGTAAGAAATACTAAAGGGAGCACTAGAGACAGATATGAAAAGACAGAAGAGAGAGGTGTGGAGAAGAGTGTAGAAAGGAAGACGATGAGTAAAGGTAAAAAGAAGGAAAATTAGATATGACACATAAAATCCAAAAGGCAAAATAGTAGAAGAAAGTACTACCCATGCAGTAATAACACTAAATGTTAATGGATTAAACTCCCCAATCCAAAGACATAGACTGGCAGAATGGATTTAAAAACAAGACCCATCTATATGCTGTCTCTACTCAAAGGACATGAGAGCAAGGACACAAATGGACATTTGCATACCAATGTTTATAGCAGCATTATTTACAATTACCAACAGATGGAAACAGCCAAAATGTCCATCAATGGATGGGTGGCTAAACAAACTGTGGCATATACATACAATGGAATATATGCAGCTGTAAGACAGAGTAAAGTTATGAAGTATGTAATAACATGGATGGACCTTAAGGACGTTATGCTGAGTGTGATTAGCCAAAAACAAAAAGACAAATACTGTATGGTCTCACTGATATGAACTGACATTAGTGAATAAACTTGGAATATTTCATTGGTAACAGAGACCATCAGGAGATAGAAATAGGGTAAGATATTGGGTAACTGGAGCTGAAGGGATACAGATTGTGCAACAGGACTGAATATAAAAACTCAGAAATGGACAGCACAACACTACCTAACTGTTAAAACACTGAATGAAGCTGAATGTAGAATGATGGAGGAGGGCTGGAGGCATAAATGAAATCACAAAAAAAGATAGATGATAAAGATTGAGATGGTATAATCTAGGAATGTCTAGAATATATAATGATAATGATTAAATGTACAAATTTAAAAATGTTTTTGCATGAGGAAGAACAAAGGAATGTCATTACTACAGGGTGCTGAAAATAGATGGTAATTAATATTTTAAAATTTCAATTTATGTGTGAGACTAAATCAAAAAATGCTTATTTGGTACAAAATTTATATTTTGACTAGTGCATCTCCGAATATAACTTATATAGATAGTTGGTTGAACAACATAAGTACATGGAACCTTGGGTAGGACATTAGATTTCATTGGTTTGTCCAGAGTGATGATCCAATGAATCCCAGAGTGATTTGATCAGTGAGTGGAAAAATATTTGCAAAGTCCCCTTCAGGGAATGGTGAGAACAGGGGAAAATTCAACCTCCCCAAATTGAATTATTGATATTCTCACAAGCAGTGTGGACAACCAAAGCTATAGGCTGAGCCCCCAGTCTTGGGGTTTGTTCACATGAAACTTAACCCCACAAAGGATAGGTCAAGCCTACTTTAAATTAGGCCTAAGAGTCACCCCTAAGAGAACCTCTTTTGTTGCTCAGATGTGGCCTCTGTCTCCAGCCAATACAACAAGCAAACTCACCACTCTCCCCTGTCTATGTGGGACATGACTCCCAGGGGTGTGGACCTTCCTGGCAACATGGAACAGAAATCCTAGAATGAGCTGAGACCCAGCATCAAGGGATTGAGAAAACCTTCTCAACCAAAAGGGGGAAGAGTGAAATGAGACAAAGTGTCAATTGCTGAGAGATTCCAAACAGAGTCGAGAGGTTATCCTGGAGGTTATTCTTATGCATTAAGTAGATATCACCTTCTTATCCAAGATGTAATGGAGAGGCTAGAGGGAACTGCCTGAAAATGTAGAGCTGTGTTCCAGTAGCCATGTTTCTTGAGGATGATTGAATAATGATATAGCTTTCACAATGTGACTGTGTGATTGTGAAAACCTTGTGTCTGATGCTCCTTTTATCTACCTTGTCAACAGATAAGTAGAACATATGGAATAAAAATAAATGGGGGAACAAATGTTAAAATAAATTCAGTTTGAAATGCTGGTGATCAATGAAAGGGAGGGGTAAGGGGTATCGTATGTAAAATTTTTTTTTTCTTTTTCTGTTTTTGTTTTATTTTTCTGTTGTCTTTTTATTTCTTTTTCTGAATGTGGGACATGACTCCCAGGGGTGTGGACCTTCCTGGCAACATGGGACAGAAATCCTAGAATGAGCTGAGACTCAGCATCAAGGGATTGAGAAAAACTCCTGAATGAGCTGAGACTCAGCATCAAGGGATTGAGAAAACCTTGTCAACCAAAAGGGGGAAGAGTGAAATGAGACATTGCATCAGCAAATGTTCTAATAAATGATCATGATGATGATATGCAACTATGTGATGATGTCGTGAATTACTGATTATATATGTAGAATGGAATGAGCATATATTAAGGATGTTTCCATTTCTTTCTTGTAATTTTTTTAATTAATAAAAAATTATTAAAAAAAAAGACCCACCCAAATGGGTGGAGACATGTCGTCATCTATTCCAGCTTAACAACCACTCTTGATTTAATTACATCTCCAGGGAGATGATCTGATTACAGTTTTAAACATACAATATTGAAGAGGGATTATTCTGCCTTTACAAAATGGGATTTAGATTAAAACATGGCTTTTCTAGGGACATACATCCTTTCACACCAGCACACCGTCCAACAATATTCAGGTCGGTGAGAATAAATAGAAGTTACTTGGTGGATCTTCCTGGAAAGAACCCAAAGACTTCAACCCACATGTATTCTTTGCCCTTTCTCCTGGCTGGAATGTGGACATAATGACTGGACCAGCAACGGCCATATTGCTATTATGAAGCAACTTTAAGTAAGCTACACACTAAACATAACAAAACACATAAATAAAAAGAGAACAAGACATCCGTGACCTCACAGAGTTCCCATACCAGTCCTGAACTGCCTACCTTCAGGCCTTAAGTTAAATAAAAGAAAAACAAATCCATATTTTAACCTACTGTGTTTCTTGCTTTTCTTGCTATTTCTAATATGAAATACTTACTGAGATACAATATAAGAGTTTGCCTTTTGTTCTATGTGATAGGTTAATTTTAACATGCTGTCTTCCCATAACAAAATCTTTTCTTTATTCTTATGACCAACAAATATATTTGTGTTCATTAACACATACTGGCTGCCAAAAACTGTGATAAACCTTGTCAGACAGGCAGTCATTCTTTCAAATTGCTTTTTAAACTGATAAGACATTAACAATCCAGCATCTACTTTCATTATATTAATAGGCCAGCATCCACAGTCTGAATATTAAGAAAACATGCAAAGGATATAGCCAAATTTTCCCTAGAATAATATGGTTGTATTTTATCTGTACTTAATATTTGGTTAGAATCATATGTAAAGTAGGCTTCCACAGGGCATCATGATTTTTAAAAGCTCCCTGTCAAAAGCAAAATAAAACCAAACTATTTTCAAATGATAAGGAAAAAGCATTTAAAATGATTGTCCCCATACTAGTCATGTCCTATATAATATATAAGTATACACAGGAAAAATCACTTTTGAACATTTTGAAATATCTGGAAAAAGTCAATATTCTAAGAAAAATGCCACTTAACTACAAGTAAACAACTATAAAATTTGTTTTTCTACACGTTTAAGGGCTCTTCTGAACCTACCATGGTTTTCTTCAATCAGTATGATATTTTTAGCTTCCACGAGGAGCCCAAGTCCTGCGGGCGTAGTTGTCAAGTTTAATTAAAAACAACCCCATCTTCAGGGCATTTTCTGCTAAATTCACAAGGGCTTTTTTTTTTAAAAGCTGAAAGAATCCCCTTAATACTACATTCATTTAGCTTAAACATTACAAAAATGTTAAGACATAATATTGTTTGAAAAAGCCAGTGGATTTTTACAAATAAGCATGGGTTTAGGAAAGACCTGAGGATTATTATTTTATAGCACAATTTCACAATATGAAGTGGTTATAAACTTTTGCTTCTTCAATATCCTGATGTTATCAACATAACACTTATTCATTCATTCAGCAATTTCTAGAGTGTAGGTTCTTTTTTTGTGTGTAAAAGTTATAGCAGTTAACAAGACAGAACTAACATCCTGAGAGAAAAAAAACAAAAATAAACATTTCTAAGTAAACAAAAATAATAATTTCAGGTATTTCTATGACAGACAGGGAAAAAAGAAACGCAATTGGCAAGGACAAATCTTAGTGGAGTGAACAGAGAGAAGTCTCTCCAAGGAAGCACATTTGAGTATAGCAGTATATAAGCAGTAGTAAACTATGCAAAGTTTCTAGGATAGAGCATTTCATATAGCAGTAATAGCAAGTGCAAGTGACCTGATGTAGGAATGCATTAAATGTTCAAGGGGCTTAATAAGAAAGGGAAAAATTTATGAATTGGGCTAGAGAGATACACAGGGACCAAATGACATAGAATCTTCAAAGCCACAATTAGAAGCTGGGATGCTGTATATTCTGTTGGTGGGGTTAGGAGCAGGAAGGCATCATTTGGTTTCTAAAATGTTATTCTGGCTGCTGTGTAGAAATGAACTGAAATAGGGCAAGGGTGGAAGCAGGGAGACTGGTTAGGGGACCAGGAAAGAGATCGTGGTGGTTTGAACTAGGAAAGAAGCCATGGAGATTGTCTACTTACTTTTTCTTAGACACGATATTTGTACTTCAAGAACATTAAAATCCACAGCCTTTTGAAGAGGTCCTATTATTATCCCCTTATCATATGAGAGAATTGAGGCTCAGAGAGGTTAAAAAAAGTTGCGCATAGTCATGAGGTTGGCAAGTGACCACACTAAATCAGTCTGACTTCAAAAATTCTCTGCTCTTAAGTGCAGTGTTATCTTGGCTCCAAGGGGAGAGATGCTGTGGTTTTTCACTGTGGTTTTTCACTGGTAATGTGGTCACAACTCTCAGAATGGAGTATCTGACTCCATCTATGAGGGACATTTAGCCCCAGAGGTTATTAAGAACTGTGAAGAACATGAGACTATAAAACTTGCAAGCCAGCAGTTCCACAGATGCTGGCAGAAGACACAAGGCTCTCAGGTCATAGACAAAGGACTTTATTATGGTACAGCAAGCAACCTGAGCCTCATATTTACTTCAGTTCTCCTTGCTTCCAATTCTCACAGTGGAGGAGGAGAGGGGCTTGGTGGAAAGGGGCTCTGTTGAGTTTGCATCACAGCTGAGGAACACTGAGCTCCAGGAATCAACTAGTTTTATAGTGAGTGGTAAGCAAGCCTCCTCCTTGTCTAGAGAGAATTGTTATCTCATCCCTCAAATTGCTTACTACAGATACAACCCTGAGAACTGGACTGGGAAGGAGCAGTCAGTAAGGATGTGCAGGAATGCTCAAGACCTCACAGGTCCTTAGGGTTACCCCAGAGGGAACAGGGCCATCTTTGTAAGAGCCACTGCCTCAGGATTACCCCAAGTTAAATGCCCGCATTGTTTTAGGAAGGGGCAGGTGTGTGCATGAGCAAATAAGACTAGTGGTGTAAGAGTTATGTGTACTTTTAGCTACAGGTGAGAGAATATTCACTTAACAGGATCTGAAAAGAAATATGTTGCTTTCTCACATAAAACGAAGTCTGGAGAAAGGTGAATTATCGGTGATGATCCAGTGACTCAAAATTATCTGGGCTCCAGGTCAGCATCTCAACAATTCTGTAAGAACCCTACCTGAGGCTCTGATTGTTCAGGCACAGTGCCTGTACTGGTGTGTGTTAGGTCCCCCAAAATGGTGTGTTCAAGTTAGGTCCTCCCAAGGCCTGCAAAGGTGACCTTGTTTGGAAGTAGGTACTTTTCAGATGTAATCAAGGTAAGATGGGGTCATATTGGATTAGGGTGGGCTCTAAATCCAGTGACTGGTGTCTTTATAAGAGAAAGGACAGGGAAATTGGGTTGCAGAGACACGGAGGAGACACGCGGGGAAGAAGGCCATGTGAAAAGAGAGATAAAGGTTGGAATGATACAGCTACAAGTCAAGGGATGCCAAGGATTGCTGGGAGCCACCAGAAGCTGGAAGAAGCAAGAAAGGTTTCTTCCCTGGAGCCTCCAAAGAGAGCATGGCCCTCCTGACACCTGACTTTCAGACTTCTGTCCTCTACAATTGGGAGAGAACGCATTTCTGTTGTAAGCCATGAGGCTTGTGCGGAGATGTAATAGCAGCCCTAGAAGACTAATTACAAAATAATTGCAGAAGCAAGAAGGAGGATGCATAGTGATTCTCTTTCACCTTCTGAGGGACGAAAACTCACTTTCCCAACCGATTTCTGCTGACACCTCCTTGGCCACACCTGGGTCTCATGAACACCCTAGGATCAGTCTCTGCTCCTCTTATTCTTGACAGACCTTTGCCAGACATTTAATGAAATTGAGTTTCTGTTCCTGAGGAAAAAGGAGTTTCAGCTTTTGGGTTGGCAAACATCTACCTCAATTATTCCCTGGCATTCGGACAAGGACACTAGTCAAGGAGAATGAAACAAAATACCATCATCACTGAGGCAAGTAGTGGCTTTTGAAGATGTTTCCCAAGACTAGCAGTAAGGAGGGATTCTCTTGTATACCAGCCTGGTTTGGTGATGAATTCAGAGCCTGCCAATTACATTGGCAAAGAACCCCACTGCAGTGAACTTTAAATAAAGAGCACAAAAGAGGACAAATGGGAATTATTTTGTAATCTGACTCAAACCTTGCATGTTCCTGAGTCACTGAATAGAGGAGGGGAGAAGGTCTTCTTGGCATATGTTGTCAACGGGTCGAAAGCAGAAGGGAGTGGAGAGAAAGCTGCTTGTGTGCCTGGAACCTGTCACAAAAATCCCAAACAAGCAAAATGAATGCTACGTTTCACAGTGGGTAGTGAAGTCCAGGATTCAGCACAGTCTGTTTGCTCACAGGTTTAGTCAGCATTATTTTCCTTTTTTTTAAATAATATTCACCATATTGACAGTAATTTGCAGGTTTTTAAGTTCTTCATATGCTCCTACTGAAATAATTCTTCTTTTTTGCTTCCCTGAAACTGTGCTCAAGAAACCACCTGAGCAAACTGAAAAAAAAAATGACATTATATATAAATCAAGAAAGGTCTTGAGAAATTTCTCTGGGGTTTTGTACATAAAAAACTGCCCCTATTAAAAGAACAATGGCAACATTAGGGGATTTATTGTTGAGAAGTAGAGTCATAATCATGGGATATTTTTCACTGAGAATTATTTTACACGATTAGGTCTGTGATATATATTTTTAAAGGCTTAAAAAAAGAACTTCTTATTCATTTTACTTGCCAAACAGCACATTTATCCAACAAAGAGCCGATTGTTGTAATTTATTAGAGGTCCTAGATGTACCTAGACCTGTGAATCTGTTTTAGATCGGATGGTTGCTTGTGTTCGAGAATGTATGTATTTGTACACAGGAAATCTTAAAGGGATATCAGGGATTAGCAGCTTTCAACCTGGGATATAAAACTCCCCCAGTGCCCGTACCTACAACTGCTGCCACCACCCACACCACCCACACACCTGACACAACACCCACAGCTGGTTGATGAGCTAACCATCCCTAGACTCACCTTTGCACACATTTTGCTCTAAACTAACGAATCCTTGACACCTGCAGGCAATCCACTAAACCTTCACCCCTGGATCACAATAAAGGCAAAAGTCCACAGGTTGTTCCTGTGAGCTTGTGGGCTCCCCACCTGCTGGCTGAGCACTCCACCCCCACCCCTCAGGCCAGCTGTGCTTCTTTTTGAACCTTCAAGGTACATTTCTCCCTCTGTGGGGCCTATGAGAATCCAACTATCTTTTCTCATGCCTTATAGCCTTGGTTTCCCATTGTGTTGCACCTGATTTCCACCCAGGCACAAATTTAAAATCCAACTTAACTAATTCCAAACACTCCATATATGCAACTGGTTTGAATACTTATCGTAATCAATTAAATAATAAATAATAAATAAATAATCAATTAAAAATAACAGATTTTAAAAAGGACGTTTTGGGAGGAAGTTTGTGTCACCTGCTGTGATTCCAGATCAGCTTATCACCCAGTGAACTTATCCTTTTCCATGTCAGGCACACACCACCACTGAACCACAACCCACTGATGATGCTGGGCATGCACATGCTTAAATGTTCAGATTGTGACTCCTGGTTTCAACAGAGTCACTAACCCCTTCCCTCTAACTTTTTAATAGTGACTCCAGAACACTGGCTACCACCATTCATTCATTCTCTTATCCATCCATTCATCATTCAAAGAGTACCCAGAGCAATCTTTGACAAAAGTAAATCACATCAGCTTTCTTAAATGTTTAAAACTTCAGCAGTTTCTTATGACCTGCATGGTCCTGATCTCCCCTAGTCCCATCCTTACTTTGTATCACTCTCCCTGTCTTGATGCTCCAGCCACACCAGCCAAATTCACTCAGCCTCAAGGCTTCCACTCTGCCCAGCATGCTTTTCCCTGCCTTTTTCATGATGAACTCTGCTCAAATAGTCCCTCCAAGAAAGGCCTTTATTATCCAACCTCCTCCTGCAGTACCTAAAACAGTGCCAAGCACATAATAGATGCTATTAGGTAATTAATTTAACTCACCCATATTATGCTTCATTACATGCATTTTTTTCTCTTTTAGAAAAGATATTTATTAGTAAAAGCAATGGAGGTTTTATGCGTTTTTAGGTGATTTCTTGGAAGAAAGGGAAAAACAGTTATGGTTAATATTTGGGACACTGTATTCAGCTTTGAATAGTTATAGGAACCAAGCGGAGGAATAATGTTTAAAACTAACCTAATATAAGAGAAAGGGAAAAGAGTGAAGCTGTGGCCAAGTGTCCAAGTCTTGTCCCACCTAAAATAATTCAACTTCAATTAAAAAAAACCACACAAAACATGGCCCAGCAACAGCCTTTGCCTCTGGTTGATTCTGCTGACTACTATCTTTTGAGTCAGTGTTTACTAGATACTTTGCTAGGTGCTATACATGTATTTATTCAATTAAATTTAGCAGCAGCCATTTGAAGGAGGTATTGTTATTTCCATCATTCACATATGTACTACTTGAAGTTTACTGAGAAGGGGTCAGCCAACATTTTCTATGAAGGGCCAGAAAGTAAATATTTTCAGCTTGCAGCCTTACAATCTCTATTGTAATGACTCAACTACTACAACAACTGTCATTGTAGCTCAAAAGCAGCCACAGATGATACATGAACAAATGGATGTGATTGTGTTCCAATAAAGCTTTATTTACAAAAACACGATGGCTGTGAGATGCTTGAGGGACCTATCCTCCCACAGAGGCTTTGACATGTTGCCCAAAACCAGGGACAAGGCTGCAAACCTCCGGGAACACTATGTGGAAACAGAATAAACTGGGGCTTAGGCTCTGAAGTTTCAGGAAGTAGGTTTTTATTTATCTATGGCCATAGGGCTCAGCCGAGTATCTTCTGAAAGTCTGAGCCCCGAACAAAAGGTTAACATCAGTTTTTATAGACAGCATGACGTGTTAAAGACAAGGTCAACAATTGGCTGGTTTAAATCAGGAAGGGTGAGAAGCTGGGTTTACAGAAGCAGATGAGCGTTTAGGGGAGGGAATTTGTCTTTTCTTGCGATTTTACCTGTTCTTGGGGCAAGCATCCTGTTTATGTGTAATTCTGGCTGCTCAGAGGAATTTGGGGAATTTTTAAAGAAGAGGTAGTTTAAATGTGCAAGGAGAGGTGAGGGGCCTGCCTGCTGGGGTTTGATTTGTTTTTTCGACAGCCTATGCCCCCTGGTCTCCATGTTCAGCACCTGCCTTGGAATTTCCTTACCTGCTGGTAGGGCCCTGGCTCTAGTCACATGTTTTGGGGAACCTTTAGTGAGCACCCAGCTCATAACTTTGGGCAAGAGACAAACTGCATGGCACCATCTCATAGGAGGCTTCCACCTCAGCACAGCCAGGAGCTCCCCCCTGATCACACTGGGAAAGATGTCTGATTTAGTGGGGGGTAAAACTGTACATGTGTTGAAGGTCAGGTGGACTTGGGAACTGTTTCCCTTTCTAGGGGTTATGTTGATAGCCTTGCTGCCCTAGAGTAGTGAAAACAGCTCTACTGAACTTGGCAAATTGGGATTATAGCATACTGAGGAACCTTCCTTTAGGGTGCATACAGAATAATGCAGGTCTGAGAACTGCCCTGGCATGAATACTGGTTATAGTTTTTACCTTTTTCCTAACATAGGTGGTCTTGAGGCATGCCTGGCATGTGTCATTCCCCTTGGAAGGGCTTATGGCCATGCCGAGCAGAAAGAGGAGTGAGGCGCATGGTGCTGGCTATGGGAAGTGCCATCATGTGAACGCACAGTTAGCCTCAGGGAAGGAATGGAGACACACACTCTGGGCAGTAGCTAGGAAGGAGGAAGTTACCTGGGTAAGAGCGACCCCACCAAATTAGAGTAAAGTTGGCTTTCAGGAAGAACTCCAGGTGAACTATTTACAGACAGCTAAAACCGCTAAACAAAAGACAAACACAAAGAGCAAGACAAGACAATTAGTCCACAGACCCAGCAGGCCGGGATGTCCATGCATCGACTCCTCAATTTTCAGCCGTGTGTAGACTAGCTGCTTCCGGTGAGATAGAGCACGGCAACAACGGTCATTCGGGCCTCAGACGCCGGCTGGTCAGCTGATCTCAGCTGTGATGGAGAAGGGTGTGGTGGCTTCCGGAGAATGAGGTGCGTCTGGTGTTCAGGATCATGAGGGTACAGAGGTGCCAACGGAGCTGGACACGGGTCTTTTTGCCTTGCCAGGAGTAGGAGCACGATTCACTTTATGGTTATGACTTGGTTTACATTTTTTTTATACATTCTTTTTATCTCATTATTTGAGAAAGTGTTAATACTTTTTTGGTTGACCCCAGCTTCTAGCAGGGCTTGGAACATGTCTCTGTAGGAAATCCTGTTTATTGGTGTTGGGGAACCATTTCCTATTATATCTTTTGGCCTTTTCTTTCCCTGTATTCCAGTTTCCCATGTCTCTCAGCTTTGCAATTTTATTTAAGTGGATTGCCTGTTTTTCCTAATAATAAAGTTCAGTTATTTTTTGTTCTTTTATAGTGGTTTTGAAAGTAACCTGATTGCCCTGTTTCACTTCTTTTCGCCTTTGTATTGGGATTGGGACGTAGGGACTGAGGACCTCTCAGCTCCTGACTGATAATTACGAATTTGATTTTCCAAAACAAAATCTTGATTCTGCAGCATGGACAGTTTTTCCTATAATTCTGCCAATTCCTTTTCATAATTCATTTTTTCAGAGATCGTTCAGTCTCTGTGTTTACACATTTTTCTATATTCCGTTAACAATGCCCATCCTCTTCTACACACTCCAATCATTTCTTTCCCTTTTTCTAACAGAATGTTTTCTAGACAAAGAAAAACCTGAATAAGCTGTCCCTGTTTAATTCTATTCCCCCAATCTTCACAGGGTGCTGTGCATTTTGCCCATTCCTTTGCAATGAGGAGTAAGTAAATCATCCCATCCTGGGATTTTTTGGTTTTTTCACTTTGAGCTTACAGGACTTTTTTAAAATGACATTATCTATATATCTATAATCTATGTCCAAAGCTTATGGCCCACTATTACTCTATCTCAAGTAAATCTTGAAGAAGGGTTACTGACTTAAAAATTCTCAGATGTCTTATAGTGTTAGAAAGTACAAACCAGGGAGACAAAATGTTTAAATCCAAAACATTCCGCATACAAAAAGGGCAAGAAACCAGTAAATTTAAATTTATCAAGAATGGTCCTAATAAAGCCTTACAATATTCAGAAGAACACAGTCCATATTTTCTGTGCAAATTTTCTAAAGCTTGTCTTACTGACCTTTACCATAATGAAACCATGCTGAAATGCGAATCCTGTTCACAGCGCCAATTTTGTCACATGAAAGGCAATGTGATATCTGTGACCATTTGATTTATAGGTTCGGATTCGCAGACTACACAGACTTCAGTGGTATAAAAACAGATTTTATTAGGAAAGTAATTAAAGAAAACAATTAAAAGATAGTCATTAAAAGAGTCTTTAAAAATAAAGCATAGTTACATTACCAGATAAGATGGCACCAACACCTGAAGAGAAGTGCGGGAGTTTCAGAAGCAGCATTTTAAGTCTCATTAGTAAAATTCCACAGCAATCTTGGGGACAGCATTCAGAGTCTCCTTAGTTCAGATCCCTGGCAGAGCATAAGATTCTGATGAGGTGCTCTCCCTCTCTCATAAGATTCTTTTCTCTCTTCTCCTAAGTTTCTCCTCTTTCTTTCTCTAACAGCTTGCATGCAGTTTTTTTTTTTAATGATATCTTCACATAATAGTGGCCAAATTCCAATTAGCTTATGTGACTGGGCCCAGTTTGGTCCTCTGGGAACTGGCCAGGGACCAAGAGGAGCTTCCTGAGACCTAGATATTTTTATTAAAGTAGACTTCCTTCCAGGAGGATAGCCAATCCTCCCAGCTAGAGCACACATTTCAACTCTTTCTTACCAAGGTCATGCAATGGCAACATCAGTTGTACAGAACAGACTCTCTTAATGAAATAAATTTTAAAACCCCTACACAGATGTTCTCCTCTTACTCTGAAATGTGAAAATTTTAATTTATAAGACAAAGTAATGATAAGCTGTAATACAAGAGAATTCCTTTTTATCCTCCTCAAAAGTGGTCCACTTTAATTCACACAGTTTCCTAAGTCAGCCAGGGGTCAGCTTGACTCCTCAGTCATCAGTAAAATCCATCTTAAAGTTGGACATCATGCACTGCAACAGTGTCTTACTGACTTCCCTTCCCACATCAGTGGCACCAACAATTAGGGAGAGGACTTAAGACAAACAAAGGGTTTTGAACAAACTTTTGCTTCATTCAGTTTGGCCACTTCCCTAGCAGGGACGTTGGGCACCTCTTGGCTTTGGTGGTCTAGTATAAACCCCTGCACAGCCCCCCTTTTGGGGATGCCCACACTGAGCCATATGAGGATCGCCATGAACTCACAGAATCTGAACTCATTCGCGGCTGGTGCACAGCTCCTGTGGACTTCCTTTCACTCACAACAATCACACGTACTCACTCCAACATGCCTCCAGCACCACCCTTCCTAGAACCAAACCTGAAGACTTCCCCTGGTCCTCCAACTGGACCAGAGAGTCTCTGGGAAGTGATAAGGCTCCCCTTCCACTCAGGCTCCCCTAGTCTTTTAGGAAAGGGCTGCAACTGACACACCTGGGTACTTACCAGTCAGATGGGCAGTGATCCCAGAAACCTGGTTCCACAAACAGTCCTGGATCTGTCACAGCTCCGGTGGTGACAGGTGCACCACCTGGGGAGGTCAGGAATCTGAAAGATGGGGGGAAAAAAATCCCTGTTGCCAGCACTGGATTCCATCAGGTCTCTGGTCTGGGTGACACCGCCGCCACATCAGGCATACAAACCTGGGCTGAGGCTCCAGGGACAAGGCTGCAAGCCTCCAGGAACATTATGCAGAAACAGAAAAAATCTGGGTTGAGGCTTCCAAGTTTCAGGAAGTAGGTTTTTATTTGTCTGTGGCCATCGGGCTCAGCCGAGTAGCCTCTGAAAGTCTGAGCCCTGAACAAAAAGTTAACATCAGCTTTTATAGACAGGATGACACATTAAAGACAAGGTAGACAAATGGCTGGTTTAAATCGGGAAGGGTGCAAATCTGGGTTTACAGAAGTGAATGAGCAGTTAGGGGAGGGGTTTCTTTACAGGAATTTGTCTTATCTTGCCATCTTTTGCAGTTTTACCTGTTCTTGGGGCAAGCATCCTGTTTACATGTAGTTCTGAGAAATTTGGGGAAGTTTTAAAGAGCAGATAGTTTCAATGTGCAAGTAGGGATGAGGGACCCTCCTGCTGCAAGGGGCCTGCTTGTTATAGAACAACCAGAAACATTTTTGTCAAAGCTCCAGAACACAGTAAAAGGACTGCAGTAACAGGGGCTATCCACAGAATAAGGAAAATTGCTACATAAAAGTGGTAGAATCTCGTGGTGCTCTGTGGGCTGGCCCCTAGTACCAGTGAGGATCCCTGGACCTGGTTCTGGAGGGAGCAGAAGACTCCTTGTGCACAGACTGGGAGCATGTATGTCTGGCCCAATCTGTCTGGGGGTGGCCTGAGGGATTTGCCATCTCAGAACTTGCCCAGTGGCCACACAGAACTTTCCCATAGAATCATGTGGGCAAACAGTCAAGTTGTGCTCCCTGGAACAAGGGGTGGCTGCTGTGGGACGTACATCACAGTGCCAGAAACCCTGAGGAAACTGTTTTTGAGGGAAGAGGGGCCATTTGTATCCATGTAAATGGGGGAATTCCTAGGGGCACAGCATGTCCAAGACAAAAGGCGTGTCCTGAAAGGGTCAGGGAGTTCTTTCCCCTTGAGATGTTCTCTGAATTCATTATACGGATAAGCCCTAAAGGAGAGCACTCACAGAGGTCAATCTGCAAGGAGCAGGGAAGGTATTTTTTTCCTTTTCTTAGTTAGCTACTGACAATCAAGAAAAGCTGTCCAAACACTAGTGGAATACCAACTAAAGGAACAGATGCCTCAAAGTCTAAATTCCAGTGACAAAACATTAAAATATCAAAATGTCCAGATATCAGCAAAAGATTACAAAACATGCAGAAACCAGAAATGATGGCCCAAGCAGTGAAATGACATATTTAAAGTGCTGAAAGCAAAAACATGCCAACCAAGAATTCTATATCCAGCAAAACTGTCTTTCAAACATAAGGGAGAGATTAAGACATTCCCAGATGAACAAAAGCTGGACCAGCCTTACAAGAGATTCTATAGAAAGTTCTGCAGTTTGAAAGGAAAGGACAATAGACAACAGATCAAAGCCTCATGAAGAAATAAAGATCTCCTTTAAAATAACCACATGGGTAGATATAAACACCAGTACTGTTGTATTTTTTGTTTGTAACTCCACTTTTTACTTTTCCCAGAATCAAAAAGGCCAATGCATAAAAAGTAATGATAAATCAATGGTTTTGGACTCAACATGCAATTTGTGGCAAGACAACATAAAGGTGGGGGATGAATGGTATATTGGAATATCACTTGTATTATATGTTAAAATATATAACATATATTAGGAAGTTAAGTTGGTATCAAAGTAAATGAGATTGCTATAGATTTAGGGGATGTTTAATATTGGAGAATATGCAAAGTCATAGAGACAATAATGAAAGTACAGATTTCCAGGATTGGGGTTAAGAGGGAGTAGAGAGTTAATGTAAAATGGATGTAGAGTTTCTGTTTGGGAAGGTGGGAAAATTTTAGTAATGGAAGATGGTGAGGGCACAGAAACATAATGACTGTGACTAATCCCACTGACTGGTTTGCTTGAGTTAGAAAGTTTATGTTGCATATACATTTCCACAATAAAAAACAAAAAAGAAAGATAAAGAGATGATATCAATTAAAGTCAACTGATCCTGGGTGAGATCTAACAAAGGAGGAGAGATGAATCAAGAAGACATTATTAGAACATATGAAAAAACTGGAATATAGAATGTAAGCTTTGCATCAATGTTAAATTTCTTGAACTTGATGAATGCACTTAATATGTTTACATAAGTGAATATTCTTGTTCTCAGGAAAATTTCATGGCAGTATTAAGTGTTCAAGGAGCGTGACATATATAGCACTCTAGTGTTCAGAAAATTAATTGATAAATAGACAGATGGATAGTTAGATGGATTGACAGATTGATGGAAAGATAGAATGAAATGGAAAATGTGACAAAAAAATTGTGGATTTGGTTATCTGGGGGCATAGGGCTATGTTGGAGCTCTCTGCATGGGGTTTTCATTATTTTTATAACCATCCTGTACATGTAAAGTTATTTCAAGTTAAAAAAGTTTAAAATTAAAAGAAAAAACATGATGAGATGTTACTTCGCATCCACTAGGAATGGTACACTCAAGAGAACAGATAATAACAAATATTGGTGGCAATAAGGAAATATCAGAACCCTTCCTATACTGCTAGTGAGAATGGAAAATCATCTAGCTGCTTTGCTCTCTACTCCCTCTTAACCCCAATCCTGGAAATCTGTACTTTCATTATTGTCTCTATGACTTTGCATATTTTCCAATATTTAACATCCCCTAAATCTATAGCAATCTCATTTACTTTGATACCAACTTAACTTCCTAATATATGTTATATATTGTAACATATAATACAAGTGATATTCCAATATACCATTCATCCCCCACCTTTATGTTGTCTTGCCACAAATTCCATGTTAAGCTCTTCCAGAGCTTAAACATAGTGTTACCATATGACCCAGAAATTCCACTCTTTGTTATATATCCATGAGGAATGAAATCATGTGTCTACCCAAAAACATTTATGTGAACTGTTAGCCAGATGTCCATCAACAAATGAATGGATTTACAAATTGTAGTATATATATAACAATGGGATTTTATTTAACCATAAAAAGGAAGGTAAGTTAAAGATGCTAGCCAGGCACAAAAGACCACATATTATGTGATTTCATTTATATGAAATGTCCAGAATAGGCAAATCTAAAGAAACATAAAGTAGATTTATGGCTGCCTAAGGATGGGGGGTGGGGGACGGGTCAGGGGTGTTGGAGAGAAATAGGGAGTGACTACTAATGGGTTATTTTTGGAGATGACTAAGCTGTTCTAAAGTTGATTGTGATGATTGCAAAACTCTGTGAGGATGCTAAAAACACATTGAATTGTGCACTTTGGGTGAATTGCATGGAATGTAAATTATATCTCACTGAAGCTGTTATAAGAAAGGAAAAAAAAAAAAAAACAGGTGGAGAGATGGGCTCTCCAAAGGGAGGCAGGACTGAAGTGATGGAAATGTTCCATATCTCAAATTTGTCAAATCTCATTGAAATATATATAAATTAATCCTGAAAAAAAAGTTGATAAAGAATAAAACAAAACAAGCAGTAAGGATTATGGGCTACAGGGTTATAGTTTGCCAACTGGATATGTAATTTGCCTACATTTAAATAGTTATAAAGTGGCAGCTGGAATTTGAACTCAGATCATTCTGATCTTTGACCTCAAGATCTTAAGTTCTACTCCTGTGTACTGCCTCTCCTTTTGCTGGCCCATCCAATAGGTCAAGCCACCATGCATTCTAATGATGATAATTGCATTCTAATGATGATAATAACCATATACTGAGTGCTTCCTTCATGCCAGGACTGTCAAAGGTCTGTTCATATATTGAATGATTTAATCCTCACGGTTGTTGAAGGAAGAAGCCAGCACTCAATATGCGAAACAGAAACCTATGTGTTTCCCTAGTTGAGCAAGGGAGAACTGTTCCTGGTTTGGCCTTTCTGTCTGAACAAATAGACAGCTGATCTTTTTAGGGTTTTGACAAGTGTAGAGTTTGAGGAATGGTAGACTTTCAAAAGTGGAATAGAAGGATGGCTTGACCGTTAGCTCTGGAAGCCAGGTTAGTTGGTTAGGGGGCTGGGTACTATATGCTATCAGAAGAGCCAGTTGTCAGGAGAACGTGTATGGATTCTCTTGGATGGATTTAAAATCATTTCTTGTGATTACGTGTTCCTGGCTGGAACTGGGGTTAAGATAAAATTTTTCTCTGTTGAACTGGGATTATAAGAACATGTTATTCTAACAACAATCCTATGAAGGAGGTACTTGTATTACCCAAGTTTAACATACGAGAAAACAAAGGCACATAGAGAATAAATGATTTGCTCAGGATCTGGAGGCTAGCAAGTGGTGGAAACTGAATTTTAAAACTCAAAGTCTGGCGCCAGATGCCATGCTCTTAACTGGAACCTTCCACTGCCACCATGTGCAGTGTTTCCTTTCTGTGAGTATCATAAGTTGATCGCTTACAGGCATTTAAATTAATTTCTAGTTTGAATCTGCACATTTTATTCATTTTAGCTCGTCATTTGTTCTCATCTCGGTTCTCTCTTTTAGATAACAAATGGCCACTTAGAACATCCACAAGGCTCAATTCCTTGATGTGAAGTGCAGTGCCATTTAACGTAATTGTTCCTAATATTTTAACTTCTAACCAAAAAGTCAGGCTTGCTTTTGCTAAAAGGTTAATAAGCAGAAATCTTGATTTCACAGAGCATCAGGACAGATAAATGGCTACGTGAAAGATAATGCAAAATTATAGCCTAGTTTAACCCTCCTGATTTTGTTCTTGGCTCTTAGACCAACCTTGCAAAAGGTTAAATGGAAAATTAAGAGAAAAGACGAAGTCGATCTCTCTTCAAATTCGTGTTTCACTTTCTATAACTTGTAGGACTCAACAGTCATTGCCAACATTTATGGCAGAATCAGAAGACTAGAGAAGTAGGTGTCTTCTGTTCGACCTCAGACTTCCACAGGGGAGAGCAGACTTGAGCACTGGTTCTTTTTACATCAATAGCTAGATACAAAATCCTGGGAAATGGCTTAAATTTATCCAGGTTTCCGTGTTCTTATTTGCTTTGGGCTGCTAAGATTGCCTTCTTTAGAGGGGTGTTAAACGGAGGGTAATTAGATTCAAGTCCTTTGAGGAAAATGTACCATATAATTATTAAACATATTACTGCCAAATTAATTCAAAAGATGAGGATGTATTCATGGGACAGCCTTTATGAAGTATAGAATTCTTTTTTTTAACAGACTTCACAATCTTTTTTTTTTTTTTTTTTTTTTGTTCAACGGGAGCTGAGCTCCCCAAGGCATATTTTTACCAGAATAATAAGTAACTTCAAAATAAGTGAGATGTACACAAAAGGATGATAATTTCTGACCTAGATGTGATTTTGTAGCGAGTTTCAGAAATTGCTTCCTTTATTTATAGACTGGACACTTCTTAGAAGAAAACCAGTTTCTCCCCCGAGATGCAAAGTGTTTTTTCTGTTTGTTCTAGGAGAAAAGGAAGGTTTTGTCAGCACAGATCATCCATATTTGGCCTTTACACTGAACTCATAGAAAAGAATGTCAATTCAGACAACAATTTTGTGGAGGATTAAGAAGCGACTTTCAGGCCTCTCAGGAAGTAAAGTTTGCATTAAATAGAAATAAAGCTCCTATTGTCTTGTTTGGGGTTTTGTTATTCATTCACTCCTCTATTCAGCAAATAGCTATAAAGAACCTACATGCTAGGCACAGACATTAGAGGTGCAGCCTCTAATACATCTTATATAAGATGTATTTCCTTCTGTTCAGTGAGCTTTCAGGCAAGTGGGGAGAAACAGTCATATTGGTGGTTATACAGCGTTTGGAAATTTTAAGATTAAAAAAAGAAGAAAAAGTCATTAGTGTTTCCTCAAAAGCTTAAACATAGAATTACCTTATGATGTAGCAATTTCACTCCTAGATGTATATCTCAAAGAACTGAAGATAGGTGCTTCAAAGAATTGAAAATAGGTGCTCAAATACTTGTGAACTGAGCCCAAATACTAGTGCTCACTAAAACTGCCAAAATGCAATATACCATTAGTGGGTCGGCTTTAAACACTGAGGATTTATTAGTTTACAAGATTACAATTCTGAAGCAATGAAAATGTCCAAATCAACGCATCAATAGGTGATCCGATGATCCTGGACTCTCTGTCACACGGCAAAGCACAAGGTGGCACCTGCTAGACCTTCTCTCCTGGGTTTCATTGCTTTCAGCTCCACCAATGGTTTGCTTTCCTTTTTTTAATGCAATTTTATTGAGATGTAGTCATCAAAAGTGTACAATCAATGGTTCACTGTATCATCATATAGTTGTGCATTCATCCCCACAATCAATTTTTGGACATTTTCATTACTCCAAAAAAAAAAAGAATAAAAATAAAAAGAACACCCAAAACATCCCACACCCCTTATCCTCCCCTATTATTTATTTATTTATTTGTCTTTATTTTTTCACTTATCTGTCCATACACTGGATAAAGGGACTGCCAGTCAAAAGATTTTCACAATCATATGGTCACATCATAAAAACTATATAGGTGTACAGTCATCTTCAGGAATCAAAACTACTGGATTACAGTTTAAGAGTTTCAGGAATTTCCCTTTAGCTATTCCAATACGCCCTAAACTGAAAAGGGGTATATACGGCATAAGAATAACATCATGAATGACCTCTCAACTCTATTTGAAATCTCTCAGCCACTTAAACTTTATTTTGTTTCATTTCTTTCTCCCATTTTGGTCAAGGAGTCTTTCTCAATCCCATGATGCCAGGGCAGGCTTATCCCTGGGAGTCATGTCCCACATAGCAGGGAAGGACAGTGAATTTACCTGCAGAGTTGGCTTAGAAAGAGGTGACACATCTGAGCAACAAAAGAGATTCTCTGGGGGTGATGCTTAGGCATAATTATAAGTAGTCTTAGCTTCTCCTTTACAAGAATAACTTTCATAAAGCTATGACCCAAGATTGAGGGTTTGGCCTATTAAATTGGTTGTTTCCAGTGCTTACCAGAATATCAGGAATTCTCCAGGTGGGGAAGTTTAATATTTCCACATTTTTCCCCAGGCCCTCAAGGGGGCTTTGAAAATACTTTTTTTATTTTCTGCCCAGATACTCTGGGATGTACAGGGGCATTACACTAATCTGTACAAACCAACAAGATCTCATTCCTTATCTAAGGTTCCATGTAATTATGGTGTTGGAATGAATTGACCATAAATTTAAATTAGATAGTGTGCTACAGATACTATAAATTTTGCACCAAATAAGCATGTCTTCTTTTGGTTGCACGCAGAAGTTGAAATGTTAAAACACTGTCAATATCATCCTTTACCTTTTAGTCTAATTTACTTTAGTCCTAACCAGTACAGCTTCATTCATATCTCTAATTTAAGTCTGATCTCTTCTTCAGCCTTTTTTAACAGTTGCTGTAGGAATGCTGACTTTCATAGCTGCAAAATCCTATCTCTGAGTTTCAAATATCACACAGATGCCCGAAGTTCCAGGGCACCACCAGATACACAAAGAGCTCAGAATCTCAGAATTTAGAAATAACCATGATAACTCAGGAATAGATGTGACTGCTATAAGAGCTCACAATCTAGAAACCTTTATAATAAAACTTCACCTGATAATCTGTGCTCTCCAATTCAATTCTCAGAGTTTGCACATTATAGTTAGTCCAATTTAGTGAGGTGTTATAATATCTATCTTTTCATTTCTGTCTTATTTCACCCAATATACTGTTCCCAAGTTTCACTCATCTAGTTGCATGCCTCAACTTTATTCCTTCCTGCACTGCAGCTTTCTTTATGAGCTTCTGTGTATGTGTGCTTCTCTAAACTTGTGTGTTTCTCTGAATTTCATCCTCTGGTGTAGGACTCCAGTAAGAGGATTAAGTTGCACCTGGGACATGTCTCAACTGAAACAACTTAATCAGAAGGTCACACCCACATAGGGCTACACCCACAGGAATGAATTAGCTTTAAGAGCATGATCTTCTGGGGTCCATAAAACTTCAAACCATCACTGAACCCATGTTCACAGCAGTGCTATTTACAATGGTGAAAAGATAGAAATACCCACTCAAGTGTCCACCAATGGATGGATAATTAAACAAAATATAGCATATTGATACAATGAAATATTACTTATCCATAAAAAACTATGAAGTACTGATACATTCTACAACACAGATGAACCTGGAAAATATAATGCTAAGTGAAAGAAGCCAGACACAACAGGTCACATACTGTCCAATTCCATTCATTTGAAATACCCAGAAAAGGCAAACCCATGGAAACAGAATGCAGATTGGTGGTTGCCAGAGGCTGAGAGGAGCAGCGACCAGGGAGCAAGTATTTAATGGACAATTTTCTTTTGGAGTGATGAAAATGTTCTGGAACTTGAAAGAGCTGGTGGATGGACAGCGAACATTGAATATACTAAATGCTACTGAAGTGTTTACTTTTAAATGATTAATTTTATGTTCTGCAAATTTTACCCCAATTTTATAAAGGAAGTAAGGAAGGGAGAGGAGGAGGGAGAAAAGAGGGAAAGAAAGAAACAAAAAACAAAGAGAGGAACAAACAAAAAACAGGGAGAAACAAAGAAAAAAAGAAAAGTCAAGTTCCACTGAAAAAAATGTTTCCAAAATACTGGAGTATAACTGAAGCCAATGAAAGAGATCAGGGAAGGCCTTCTTGCCGCAGAAACAACTGACCTGATTAAGAGCGGGGAATATAAGTAGGCAAAGGCCCAGAGAATTCCATATAATTTTCTCTGTATTACTGAAGTGTGAAGTGTGAAGTGTATGAGGAGAGTGGGGTGAGAGATGAGGGCAGCAAGGTAAGCTGGGACTGTGTTGACAAAGTTTCCTTTGTTATGGTGGCCAACGAATTTGGACTTTATCACTTGCAATGATTTTTTTCATGTCCTTAATAGTAACTTTTCTTATTTTAAATTAATCTGACTTTATTATATAAACACTAAAGTGTAGAAAAGCCCAAACGTGAAAATTAGAGTCACTTTTAATTTTAACACTTAGGTAAAGATTTTAGGATTTTATCTATGTCCTTTGGTCTTTTTATAATGAAATCAATTAAATGCAATGTATCAATTATTTTAATGTTTAGCTTATTTATTGCAATGTTGAAATCATGCTATAATTTTTTTCCCACTTAACATTATTCTGTGAACTTTGCCCTAAAGGGATTTTTCTATATAATGTGGTAACAAACTACAGTTTAAAAGGAAAATTAATTCTGGTAACAAGAAGTGCTAGGGACCTGGAGAAAATCAAGGAAGCTTTTGTCAAACAACTTTGACCTTCTACCATTCCTAGCTGTAAGACTGGTTCAGTTTCGACATATTTCAACTTATCATGTAATTCTTGGACATAAAATAGATGATTCTTTTAGATGAAGGGGAATTTTAAGTGGTAAATGAAAAAGAAAACGTCTTGGGAAGACAAGGAAAAGAAACAGGTTTGAAGCATTACATCTATTTTCTAAAAATAAGCACCCCCCTTCATTTAAACTTCAAGTGTGAACATGCCTGAGGATGCTATAAACTGCATCATTACAAGACACTGCAGCTTTGTTGACAGTATGACAACACTCTCAAATAATCTGCCTGAAGAACAAATTTTAGATCAAAATAACATCATATTACACATTGGATTCTTTTATTTATCCTTCAAATTTAAAATAATAATAATGATACCATTAGAATGGATCAAAATAACTTAGCAAAAGAAAATGGGTCTGTATGTCCCTCAGGCTTTGTCAAATCCTGATTTTTTTTTGATGTGAAAAATCAGTACTTTGATGTGATTTCAATAATATTTAATAATATTGACATTTCTGCTTAATCAGAGAATTAAAAAAACAGTAAGATAATCAGCATTTTTTTGCCTTTGTCTTAAAGGTTTGCAATTATACACACATATATATATATAATATATGTATTTATATATGTATGTATTTTTTTTTGCTTGGGCAGGCACCAGGAATCGAACCTGGGTCTCTGGCATGGCAGGCAAGAATTATGCTGCAATTATATTTTTAAATTCATCATGCCACAACAAACCAATGATATTCTCATATCATGACATTTTATGTCTTCAAGGATAAAGAACAATATGTTAAATATCTCAAGAGGAAATAAAAATTGGACTAGTTTCAACCTTTCCTTCTGGGAGAGCATGAATTAGACAGCCTGAACCATTGTTAAAAGATAGTTTTCCAGAAGTAAAATCATAACTTCCATGATATCAAAGCAAACATGTGTTAAAACTTTTATTTTAACTCATATATGAGGGAAGCAGGCTGCTGTTATAATCAGGATAAATGTACCTGGAGTGAAGAAATGTGAAGATATATTGCAAATAAAGTCACAGGGTGAGGTAGGAAAACAATTTGAACCTCTACAAGATAAAACAGAATTTGCCTATCAGTTATCTACAATTTTCAAAGAGTTGTAGCATATTTCAAAGTCAATGAACAAGGCTAAAGTCTGACAACATGGAGGGGTGAATATAATAAATAGTTTTCCACTGAAACATGTGCTTTTTTAATATCATGATGACTTCTCACCCCATTGTTGTCCTGTGGTCTTCTCTTTTACATTACATGACTCTTCTGTACTATGAAATTCCCAAATTAAATGAAATGAATGAGCATATGTTTTGGAGAAAGAAAAGAGAATAAAGAATCTAGGTCCAAATATATCACTATACTGTTCAAGGGCAATAGACACTTGGTTGCTTATATATTTTGGCAATTGTGAATAATGCTGCCAGGAACCCCAGTGTGCAAATGTCTGTCTCAGACTGTTTTCAATTCTTTTGGGGATAGGTGGGATTGCTATCATATGGTAATCCCGCACTTACTTTCTGAGAAACCACCAAACTGTTTTCCACAGCAGTTGCACCATTTTACATTTCCACCAACAATGTACAAAAGCTCCAATTTCTCCACATTCTCTCTAACACTTATTTTCCAATTTTTTACTAGTAGTCCTTCCTACTGGGTGTGAAATGATATCTCATTTTGGTTTTGATTTGCATTTCCCTAACTTGGCTAGTGATGTTGAACATCTTTTCACGTGCTATTGGCTATTTGTGTATCTTCTCTGGAGGAATATCTATTCTTTTGACCATTTTTAAGTTGGGTGTTTGTCTTTTTGTTGTTGAGTTGTAGGAGTTCTTTATGTATTCTGGATATTAAACCTTATCAGATACGTGGTTTCCAAATATTTTTGCCCATTCTGTAGGTTGTTATCTTTCACTTTCTTGATAGTATCTTTGATATACAAAAGTTTTGAATTTTGATGAAGTCCCATTTATTGATTTTTTTCTTTTGTTGCTCGTGTTTTAGGTGTAAAGTTGAAGATACCATGGTCTGACACAAGACCCTGAAGATGCTTCCCTATGTTTTCTTCTAGGAGTTTTATATTCCTAGTTCTTATATTTAGATATTTGATCCATTTTTTTGGTGTTAAATGTCATATTTGATGTGAGGTAGGAATCACCTTCATTCTTTCGCATGTGGTTATCCAGTCTTCCAATCACCATTTGTTGAAGAGATTTTTCTTCTCCCACTGAGTGGACTTGACACCATTGTCAAAAATCAGCTCTTAACGCTATGACCAAACAGTGAACTTCTCCATAGGATGACATTGTCACTCTAAAGTGTCTTGTTTTTTTCCTAAGGGAGATACAAGGTGAAGTCATTTCACTGTAAACATAGTCCATGATGATGACGATGTGAATAAGCAAATAAATGGCTCAAAGTTTAAAAAAAAAAAAATCAATTGGCCATAGGGATGCATAGGTGGTTCAGTGGTAGAATGCTCACCTTCCATGTGGGAGACCCTGGTTTGATTCGTGGACCATGCACCCCTGCCTCCCACCCCTGCCAAAAAAAAAAAAAAAAAATCAATTGGCCATAGATGTGAGGACTTATTTCAGAGTTCTCAAGTTAAGTCTATTGGTCTATATGTCTGTCCTTGTGCCAGTGCCACATTGTTTTGATTACTGTTGACTATGAACCCTTTTTTGGCTATTTTAAGTAATGCTGGTATGAACACCGGTGTACAAATATCTGTTTGAACTCCTGCTTTAATTCTTTTGGGTGTACACCTAGGATTGAAGTTTCCAGGTCATGTAGTAATTTTATATTGAGCTTTTTGAGCATGTTGCTTCCCACAGTGGCTGCACCATTTAATGTTCCCACTAGCATTCACAAGGTTCCAATATCTCCTCATTCTCTCTATCGCTTAATTTCCATTTTTGAAAAATAATAGATTTTTTGGAGGCAGTTTTGTGTGCTATTTTATCTCAATACACCAGACTCCACCAGAACAAGACATGTCAGGTAAGCTGAGATATTATATAATAAGTTGAGACATGTAAAGCAAGCATCCTCAGATACAGTTGTACTCACTGTTTGTGACTTGTGCCCTACGAACTCAAGGATTCTGAAGTTCTGTTTCTTACAATTCCTATCAAGAGGGAAATGAAAATGTACAGTACATTTCTTGCCATGTATGCTATATCATCAAGTATATTCTCAGTGTTAGAACATATAGAATTTTCCACAGACTAGCTTCTATCTCTGAACATTCCAAGCTTAGTTTCTCTTCCACAATCCACATAATTGTGGTGCCAGGAGCACTTACCTATTGTGATATTTCCCCCTGTTCCTGCATCTTTATGTCATGATGTCATGGGAGTCAGCCCAGTAGGTCCTGAAAATCTTCCAGGAAATAATTCCTACACAAGAAAGCTAGCAAAAACAAGTGAACACACCCATGGCCATGAGCTACATAAATATCTTCCACCAACACAAAAATCAATGCATCTTAAATTCACCCTTCCCTTTGCTAGATCCCCAAAATATTCATGGCTGCTCAAACATTACTTTGTTGAAAGGGGTAATGTAGCAGAAAGGAGTTGATGGGGAAGAAAGCAGCAGTTTTAACTAATCATGGTTAAAATGTCTTATTTTTGCTAAATTTACAGAAAATTAAAAATATGTGACTGTATGGGCCAGTTTGAATCTGTGGTGGACCCCAGAAAAGTCATGTCCTTTAATCCTCATTCAATATTGCTGGGTGGGAGCATTTTGATTGTTTCCATGGAGATGTGACCCACCCAATTGTGGGTGGTAACTTTTGATTAGATGATTTCCATGGAGGTGTACTCCACCCATTGAAGGTAGAGTTGCTTACTGGAATGTAAGCAGATGCCGCCATGTTCACCATGCACCCTTCCAGCTGAGAGAGAAACATGAACTTCATTGGCCTTCTTGAACCAAGGTATCTTTCCCTGGATGCCTTTGATTGGACATTTCTATAGACTTATTTTAAGGTATCTTTCTCTGGATACCTTAAATTGTACACTTATATGACTTGTTTTAATTGGGACATTTTCTCAGTCTTAGACCTGTAAACTAGCAACTTATTAAATTCCCCTTTCTAAAAGCCATTCCGTTTCTGGTATATTGCATTCTGGCAGCTAGTAAACTAGAACACTATGTAAGCAACTCTTTCTTGTTTCTTGCTATATTTTTAGTCATTTGCTTATTACATGAAAGAAAGAATATGGTAGGCACTTAAGAAATCTTTACTTAATGATTTAATGAATGCTTGATGAAGCAATATGAAAGAAAGAATATATTTATGTGAGATCTTTTGGTGCCTTTGAGGATGGCTTGTAACATAGAAAATTCTATTCAGAAATTTTTTCTTAGTTAGTATTCAATTTTTTAAAGTCATAAATGTAAAACAAAAAACCCAAAACTAGCCTTTTCTTAGCCTCTAACTGTGGCTCTCAAATTGACTTTTCAATTTTTAAATCTAGGCAGATGTTAGCGATCATTTTTAAGGGAAGTTGACTAATATTTGGTTCTTTTTTTTAGCTTAAAAGCCTCAGATCTTTTAAACAGTTTTTATAAATTTAACATATTTGTTTTTAAAAAATATCCCAAGAATCTGAATTAATAAAACAATTTTTCTGAGTACTTACAAGTCTTTTTCATTTAATAAATTTGTGTTTAAACTGATGAAAACTGAGAAATTTTTTATCTTCTTAAACTGTTTCAAATACATAAATATGAAATGGGTGCAAATTCATTGATTACAAAAATATTAGTGCTATGATTTTGTTACTCTTAAATTTTTGGTATTTAACTTTAAAGTGTAGTAGATGAAAACCCACTTAACTTTAGCTACAAATCCAATTAGTTGAATTTATTGGTGATCAGAGGTTTTATCCAGAAGACTTCATGGATTCTTCTGGGCTGCCTGCTGAGGATCACCGAGCAGGGTGATAAAGCTATTTTATGGTTTCCTTGTCATGTCCCCATTTATCTACAATGTGGGCAATGGGCATACTTCTCAAAATTCAAGTTATACACATTCCCTAATTCCTCTGTCCACTCACAGATTCTGTACTTCTCACTCAGTTTGGGCACTTCATTTGATTTGCTGTTACTTTTTTTTTTTTTTCATCTTAAGGCACATTGCATTAATCCTTGTTAACTCAAACATAGGACTTTGATAGAATTCTAAAGAGGTATAATTATAATTTCTACCCAAGGATAAAAACTTGTCAGTTTGGTGAAAATTTTTTTGACATATTCTCCGTATATGACTCATGGAGATGTTTATAATGATGTCCAATTGAATTTTATGAACCTCACATGGCCTTTGTCTGATTTGCCTCTAAACCCAGGAGTTCATTCTACTGACAGGAAAATGTAGGTACATATCCTGAAAATAAAATCAAAGATGACTTTTTTCTATACATACGGGCACATCAATACAAAGAATTATAGGGTAGAAAAATTACAGTATAAAAAATGGCAGTGATTAGACAGATGCAATTTAATAATAGGGTTGAATTAAAAAGTGATAATAATATTAAACACAAAGTGCAAAAATAATTTTCAAATGGAAAGGTATAAAAAAGGAAGGAGGGTGGGCCACGGTGGCTCAGCAGGCAGAGTTTTTGCCTGTCATGCCAGAGACCCGGGTTTGATTCCTGGTGCCTGCCAATCAAAAAAAAAAGAAAGAAAGGAAATAACTTATCTATGTATCTAAAATACCAGATAACATTATATCAGTAGGTACTAGAAGAGTGAGGATGAAGCTGATATAAAGTCTGCTAAATTTTTCATCTAAATGTTTTATGCTTATAAAAATGCAGTTGTCAAAAATAATTATTAAAAGAGCAGATATGGTTTAAAATCATCATCATCATCAAAATAATTCCCTATCATTTCATACTCAAAAAAGCTAGGAAAAAGTAAGGTCAAGGTGATATAAAAAGTGCCTAATTTTTCATCTTCTTCAAAAAAGTTAGATTAATTTTTTATATATATATAATCAGGGAAAATAGATTCATATATCTCCAAAAATTATAAAATTAATTTCAGGGGAATAAAAATAGAATGGTTTGACTGCTGACTAACCAGAGATCATTTAAATAACCTTCAGATAAAGCAGAGCCATTTGTTATTTACTGTAGTAAGGGAGGACAGAATTATAGGTGGGTTATCTGCAAGGTTTTTGTGGACTACTTTAAGGTAGGTCTTTCAATGCAAGAAGTTGGTTTGGATTTGTGAGCGGTGTGGCATAAGATTGAGGAAGGATGGTTATGGAGAGGTGATGATTTTGAAATATGTCTTTAAAAAATAAACAATGATTTGATGAATCCGCTTGAACAACCTATTTAATTTAATAGGGGATGGGGCTATTTATCCTGATCAGAGCAAGATAAGTAGTTTATCGTGCACACAAATGGATTTTCAGGGAGTTCCTGTACAAGAAGCTGTATATGAATTCATTTTGCTGGGCAAGAATTTCTGGGAATAATAAAGTCACATTGACGGGGACAATAAATCCTCGTGTAGACGATTTCAGTTGTCAACAACATTTCTTTTTAAATGAGTATTTTAAGTTTTTTTAAAAAGACATAGTTTGCATACCCAAAAGAGGACAAAAGAGACTCACACACACACACACACACACACACACAAATGCATGCACAATACTGTAAAATCAGAAAGCGAAAGTGTGGAGGGCAGAAAGAAGGCCATAAACTGCATGAATAAATATTAAAAACGAAAATGGATCAAGCCATGAGTGAAAGGATGTATACAATTATATACCAGTATAAAGCAAGTACACTTACAAATTTAGACATACAAATTTAAGATAAAGGAAGGGCAGTGTTGTGTTGGGCTATCCCAAAAAAGTAGATGTGGAGGATTACATTAATATAAAAAGGTACTATTCAAAGCAAAACTTTTAATGTTTTAGAGGAAGTTTGTTTGGTTTTGGTGTTACACCACTCCATGAAAAAATACAGTCATTTACCTTTATGCACAAAGTGAACACACCATAGTGTATAAATAAAAAGCTGCGAAGGATGTAGGTATTACAGTTGAGTTCATGGCTTGGGGCTAGGAGACTGAGTGACACCATTTATGAGTGAATGGACTGAGGTGGGGTGTAAAGAAGGGCTGTTAGTTTTGGAAGGGAAAGGTAAGCTTGGAAGGGAACAGTGTCAGGAGAGTGGCTCCTAAATTAAAAATGAGATAAATTAAGTTCAAAGGGGTGTCATTTTGATTATCAGTAAGAGCTGTGTGGTCCTAGGAGAGGAAGGTATGCAAGCAGTCAGGATTTCTGATAAACCCAATGGTACCTAGACCTAGGTAGGAAAACATTTACAGATCTCCAGGGCTAGAGAAATACAAATTCTAATCCAGAATATAATCAGGGGTAAGGATGGTAGGGGGAGAAGTAGGCAGAAAAATTAGGGCTTTGAATATATCTTGATTCCATGGCCTGGGGTACCTGACCCATCAGACCACTACTTTATTTTTCCCAAAGCCCATGAGCTTGCCACTGTATGATGGGGTTCAGTGATGGCCTAAAGAGTTGCTGATAAGAACCAGGCAGCACCCCAGGCAGGAGTAACCTCAAGCAAGAAGAGCAGGCAATCTCTCAAATTAATCTGAATTATGATAGTTGTATCTGTTTTAATCAGTGATGACAGGAATCTCTCAGCAGCATCCTCCCCACAGTCTTCATTAATTGAGCTAGGACCTATCTTCCTAACCAGTGTGTCTCCTGGAACTTAGGAAGATTTAGAATTGAGTATAGACAACAGGCTTAACAGTACCAAAACTATAGTATTAACATTTTGGTGCATATTTACTTGTTTTCTGTTTAAACTTTGTATGATATTTTAAAGACTGTGGCCTGTTTGAGTGAAAGTTTTATAACTTCAACAATAACAAAAAATAAGCAAATGGGGAATTAGTTTAGGCTTATAACTAAATGAAATCTTATTAAGCCTTGGGGTATTTTAGAAAATTTTAGGCCCCCAATATTTATCTGTTTTTAGATTTATAAAATTTATATGTATTAGAGAGGGTTCTATATGTTAAGGTAGATGGTTGAAACACTTAAGAAGGGAACCATGACCTGACCAGCGGGACAGACGAACCTGGACCTGAGGGAGGGAGTGAGAATGGGGGACAAGAGACACAGAGAATGGAGACAAGACAGGATTCTGATCAAATCTCATTTATTAAGGGCGAATCCAGGGTATTTATACAGCAAGAAAAGGAGAGGTGACTTGTATCAGACGTCAGCAGAGGTTGGGCATTACCCTGCAGTTAAGCAACCAATCAGCAGAGACTAAGCTGGGAAAGGCAGATCAGTCAAGGTTGGTCAGCTGATTTCGGGGAAGGGCAGAGCAGAAGTGAGGAAACAGAAACTTAACTTTGAGATAGAAACTTAACTTGAGTTAGTACCTAAGATGGCGTCAGACCACAAGATGGCCAGCACACTGCTGGTGCCATAAGCAGTTTCCCACAGAACCAAATATATTAAACTTAAAAATGCAGTTTAAAATGTTTAGGTGTTTTATTAAGTTTATAAATGGAACCAATTATCAAAGATCCTCAGAAGTAATAGTCAAATTTTGCAGAATTCATTAATAGACACTGATTTTTAAACTTTTTTATTGTGAAATATAAAATAAATACAAAAAAGAAGTAAAGTTAACAAGTAGTTACAGAACAGATTTTAAAGTTTGGTGGGGGTTATAGTTCCACAATTTTTCATTTTTCTTTTAGCTGCTCCAAAACACTGGAGACTAACAGAAATATCAATATAATAATTCAGCAATCATACTCATTTGTTAAATCCTATCTTCTCTGTTATAATCCTTCTTCTCTTTAAATAATATATATAAATAAAAGCAATAAATTTCAAAGTACATCACAACAATTAGTTGTAGAACAGATTTCAGAGTATGGTATGGGTTACAATTCCATAATTTTAGGTTTTTATTTCTAGCTGCACTAAGGTACTGGAGGCTAAAAGAAATACCAGTATAACGATTCAGCATTCATACTCATTTATTAAACCCTACCTTCTCTGTGTAACTCCATCCCCACCTTTGATCTTTCTCCCACTCTTTATGGGTATTTGGGCTATGTCCATTCTAACCTTTTCATGTTGGGAGGGGCTGTCGACAATATGGGATAGAGGGATGGAACTAGTTGATATTCTGGAAGGGCTGGCCCCTCTGCATTTCAGGACTTGCCTGGTCCAGGGATCCATATGGATGTTGTAGGTTTTGGAAAGTTACTCTAGTGCATGAAATCTTTGTAGAATCTTATATAATGCCCTAGGTATTCTCTAGGATTGACAGGAACGGTTTTGGTTGGGGTTTGGCAAGTTATGATAGGTAGCAATGTCTAACTGAAGCGTGCATAAGAATGACCTCCAGTGTAGCCTCTTGACTCTATTTGAACTTTCTCAGCCACTGATACTTTATTTGTTATACTTCTTTTCCCGCTTTTCATTAGGATGGCATTGTTGATCCCATGGTGCCAGGGTCAGGCTTATCCCGGGGATCATCTCCCACGTTGCCAGGGAGACTTTCACCCCTGAATGTCATGGCCCACGGAGCAGGGAGGGCAGTGATTTCACTTGCAGAATTGGGCTTAGAGAGAGAACGGCCACATCTGAACAATTAAAAGAGGTCCTCCAAAGGTGACTTTTTGGCCTACCTATAGGTAGGCTAAACTTCTCTGCTACATATATAAGTTTCACAAGAGCAAGCCTCAAAATCAAGGGCCAAGATTATTGATTTGGGTGTCCCTATTGTTTGGCACAGTATCCAGAGTTTCCCTGGTAGTAAAGTTTACTAGTTCCATAATTTTTCTCCCATCCCTCAAGGGACTTTTGAATTATCTGCTTAATATACTCTGGGACATATCCAGGCATTACATTAAGCTATACAGGATTAAAGGCCCTCATTCTTATTCTGGGCTCCCTGTGCTTGGATTGTTTACATGTTCTATCCAGACAGGTTGCATTAGATTGTGTGCTACAGAAAATTTAAGTTCTGACATAATAAAACTTTCTTCTTTTGGTCTCAAATTGTAGGTGAAGTTCTGAAATACAGGCAATGCCTTCCTTACCCCTGTATTCTGAATTACCTTAATCCCGACCTGATCTGTTTCATTCTTATCTCTAAGTACCAGGTTATACATATATAAAACAGCCCCTCAAAACCCAGAAATAACAATTACCACTCTGGACTAAATGTGACTACTATAAAAGCTTACAATTTAGGCCCCAGTTTTCTTATAAGCATTTTCTAAATGAGACCATACAATATTTGCTCTTTTGTTTCTGGCTCATTTTGCCTCACCAGTTGTTCCACAGCTTCATTCACATTATTGCATGCCTCACAACTTCATAGAACACTGATTTTTAAAAAGATATTTTTATTGTAAATGACAAACAAACAGGCAAACATTCTTGACAAACATTTTATACGTGGTGTACAATCAGTGGCTCACAGTATCATCATACAGTTGTGTATTCATCATCTTGATCATTTTTTGAACATTTGCATCTCTCCAGCAAAAGAAAACAAAAGTAAAAAGAAAAAACTCATACATGCTATACCCCTTACCCCTCCCTCTTATTAACCACTAGTATTTCAATCTACTCAATTTATTTTAACTAGTATAGAACACTAATTTTTAAAGTCAAAGTTAAATGGAACAACCAAGATCTTTTTTTTTTCACTTTTTATTTTGAAATTGTTCTACTACAGCAAGTTGCCAAGATAATACCAAGTGGTTCCTTGTATCCACCACTCAGTTTCCCCCAATATTTTTAACAACCAGGTTTTTAAATTTGTAAATCCTATACGTTGAATATTAACAAAAAATGAAAAGTAAACTACTGAGAATTTTTCTTAAAACATGCACACCCAAACATACACTAACCCATCATAAGACACTGAAAAACTTCCATCAACAATAGTTCAGAATGGGACCCCCTGAGTTTGATGTCCCAGGGACAGCTAGGTTAAGGATGTAGGCTCTAGACAGTGCTAGCATTCACAGACTTTTTACTGTTTTTCCTGGCTGTGAGCCCTTAAGCAAGCTCCGTAACTGCTCTGCACCACAGCTTTCTCATTAGCAACTGTAGATAACAACAGTACTTATCACACGCCAGTGCTGGGCAGATTTGGTGAGTAAAAGTCTTAATGAAAATTAAGATATGTTGATATCTTGGGAAGAAGAGCATTCTAGCCAGAGAAAGTGCAAAGGCCCTGAGGCAGGATCTTACTTGGCTTGCCAAGAAATAGCAAGAAAGTCATGGGAAGGAGCATGGATTTTCCTATATGGACAAATGGGGCATGACCTTGTTGAGGCCATTTCAAAAGGAAGGCCAAATGTCATCCTTGATGGAGCGAAAATACTAAAGCAATGTGCTACGTGTTCTGGTTTTAATCGTTCATAAATTATAGGTATGCAGTTATTTAAATAGATTGATGTGAGAGATTAAATTTGAGGCTTACAAGGGAAATCAAAGAAATATT
Source organism: Tamandua tetradactyla (assembly GCF_023851605.1). Lineage (NCBI taxonomy): Eukaryota > Metazoa > Chordata > Mammalia > Pilosa > Myrmecophagidae > Tamandua > Tamandua tetradactyla. The sequence continues at coordinate 31,085,292 of NC_135327.1, read as the reverse complement.
TAAATTATATTAGTTTAGGTTTTCTTCTCCCTGCAGAGTTTCTGCAAAAATACTTTTATTGCATTGTTTCTTCAGAATGTCTATTGAGCATTTGATTTCATTAAAAAGAGCACACGAACACATATATTCTTTGAGAATTCTGATATTGAGTGTGAATGATTGTTGGTAGTTTTAGATATTTTTTAGAAAAATATTATTGGAGTGATAGTCTTTCATACTTCAGTTATAACAATTTAATGCCTATTGCTTGTAATCAGAAAAAATGGGGAGGACTTGAATATCCATCAATGGAGAAAGGAGAAAAAAATCCTCTTGTCATACAAAATCCTCTTGTCTTGAGTATGGTTCAGAAGTTTAATGAACAAGATCTGTAGTGTTCTAGTTTGCTAGCTGCAAATATTCCAGAAACGGAATAGTTTTTAAAAGGGGGAATTTAATAAATTGCTAGTTTATAGTTAAGGCTGAGAAAATGTCCCAATCAAAGCAAGTCTACAAAAATGTCCAAGCTAAGGCATCCAGGGAAAAATGCCTTGGTTCCAGAAGGCCAATGACATTCGGCGTTTCTCTCTCAACTGGGAAGGCACATGGCAAACGTGGTGACATCTACTAGCTTCCTCTCCAGGCCTCTTGCTTCATGAAGCTTCCCCAGGGGCGTTCTCCTCATTCCTCCCCGAAGGTCTCTGGTGGACTTTGTGGTTCTCTCGTCATTTTGTTGTGGTTCTGCAGCTCTCTCTTTATTTTTAAAAGGAACTCTCTCCAAAATGTCTCTTCTTCTACAGGATTCCAGCAAGTCAATCAAGACTCACATAGAATGGGCAGAGACATACCTCCATCCAACCATGTTTAATAGTCACAATTGATTGAGTCACATCTCCATGGAGATAGTCCAATCAAGTTTCCAATCTTTAGTACTGAAAAGGGACCAGAAGAAACCGCTGCTCCCACAAGATTGGTCAGTATCAAACGATAGCTTTTCTAGGGTACATAAATCCTTTCAAACCAGCACAGGTAGATTATAGTAAAATTATATAGGAAACTATTATTATATGCATAAAGAATTAACCAAATATGACAGTTTTTATTTGTAGATGAAATAAACCTATAAAACATCAATTGGAATGGTACACACGAAGTCATCATCATGATTTCTACTTGGAAAGGAAAGAAACATACTGGGAAGATATAAAAGGAGAACTTTAACTTTGTTGGTTACATTACATATGAATATTTAAAACGATCTGAAGTAAATCTAACTAAATGTCAATTGTTTTATTCTTAGGTCTTGTTATACGGTGATTATGTCTTTCAAAATATTTGTTTCTGTATTTTTGAATTCTCCAAGATAAGAAGTAAATTGTAATATCATGCAATAAGTACAGTTATGGAATGCAAGTTTGTTTTCAGTACTTTTATAGGTTTGTGAAAGATATGCAGGCAAAGACACAGACTGTGTCTTCATGGGGAGATTCTAGATTAAGAATGTCTGAAGAGCACATACAATATACTCTAATCCTTAAATACCAAGGAAAGAAAAATTAAAAGCAAAATGAAGTACACTTTACTATAATCAGATTATCTAAAATTAAAAATGACTGAAAATACCAAATGTTGGTAAGGATATAGAGTAAGTGAAGCTCTCTTATTGATGCTCATTACTTTGGAAAACTGTTTGGTAGTTTTGTATAAGTTAAAAATACCTACTCTATGACCTAGCAAATACTCTCCTAGGTATTTACTTAAGAGAAATGTAAACTGATGACTGTACAAAGATTGATAGAAAATGTTCAAAGTAGTTTTATTCTTAACAGCTAAAAACTGGAAACAACCCAAACGGCCATCAACAGGAGACTGTATAAACAAATTGTAGTTTGTGCACATGATGGAATACTATACAATAATTAAAAAGGATGAAAATATTGATTTACCCAATAACGTGATTCTCAAAAACTTTGGTGATTAAAAATAAGAAGCCAGACAAAAAGAATGCCTACTGCTTGATTTCATTTATATAAAGTTCTAGTATAGGCAAAATTAATCTTTAGTATAGAAGTTAAAACAGTGGTTGCTCCTGGGGGGAGGCAGACATGACTGGCATAATGGAAATGGTCTATATCTTGACTATGATTTTGGCTACATTTGTATACATTTGTCAGACTCATACATTGCATTTATAACAACTTTGTATTTTATTGTACATTAACTTTTATCAGAGAAAAATGAGTAAGAAATCTCATGGCAAGAAAGAAATACTGAATGTGGGTTAATATCTTGCCTTTTGACCCTCAGATTCCATATATGGCAATTTATTCTAAGAATAAAATGTACCCATGCACAAAGTAGTATTTGTTGACTCTCCGAATATTTTTTGAGCCCCTTAAGAGCCAGACACTAAACATTTTAGACCAAAATGCTGCTCTGATGTCAGTGAAGGAGAGAGGAAAAAAGAGTAGGAAGAGCCTCAGTCCTCAGCAGATCTCAGAAAGCCTTGGCTGGAGGAGTACTGTACTGAGCAGCAATAGCCAGGTCTCAGCAACTCTAAAGTACTTCATCATTGTGGGTGCAGCCTCAGGAAAGTGTGGCTTGCTATAAATAGCACAGTGGATCCAAATTTGTGGCAATTAAGACTGTAAATTCACTCTTACTCTCCATGGCAGACTCTCTTGAAGGACAACTGCATGACAAAATTAGAGAGGTAGGTGTGACTAGAAGAATTGAAAAACGTCAATGTATGGCAGCGTGAAGAATGAGAAGCTGTGAAACAGATCTTCCTAGAGGGCCTTGTGTTGCAGGCTATGAATATAGGTCTAAAGTTTCAATGTGCTTTAAACAGTGTGGGGAAGTAGTGAGACTATTGTTTGAAAAGATCACTAGTTACTCCCTGGAGAATGGGTTATAGATAGGCCACAGAAGTAAAGAGCACATTAATATCCAGACAAAAGATGGTGGCATTGTGGTCTAGGGGAACAGAAATGTAAATGGGGCAAAACTGAAGTATCCAATAGGTAGTCAAGGAATAAAAATTAACAAGAGTTAATAGATTTAATTGTTAGGGTTGAAGGGCAAACAGCTATGTAAAATGCCTCCTTACCTACTGGATTTCTGGTTTGTATAAATGGATAAGGGATGGTGCCAGTCACTGATTTAGATGAGGCTAGCACTGTCAGATTGCTATCCAAAAAGCATTCTTAATACAAGGTCTAATAGTCATTTTCCCTGATAACTATACAGCCATGTAGTTTGTAAGGGAGGTTTGATGGAAGACTTTCTGGGAAGATATTTACTCTCAAATAAAAGAAGAAAGGCAAGCATTAACAAAATAAATAATAAATAAAATAGTTATTGTTAATAAGACATCAAAGAAAATAAAATAGAATCATAAAAATATTTGAGTTATCAAAAGAACGGAGAGAAAGAAGAACACAGAGAAAGACGAACACATGGGACAAATAGACAATGTGTAGCTAGGTGATAGACTTAAAGCGAACCATATCAATGATCACATTAAATACAAATAACAAATACCCCAATGCAAAGGAAGAGATTGTCAGATTTTATGAAAAAGGAAGACTCAATGCTACCTATAAAAACATACACACTTTAAATTTAGAAGACAAACTAAAAAAAGATGTACAAAGATATATCATGCTAATACTAGACAAAAGAAAGCTGTACAGAGTAAATAATATTTATAGGAATAATGATAGGTTTAAAGTAAATAATATTAACAGGGATAATGATAAAGATTCCAATTCATCCAGAAAGCTTAACAATACTAAGCATTTACGCCCTTAATAACAGAGTTTCAAAATTATGAAGCAAAAAGAGAATTGCAAGGAAAAATACACACATCCACCATTGCAGTCAATTACGTCAATGCTTCTCTCTCAATAACTGGTAAAGTGAGCCAACTGAAAATTATCAAGACTATAAAAGACTTGAACAACAGTATTAATGAACTTGACCTAATTGATAGTTATTGAATTCTACCCCTAATAGCAACAAAATACACATTCCTCTTAAACCACATAGAACATTTAACAAGATAGACTAGATTATTCTCAGCCATAAAACAAACCTCAATAAATATAAAGGGATCCAAATCATACAGAATAATTTTCTTTAACAATAGTAAAATTAAATTAGAAATCAATAACAAAGATAACTTGAAAATCCTCAAGCCAATAGTACACTTCAAATTATCTATGGGTCAAAAAAAAAAGAAAATGGTAAGCAAAAGATATTTTGAACTGAAAGAAAGCAAAAGGCAACATATCAAAATTTGTTGGATGCTACTGTTCCAGTTCGAAAGCTGCTGGAATGTGACACGCCTTGGTTTAAGAAGGTCAGTGACGTTCAGGGTTTCTCTCTCAGCTGCAAAGGCACATACATGGCAAGATCTGTGGGCTTTCTTTTTGGTGGCTTCCCCGGGGCCAGTTCTGGTGACCTGCATGGCTCTGCTGGCTCTGAAGCCTTTTCCAAATGTTTCCCTTTTAAACGACTCCAATAAGTAACCCCACCTTGAATGGGTGGAGATGCATCTCCACGGAAACCATCTAATCAAAAGTTACCACCCACAGCTGGGTGGGTCACATCTCCATGGAAACAAGCAAGGAGATCCCACCCAGCAATACTGAATGAGGATTAAAGGACATGGCTTTTCTGGGGTACACAACAGATTAAAGCCAGCACAGCTACTAATGCAATAATTAGAGAGAAATTTATAGTACTATTTGCCAATATTAGAAAAGAAGAAAATCTCTCATCAGTGAAGCTAGTTCAATCTTAAGAAAAAAAGAGCAAATTAAAAAGTAAGCAGAAGACAGGAAGTAATGGAAATCAGAAAGAAATCAATAACACAGAAAAATAAAGATAAAAGAGTTTGTTAATGAAACCAAAAGCTGGTTCTTCGAGAAGATCAATAAAATTGATAAACCAGGTTGCTCAGGAACAAAAAGAAAAAAACTGAATTATCAATATCAGTAATGAGAGAGATGGTTTCACCATACATTCTATGGATATTGAAAAGTTAATAAAGAAATGTGAAAAAAGAATGCCAATAAATCAGACAACCAGACAAAATGGATAAATTCATTAAAAGACACAAACTATCATAACTCACTGAAGAAGAAATAGATAACCTGAGTGGCCATATATCTTCAAAGATATTAAATTTTTTATTTAAAAATCTTCCCACAAAGAAAACTCCAGGCCCAGATGGTTTGATTGTTTAATTCTAGCAAACATTTAAGAGGAAACAACACCAATTCAATGTGAACACTAAAATGTTCATACTGAAAAATTAGGAGGAAGATTATTCCCACCTCATTGTATGAGACCAGCATTATCCTGTTACCATACCAGATGAAGACATTATAAGAAAATAAACTACAGACTAATATCCCTTGTGAGCTTAGTTGCAAAAAATTTGAAAGAAAATCTTAACAAATTAAGTCTAACAATATGTAAAAGGATAATATAGACATGATCAAATAGGCTGTATCCCAGGAATGCAGAGTTGGTTTAACATTTGAAAATCAATCCATGTAGTTCACTATATTGACAAACTAAAAAAGAAATACTAAATCATCATCTCAATTCATACAGAAAAATAATTTGATGAAAATCCAGTATCTATTCTTGATTCAAACTCTCAGCAAATTGAGATGTTTCTAGCAGCTTTATTTGTAATAGCTCCAAAATGGGAAGCACCTAAATGTCCATGAACAGGTGAAAGAAAAAATAAATTGTGGTATATCTATAAGAAACATATATGTGATTCCTTTTGTATAAAATCTAGAAGATTAAAAAGTAATTTATAGAAAGCAGATCGTCAGTTTCTTGGGGACAAAAGGTTGAGTGAGCTGGAGGGAGGGATTAAAAAGGAGCATAAGAAAACTTGATGGTGTTGGATGTGTTGGTTTTAGAGGTGTAGACATAAGTCAAAATTTACCAGATTTTATTCTTTATATATGTGCAGTTATACGTCAATTATACCACAATAAAGCTATTACAAATTAGTGTGATTGATCATTGACATGAAAGGTATTTTGTTCCTTCTTTGCCAGTGCATGAAATTGTGTAGCATCTTAAAAATATATGACAACTTAGATTTGATGAAAGAAGGAAAGTCTTGAGATCTGGGGAGCTAGGTATTATGTTTATTTCAGCTAATAACATGTTAACTGATAAAATAGGAACTAGTAGAGAGGGCTATGTTGGGAAGGTTGTGGATTTTCTTTCAAATATGTTGAGATTGGGGTATTTTGATAGAAGCTGCTAGCTGTCCCCCAGTAGCTTCCTGAAGGGTTACCATGTCCTTTTGTCCTCTCAGGCACTCTCTAATCAATTCCCCACACAGCTGCCCATGATATTTTCTCTCTTTCTTCCTTTGTAATACACTCCCAAATTTAGCATGGTTCATGGCTGCCTTGAAAAAGGCTACATGCCCTTCTTCCCAATCTCTTTCTCAAGGTCATGTGATCAAGTTCTGACCAATGGGATAAAAAGGAATAATGTTGCAGCTAATAGAGTAATCAATCTAAGAAAGAAGTCCCTAAAATTTCGCATGGGTCTGTCATATTACACTGTGAATGTGTCTGTGTTTTTTCCTGCCTTATAATTTCACTGGTACAGAAACTGTATTTTCAAAGTAAAAACATCCCAGACACAATTTAAGTACCCTGTAAATGGAGTTGAAATGCATATTGTTTGTATGCAAATGTTGCTGGTCCTCATCCCCACTCTGAAGCAGATTCCTTCTGTGTCTTTGGACTAGCCATTTAGTCTTTTTGTTTCAGGTCCCTCAGCTGCGGGTGTGGATAATATTACAGTGCTTGAGGGTGCTGTGAGGATTAATTAACATTGGCGAAGCTATTCGAACATAAAACTTTGCCCTCTGCACACATTATATCCAGGGACCTCAACAGATTGTATGGTAGGGCTTGTGCCATTTATCCCTGTTTTCCAGATCAGGTTATGAGGCAGGGAGAAATAAATGGCTTGCCAAGAGTCACTCAGTGAAGTAGGAACAGCCCCGAGGAGCCCCTGGAATATTGACTTCTAATCTTCTCACAACCACCACTGGACATATGCTTCATTTTGAAAAAGGGCCCTATAAATGCCCTTTTGTTATCTAGTAACCTTTTCTCTCTCTCTCTCTTCATTTGTTGGTTTAGATTTTCTTTCTGGGTTGGCTTTGCAGTGACCTATGGAGGAAGGGCCCTTTTCATTAGAAAAGAAACTCAGAAAATAGCTGGGGAGAGCTTAATGATGACAAAGCTCTTTATTGTATTCTGATCAATTTCACTAAGGCAGATGTTTGCTTTTGTGTTCTTGGTTATAAAATTCAAGACATGACGTCCACCCATGCTCAGTGAAATTGTCATTCCATTTTTTTATTTTTTATATTTTACTGCAATTGGAACTTAAACACACACACACACAGGAGAAAACGAAAATCTCCAATACTCTAAGCAAGTCACTGATATTTTAGTGTAGATATAGTCAAATTTTTTCTACATAAGCGTACATTTAAAAAAATCAGACCACACTGTGCAGATAGCTTATAACATACTCATCAATGTATGTAACAAACTAATTAATGTAATAACATTTTGATCAATACATAAGAAATCCTTTTCCATGTCAGGAACTATCTTATCTTCTCTGACCTCATCTCACACTGCCCTCTTCCCGTTGTCCGCATACAATGCATGGTCACTTTTTCTCTCTTCTAATGTCCACTTATGCTCCCTGTCACGGTTATTTCCTCATGCTGTCCTTCTCCCTGCCACCCTCTCTACCATTGCCAAGATAACAGTACTTCCTCCTTCCTAGCTCCCTAATTTCTCTATCCCCACCTTCCAAAGAGCTTAGATCCTATTGCCTTGTTCTACCTTTGCAGAGTATCTTGTAACCCTCCTTTGTGCATAAATTTACAATTATTTGAATATTTATTAATGTCTCTCACTCCCAATGGATTGCTAGCTTGATGAGGACAGAGAGTCTGGTCTTTTTAAATCAATTCCAATACTTAGTGCATAGTAGGGACTCAAATAATTTTGCTGAATGAATAAATAAATGACATTTTTTACATCCATTTTAATGGCGTGATATGGATTTGTAGCACACTGGTAAACGTGACTCATCTTGTTGACTCACTTTGAGCAGAAGACTCAAAGAGAGAAATAAAAAAACCACAGAAAACATTCTAAAGCAAGGTGTTGAACCATCAGTGAAGAATCTGTAAAAGGGGTATTTCAAAACCATTTTGCCTATTAGTTGATCTTGCACCTCCAGCCTAAATAAGACATTGCAGTCAAAGGGATTAAAGAAGGAAGATTCCTTTACAGAGATTTGGTGGAGTTTTGTGGCACTTCTCTTCTCCCCATGGGGAAAAGAAAGGAGGTACTTATCCATTACATAAAGACAGAAGGGTTCAAGAGAATCACTCAGAAGGGTATATGCATCCCTCATATGTGAATGTAGAGGACTTGTGCCTACCGACCTCTTAATAATCTAAATGTGGGGGCCTGTTGCTGGCTAGTCACCCTGACCTGTGGCAGAGCTAAGAGACACAGCTACCCTGGGAGTAGGTGGGCTGTCCATCGAAGGGGACAATCCGCAGTGATTTTTTTCCACAGCGAAACAGGCTGGAGGTTGTCTTAGAATAGATGCCACCAAGAGGATTCCTGGAAGGGCAAAGGGAACCCAACAGAGCCTGGGTCACTGGAATCTTGAAGGTTGAGGAGGGATAAAGAACGGCCAGATTGAGAAGGATATTGAAGGTGGAGCACTTCACAGGTGGATTATTTTACAAAATATTTTATTGCCATATCTTCACACACAGTCCATACATGGTATACAATCAAGGGCTCACAATATCATCGCGATGTTGTGAATTCATTACCATGATCATTTTTAGAACATTTGATTCACTTCAGAAAAAGAAATAGAAAGAAAAAAGAAAAAACTCTATATGTTCCATACTCCTTACCCTTCCCTCTCATTGACTACTAGTATTTCCATCTACCCGATTTATTTTTACCCCTTATCTCTCTTGTTATTTATTTTTTATCTTTTTTTTTACTCATCCATCCATACCCTGCATAAAAGGAGCATCAGACACAATTTTTCATGATCACACAGTCATACTGTAAAAGCTATATCATTATAGAATTGTCGTCAAAAATCAAGGCTACTGGAACACAGCTCAACAGTTTCAGGTACTTTCTTTCCTCCAGCCTCTCCAATACACAATAATTAAAAAGAGATATCTATATAATGCAAAAGAACAACCTTCAGGATAACCTCTCAACTCTGTTTGAAATCTCTCAGCCACTGAAACTTTATTTTGTCTCATTTCTCTCTTCCCCCTTGTGGTCAAGAAGGCTTTCTCAATCCCATGATGCCAGGTGTTGGCTCATCCTGGAAGCTCTGTTTCACGGTTCCTGGGAGATTTACACCCCTGGGAGTCATGTCCCACGTAGGGGGAAAGACAGTGAGTTCACTTGCTGATCAAGAGGTAGATTTTTAATGAACCCTCAAATACTCTGTTAGAGAAAGAGCAAACTTAGATATATTTGCTACTAGAGGACAACTCTAGAGCATAATAGTACAGAGACAAGTACAGTTTTCCTACATTCTTACATAGAATAAACAATACTGTAGTGAATAATTTTGTAAGTAAATATTTGTGCCTTTGGATATATTTCTGTATTGGAATTGTTGCAAATCAAGGGTAAGCAATTATCAAACATTTTAAATTTTGTAATAGATAACATCATTTATGTTCCAAAAAGTTATATCAATTAATATAAATTTACATTACCTTTGGCATCTTTATTTCTCTTTTTCTGAAGTTTTTTTTGATAAAAGTTCTTAGAAGTTGATTTTTAAATGGTCTTTGCACTTCCAGTCCAGCCCCTTCCAATTCAGATTTTCAGTAATCAGACAGAATAATATTTTAAATATATAACATCAGATATCTGGCCATGATTTCCTCATTTTGAACAAAACGAAATCTTCTTGCTGGATCCTCCAAGGACGTGGTTTCCATCATCCCTTCATACATCTAGGATAACATTTCTTATCACTCTCTTCTCCTCGGAAAGAGTTCAAGGTCAACTCTCAGCTCCTTGACCTTGCTGAGCTCTTTTCTGCATCAAGCCCTCTTTCTTCTAGCTGGAAGGTGCTTCCTTTGATTTTTCACATAGCTTCTTCTCATGTGTCCTATGTTAGCTTACATATATCCTCAAGGAAGTCTTCTCTGCCTCTCTTCTCTCACGTAAGACAACTTGTGACTCCCTACATAACACCCTGGTAATTTCCTTGGTACTGCCATCTGTAGTTATTTAAACTATTTATTTACTTATTGATTTTTTCACTGTCCTATTGGGATGTAAGAACCACAGGGACACGGGCCTTGTATATCTTTGTGTGTGTGCATGAGTGTGTATGTATGTATGTATGCATGTATGTATGTGTGTGTGGGGGGGGAGGAGGGTAATCCTATTTTGCACAGTCCCTGTCCATAGCAAGTGCTCCATAATATTTGTTGAAGGCAGAAAGGAAGGAATGAAGTAAGAATAAATGAAGTACACATCTTCCCAGATTTTCTCCCACCTGATTTCAGTGTCATATTCCAAGTCATCCTTTAGCTGGTGGTGGGGAGACCTAGGCAGAGAAACAACCTCCTTCCCTAGTGATAGCCAGATCATTTTCATTAGTGCTTTTTCACCTTGCTGGAGGTAAAGCTGCATATGTTTCTGTGACACTTCCTCTGAGAGCAGCAGGTGGCAGGGCCAAAGCTCAAGTTATTTTTGGTAAGGGTATTGGACATGTGCCATTTCAGCCTCAGCCTTAGTACTTTGTGGTACTGGGTGAAAATACAATCTTCGTTGGTACAGCTTGGGAACCCATTACCTCCTATAAAAAAGTGAGGAAGTCTCTGGATTTCTGCACATATTTTTTTGCCCTGAACAGCTAAATAATAAGAATTATTATTATTGTTGACTGAGTGGAATACAGAGGGAAGGGTAAGAGTCATTTATATGTTTCGAGCTAGAGTAGACTTCTGCTTTGACTGTGTTGGGCCAGGTAACCCTGGGAATATTTTCTGACTCTGTAATTCTCTGGTTATAAGGTTCTGTTTTAGTACATGACATAATTTAGCTTCAAACCAAAGAATGTGCTCAAATAGGAGAATGGTACTGTTACATGTATTCCATTTTGAACACACACATTTCATTTTAGTTAATGCTTGTTTAAGAAGGGTGGCATCAGGGCCAGGACTAGGGTGAGGCAAGTAAAGCACCTGAGGATAAGATTTAAGGGAGCCCTCATTCTCAGGCAGCCCAGTGTAGAGTCTGCCCTGAGAGTGAGTGCCTCCTTAAATTTTGCTCACAGGTGCCTCACTTGCCCATCCCTAGCTCCAGCCCTAGGGAGTGTGCCCTCTAGAACTCAAGGTAAATGGATTTAGGTAAATAAATCAAAACAGAATAAGAAAAATTGATCATGGCACTGGGAAGTCCAAGAAGTAATTCTAGTTTCAGGTACAGTTTTATTCTCAGCTAGGTTCTCATCTTGGGGACAAGAGGGTCACTGGCAGCTGCAGGCTCGCATTTCATTGTTAGGACTCAGCTCTCAGTGTATCCTTCTATTTATCCCACAAAAGACTTTGATTGGATCGTCTGGGTCACAAACTTAACGCTGTGTCTATCCCTGTGTCCAGGAGTGTTGAGACCTGATTGGCCAGCCTCAGCTATATCACCCCTACCAACCCTCCCAGCACTGCTTAGTGGGGTCCATAGTGGCCCAACAGTAGCATCTCCACAAGAATTACCTAGAGTTGGGAGAGTAACACTTCCCAAATGTCAGGGACTGGATCAAAATGGTCTCTGAAGGCCCTTTCAGCTCTATTAGTCTATAGTTTTATGGGGAAAATGCCACCGAAGATTTTGCAATCATCTCAGATTATTTAGGCTCTTATTAGTCCAGCTGCATATGGTTTAGTTGTGATTCTTGAGGGCTTATATCACAGTACCATAGTGCCTTAACATTTTTATGAGGGGGCTATTTTCCTTCCATGTTCTCTTCCTCCTTCTTGGGAAATGGCTGTATCTATGCCCAAAGTTGGAAGCCAAGTCTTGAGGTGCCAAAGCTGACCCACCAGCCTGAATCTCTGGAGACTTTATGGGACAAATACTTCTACCTGCCCAGGGACGACTATTGGAAGAACAAAGTCTGGATGTTGAGGAAGCAAACAGAAACGCATACAACAAATAAGTTCTAAGTGTTGAAAATTGAGTTCAAAACAGGAATTGAAGTAATTATTGTTTTGTGTGTGACAATTATCTCCAACGAAATTCAGTTGTATGGCTAGTTGGCTGTGTACCATTGTGTAAACTCTGCACTGTGTAACTCTATAAGCATATCATGGGTCTCTGTGAATTACTTCTTCCCCATGCTGCCATAGTTGTGTATTGCACAATTTGAACAAGTGGAAATACCTATCCTACGTATGGTACAGCACAGTCGGTATATTTTCCATGCGTATCAATTTGATTCTACCAAAAAAAACACACACACACAAACAAAATCACACACTAGATTCAGTCTTGTAATTAAACAACAACCCCCCCCACTTGTTTCCTCACATCTAGCTTGATATTTTCTACTTTGATTTTTGTTTCATTATTTCTAGTTTAGTTATTTATTGATGTTGATTTTAAGGGATGGCTTTCTCAGCCAGTTTTTGTCTGTAATTATTTCTATTATCTTGAGCCATTTGCTTCAAGCTCCTTATGCCTTTATTCCTTAATTCTTTGTTCTATGATACTGTGGATTGGGTCTATAAATGATATATTGGATAAATGCCTTTCATGAGCACCTCTATTCCATGGCAACCATAGACAGATTTTTTTTTTAAGTTCTTATCCTTTTAAAAGTGCTCTCCAAATTATTTTACCATTTCATCCTTTTTTGGTGAGAGAATTAAACTTAAAATATCATTTTCCACAGAATGACAACGTGAAGACAAAGCTGGTGGGTTACTATTTAGCGAAAAGAGCTCTCCCTACTAGAATATTTGATTGTCCTAATTTAATCTCAATTCTATGACACATTCTTGGGTGATACTCTTCTTTAACTGAAACCCATCAAGTCAAGATGACTAAAAAAGTAGTGTTCTCAGTGAGAAAGGAAAGATTCATATTGTTAGGTCGGGGGAACGGGGAACGGCACTGCAAATTGAACTGCAGAGGCTGTGTCACCCCTCCCAACCTGGCTTTTGGAACTAATCACTTGACCTCCATCCTTAAAAGCTGCCCGTGCCAAAGCCCATGCGTGGACTCACCTCTCTCCATCTTGGGTTTGGTGATCTCTGCCCCGGAGCGCAGAAATAAACCCGCCCACTTTAAATTTCCAGGTCTACCTTCCTTCTTTCTCTCCCTTTCGCCTCCTAAACCTTTCACATATCATCTTCAAGGTGAAAGGCCTTTTGGATGTCATCAGGTCAAACAATCCACCAGATAAATAAATCCTCTTGTAGATACCTCAGACCAAAGGCCACCCTGTCTTTGTTTGGTCACCTCTGGGGAATGAGAAACGTTTAATTTCTCCCATTTTCTGTGCCTTTGTGAATAGTACAAATGATTAGAAAGATCTGCCTTGGAAACCAAGTAGTAAGCTGTCCCTCCCAACCCCCCTCCCTGACACTGCTCTTCAGAAGAGATGTAAGACAGAGTTACCAGCAGAGGCCGGGGTCAAACACACCTCCCTGAAATCCTAGCTCTGAGCCTCTATTTCCTTATCTGCAAAACGGTGATAATAGTACCTACCTTATTATTCTCTTAAAAACACTACCAACCATGCTGATGCTCAATAACTGTGTGTGATTGTTACTAAGTAAACCACATTTCAGGAAAATAGAGCACCAGATGGGCAGGTAAGTGTCAAATCTGGGTCCCTTATAACTCGTTTTATAGGCAGTATCACAAAAGGGTTACAAGGGTGAGCTCTGTTGCCAAGGAATGGGGGGTGGGGTGGGGCTTAAATAAAGGCCTGTAAATAACCTGGTATTTACATAAGGGGGTAATGTCCTCATAAGGTACAAGGGGGTTAAATGAGATACATGCAAAGGTTTAGAACACTGCCTGGCAGCTAGGTCATCATTTTAATAATCACTGGGGATTCATTGAACACCCATTTTGTGTCAGGCTTTGGGGATTAATATTAACATATTAATAAAGACAAATGTTAGTCCTTAGGAAATTTACACAAGTGCGGGAAAGAGGCTCCCCCACAGGTGAGGCCAAGGATTCCAAGGCAACCTTAGGCTGCACTCAGCTTAAGCCATGCTATCCCTCCCCTCACAAGCCAAGGTCAAGGCAAGCCAGGGCAACACCACGTCCTTCTCGGGTTAGGGATCAGGGTTGAAGGGAGACGCGGGGTAGGCGGTGACAGGAAAAAAAAAGTGAAATTTCCTCTCCTTCCAAAATAAGCGGCGGGAGCGAGAAGGGCTGGAGCTTTATCTCGGCGGGCTGGCAGCCCGGGGCGGGGGACCGGCTGGGGCCCGCTTCGGGTCCTCGAGCCGGGAGAGATCGGAAGGGGAAGCGGGCAAGGAAAGGTGGGCGGACGAGTGGGGGGGACGACGGGCGTGAGCACATTCAAGAGGGTCTGTCTGCGGGTGGTCAGAGCCCGGGGCCAGCACCCGCGCGGCTCCTCCTCCTCGCCGCCCTCCTCCCTCCTTTCCCGGCTCCTCTTCCCTCTCCCCCACCCCTCCTACTCTTCCTTTCCCCCTCCCTCTTCCACCTCCTCCTTGGCCCTGGGAAGAGACCGGGCTGAATCCCTTAGCAGCCGCCGCTCCTCCTCCTGGCAGGCTGGCGGTCGAGTCAGCTGACGCCGGCGCTCCAGCCTCGCCTCCCGGCGTAGCGCTCTCTGCGCTTCCCCAAAGTGGCTCCAAGCCGGCCGCCCACTTTCAGGGTTTGGGGAGCCGAGAAAGTGATGTGCGCCTCTTAAAGCCACGCCGAGCCGCACCCGCAGAAGAAGCCTCACCTCTTCAACTTTCAGCCCCTACTCCCTCTTCGCTAGACTCTGCCCCTCACCCCTCCCCAAAGCCACTTTGGAAAGAGGGTGCGTGCGCCTGGGTAAGGGAGGGTCTCCGGCTGAACGGGATGGCTTCCAATTTTAATGACATAGTGAAACAAGGGTACGTGAGGATCCGGAGCAGGCGCCTAGGGGTGAGTATCGATCCTTTCATTTTTTCCGTGCGTTCGTTCAATTGTCTTCCTTCCTAGCCGGCGTCTCTGGAAGGTGGCAGGAAAGTCCCCGGCTGCGCGCTGATGCATTTGCGCGGTGGCTTTCTCAGCCGAAATCCACATCTCCCGGGGCTGTCACTGTAGGGCCAGCATCTAGGCATGTAATGGATCTATCTTTATCTCTCGGATGACTTGGCTTTCAGTGGTGGCCGCGTGTTCGGCTTCAGTGGCCACCGGAGCCCGCCTGACTCGAAATAAATATTTCTCGGTAGCCATGGGAGTTAGAGCTGAGAAAGGCGGGCGGGGCTGCTGAGACTGCCGGATGCCCCCCGCGCCCCTCTCTCTTCCCACTCGCCGCCAACTTAACTTCTCCAAGGGTTGAATAATCGTTTGGCCGAGAAAGAGAGCAGACGCTCCCAGGGTGAACAAGGTCGGTGACTCTCTAATCCCAGGAGAGGTTTCTGCCAGGCTAGAGGTCTCTTCGGACATCCGGTCCTGGACGGTGATCTCCACTCTGCCCCAGGTGTTGACAGGGGTGCTGGGCTGGGCTCCAGCTAGGGCTAACTTCAGTGCAATAGATGCCCTAATGTGACTTTTCCCGTGCCCTTATCCTGGGTGGTGAATTTCTATTGCTGGAAACCAATGGAAGATTATTTAGGGTGGAGCATAAAAGCTGGCCGGTGGCAAGCGCTCGGTAAATGCGTACTGGAAGAAAGAATGAATGAATCCGCGGACACGCGACAGGGATAGAGACGACTGGCACTCAGATGGCATCTTTCTCGAAGCTCCCCCCTCTTTGCCCTTTTCTCCTTTTGCTCTTCAGTGGCGGGCCTTCAGGAGAGAACCAGTTTTTCTTCACTCTGGGCTGGAGTGGTGAAGGAATTCTTGGGGGAGGGGGAAGATATAGAAATTTATTTATAGTGTTACTTAAAAAAATTTCAATCTATCTTATTGTCTTTGCATTATATCAAGTATTGTTGCTGGGTTGTTTTTGTTTTTTTGTATTGTATGCGTTTGGGGTCAGGGAGAAGAAAGTTTGCTTAAGTAATGGAGGATATAATACCATTAATAACGTGAAAGGGCCCTCTAATTGGGGCCGGATTGATAAATGGAATATATTTTCCTACAGAAATAAGTCATTTGACATCTTTTTCTTATTTGGTCTTCTTTAATGTGCCAGATAATTTTCCTGAAAATTGATAGACAACTTCACAGTGCTAAGTTGAGCTAAGGAGGAAAACCTGGCAGGGAAGCATCTGCAATTAGGATAAAAGTCTTGCCTGATTCGTTTGGGAATTTTTCCAACCACCCCCTCCCATTCCCATGAGATTTCCACATTTTCGTAATTACATCCCAGTGTTATTGTGGGTATATTCATATATAAATAGGGGGAAATGTAACAATTAAGCAGTCCCTGTCAGGGAACTAACCAATCCCTGTCACTCCTAAGTTTCCTTGATTTTGTTTTCTGGGATGCAAATGTGCTCAAGGGCAAGAGAAACTATTGTTGGGGTACTCAGTTGAGTGACTCCCTTGTGAAGGGCTAGAAATAATAGGAAATTTATCATTTTGATAGCCTCCTGAGCCAAGTGTTAGGATTCTAAAAAGGAGCATTAAACAAAACAAAGCAAAACACCATTCTAAATTTAGATTTACTCTATCATTCAATTGAAGAAATTGGTAGGAGACAGCTATCTGTGGTAGAGAGCGTTCCAATAGGAAGAGGACATGCATTATTAATGATGGAATGTGAATTATTCATAGGAATGGGCGTTTATGCCAAATTGCGACACATGGTGATTTATTTGAAAGACTGGTTACCAGAACTTTCTGATTTATGGCAATTGAGATGATTTTTGTCTATATTGTTACAACTGACACACTGTAGTCGAATGTTTGTGCCACTATTTATGGGCACATATTTGAAGCAGAAGAAAAATAAATATATTTTAGTTTGTGTTAGTTTTGGATGCCAGTGAGTAGTCCAGTTTTTCAGGATTTATTCATTTTAGCTGTGTTAACCCTCAAATTGATTTCAGAATATCCATTGAATGATGATTATTGGTCATGGAGAGAAAAGGTCCAAAGCATAATCAAATAAATCTGGTCTTATTTGTTAACGTTAATTCTGTTACCTGTGAATTTTAAAAAATGTTCTTATGATATAACTTAGGGAAGAGGCTGGTTACACAGTAGTCTGAACATAGTGCAAATTAAAGTTTTAATGGAGGCTGCAAGTACTGGTGAAGGGAGCTTCAGGGGAAACGTTGTAGGGACCCTCTGTTCAAAGGAAGGAATGTGGTGGTGTTAATCTAGGCTACATATAGCCCAGAACAACATGCAACATGTATATTCTGAGAACATGAGTAAGCCTCAAAGGGAGGTTGACCATAATGTCTGGCACAGAGTAGGCACTCAGAAAATGCACACTAAAATACGCATTCAGCTACGTAATGAATGCATGGCCTTGCAATTGGTTACCTCTTTAGAAACTGGTTTATTAATGGAATCCAGACAAGCATCTGTGGATTAGAACCATGTTTGGGGGGATTTATAATTAAACAATAAACAACATTTCCTGGCAAGCAGCTGTTGTGCCAAGGAATGCCTTCTCAAATTTGGAAAAAGAGGAGAAATGGACAAATTCTGCTTCCATTGCTTGTTAGCCCTATGACCCTTGACCTTTCTCAGCCTCAGTTTCTAATCTGTACAATAAGCACTCTGTAATAATGTAAAGAAAATATCTGTAAAAATTCAATGGAAGTATATGGCATTGCTTCTGATTGTATTATTTTATTTGTTATAATTGAAAATGAATTAGGATTGATGGAAGGATACAGGAACTATAGCTCAATGTAGAAGTGTCCAAAGACATAAATGTTTTGGGAAGTCTACATGTTTTCATTGTTTGAAGCCTTTACAAATGACTGTTGAATGCATTTAAGTCTTATTTTAATGGCACAGAAGACATTCTAAGAGCATCTCGTGAAAATGATTAGCAGGTAAATTTAAATGGTTAAGCAATCCCATATACATGGACTTTTTCTTTAAACTCAAAAATCTTAATGAAATTAAGCTCACGTAATTCAAAAGACTCAGTATCTTCAACTCTGGATTCCTAGCTAAATCTCATTGGTTCATGGAGTTCTCATACTGAGTATAGTATTTGTTCAAGAATGTCAACATTAGTATGGGGGGGTATGGAGGAGGGAGGGGAGCAGTGGTATACAATTATCTGGCTAAACCGTTATAGGTACTAAACATTTATTCTTAGAATCAGAATCAGGTGATCTGCAGTCATTAACTTGACTCACTTGTGACTTAGATGACATCATATAATTCACCTCACCTTGCTTCTTTTCTCCTAAAGAAGAGAATTTCCCCATCAGTAATGGCTGTGCTGTGCCCCCAGTGCTTCAACTCAGACTTACTCTCTTTAACTACGTGCAGTTGCTCAATTACTCATCTTTAAACATCTCTCTCTGATGTCTACCAAGAATTTATCAGTTTGGACCTCTTCTCTGAACTATATTCACGTGTGGCCTCTTCTCTACCCCACATCTCCACTTGGATTTCTGACTTCTCTAATTTAATATATCCAAATCCTTGATTGTTTCATCCAAACCTGCTTCTCCTCGAGATTATGGTCTTCTGGAAACTAGAGAATCTATCATTTCAGTTGCCTAGGTAAAAATCAATCAATCCATCAATCAGTCTATCAATTACCAAGGCCTGGTGTCTTCTTCCCTCTTCTCCTACCTCCCCAACCAATTCATCAGGAAATCTCATGGGCTGCGTTTTTGAATATATCTAGAATCTAACTGTCTCTCACACCATTACAGTCCTACCCCGTGGTCTAAGCCCCCATTATCCATCCCCTGTGAGGTTGAGTAACATCCTGATGTGTCTTCCTGCCTGTAGCCCTGCCTCCTTTAATCTAGTCTCAATACAGCTGGAGCAATCCTTTGGAAATGTAAAACAGATCATGCCACCTGGCTGCACAAACCCCAGCAATGACTCTCCGTACAATCCAGAGTAAAACCTTACAACCATTAGGAAGCCCCCTGTGCTCTACCATCACCCCTTATTTCTCTGGCCTCATCTCCTACTGTTCTCCTCCAGCTCTTTTTCTCCAGCCATCCTGGCCTCCTCTCTGTGCCTTGCACTTGTCAGCTCAGCGTTTGACTCTGAGCCTTTTCCCTTGCTGTTCCCTCTGCTTGAAACACCTTCCTCTTGCTTCACTCCACACATTCCTTAAATTTTCCTCAAATATCGTCTTCTCAGTAAGGTCTTCCAGGCCATACTCTTTTATTTCTTCCCTTCTCTTGCCCCTATTCCCCTTCTCTTTTCTCTCCATAGACTTATCACTACTTTATCTTTTAGAAAGCACGTTTTACTTGTTTGTCTATGGTTTGTGTTTCCCAAGTAGTTTGCGAGCTCCGCAAGGGACGGGTGTTCTTTTGGTTGTCAATGTAGGTGTGTGTGCCCCAGTGCTTAGAATGGAGTTGGCACTGAGCCGGCACTTCACGAAGATCTGTCACTGTGTCAGGGTGTAGGAGTACAGGCTCTGACATAAGACTGCGTTAAAATGCCATCTCAGTGACTTGCGGTGAGTTATTTCATATCTATAGGGCTCAGTTTCTTCTGTAAAATAGGGACACTGGTATTATCCACTAAATAGATGATCCTCATAACGGGCTGACCACAGTGCCTGCCACGGTAAAAACCCAATTAACATTTAAACCTGCTCTCCCACCTATTCTTGTGATGTGTAGCTGGTTATTATTTCCGCTGCTTTTACTACAGTAACTTATCCCCAAATAACTTTCTGTTAGTTAGGGCAACAAACTTAATATCCATGAAACAATGAATGAACAAACATAAATATTACTTGGCAGTGGGGCTAGGTATAGAGGGAATGTTTACCAGTGGAAGATTTTTCGTGATCCTTAGATAAATGGCAAGGAAATCAAGGAAGAAGTTCCCTGGAGAAGTTCAGTCTGAATGAACTCAAAGCTAGGACATATTTCTGTGAATTTGGGGGCATTTCTCTTGGGTGGCAGAGAATGGATTTGAAAAATTGGTCAGTTAACAGCTATATTTGGGAAGATTCTGTTTCACCTGACCGAGGATGTCAAAGAGATTTTAATATTTCATTTAGGGTTTTTAGATTTATAGATGTTCAGGACTCGATGCATTTTTTAAATACATTGATAAAATCATAATCACAATATAAAAATTGTAGAAATAGAATAAACTCATTGGAATATAAGTATATGCACACACACACATACGCCACAAACGTTCAACCATTCAGCCAGATATTTGAAGTATTGCTTTTTGTCTTCAAGAGAAAGAGACATCGGGGACTACTTTGCCAGTAGTGAAATTTATGGCCAGATAGACTGAACCCACATGTGGAAATCAAAACTGCTCAGTATTTCAGCTCCGTCTGAGTCAGCTTCCCTGACGTGGTTTCTATGTCAGAAGTGTACTCGAGCTGATGTCTGAGTCATCTTCATGCCATTGTCTGTGTGGCTGATATAATTAGTTTATGCATAAAGTCAGTCTTTAATCATAGTTCCCAAGATTAATTGGGATTGTTAAAAATGACACTTTAGGGGCTTTGTGATAGGCCTAAACCAAATCATCAATCACCAAAATCAACCATCAACCATACTGATATGGTGATTTCCCCCATATTTGACAGTGTATCTTTTATCATAGTGGTTTGATGACTATGAGATATTTATTTCTTAAGCCACATTTGTAATTTTGCAGGGATTCATTACCTTTAGTATTTTAAGAACTTACTTTTCAACTGAGATATATTTGATTTTATTATTTCATCACTCATCAGCTATTAATTGATTGAGCTTCTATTGTTGAGCTCAGAGTAAACCACCTTGAATGAGATAGGCCCGTCACCATCCTTGAGGAACTTACAGTCTAACTTTGGTCTTGGTTGGTAACATGAGATTAATACATGTATTTGCTATAGATTGAGGATGAATTGGTCTGAGTAACAGGTCAAAAATTGAGGTGAAACGATATCTGCAGGTATTGTTCCATTTTGACTGGTCCATTTTATGAAATGAGGAAGGACACATTTGATTTTCCTCTTATTTCAGGAATTTGATTAAAAAAAGTCTTTGTAACTTCTAAACCAAGACGAGATTAGGATGCCTTCCTCCAGCAACCCCCCGCTCCTGTGAAATTCAAAATAAAATTGTGAATTTAGAAAAGCCATAGATATATGTGTACATTGAAATGAAAATAGCATCCTTCTAGAATTCATGTGGCCAAATTGTGGATAAGTGATTTGAAGTTGATTTTTGCAGAAAGATGGGATGGGGTGGGGAGTGCTGTATTTATTTAACTAGCATTCCAAACCTCTGCTCATACCCTGGATTCCAGAGGACATAAACGTTAGCTGTTATCTTGAAATCCAAGGGCTAAAAATGCAGAACAGGGATAGAACCCAGCTTTTTAGCATTGACCTATTCATCTGAGAAAGTGTAAGGGTTAGTTTCTGGTTATCTTGGCCAAATGATTATGCCTAGTTGTCTGATCAGGCAAGCGCTGGCCAGTATCTTGCTGCAAAGATATTTTGTGGCTGGTTGATAAACAGGAATGCAAAAAAAAATCAAATAAACAAACAAAAAACAAAAGCAAAAGTTGGCTGTGTGCAAAAGGTTCCTAGTGGAATCCAGGGATGAGATGTAGGTGATTTTTCTAGGTGATACTTCAGAGCTTTAATCAGATTCTTACAGAGGTCTGGACCTCCCTACCCCAGGCCCTCCCAACTCCCAGCCCTACACTTTCCAAAAGGATTAAGAGCCAGAGTCTCATTATTTTGAATTAGACTTTTTATCTGAGATAGTTGTAGAAGCACATCAAGTTGTAAAGAAATAGTACAGAAATATATTCCGCACCTTTATCCAGTTCTCCCCATGTGTCCCTTTAGAATTCAAGAGACAGCATCACAATCTGAATGCTGACACTGATGCAGCCAAGACTCAGAGCATCTTCAGCATTGCAAACATCCCTGGTGCTGCCTTTTGTAGCCATATACTCTGCCCTCTTGCCCCCAGCCCCTCCTTAAATCCTGGCAACCACTAATTGTTTTCTTCTCCATTTCCATTGTTTTGCCATTTCAAGAACGTTATGTCATCATACAGTATGTAAACTTTTGAGATTGGCTTCTTTCACTCAGCATAATTCTCTGAAGATTCGTATGAGTTGTATGGTTCATTCTTTTTAATTGTTGAGTAGTATTCCATAATATTGGGTTGTTGTCAGTTTGAGACTATTACAAATAAAGCTGCTATGGACATTCATGCAAAAGTTTTTAAGTGAATATGTTTTCATTTCTCTGGGATAAATGCCCAGAAGAGCAATTGCTGGGTTGTATGGTTTAGCTTTAAAGAAACTGCCAACCTGTGTTCAGAGTGGCTTTTCCATTCCCACCAATGATGTATGAGTGATTCGGTTTCCTTTGCATCCTTGCCAGCATTTGTTGTCAATTACTTTTTTGATTTTAGCCATTTTGATGGTAGATAGTGATACCTTGTTGTGGTCTTAATTTGAATTGCCCTAATGGCTAGTGATGTTGAACTTCTTTTCACATTCTTATTTGCTATTTGTGTTGGTTTTGTATGGCCACTAATAAATTACCACAAACCTGACGACTTATTCTCTCACAATCCTGGAGGTCAGAAGTCGAGAATCATCTTTAGTGGGTTGAAATCAAGATACTGGCAGGACCACACTACTCCTAGAGGCTCTAGGGAAGAATTTGCTCCTTGCTTCTCTCAGCTTCTGTTGACTGTGACATTTCTTTGCTTGTGGCCACCTCACTCTGGTCTCTGCCTTTGTGGTCACCTGGCCTTCTCTTCTGTGTGTTTCTGGAATTTCCCTCTACTTGTCTTTTAAAAGATACTTGTGATGTTATTTAGGACTCACCTGGATAAACTGGAATTATTGAGGCATCTCAAAATCCTTAACTTCATTACTTCTACAAATAAGGTAGATGTTACTTTTTCCAAATAAGGTAATATTGGCATGTTTGCGTCCTAATTCCTAAATTAGGTTAATTAGAATCTTTGGGTAGCTATTATTCAGCCTCTGATACCATCTGAATTTACTATTAAGAAAAAATGTTTTTTCAAGGTCATTTTCCTATTTTCTAATTGGATTGTTTGCTTTGTAACTGTTGAGTTTTGAGAGTTGTTTATGTATTCTACATATTAGTCCTTTGTTGGATATATGGCTTGCAAATATTTTCGCTAAGTCTGTAGCTTGTTATTTTCATCCTTTTAACAAGGCCTTTCTCAGAGCAAAAGTTTTAACTTCTATTGAGTTCCAAATTTTCATTATTTATTTTCCTAGATAGTGCTTTAGGCATCAAGTCTAAGAACTCTGCCTAGCCTAAGATCTTGAAAATTTTTGCCTCTTGTTTTTTTTCATAAAAGTTTCATAGTTTTACATTTTATATTTAAGTTTATGATCCGTTTTGAGTTAATTTTTGTATTACGTTATGTGGTTTTAAGTTAATTTTTTTTTGCCTATAGGTGTCCAATTGCTCCAGTGCCATTTTTGTGAAGACTGTACTTTCTTCACTGAGCATAGTTATGTGTACTTCTGGGCCCTCTATTCTTTTCTATTGATCTCTGTGTCTATGTATGTACAGTTATGTGCCTTTATGTATCTATATGTCTAGCTACATAATTAATCTTGAAATTGGGTAGAATAATTTCCTCCTACTTTATTCTTTTTCATAATTGTTTTTAGCTATTCTAGTTCATTTTCCTTTCCATAAATTTTAGAATGATATTGTCTATATCTGCAAACAAACTTTGCTGGGACATTGCCATTAAAAAAAAATTATTTCATCCATTATTTTTCCCATTATAGCAAAAATAGGCTCGAGACTTCACTTTAGTTTGGATCACAATTTGGCCATGTACTGACTCTGTGGCCTTGGGGGAGTTACTTAATGTTTTTGATCTATAGCTGCCACATATTCAAAAATGAAGATAATAATACACTTCTCACAAAAGATAAGTATATCACGTTCTTACTCTAGTGCCTGACTCATAGGAACTCAATGAATGGTTTTGACGTTGATTTTTATTGTTAAGAGATTAAGATATTTGTTGGTTATTGTTTGCAAGAACTATAAACGGGTAGAAATTAATTCAGCCATATCTCAGCACATGAATCATGGTTTTGGGAATGAAAAACAGGTAGCATTTCACTTTTCTTTCCCGTTAACTTTAGCAGTAATGTTTACAGCACTGGGTTAATTTAGGAGCCACTAATGAGATATTATCTTAGAAAATATAGAGCTGAGTATCTTTGTAAAGTATAGAGTTGATTAAAAGACTGACTCCAGTGTTTTTGCCAATTAACTCTAGCAGTTTTGCCCAAATATAAGAATTATACATCTTGAGAAATAATTTTAAGGCATTGAACAACATTGAATTATGAAATGAAAAAAGCGTTACTTATTATTTCAACTTATCTCAAAGAGTTGAAGGTTAGTAGGTTTTCAACACTGCCCCAGCACTCACTTATCCCTTTATTTAAAGTACAGAAAAAACTGTACTGATTTGCAGAATTCTTCATATAGTCATGTCATATTTTATTATATTGGTTTTTTATTGTGTTAAATTGTGCATTTACCTTGATACTGGTTTTCCGTTTAAGATAAG
This sequence comes from Tamandua tetradactyla, assembly GCF_023851605.1. Taxonomy (NCBI): domain Eukaryota; kingdom Metazoa; phylum Chordata; class Mammalia; order Pilosa; family Myrmecophagidae; genus Tamandua; species Tamandua tetradactyla. Next base: position 31,060,319 of record NC_135327.1, on the reverse strand, counting down.
AATGCATATCTTCCTCTTTAAATGAGCTTATTTAATTTGAAAAGTAAAGTAACAAATGAATAACTCACCATGTCACAGACAAAGAAGTGGCAAAATTAGGGAAGTGGTAAGCAGCGGAGTACAGACACCAGCACAAATCCAGGTCGTGGCCTATGGATGATGGAGATTCGCGAAGTTACGAACCATCGTACTTTTATCTTTTTAAGTAGGTGTTAGGGGTTGAATTGGGTGCCCCAAAAGAAATGCTGAGGTCTCTGGCATCTCAGAATGTGACTGTATTTGGAAATAGGGTTGTTGCATATGGAACTAGTTAAATTGAAGTCATACTCAACTAGGGTAGCCCCTGATCTAATATGGCTGGTGCCTTATAAAAAGAGGGAACTTTGGATACGCAGATACAGGAGCAGGGATGCTCATGTGATGGCTGAGCTAGAGACTGAAGTGCTGCTGCTGTCAGCCCAGCAGGGCCCAGGATGGCCAACAAATACCACAAGGCAGGAGGAGGCGGCGGCAAGTTTTCTCTACAGGTGTCAGTGAAAGTACAGCTCTGCCAACGTCATCATTTCCGACTTCTGGCCTCCAGAGTTGTGAGACAATACATTTCTTTTCTTTTAAGCCACACAATTTGTGGTACGTTAGCCCTAGGAGATGAAGACAGGAAGTTTCCTAAATTTTCTCTACGTATAGCTGCTGTAATGCTTTATTTTCTACAAACACCTTAAAAGTTGGGGCCTAAAGAAAGAGAAAAAAATTTCAGTGTAACCAGTAGCAGGTATTTTTAGCCTAAGGACCTTTCCTCTGATAGTGCCATGTGTGTGTGTATGCCACCTCCCTCTCAACAAACACTACAGACTCATCACAAATGTGCCCAAGATTTAACTTGTTTTCCTTTCACCCAAATATATGAATATTCAGTGGGTAATGGAAAGAAAATCTAGCATGTCTTATAAATGAACTAGCTCAAATTTAAGTAAAACAGCATTGAGTTCAAAGCAATTGCTAAATAAAGCTTTTGTTGTTTAGGAGTGTAATTAAAAATGCATTTTTTATTTTAACATTATATGTTAATTTTATAAAAGGAATTTATTTCTAAAATCCCTTATGATATCAAAGGCACAAAAGGTTACATATTGCACGATTCCATTTATATGAAATTTCCAGAATGGATAAGTCCCTAGAGACAGAGTGCAGATTGCTGGTTGCCAGGGTTTGAGAGGAAAGGTGATGGGGAGACACTGCTGATGGGCATAGGGTTTTATTTTGAAGTGATGGAAATGTTTTAGAACTAGATAGAGATGTGATTGTACAACATTGTGAATCTGCCAACTGTCACTGTTGTTATATGTTATATGAATTTCATCATAATAAATGAACAAACAAAACAAAAACCCCAATGCTTTAAGAACATATACCTCTTTGAATCCCCAGAAAGTTTGATTTTGCATTTCAACAGGTTTCTATCTACCAATGTACAAATGTTTTGGCTAATTTGTTAAGGAACCACTTTTTGAGCCTGGATTGTATTCCACCTTCAGTAGAACCCCGATAGAGACGTTATCATGAAACTAGTCTGGTGTTCAACATCCTTTAATTCAGATATAAGTGTGGCATGAAGTGAAATTTGAAAGAAGCCTTTCCATGGGAGTTCTGTCTTCTCCTTTTTAGGGGCTGGACAGGTCCTTCTTCTCCTTTTATTGGCTGATCCTGGTGGGCTCCTTCTTGATATTCAGATATCAGCTTTCGAATGACTTGTCCTATGATCACATCTAAAGTAGTTCCCTCTTATCCTTCCAGAACATCACCCTAATTTAATTCTATGCATAGGACTTAAAAATAAGAAACATTTCTTATTTTTCTGTAAGGTATTTTTCTTCTTAATTCATCTTTTTTGTTGATTGTGTCTTCTTCCTCTTGAGTGTAAACTGTGTGAGACAGGGTTATCAGCAATCTTGCTGTTGTGTCCCCAGCACGTAGTAAATGCTCAGTGTTTGTTAACTGATGAGTAATTGGGTTTGCTACAATCAGAGTAATGGAATTAAATGTTCAGATGTAAGGAGACAGAAAGAAAACTAGGCATATATGCATATTATGAGTGGTAGAATGTTCTAGAATTTCCCATAGTTGCTGCTTCTGTAATCTGTAAATTTGGCATCAGGGAATGGAGCAATTAAAACTGAAGGTTTGGTTTGACCTACTTAAAATTAGATTTTATTTGATTTTTTTGAAAATGGCAATTTGTACATTTGGTACAGAGTTTGAAGTTAGAAAGTATATACATTGAACGCTAAGTTTTCATTTCTTCCGTGCCTACCGGAATCTAGTCCCCTTTCCCACAGATGACCATTGTTCATAATTTCTTCTGGAATAGTCTGTGTATAAATAGTTACGTGTGTGTGCACGCATGTACAATATAATTGTATATTCTCCTGCACCATGGCTTTCTTTATTAACAATATTTTTGGTTGTCTGAGTTTCTCACACACTTCAGGAGTTGGTTAAGATTCCATTGTACAGATATATATGTTTATTTGCTCATTGATGAATTCTTCCTTCTTTCCTTCTTTTATTTATTATCAAATAAGTGCTTGAAGTAGGTGCTTTTTTGGTGCCTGTTTTACAGTTCATAGAATGGAGGTACCAAGAGATTAAGTTTTTGTCCAAAGTCACACAAAATGAGTGAATCCTGAAAAACCGGATTGCTCACTGGCATCCAAAATATGGTTTAAAAAAAAAAACTAATAAAAACTAAAGTATATTTATTTTCCCTTTGCTTCAAATATGTGTCTGTAAACATTGGCATACACATCAGTTACAGCATGTCAATTGTAAAAATATAGATGAAAATCATCTCAATTACCATAAACTAGAAAGTTATGGTAACCAGTCTTTCAAATAATTCAACCTGTCACCTTTTGGTATAAACTCCAATCCCTATGAATCTTATAAGATGTTTCAAGTAGGACTAGTTGGGGGAAGAAAGTATGGATCTTTTTACAGATAGCTAGATAAAATTTCCAAAATTATATTTTGTTGTTCCTAGGTATTAAGAACCACGAGGCCTTGCCTGAACCCATATCTTGAACTTCTTTTTTCCTTTCTCTCTAAGCTCCGGCCACCCTAGCTCCTTTCTGCTTAATCCACAGACTCTTTCCCATTCACGTCCTTGGTATTTGATGATTCGCTTTGTCTGCAATGCTCTTCCCATGGCTGGCTCATACTTCAGGAATAGGCTCCAAAGTCCCCTCTTTAAAGAACTGCTTGACCCTCTACTCTCAGTTGGGCTTCTCTAAGTATTCTTTCTCATTCCCTTTTTATTTCTTCAGGATCACTCATTGCTGTAATAAATTTTAAAAGTTTTCACATTTTTACTGCTAGTTTTTTCTACTTACCTTTAAGTGCGAGAACTTTTTCTGTTTTGTTCACGGATGAATTCTCATTAGCTTGTATAGTGTCTGGGCACATCGTTGGTGCTCAGTAAGTATTTGTGGAGTAAATTAATGAAATCCTGAAATAATTATGCCTATTAAATCATGACACAGACAACTCCAGCATATCACGTGTCCATTTCATAAATCCCAAGAAGTTCTAAAAGTTTTGTTGAATTCTATCGTGGGGTTTTTGTTTGAAGTCCTTTTGTAGTATCTAAACTGCAGACCCCAGGGCAGGACACACCTATGGAGGAGAAAAAACCTGGATTTTCACCCTTGTCCTGCTGCTGGCCATTTTCTGTGACCGCTGCATGTCACTGAACTTCTCACACCCCAGCTTCCTTTGCAGCAAGATGGAGATCTAATGCTTGGGCTCCCTGCCTCACCGTCTGTCCTCTGGGCCAGCAGTGTGATTGTGGAAATGAGGAGCAGAACCAAGGACATGGAGTGTTCTATTTAGTCCGAAGTTGGTTTCCCCAGTGTCCCATCAGTGGCCTCATAAGCAGAAAGTACCAGAGCAAACTTTGTATTCCATCATGCTGCTATGGCTGTATCAGTCTGAAAACAAGAACTGATAACTTTCTAAATGTGTTATTTGATTTAGATTCCAAAAATGACCTTATCTCAGAAAAGGCAAGGTTGTATTTCTAGCCAAAAGAAAGGTATCACTCTATTTCAACAAAGGATGGCTTTCAAGTATATCATTTTTAAAAATTAACTGTTGTTTTACATTGCATATATATAGTAAAGAAATAAAGCAATGTAAAAAAAATTAGAATGAAGAGGAAATTCCCTTGTACCTCTGACTTGTTTCACTTCTCAGGGATAGCTATTATTAGCAGATTCTTGTGTATATATGTATATATCAAGAGATTTTTATGCATAGGCATAATGTTTAAAAACATATGCATGTGTTTATGTGTGTGTGCGCGCACATATTTCATTTTACACGTATGAGTTCATATTATATTACAGACTTTTTCTCTTTTATGTTGACATATTTATACGTCTACTATTAATTTATTTGGATATGCTACTATTTCTTTAATCAGTTCACTAATAATGGGCATGTTTAGATAATTTCCAGGTTTTTGCTATTTAAACCAGAAGTATTGAGCATCTGTGTCAACTTGGCTATGTTATGGTGTCCAGTTATTTGGTCAAGCAAGTACAGGCCTGGATGTTACTGTGAGATAGATTTGCCTCTGTAGTCAGTTGATTGAGTCTATGGATGATTGTATCTACAATCAACAAAGGAGATTGCCCTCAGCAGTGAGGGGTTTCTCCTCATCCAATCCTTTGGAGGTCTTAACACAGAATGGGGGATTTTAGAAGTCAGAATTCTTGTCTCTATTTCAGCCAGCCTCCTTCTCCTGGGGAATTCAACTTTATCTTCATCCAAGTTTCTAACTTGCGATCTTTCCTACAGAATTTGAATTTGCCAGTCCCCAGGATTGTGTGAGCCAATTCCTATAATAGTATCTTAATCTCCTGTCAGTTCTGTTCTCTAGAGAACCTTAACACAGCATCATTATGCATAAATTTATGCGTATGTGATACTATATTTCTAAGATAATTTCTAAAATGAACATTGCTCCTTTTGTACATTTACAAGTTTGAAAAATAGAGCCAGAATTTTTTCACAATGGCTGTACCTGTGTACTCCCACTGAGAACCTCAAGCATATCATAGTATTTCCTCACATTTTATCCCGGGGTGTGGTCAACTCAGTGCATGTATTTAATTTCTAAAGGATGTTCTCTTGCCTCTGTTCTTTGGCCCAATCCCCTAACTCCCAGACCTATTTTTCTTATAACAAAATGGTCACCTAAAAAATCAAATAGAACACTCTCATACCTCTTCTTAAAACTCTGTAATCTCTTCCCTTGACACATGAATATTTTTGCAACATACTCAAAACATTGTTATCTAGACCCTGCCCACCTCACCTGCCACTTGTCATACAACTTCCCCAAATCAGTACTCAAGCCAAACACACTTCCTTTAGTTCTTCCGGCGGCCAAACTCTCTTCCCTTTGTTACTGCCCCTTACATGTGCTGTTTCTATTGATTAGAAAGCTGTTTCCCCACTCTTATTTTCTCTAATCTCTAATTCCTTCTCATCCTGAAAATCCCAGCTGGAATATCATTGATTCAGAGAGCTGTTGTCTGCAACCTCCCCTCTGATTCATTTGCTTCCTTCCCTATATTGCATCACCCAATCTAGTAGTCACTCAGCATATGTGGATATTTAAATTTAAACTTATCAAATAAATAAAAATTAAGAATTCAGTTTCTCTATTTCAAGTGCTCAATAGCAACATAAAGCTGGTGACTGCTTTATTGGACAGCACAGATAGAGAAAATTTTCATCATCCTAGAAAGTTGTTGGATGGAATGGCCCTATAATATGTCTTTGAATAACTCATGGCTATTTTAAAATATGTGTTTTGAGATTAATGTTTTCAGTATTTGACACTCATTGGCCTATGAGATTGCAGTTTGTTCTCGTCTTGCTTCTTGCTTTATCCCAAATAGTTACGCACTCAATAAATATCTGTGGAATGAATGGATGAATTAAATAATTCCTCCCAGCTATAGCTTTGTTGTGGTACTTTGTTGTAGACTATCTGGAAGGGGGACAGAAGCTCCATTTTTTTACCCATGTTCATGTCAACTTTCCAGTTCTTAGCAGGACCCCAATTTTTTCACCATTTTCAAGCAGGAGTATTTAATCATTCCCGCTGGCTTTGAGGTTTCAGAATGCATTGCCTAACTGTGGAAGGGTTGGCTGTGGGTGGACAAGACCTAGGTAGTGAGTATTGGATTGTACCTCCTGCGTCCCGATTCCCCTTCCCCTTCCAGGACTGAAACATTCCTTCCCCCGTGGCTAGGAGTCTAGCTGACTGACAGCTTGCAGCTCAGCCCATGGCTGGTGCTGAGACGAGCTAACCTGACAGTCATGGCCGTTTCCTGGGAGGCAACCTGCTACATTCAATAATTGATTAATGAATTGCTCCAATTCGGGACAAGTATGCAAGTATCCAAGCTCCTGGGCGGCCAGAGCAGAGGGGTGTTGAGAGGTCCTTGCTGAGACTGTATCCTGGGGAGCCTCTTCCTCTTCAGAACTCCGCATTCTTCTCTCCCTCCAAGGAGGGCTCCCTAATAAGTTTCCTGCATGCAGATCTTCTCAGAATCCTCTTGGGAAACTCAACCTGGGACAACTTGATTTATAATGGAAAACTTGCAGCTTTAGCCCAATCTGCTAAAGAAGAACCCAGAATCTTTTTCAAGCATGTCTTTTGTTTGATTTGTTGGCACATGGTTTCTGCCTGTGTTTTACCCAAAGTTGTCAAAACTAAAATGGTTCTTTAGTTTAGTTTTCATAAAATGAAAATCTAGTAGCTTATTTCATCTCTGTTGTTAAAATGCTGCAGTCTCCTCAATAGAGTCATGTATTGAGTGAATGAAGAAAGTCTCTTAGTTGGTTCATTACGTTAAATTTGGACTGGGTAAATTACCAGTATTAAACATGTATTTCTCTGGGTGAAAGAGGCTCCAAATATAAACAGTAAACAGGATTTATATGCATATTACTTTTGACCTTTCTTGCTTGAAAGGCCTGATTACAGCTCTTTTTCCTGAGTACCTGTTTACACTATCATAAAAGGGGGACTGCTGGTTATAGCTCGTTTTAGTCAGAGGGAAGGAAAATGCCTTTGTCTGTGGATTTGATTCTGCTTTAATCCTGAGCAGGGCATTTGGCCATCAAATAGCCCATTTGCCCAGAAGAGACAATTTGATTTTTTTTTTTTTTCATGGATGTCAGTTTCTTTTGGCAACTGCGAATTTCTGGGGAACATTTTTTATAATAAATGGAGTTACAGAAGATATGCTGACTGGCAGATGTTTTGAGATTGATTAAAGATACAGATGGAAGTACATTTCCCCAGGCTGCCGAACCACCTCTTAATGAGGTTGACAGTTTTACACAAAGGACTGAAAAAGTTCTTTATCATACTGAAATAAATTTCTAAAGTTAAATTCATTTTAGAGAGATAGATGCAGGATCAAGTCTGTGTGAAGGAGATTGGACATTTTATTAGGATTTAACTTTGAAGTTTAGTTTTCAGAGAGAGGTGAAGTTGAATATTTCAAAGATGAAAAAATCCTTTTGTTAGACTAATTACTGTAATATTAGCTCAAAGAATGGGTCAGCTTCTCTCCAGTTAAGGTCATGCATTCCAGGGAATCTGTAATCTTGATTTTAGATGGGCATTAGGCATACAGAACTAGAAATAGCAATTTTTCATTTTATCTTCCAAGATTCAAATGCAGAAAGACAATGATATTAGTTCCAGATTCAACTAAGAATGAGAATATTAGGGTTACTTAAAAAAATTTTTTTTTTTACTATTTTCTGAACTTAGAGAGGCATGCAGGTGAAGATTATATTAAATTTAAGGAAAACATATTAAAATAATAAATTCAATCCAAGTTTTGAAATCTGAGAAAAGAGAAAAAGGCCAACATCAATAGACATCCACAGACATGATATTAACTTGCCTGATACCAGGGTTTTAGTGACAGGGAAACTGAGGCCAAGAGATATTTCATGACTTCGCCAAGGCTCTGGCCTCTGCCAAACAGGAAACAAACCTAGACTTGGGAAGGAGAGATTTTATTCAAAGGACTATTGCAGTAGAGGCAGGAGACTTTCAATGGAGAGAATCTCTAAGTGTTAGGTCAGAAAGCATCTGAAGAGTTAGGTAAAAAGGGCTTTTCTTTTATAGAGAGGAAAGAACTGGGTATAAAGAAGTGGGGTGAAAGAGGAGTGTGATCAGATGGTAGGTCAGAGAATGTTCCAAGCTGGAGCAGCCTATATTTGGTGAGGTACCCTTAAAGTTTAGGAACCTAGAGGCAAGAGAGAAGATAGCCCATGTTTGGTTTAATAAGCATCTTGCTCTGATTTATCACGGGGGACAGCCAGTTCAGCTAATCATTTATGAGGCAAAGAATGTGTCTGTGTCCAGCCTTGTAATAGTAAATGGGGCACATTCTTGAGCCTTCTCTAAGTCAAATGGGAAAGGTGGGTTCTTTGCAGTAAGCCATTTTCTGGGACATAAAAGATGGAATTTCTTTAATTTTGCTGTTTTCCAGAAATACAGGATTCAGATAAATTTTAACACTGTCACCCCTGGGAAGTTATATCTTTTAAACTAAAGTCTAGGACGTGGCGGCTAAGAGCATGAGCCTCGGTGAGAAGTGGCAGTTCTTTCTCTGCCAGTCACTCACTGTGATGTTGGACAAGTTACTTGACCTAATCTGTTTCCTCAGTTAAATGGTGTCAATAGTAATGGTTCTTGTCTCGTGTGGAACATGTGGCAGCCTGTAGGCTACTTTGAAAAGCAGATTCTGAAGTTGGAGACAGTGGCTGGTGGCTCACCTGCATTCCTGAGCCAAGCTAAGCACCAGGAGCATCGTGGGACCTTAGCGAATGAAAGAATGAGCCCTGCGAACTGGAATGGGGAGAAACCGCTTACTGCACTACCTAGGCTGATATTGTTGTCACTGGAAAATGAATTCTGTCTCACATTTGAAGAGCATACAGATATGTCACTCTTTGAATATCTGTTTCCAAACCATTAGGTATAATAAAAATTTTGATAAGGGTATCTTTTGACTGGATGAGCAGAAGGTTGAAAGGTGGCATAATCTGTTGTAAAATGAAAAATTACCCCTGATGAGTTTGAAGTCCTAAGTTTTGCTCTATTCGACTTAATTCCATTGCTGTATATCCCAGAAAGTTGTCCTGATATACTGTGAAATGTGAAAAACCAAATGGGAGAAAAGAGAGGCATTTTGCATAAATGTGTGCAAATATATATTTTTGTATGGGCATAGAAAAATGAAGAAAGAAATAGTTTCTGGGAGTTAACTGTGATTTCTTCTGAAAAACAGGACTAGGTAGAGGTAAGGTAGGTTGGGGGTCATTTTCGTTTTAAATTTATATGCTTCTGTATTGTCTTGCATTTATTAATTTTGTAAATTTAACTTTATGATGTGCATACACGCCTTTTGTAATACGTAATAACATAATTTGTTCATAATAAAAACAAATATTATGACCTTAATTGGACATAGACAAGAAATGAGACTTTTTAGTGAACTTATTTTATTTAAAATATATTGAAATTCTATTTCCTGTATGATGAAGGTATACGCTCCTGTATTGTCCTGAAATACATTTTCTAATAAAATTCCTAAACTTTTTAAATTGTGTTTCTGTCAGAACCTTGGAGTGCTACAGATCAGAATCATTCTTATATAAATTCTTTCATTTGTCACTTTCACTGTATATTTTCCTTTGCTGAATATGTATTTTAGCATAGTTGCTATAGTTTTGAAAGAAACATTATAAGACATCTTGATGATTAGAATGAAATATATTTTCCTTTAGTGAACCACTATTAGCATTGTTTTAATTATGAGCATTAATAACCCAGAGTTGTGGCTACATCTCAATGTCATAAATTAGAAGATTAAATTGTCTCTTTACATATAATATTATGCTTATCAAGGGAACAATAGCAGCTACAGTTGTCAAGAAAGAGAGAGATGGGATTTGGATTCATATGCTCATATATTAAAATATTGCAGCTTAGGATGATGAAGAGGCTGACATTAGATTGAGCAAATGGAAGAAGGTACTTGGGACTGATTTTCAGAGTAAATGGAGCTGATTTAGAATTACAACTTTCCCTGATAGTTTGTTCATTCCCAGTTTTCTGTGTCACTTTGCAAGTGATGGTAGATGCCCTTATGTAGTAAACCACATTAAATTCAAAGCCGTGGTCCTACTGAGCTATATAACCACCATATTTTGATTAGGGCAATGATAGGGTGTGGGCAAGAAAAGGATGATATTCCTCTGAGCTGGCTTTAGAAAGGTTTGTTTCCAAAAGTCAGTATTTTTATAGATTTTAGCTCTTCAGCCAAATAAGGGTTTTTTTTTTCCTGTGGAAGAATAAAGCTAACTAATTACCAGACCACATTGACATAATTGACCAAAATGCAGATGTAGAAAGTATTGACAGAAATTATTATGAGCTACATGAGTAGCTTGGACTTAATACAAGCTTGGACTTAATAATAGTAGGAAACTTAATAATGACTGGTGCCATGAGACAAAGTACTATATATATTCACAGAATAGTCATTTAATGGATGAAAGAAAGTGAAGGTCCAAAAATTGATGTGATTTGTCACATGGTCAAGAGAGCTGAACTCAGAATTTGAACTTGGGCAGGAAGATTCTTCAGACAACCCTTAATCATTAGCATTACGCCTTTTAGGGAGAGAGTGAGGATTCCTGCATGTCATCTTAGATTTTCTGCATTCATCCCCTCACTGAGCTTTCTACTCACTAATCCTTTAAGGCAGGTGTTATTAGCTCTATTTAAAGTTTCAGGAAATCCAGTCTCAAAGAGGTTAGGTAACTTGTCTTAACCCCTTTGAATTGCAGAAATGGCAAAGTACTGAGCAGAATTTGAACTCATGTCTGAGGTGCCAGTCATGCCATTGTGTTAATTATTCCATCACTGAAAAAGACCCAGAAAGGTGTGTGGATGAAAAAGTGCATGCGCATTAGACGCCACCCACTAAGACTGCTTATGAGGGCACTCTGCGGCTACCACAGTTACTGTAATAATACAAACTTTGAGACAATCTCAGTGGTTTGATCATTAAGCGGGAAGCACTCAGCTTCACTTGCATTATCTCCTTGGTCATTTCAGAAGGGCCTCTAAGGTACATTTGTAAAATTAAGGCACAGAGAGTTTAGGTAATTTACCAAGGTCACCCAAAAGACATCCATATTGCTTTCTATGGTTTACCATATTGCTTGATGAAAGTAGAAATTTAGCATAATGATGCAAACAGGATTTGAATTCAGTCTTGACCTTGCGATGTGCTGTCATTGTCATCATTTCACAAATGACAAATTGGAACTTGGAGGGGTGACCAGAAGCTAGGAATTCGAATTCATGCCTTATTGTGTTTAATTTCTGTTAGACTGATGCAGGTTCCTATAGCCAGTCCTTGTGGTTTTAATATTAGTAACAGGAACAACTGTATAACTTTGATTTCTACTCTAAGATTGCTTACTTTGAATATTTTTTTGAATGACTTTACTTAATTCTCTGAAAATGAGAAAAAAAACTTCAAAATGTAGCTGTTGGTGAAAAGAATTAATAAATGAATTATAGGTGAACCAGAATTTATTTGTTTGACTTGTAAAACAAGGAAGAGTGCAGCTGGGGTATTTTTTTTTTTTTTGAGAGTTTGTTTATTTCTTTAGTAAAATAGACTAAAGCTAAATCCCATAAGTGGAGTCTATAGAAAAATTTTTATAAGCAAGAAAATCTCAGTAATATAGTAACCTAAATGTTGATCCTGGACACAAAGAGAATAGAAAAGGCCACATTGATGCCAGTACATGTTTTTTTTTTTTTTTTCATTTTGTTTTTGTTTTGCTGGGTTTTCCAATATTTCCCCTGTAATAAGATTATATTAACCTACCACCTGATTTAAACAATTATTATTTTAGTGTACGCCTTCTGTGTTTTCTCCTAAGCATCTAAACTTTCACATGGTGCAATTATGACTTAGCTACATCATATCCTGTTTGCATTTTTAAATGTATTATGTTAGATTGTGAACTTTTCCTGATGATTACATGATCTTTAAAATCATAATTTTGAGTCCCTCTGGGACATAATTTACTTGATAGTTAAGATAGTTAAATTATTTCTAATTACAAATAACACCTGGGCTTATATCTTCGTCCACATTTTGGATTGTTTTCCTACAATGGATATGATTATTAGACTATAGAGTTTGAAAACTTTTGTGGCCTTTGATACATATCACAAATTAATTTCCCTGAGGGCCACAACAATTTACAGTACCGCCAGCAATGTCTGAGGGGACAAAGGCCAGTTTTTAAGTCTAGAAATCTGGCAGCATACCACAGATGAAGCTGACATTCTATTTGTTTTGCAGTCCTCCAAGCACTGGTGACAGGTCTTAGCTCCAGATCTCAGATGGAACAATTGCACGGAGGCATACCTACATCCTCAATGCATGTTCCCCTACCCCACATATGAAGATATGTTCAGCGTTTGGTGACTTCTGTAGTTCTGAGCCTCTGTGAATTCCTCAACTTGTTTAGGAATTTCATTATAACCAGAGAAAAGTTGAATACACTCTTTCCAACAGAGAGCTGTGCTGTCTTCAGCCCATTAATAATTGCTGCCAAATAATTTCAATGAACGTTTTGGCTTCATTTGTTCCAAAACTGGAAAGAGGTTACATGATACCTGCTTCTGAATTTTGAGCAAATTTTAATTCCTCAGTTAATATATTGAATCCAATGTACTTGTGACATTTGCTTCAAGTGGGGAGCTATTCATTTTCACTTAAGTTAGTTTTGTGGTTTATGCCCTTTATTGGTTGCACTCCATTAATAAAGCTATGTATGTGATGCTATGAGGTTTGATAGATAAGAGAGAGTCAGCTCTTTTTAATAAGTCCTGTACTATACAGCTGACTATTTATGGAGTATGTGTGGCACTATTAGAAACTGCATTAACAATTGAGACCAATTTAATAATCATTATACCAGTGACTCAATTGTTCTTGAAGATTAAGACATTTAATGAACATATATTCCGTTGTGAATCTATGCATTCCATACATACGTTCATTTATTCAAGACCTTTTTATTGAGCACCTACTACGTACAATGCTCAGTTCTTGGTACCAGCACATAATTGGAGAATCCAAGTAGATTAGAATAATATTAATGGCTAATATTATTCCTTTGACATAAACTCATTTAACCAGTCATTTAAAAATTATTATAACTATTAACCATCATTTAATAAAAAGTAATTACAGGTATTCATATGGCTCAAAATTCAAGAATTAAAATTTAAAAAGTATATACAGCAAAATTTCTTCTTCTTCTTTTTCCTCTCCCCACAGCCATCTGAAACTCTAAACAGGAATCAGTGTTATAGTTTCTTATGTGTTTTTGTGGTCAAGGCATAAATAAAAATATGCATATATTCATATGTAGACATAGTCACCTATATGTTATAGTTGTGTGTACCTTCTTTTTTCCCCCAGAGAAATGGTACACATTATACATACTACTCTGCACCTACCTTGTGTCACTGATGACTTTTGAAAATATCTTAAAGATTAGTCTCATTCTTTTTTTGGCTACATGGTATCCCATTTCACTAAATATTCTATTATATTTGAATTCTTACATTTATTCTCTCCTTCCTTTTCTAATTTTTTTTTTGTAAACAGCACTGCAGTAAACATCCTCATATGTAGATGTCTTTCCTTTAGTTTTTTTTTTTAATAAATGGAGTTGAGAATTTAAAATGGAACAACTTTATGGTTACTGAAAGATATTTTCAAATTATAATCTGGAATTTTTGATCTACAGCATGTATGGAATGCTATATTTTACATTAATAAGTGAGAAGGGGAATTAGGCTGTATCTTTCTATTTCTACGTGTATGTTTATATTTGCACGAGAAACTAATAAATTTGGTTATAGGTAGCTTAAAGGGACTGGGGCAGAGGGTAAGAAATAGAAAGATCAGGTTGTTCAATGTGTACTTCCAAAATCTTTTTGAATTTTGAACTATGTGAATGTATTACTTTTTCAAACAAAATAAATTTTAAAAGTATGGAACATGAAGTTAAAAATGAAAATATACTTATGCACAATGGAATACTATTCAGCTATAAAAAAGAATGATGTTCTGATCCATGCTACAACATGGCTGGACTTTGAGAATATTGTGCTGAGTAAAAGAAGCAAAGCACATAAGGGCAAGTACTGTATGATTCTACTTATATAAAATATCTTGAAAGAACAAATTTATAGAGAAGGACAGTAGAGTAAAGGCTATCAGAAGGGAAAGAAGGAGTTGTTGCATGGTAGGTATAGAATATAAATTTTAGAAATTTAGAAATAAAAAAAATTGAAGTGCAATGCTATATTATACTGCCATTTTCAAAATATTGGTTCAAGTGATGTTGTTTTGTTTGTTTGTTTTAAAGATTGGGATATTGAAAGAGTGTACCAAATAGTGAAATGTGGAAGTTTTAAAGTAGACCTGCTCATGGATGGTGTATTAGTCAGCGTTCTATTGCCAGTACCAAGCTGCATTAGTCAGGGTTCTCTAGAGAAACAGAACCAACAGGAGATATCTATAAATATGCGATTTATAAAGGTGTCTCACACAACCATGGGAATGAAAGAGTCCAAAATCTGTAGGGCAGGCTGTGAAACTGGCACCTCCACTGAAGAGTCTCAACAGACTCCACAGGTGCAGCTTGCTGGCTGAAGAAGCAGTGAAAATTCTCTCTTTTCACTTAAAAGTCTTCAACTGAAGCTAACTTAACTGATTGAATTATCTCCTTTGCGGGAGATATGCCCTTAGTTGATTGTAGATGGAATCAGTTACTGCTGCAATCAACTGACTGATGTTTTAATAAACCAGCCTTCTGGTTTATCAACCAACCACAAAATATCATTGCAGTGGTGAGTATGCCAGTGTTTACCTGACCAGACAATTGGGCATCATCACCTGGCCAAGTTGACACCAGAGCCCAACTGTCATATATGGGAAGGACCTAATTCAGACTTTTGCTACTTTTTTCCCCAGGCTTTTATGAAGAATGAAAAAGTAACAGAGTGTTTTCCAAACCTTAGTCATGCACACATTCCTTCCAAAATTTTTGTTATCTGAAGGAAACTTTTATTCTTATTCACTTAATATTCTTCCCTTGAAGTGATTTATTTTTCTTCATGCTAAGATTTTATAGCAGTATCCAAAAGGAAAAACCAGCATCATTTTTAATCAATATAGGTTGTATTGGGGTTTTATTGCTCCAATAAAGACCCCTAGGAGATATTTAATAAGGGATTTATTTGTTTTGGGGAATTATATTTCACAGTTGAAGAAGCTCATTTACAGAGTCTAGGTATGCCTGAGAAAGGAGCCTGAAGTCTGAAGAAAGGCAGATGTGCAATGGGGGTAAGCAAAGGCAAAATGAAATCCCTGAGGATGAGCTGGAACCCTCAACTCATTCACAAGGCCTCCAAGCTACTAACTTCAATGTTGGGGCCTCCTGCAAGGTGAAGACGACACCCTCCATCAAGGAGCTGAACAAGTGCTTGGCCCAGGTTTCCTGGCAGCTAAAGGAGGATCCAGAAGGAGCTGAAGAAGTGCTGGTCCAGCTGGTGGCTGTGCAAGTCGGTGAATCAGTGGATTAGAGACGTGTGTGAGCAGCAACAGCATGTCCTGCACTGACCTTCTAAAGCCAAAAAACAATTTGGCTGCTGCTTTCATTTATGCCTTCCAAATCTTGTGGTCTGCGCTAACTCTGACCTACGCAGGGAAGGCAATTCTTTGAAAGGTAGTTCCAGCTTAACTGAGATGACATAAAACAAATGCAGCATAGAAGATAACTCTAAAAGTAAATCCAATGGAAACTAAACAGTATGATCAAATTCTACCTAGACATGTCACTCAGTGAAGGCACTGAGCCTGAGGCATTCTCTTTGGTGAAAAGAGAGATTAGTAATTTCGAGAAAAGTTTTAAAATCATTGCTACCAATGAATTGCAACTCGCTCCTTGACTCATTCAAAAGGATTGAAATGACAAAATGTGTATCTTTCCCACTGTGAGATTTCTTCCAGTTTTAGGAATATGTGATGATGAGATGTGCATGCTTCTCTCTGCGTTTCTACATCTTAACTGAGGAAAATGGTGAGAGGGAGGATAATATGGTAGACAGGTAAGAGAGCCCCAGATTGGAATGTTATTCTTTTGTAGACCCATCTCATTGAAGACCTGTCATAGTTGACATCAAGGAGAAAGACTGTCTGCATCAAAGGCTTGCTGGGCTTTTGAGGTGTGGGTGAGAAACAAGAATTAGTCTGTCTCTGAGCTCTGAGGGTTTGGTGGCCATTTCCATTCCCATTGGAGAACTTTGGGTGGCTGAAGGACATATTTAGTAATTGTTGGGACTTTGAGGGACCTACTTAGTAATTGTGGTTGGAAGTAGACAGCATCTTCTCATTGAGATGTCCCACCTCTCCTCTCCCCACCCTACTGTAAACACCTGATTGCACAGGTTTGAATCTTGGGTTCTGAAATTTACCAGCTCTGTGATCTTGGACAAGTCACTTAAAGCCTCTGAAAAATAGGGATATTATGCTTTCCAACGCATTGGGTAGTTGTGAGGATTAAGTCAGACGTTGGGCAAATATGCTTCCTTCCCTGCCTGTATTTGCCAACAAAGTTGTATTGGAACACACTCATGCGTTCATTAACCTGGAGTTCACGGCTGGTTTGGTGCTGAAGTGACAGACTTCAGTAGTTGTGGCAGAGGCAGGAAAGCCTAAAATATTTACTGAAAAAAGTTAGCTGACCTCAGGATTAAATATGTTAATACATATAAATTCAATTCACAAATATTTATTGTCTACTATGTTTAGGCATTACAGTAAAGTGAAAATAAATTTCTGCTCTCATGAAGCTTATAATCTAAGAGGGAAGGATAAACAATAAAGCAAAAATAAATAAAAAGGTAAAATATAGTTTGTCATGTGGTGATAATTGCTATGGAGGATTATAAAAAGCCAGAAAGGGATAGAAAGTGTGCAGGGGGGTGAATTTTTTTTTTTTGACTTTTAAAATTGTATAATATAACATATATACAAAGAAAAGAAAGAAAAAAACAGTAGTTTTCAAACACTGTTCAACAAGTAGTTATAGGACAGATCTAAGAGTTTGTCATGGGCTACCATCCCGTTTTCAAATTTGTCTTTCTAGCTGCTCCAGAATATAGGAGGCTAAAAGGAATAAATATTTTTTCATCATCACAATTGACTTCTTTTTCTTTTTTGTAAAAAATAATATATATGCAAAAAAAGCAATAAGTTTCAAAGCACAGCAAAACAATTAGTTCTAGAACAGATTTCAGAGTTTGGTATGGGTTACCATTCCATAATTTTAGGTTTTAGTTTCTAGCTGTTCTGAAACACTAGAAATTAAAAGAAATATAAATTTAATGATTTAAAAATAATATTCATTTGTTAAACCCTATCTTCTCTGTATAACTCCACCATTACCTTTGATCTTTCTATCCCACTGTTTAGGGGCATTGGGCAATGACCATTCTAACTGTTTCATGTTGGAAGGAGCTGTCAATAATATGGGGTAGGGAGATGGAACTATCTGATACTCTGGAGAGGCTGGACCCTCTTGGTTTCTGGACTTATCTGGTCCAGGGACCCATCTGCAGATTGTAGTTTCTGGAAAGTTACCCTAGTGCATGGAAACTTTATAGAATCTTATATATTGCTCTTGGTGTTCTTTAGGATTGGCTGTAATTGTTTTGGTTGGGGTTTGCCAAGTTATAATAGGTAGCAATGCGTAACTGCAGCTTGCATAAGAGTGACCTGCAGGGTAGCCTCTCGACTCTATTTGAACTCTCTCGGCCACTGATACTTTATTCATTACCCTTTTGGTCAGGATGGAATTGTTGATCCCACAGTGCCAGGGCTGGACTCTTCCCTGGGAATCATCTCCCATGTCTCCAGGGAGACTTTCACCCCTGGATGTCATGTCCCATGTAGGGGGGGAGGGCAGTGATTTCACTTACAGTGTTGGGCTTAGAGAGAGAGAGAGGCCACATCTGAGCAACAAAAGAGGTCCTCCAGAAATAACTCTTAGGCATACCTATAGGTAGGCTAAGCTTCTCTGCTACCTACCTAAGCTTCACAAGAGTAAGCCTCAAGATCTAGGGTTTGGCCTATTGATTTGAGTATCCCTAATGTTTGACGCAGTATTGGGGGATTCCATGATGATAAAGTTTAATAGTTCCATATTTTGGGTGAATTCACTTTTAACTGGGGTAGTCAGGGAGCCCCTCACTGTGAGGGTGATATTTACGCAATGACCTGAAGAAGGTGGAACATGGAGCTGTGTGGATATGTAGAGAGGTGTGTCCCACACAGAAGGAGCAGCAGGTACAAAGGTTCCAGGGTGAGAGTGTAGGCCACCATGGAGGCCAATGTGCTAGAAGCAGCGTGAACAGCAGGAGAGGAAAAGAGGATGCAGCCTCCTTGGTTTTTGCATTTCATTCTGACTGAGAGAGAAGATCCTGGAGGGTTGGATGCTGGGAATGGCACGATTTGGGTTGCATTTTTAAAGCATCCCTCTAGCTGCCTTCAGAGGGCTCAAGCAGGTGCTGGAGCTCATAGTGATGTGGTCATGGCAGCTGGGACAAAAGTTACAGCTGTGGAGGTGGTGAGAGGCGGTCGGGTTCTGGATATATTATAAAAATTAAAAATGCAAAGTGCATCAGGAACATAAGAATGGAATCAAGGCTGGCTTCTAATATTCTGACTTGGTCAACTGGAATAATGGGATTGCTGTTAACTATGATATGGAAGGATATAGGAGGGACAGGCTTGGGAGCAAAGATGGAGAGTTCAGAATTGAGTTCGATAAGTCTGAGATGCCTGTTAAGCATCCAAATGGGAAGTGAATGCTTGGAACAATGCCTGCCCCATAGTGAGTAATCAATACATGTTGGCTGTCACTGTTGCCATTATTGATGTGATTATGGAGCACTCGTTCTGTAAACATTCTTTGAACATCTACTATGTGTCAGCACTGGAGAAACGGCATTGGAGGAGCTTCCATCCCTGTCCTCACAGTGCTGGTGTGGGGACAGAGAGAAATAACCAGCGATTGTATGTGAGAGCTCTGCTATGGTCTGTGGAGCTTTGTAGGTCCAAATCATGACTTCTATGATTTGCAGCTTAATCTTTCTATGTCTTTGTCCTCATCTGAAAATTAGGGACATTGACTTTATTTGAATGATGCATTGGATGCACCATAAACTTTACCTCTTAATATAAAAGGTGCTATAAAATCGTTCATTTCACAAATATTGGTTGCACATTTACTTTGTGCTGGGAGCTTGCAATGGCACTGATGATATAGTGTGAACTAGACCCATGAAGATCCTGCTTTCAGAAGAGCATATTGAGGGTGTGATGAGGGGGACATAGTTGGCAAATAAATGAAAATGGTAGGTAGAAGTAAGAATTGCATGGAAAATTAATATAAATATGTTCCAGAGCTGTGCTGTCCAAAAAAAATATAATGTGAACTGTATATGCAATTTTAAATTTTCCAAAGCTACATTTAAAAAGTAAAATAAAGCAGGTGAAATTAATCACATTTTATTTAATCCGATATCTCCAAAATATTATCATCTCAACATGTAGTTAATATAAATTATTAATGAGATGTATATATATATAAATGAGATATTTTGCATGCTTTTTTCACATGTCTGAAATTTTGTATTTTACACTTACAGAATATTTTGTTTTGGTCTAGCCACATTTCAAGTGCTTGAAGGCCATGTGTGCTTAGTGGCTGCCATATTGAACAGCACAAGTCTGGAGAGTGACTGGATATCTGTTCTAGATGGAGTGATCAAAAAAGCTCAAAGAAGGACCCAGGCATACAAGAGTTTGGAGAAAACCCTTCTGTGTAGAAGATAGCACCTGACAAAGAGCTTAGGGCAAGAACAGGCTTCCTGTGGTAGTTGAGAACAGGTCAACGAGGTCCTGAGGGCTACAGCATAGAGGACAAAAGGAATAGTCATACAAGGTTTACCAGCTATAGGGAGCCAGGTCATGTGTGTGGTGAGGAGTATTGAAGGATTTTAAGTGTGTTGTAAACCACTGGAAGGTTTTAGTAGTGAAGTGATATATATGATCAAGCTATTGCTCTGTCTGCTATGTGGAGAGTAGGATGTAAAGTGGCAAGAAAAGGAGCAGAAAGTGGTGAGCAAGAGAACCAACCCAGCTTTGGGAGGCCAAGGAAGCCACAAAGAGGCTTATGCAGGCAAAGTTGTGTTGAGATGAGGTTGTAAGAGGCAGAGAGTGCTCTGGACCCATGGTTTTCAAACTTTTGTTTCCTGTCTTTTAATTATTTTTCAGTGGACAATTCAGTAATTACATTCCCAATATGTGGAACTCAGTGGTAGTAATTACATTCACAATGTTGAACTACCATCATCAGCATCCATTAATAAAACTTTTTCATCACTTCAAACACAAACTTTATACCATCAAGCAATAACCTCTCATTTCCCTTCCCCCCTGGCACCTGGTAAACTCTAATCTACTTTTTCTAAAAACTTTTTTTTGTTGTATAATATAACATATATAGAAAGCAAAGAAAGAAAAAAGTGATTGTTTTCAAAGCATTCTTCAACAAGTAGTTACAGGACAGATCCCAGAGTCTGTCATGGGCTGCCATTCTAATCTACTTTTTTCTAAAACTTCTTATTCTAGATATTTCATATAAATGGAGTCATGTCATCATTGTTATTTTACATCTGGTTTAGTTCAGTCAACATAGTGATTTCAAGTCTCATCCCTGTGTATTAGAGCTTCATAGCTGAATATTTTTTTAATAGCTGAATAATATTCCACCATATGTATATATCACGCTTTGTTTATCTGTTCATCTGTTGATGGACCCTTGGATTGTTTCCACTTTTGGCTATTGTGAATGGTGCTGTTCTGAACATTAATGTACAAGTATCTGGTACCTCTTTCCATGTTTTTGAGTAGTTGCATAAGAGTGAAATTGCTGTGTTATATGGTAATTCTATTTCTAACTTTTCTTCAAAACTTTTTGATTACACAATTTATTCAATGAAAAAACCAATTACAATATCTTTATGTTTATTCATTAAACATGTGCTGTACTATCAATCCATGTATCATATATTAGTAAAACATTTTTTCTTTTTTTATTCTAGACCATACAGACATACACGCACACATACACACACACACTTAAAGGTATTAATATTTTCTCCCTCCCCTGCACTGCATCCTGGATTGGAAATGATTGTCCCAGGCAGAGGGAATTTCACTAAGTCCTGGAAATATAAGGAAGCAGGACACACTTAGGGAAATGCAAAAGCTCAACATGGGAAAAGTATAAATAAGGAGATGTTTGGGATGATGGGGAGGAAGTTTTCTGAGTTTCTTTTTGGAGAGCTATGTAGGGGCCAGCTCATGAAGAGCTTGGAGACATGGGAAGGAATGTTTCTATATACTATAGGAGGCCATTGATGGGTTTTAAGTTAGGGTATCTAGCATTTTCGTGAGCACTTTACATACATTTCTCATTTTATGGGTCTTGAACATGTCCTCATGATGCTGGTGGGGACAAACCAACACGGCAAGTATAATGTCGGAGTTTAAGGAGATGGTGGTAAGGCCATTTATTTATTTATTTATTTATTTATTTATTTTACCACAGTATTCTCCTTCCCTTCTTTTCCATTTTCTCTAATTAAATTCTGGAAGGTGAAAACCCATAGCTTTAATCACAGAGAAAAATTTCATTCAAGGACAGACTGCATGCCAGCTCACTCTGCTCTCTACCTCCACCTCTCCTGGAGGTGAACATGCCTGGGGTCCATGCAGTAAAAACTATCCAGTTATATTGGGATCTGCAAGTTCCATTAGAAACCTTCAAACACTTTTTAAAATGCAGATTTACATTTTTTTTTTTGTTTGTATTCTTTCCTCATTGATACAAGATTTCCTGGAAAAATCTTGTATCAATTTGCTACGAAATCTTGCTACGAAAAACAACCATGCATTTTTCTTTTCTGTAGGTTCTCTTTGCTCCCTTCCTTGATTAGACAGGCTAGCCATGGAATTAGTTAGGGTTCTCTAGAGAAACAGAATCAACAGGGAACACTTGCAAATATAAAATTTATAAAAGTGTCTCACATGACCGCAGGAATGCAGAGTCACAGGGCAGGCTGTGAAGCCGATTATTCTGATGGAGGGTCTGGATGAACTCCACAGGAGAGGCTCACCAGCCGAAGCAGGAATGGGACCTGTCTCTTCTGAGTCCTCCTTAAAAGGTTTCCCGTGATTAGATTTAGCATCACTAATTGTAGAAGACATTCCCCTTTGGCTGATTACAAATGGAATCAGCTGTGGATGCAGCTGACGTGATCATGACCTAATCCTATGAAATATCCTCATTGCAAGAGACAGGCCAGTACTTGCCCAATCAGATAAACAGCTACCACAACTTGGCCAAGTTGACAGATGTACCTAACCATGACAGACCACCCCTTGTCAACTTGGCACCTATATATATATCACCTTAAACCATACTTAATTTCCAAATGAAAACAAATAAGCACACATTTTTTTCTTTTACCTGACAATACTCAACTGTCCTGTATATAACTGGAAACACATTAAATCTCTTCAGAATAGGGTGCAAATCCTTAGGCAACATTCATTCTTAAACTTGATATCTTAAAATTTAAACAGTATAACATGAACAAAACAGCATTACAGTCCTCTTTCTGTAACTGATCACGTGGTCAAAGTTCATATTTATCACTACCTTCTTCCACTACCCATTCCATATTCCCTTTATCCTCAGCAAGCACTTCAGCTGGCCGTGGTTCTTTGCCTGGTGGGGTGACCCAAACCTTCATTCCTGAAGTTTCAGAGACATTAGTAGTCCTGCCTGGATTGTGTTGTTGCAGTTTTCCATTGATTTTAATCACAGGGCATGGTAGTACTAATAGACTCCCTAGGGGATCTCCTATATTCCAAGAAAACTCTTCTTTACCTTCATTATGTAGTTGCAGTCCTACTTCTTTCTGATAGTCAGGGTCAATTACCCCAGACAATAATGTAATCCCCTTCTTGGCTTGTTGATCCAGAGGCATAAGTAGCCCAAAATGACCAGGTGGCAATCTTAACTTCCAGTTCAGTGGTATCACTGTTGTTTCTCCTGGAGAAAGCACACCCCGTTTTGGAACTAAAACCTGTAGACCAGCAGAACTCAGGGTAGCAGGGACAGGAAGCAAAAATTTTCCTAGTGAATCACTAGGGGTAATAGTGAGTGGTACCACACCCATTTCCACCCCTTGGTTTCTGGACCCATGGATCCTGGCTATGGGAGAAACAGCACCATACAGTGGACGCTGATTCAGAGCATACACAGCTTCCTGGAGAACATTACCCCAGCCTTTCAAGTTTTTGCCACCTAGTTGGCACCGTAATTGAGTTTTCAAAAGGCCATTCCACCGTTCTATCAATACAGCTGCTTCTGGATGATGGGGAACACGGTAAGACCAGAGAATTCCATGAGCATGCGCCCATTCCCGCACTTCATTTGCTGTGAAGTGTGTTCCTTGATCCGAAGCAATGCTATGTGGAATACCATGATGATGGATAAGGCATTCTGTAAGCCCATGGATGGTAGTTTTGGCAGAAGCATTGCGTGCAGGGAAAGCAAACCCATATCCAGAGTATGTGTCTATTCCAGTTAGAACAAATCGCTGCCCCTTCCATGAAGGGAGTGGTCCAATGTAATCAACCTGCCACCATGTAGCTGGCTGGTCACCTTGGGGAATGCTGCCATATTGGGGGCTGAGTGTGGGTCTCTGCTGCTGGACGATTGAGCACTCAGCAGTGGCTGTAGCCAGGTCAGCCTTGGTGAGTAGAAGTCCATGTTGCTGAGCCCAAGCATAACCTCCATCCCTACCACCATGACCACTTTTTCATGAGCCCATTGGGCAATGACAGGAGTTGCTGGGGGAAGAAGCTGACTGGTATCCACAGAACGGGTCATCTTATCCACTTGATTATTAAAATCTTCCTCTGCTGAAGTCACCCTCTGGTGTGCATTCACATGGGACACAAATATCTTCATGGTTTTAGCCCACTTAGAAAGGTCTATCCACATACGTCTTCTCCAGACCTCTTTGTCACCAATTTTCCAATTATGGTCTTTCCAAGTCCATGACCATCCAGCCAAACCATTAGCAACAGCCCATGAGTCAGTATACAAACACACCTCTGGCCAGTTTTCCTTCCAAGCAAAATGAACAACCAGGTGCACTGCTCGAAGTTTTGCCCATTGGGAGGATTTCCCCTCACCACTGTCCTTCAAGGACACCCCAGAAAGGGGTTGTAATGCTGCAGCTGTCCACTTTCGGGTGGTACCTGCATATTGTGCTGAACCATCTGTAAACCATGACTGAGTTTTCTCTTCCTCAGCCAACTCACTGTAAGGAACTCCCCAAGACGCCATAGCTCTGGTCTGGGAAAGAGAAGGTAATGTGGCAGCAGGAGTGGAACCATGGGCATTTGTGCCACTTCTTCATGTAACTTACTTGTGCCTTCAGGACCTGCTCTGGCTCTATCTCATATATACCATTTCCATTTTATAATAGAGTGCTGCTGTGCACACCCAACTTTATGACTTGGTGGGTCAGACAACACCCAACTCATGATAGGCAACTCATGAGTGGCCCATGGTTAAGCGTTCAGTCTCTACTAAGGCCCAGTAGCAGGCCAAAAGCTGTTTCTCAAAAGGAGAGTAGTTATCTGCAGCAGATGGTAAGGCTTTGCTCCAAAATCCTAAGGGTCTGCATTGTGATTCTCCTATAGGGGCCTGCCAAAGGCTCCAGACAGCATCTCTATTTGTCACTGACACTTCCAGCACCATTGGATCTGCTGGATCATATGGCCCAAGTGGCAGAGCAGCTTGTACAGCAGCCTGGACCTGTTGCAGAGCCTCCTCTTGTTCAGGTCCCCACTCAAAATTTCTGGTCACTTGATAAATGGGCTGGAGTAGCACACCCAAATGAGGAATATGTTGTCGCCAAAATCCAAAAAGACCAACTAGGTGTTGTGCCTCTTTTTTGGTTGTGGGAGGGGCCAGATGCAGCAACTTATCCTTCACCTTAGAAGGGATATCTTGACATGCCCCACACCACTGGACACCTAGAAATTTTACTGAGGTGGAAGGCCCCTGTATTTTTGTTGGATTTATCTCCCATCCTCTGACATGCAAATGCCTTACCAGTAAATCTAGAGTAGTTGCTACTTCTTGCTCACTAGGTCCAGTCAACATGATATCATCAATATAATGGACCAGTGTGATGGCTTGTGGGAGGGAGAAACGATCAAGGTCTCTGCGAACAAGATTATGACATAGGGCTGGAGAGTTGATATACCCCTGAGGTAGGACAGTGAAAGTATATTGCTGACCTTGCCAGCTGAAAGCAAACTGTTTCCGATGGTCCTTACTAACAGCTATTGAGAAAAAAGCATTTGTCAGATCAATAGCTGCATACCAGGTACCAGGGGATGTATTGATTTGCTCAAGCAATGATACTACATCTGGAAAAGCAGCTGCAATTGGAGTTACCACCTGGTTGAGCTTACGATAATCCACTGTCATTCTCCAAGACCCATCTGTTTTCTGCACAGGCCAAATAGGAGAGTTGAATGGGGATGTGGTGGGAATCACCACCCCTGCATCTTTCAAGTCCTTAAGAGTGGCAGTAATCTCTGCAATCCCTCCAGGAATACAGTATTGCTTCTGATTTACTACTTTGCTTGGTAGGGACAGTTCTAGTGGCTTCCACTTGGCCTTTCCCACCATAATAGCCCTCACTGCACAAGTTAGAGAGCCAACGTGGGGATTCTGCCAGCTGCCCAGTATGTCTATGCCAATTATACATTCCAGAACTGGGGAAATAACTATAGGATGGGTTCGGGGGCTCACTGGACCCACTGTGAGATGAACCTGAGCTAAACCTCCATTGATCACCTGGCCTCCATAAGCCCCCACTCTGACTGGTGGTCCAGAGTGACGTGTTGGGTCCCCTGGAATTAATGTCACTTTTGAACCAGTGTCTAATAATCCCCGAAATATCTGATCATTCCCTTTTCCCCAATGCATAGTTACCCTGGTAAAAGGCCGTCATTCTCCTTGGGGAAGACTTGGAGGAAGATTAACAGTATAAATTTGTGGCAGTGTAACAGGTTTCTCCCCCAAAGGGACCTGGCTTCCCCTTCATTCAAGGGGCTCTGGGTCTGTTAACTGTTTCAAGTCTGGAAACTGATTAAGGGGCCATGACTCTGTGTTTTTGTAATTCAGGTTAGACTTCTGTTCACTTGACCTTGAACTCTTTTGTTTATACAGCTCCAACAAGAATTTAGTAGACTGCCCTTCTATTGTATTTCTAGGTACTCCATGATTTACTAGCCAATGCCACAAATCTCTATGTGTCATATAATTTTGACGCCTCCTTTGAGTTTGCTGTCTAGTATAATAGCCACGTCTACCCTGTCTTTGGTGATTAAGTGCTGCCACCTGGCTTCTGCCAACTCGGGATCCTGTCATCCCCATTGTGTTTAAGGATTCCAGCTCAGTGACAGCAGTTCCTATAGTAATATCTGACCTACAGAGAAGTGCAACCACAGAGCTCTTGAGGGATGATGGTGCTAGTCTCACAAACTTATTTCTCACTGTTCTGGTAAAAGGTGCATCCTCTGGACATTCCTGGGGTGTAAGAGCAGGCTTTGCATGATAAATCCACTCTAACATTCCAATCTCTCTAAGCCTCTGGATCCCCTCATCTACATTATACCAGGGCAGTTCTGGCATTTCAACCTCAGGTAATATTGGCCACCTTTTGATCCATGTTTCAACCACCCACCCAAACAAGCTGTTAACACCTTTTCTAACGGCTCGGGGTATAACACTGAATGTAGAATCTCTGGTTAGTGGGCCCATATCAATAAATTTAGCCTGATCCAGCCTTATATTCCTCCCACCATTATCCCACACTCTTAAAATCCATTGTCACACATATTCCCCTGATTTCTGTCTATATAAATTGGAAAACTCACACAGTTCTTTTGGAGTATAATGTACCTCCTCATGTGTGATACTTTGTACCTCACCTTTAGGGGCCTGTTGGGACTTTAGTCTAGTTGTAGGTCTGGAAGAAATGAGGGGTGGTGGGGGTGGGTCATGAAAAGAATTAGAAGTTATCTTCCAAGCCATTTGCTTCAGGGCCTTCATTTGCAATTTCATCTGGTGAAACAGGATTAATCACTCCAGGGCTAATCCCTTCAGGAAGAGATTGGGTGGCCAATTCCTCAAGGCAGGCTGGAGGTGGGGGGGCTATGTCCTCAGTGCAGACTATTACAGGGTTATCTAGAGAAGACTCAGCATGGCCTAGGGTTTCAACCTCGCCCCCAACATCCATATGCCACCATCCCATTTTTCAGGGTCCCACTCCTTTCTAATCAATTCCCTCACTTTAACGGCAAACACCATGCAACACTGAGATTTCAGTTTACATTGTAAAGTTGCTACTCTAACAATAAGATTCTGAGTCTGATATCAGAGATCTCAAGTCTACAGCTACAGGAAATAAGATTTTCCTTCAGGATACTCATAGAAACGTCTACATCTTTCAGACGGCACTTAACCTTCTCGTTTGAAGCCTTAAGCCCATCCCTTTCACCCCTTAATGTAGCCAGTGTATCTAACAACAACCATCCAACATCTCTATAACTCTTATTTCTACAAAACTCTGTAAAGGTGTCAAAAACATTATCCCCCAGAGTCTGGCTTCGTACAAGCGAAGCATTAGGAGAATCGAATGATGATATTTTGACTATCTCCTTTGCCAACTCAGTCCATGGATTGGGAGTGTCATTCTGATTATGGGAATCAGAGTCCTTAGTGTCTCTCAGTCCAGAGTAGAAAATCATTCATAAAAACCCATTTTTAAGATTCTCTTTCTTAAGAACCACTCTCGGTACCAAGATGTATTAGTTAGGATTCTCTAGAGAAACAGAGTCAACAGGGAACACGTGCAAATTTAAAATTTATAAAATGTCTCACGTGACCGTAGGAACATAGAGTCCAAAATCCACAGGGCAGGCTGTGAAGCCAGTGACTCCAATGGAGGGTCTGGATGAACGCCACAGGAGAGGCTCACCAGCCGAAGCAGGAATGGGACCTGTCTCCTCTGAGTCCTCCTTAAAAGGCTCCCCCGTGATTAGATTTAGCATCACTAATTGTAGAAGACACTCCCCTTTGGCTGATTACAAATGGAATCAGCTGTGGATGCAGCTGACATGATCATGACCTAATCCTATGAAATGTCCTCATTGCAACAGACAGGCCAGTACTTGTCCAATCAGATAAACAGCTACCACAAGTTGGCCAAGTTGACATATGTCCGTAACCATGACAGGCAGTTTAGCAAAAAAAAATTTTTTTAACTTATTAGCTACCTGTCACCTTTTTCTCTGCTTTACTGTCTCTGGCTTCCTCTTTTGGTAAGGCCAGAAGAAGTATTCGTTGTGTGAGAATGAGCAAGTTAGGGAGGTTATTTCATCTCCCTATTTAGTTGTGCTCCTTAGCAAAGTAAGGAGATTTGTTCAATAAAAGTAACGGTAAAAAAATTACTAACTTTTATTGAACACCTACTGTGTGTCAGGTACTGCAGTATCCTGTTTAATATTCACAAAAATTCTAGATAGTAGCTACCACTGCTACTCTGATTTTACAAGATGGGGAAATGTGAGCCTTCAGGAGTGAGGCCATTTGCCCATGGTCATAACTAGGAAGTGGCCAAGGCAGCTTTCAAACTCAGAAAGTTTGTGGCTTCAGTGCAAACACTCTCAACCTCCAAAGCGATGCTACCTGGCTCACAAGGTCATAGCAAGGCTTAATTAAAAAGTATACGAAAATGTTTAGCTTAACACCAAACACCTAGAAAATACTCAGTAAATGGTAGCTATCATTGTTGTTTTTATGGCTTTTACTGGCCTCTGCCACAAAAGCTATTCTGTAGCATCATACTAAGCAGGAGGGACACACAGTATTGATCAAGCCAGTCTTGCTGAGCTGTCTGGCTCACTCTCATTCTAATAACCTGCTCTTTCCATGCCAGAGGCCCAGAAGTGAAATCAGGTGGATGAATTTGTAGACTGGGTATGCTCCCAACGGTCATGCAAAGAGCATCTTTCTGACCCAGCCAGCACAAAGAGCCAGGCAGCCTTCCAATTTCACATAACTTGGGGCCATGTAAATGAACTCCGGGAAAGCAGAAGCTGGGGAATGGGTTAACTAGATTGTAGCAGGTCAGCAAGGAGAAATGCTCTCTCTCCAACAGGTCACACGATCCTACAATGAATCTGTTTTTAAAGCCTGAATGATATTGCTCTTAATTTTCCAAAAATACTGCCAATTTTTCCTAAAAAGTCATTAGTACAAAGTGATTTTCTGAGTGTACACCTCTAGCTAAGGTTTAAGAGATTAGTAATAAAATGCTTCTCTTAATCATGACAAGAAATTTAACACAAAATTTAACATGAAAGTTTATTCTTTCTTTAATTCTAACAAGAAGCTAAAAATTACAAAAACGCAAAGCTTAGAATTGGCCATTTTTAAAATGTTATATTATTTAGCATATATACATATATTTTAGGATGAAGTATAAAGTGCAACTGTTAATAACTGATCATTTTTGGAAAGAGAAACTGCCCCATTCCACGGCTTGCCTGTTTAATAAAAGAAGGGAGAAAAGAGACACTACAAAAAAGAAAAATGTATGGTTGTTTTTCATAGCAGCATCTTTTCCAGGAAATTTTGTGTCAATGAAGAAAGAATGCAGACAAAAGAAAATGTAAATCTGGGTTATCAACAATTGCCTGGTGGTGGGTGGGTGGGTGGGGACTTGAACAGTTACTGGTCTGATTTTAGTCCACTGTGGACCAACACTCAGTAAAGTCCTTAGCTGGAGTTCATCAGTTATGGTTCAAGTAGCTGAAAATCCATTCCAAAATGATTAAGCAAAAGGGAAGGTATTGGTTCATAAGACTGGAGGGCATTTGACTTCAGAATGGCTTGATGCAGGAGGTCAAATGACATTCCCAACATCTGTTTCTCTCTTAGTTTGCTTCCTTTCATTCTCCAACAGGCTCTTCCTCTTGGGGTTGCAAGATGACTGCAGCAGTTCCCAAAATCATGTCTTTTCAGATTCATAATTGTTGGGAATGTGAGTGTCTTTTTCTTTCCTAAGTTGGAGACAAATTCTGAGCTTGGCTTTCCTTGGCCAGAATTAGGTCAAATATGTATCACTGAACCAATCACATGGCTCAGATGATGGGGCAGGCAAATTGGCTTAGACCAATATAATGCACTTTTGAAGCTGAGAATGGGATCTGCCTTGTGCCAACCAATAGGGCAGGGATGGTTTCATAAACAGAATTTGGAGTGCTGATTATCAGAGGGGCCAAATAGATGCCAAGTGACCCAAACAATAGAAATTTGTTAGAATACTAGATAACTAATGAAACTTCAGAGAACTCCATTCTTTTGTTTTCCCACTCTGCTCCCCTGACATTTTCTTTCTACAAAAATATACTTATTCAGAGAATGAAAGGAAAAAAGTAAGACTTTTCTCCCCTGAAGGGAAAACAGCTAACAACAATGCCACCTTTTATAATAATGTTTGCCAATTCCCTGAATATTTTAATGCATCACTGATAGCCCAACCACCATGGTGTTTGATGGTGATTAACAGAAACTCAAAAAGAATGAACTGCCCTGGACAGCATTTGTTAACAGAGCAAACTGTGAAAATTTCTTCTTTTCTTTGTTCAATTTGAGAGGTTGAATCTACCATTTGTACAGTTTATTCATCAATTGTAACAACAGCCACCAGTCTAAGTATAGGCCCACTACCTCTTCACTTCTAGGAGGATGAGAGTGATAAAAGTGGGTTTGATGAAAAAGTGTGACTTTTTTGTTTTTTTTGGGGGGGGTGCATGGGCAGGCACTGGAAATCAGGCCCGGTACTCCAGAATGGCAACCAAGAACTCTGCCACTGCCCCACCATTGCCCACCCTAAGTGTCGCATTTTTAATCATATGCTTTCATGTTGAAATGCAGTACTTTGCTTTACTGTTTTAAAAAACTCTTTTGTGCATGTGAAGAAATTTGCTACTAAAGAGAGACTGCATTTCAGTTAGGTATACTAGATTTCAACCTCAGTCACTGAGCAGTTCCTGAGCTGTAGTTCTGGAGAACGTAATCGTAAGAATACCTGGCAGAAGGAGGTGGAAGAATAGAAATGTGAAGGCATATGGAGATAAAGGAAGGAAAGAGGAGCGGGAGCAAGCATTTCCTGCATGCGAAGCATGTTTCAGATGTTTCTCATTGACTATTTCCTCTTCAATACAAACCCATCACATAGGCTGGTTGGTAGACACTATTGGGCATCCAGTCGATGTCTTTGTTGTCTTTCTTATTTACCAACAGATCTCCCATTTGTCTGGAGAGGTTTTATACCCTGCTAAAATACCTACATCCTAGCTTCTGAGCTTGTGCTCAGTCATCGGATGATGGTTCTGGAAAAATCTCTTTAATAAGGGGCAGGGTCAGTTAGCAGCTTGTCTGTTGCCTCTTTCTTAGTGTATAACAAGGAAACACTGCTGAAGGTTGACTAGCCATCTTGGGACTAGACGTTAACAGAGCACAGTAATTGTTTTTCTCCTACATTCTGCTGAATGTAATTTCTAATAAATAAAAAAATAACGATAGTATTTTCCTGAGCTTTACTGAGTGCTTTTTATCTGCTGGACACTGTGCCAAATGCTTTGCATCCATTATTCTATTCAGTCTTTGCTACAACCATATTGTTAATGATTTTCAACAGTATCTCTATTTTACAAATGAGGAAACAAGGGTTTAGAGATTATAGTTAATTTACTTCTGGAGTACCTAAGTCAGCATGTGAAAATGGGTCTGTTTCACAGCAAAGCCTATGCTCTTAAGCAAAATGTAAGTTGACTTTTACAAATAAAGTATAATGAAGTGATAAGCTAAAGAAACAACAAATGAGCAGAAACTCTGCCTCTTAGAAAATGTTCACAACTATATGCAAATTGAGGAGAAATATGGTCATTATCTATTCCATTTGACAAAGTAGTAGAGAACAGGGCAGTTAGTTTTTCCTCTGTCCCCAAACTTAAAATTTTTGTGCAGATTATGTGAATTATAGGCAGTTGACACATGGTAACTGATCAGTGACTATCAGTCCTTGGCAGCTGGGCCATAATAGGTGCTATATAAAGATGTACTGTGATCATTGCAGACATTGTGTCAACGGGTGAAAAATTCAGATGCCTTTGGAGCAAGTTGCTGACATAAATAAATGAAGGTGTCTGGGTAGGGATGGTAGTAAAATAGCACACGCTCCATCTGTGTGAAGCAGTCACTTGTCATGTCCAGCTTTAGGGATCAAGTTTGGTTAGATCTCCCTCTCTCTTTTTTTTTTTTTTTTTTTTTAACATGGGCAGGTACCGGGAATCGAACCTGGGTCCTCTGGCATGGCAGGCAAGCATTCTTGCCTGCTGAGCCACTGTGGCCTGCCCAAGTTTGGTTAGCTCTTACAAATTTTTAAAGCAAAATTGGAAAAGTTTTGATTTAACAAATATTGTTGTGTTTTAATGCTGTTTGGGAAAAAAAGCATAAAATGACCAAAAATACCCATTTGTGACCACTGATCAATCATTCATTTCATTTATTTATAAGGTTGAAAGGAATTCAGAAATAAGTCATAAGGGGTTGGAGAGCATGACTTTCAAAAGGAGGATAAAGGAACTGAGACTATTAAAGTGGGCTGTGAGTTGACTAATAGTTTTCAACTGAGGATATTATTTTATAACTTTTTAATTGTATAGTATATATATATAAAGCAAAGAAATATATACATAAAAAAGAAATAGTTGTTTTATTTTTGAAAGCAATAGTTTTCAAAGCACTCTTCAATAAGTAGATACAGGACAGATCCCAGAGTTTGTCATGGGCTACCATATGATCTTCTCATATTTTTTCTTCTAGCTGTTCTAGAATATAAGAGGCTAGAAGGTGTAAATATTTTTTTGTCACTACAATCAACTTTTTTTCTTACTTTTTTGTGAAAAATAACATATATACAAAAAGGCAATAAATTTCAAAGCACAGCACAGCAATTAGTTGTAGAACATATTTCAGAGTTTGACATGGGTTACAATTCCACAATTTTAGGTTTTTACTTCTAGCACTGTAAGATACTGGAGGCTAAAAGAGATATCAATTTAATGAATCACCAGTCATATTCATTTGTTAAATCCTATCTTCTCTGCATAACTCCACCATCACCTTTGAATCTTTCTGTCCCTCTCTTTAGGTGTGTTTGGGCTATGGCCATTCTAACTTTTTCATGTTGGAAGGGTCTATCACTAATATGGAGTATGGAGATTGAACTAGCTGATGTGCTGGAGAGGCTGGGCCCTGTAGGTTTCAGGACTTATCTGGTCCAGGGACCAATGTGGGAGGCTGTAGGTTTCTGGAAAGTTACACTAGTGCATGGAACCCTTATGGAATCTTATATATTGCCCTAGGTGTTCTTTAGGATTGCTGGAATGGTCCTGGTTGGGGTTTGGCAGGTTATGATAGGTAACAATGTTTAAATGAAGCTTGCATAAGAGCAACCACCAGAGTAGCCTCTTGACTATTTGAACTTTCTCGACCACTGATACTTTATTAGTTACACTTCTTTCCCCCCTTTTGGTCAGGATGGAATTGTTGATCCCACGGTACTAGGGCCAGATTCATCCCTCAGTGTCATCGCCCATGTCACCAGCGTGACTTTCACCCCTGGATGTCATGTCCCACACAGGGGAAAGGGTAATGATTTCACTTGCAGAGTGGGTCTTAGAGAGAGTGAGCCACTTCTAAGCAACAAAAGAGGTCCTCCAGAAGTAACTCTTAGGCATACCTATAGATAGGCTAAGCTTCTCTGTTACCTACATAAGCTACACAAGAGTAAGCTTCAGGATCAAGGGCATGGCCTATTGATTTGAGTATCCCTAAATTTGGCACAGTATCAGGGGATTTCCTGATGGTAAAATTTAATAGTTCCATGTTTTTTCTCCCATCCCTCAAGGGAATTTTCCAGTATTTTTTTTTTAATGATTCATATCCTAATACTTTTTTTTTTTTTTAACTATTTTTTTTTAACATGGGCAGACACTGGGAACCAAATCCGTGTCTCTGGCATGGCAGGCGAGAACTCTGCCATTGAGCCACCGTTCCATGCCCTTACCAATACTTTTTTTTTTTAAACTTTTTATTGTATAGTATAACATATATATACAAAGCAAAGAAATAAAAAAGCAATAGTTTTCAAAGCACTCTTCAAAAAGTGGTTACAGGATAGATCCCAGAGTTTGTCATGGGCTACCATACATTCCTCTCATATTTTTCCTTCTTGCTGCTTCAGAATATAGGAGGCTAGAGGCCTTAAATACTTTTTTATTATCACAATCGACTTTTTCCTCCTTCTCTTTTTGTGAACAATAACATATATACAAAAAAGCTATAAATTTCAAAGCACAGCACCACAATTAGTTGTAGAACATATTTCAGACTTTGACATGGGTTACAATTTCACAATTTTAGGTTTTTACTTCTAGCTGCTGTAAAATACTGGAAACTAAAAGATATCAATTTAAGGATTCAGCATTCATATTCATTTAAGTCCTATCTTCTATGAATAATTCCACCTTCACCTTTTATCTTTCCACACCTCTCATTGGGGTTGTTTGGGCTATGGCAATTCTAAATATTTGATACTGGAAGGGTCTATCACTGATATGGGGTAGGGAGATGAAACTATCTGATGTTCTGGAGAGGCTGGGCTAGGTTTCAGGACTTATCTGGACCAGGGACGCATTTGGAGGTTGTAGGTTTCTGGCAAGTTACTCTAGTGCCTGGAACCCTTGTGAAATCTTATAAATTGCCCCTGGTGTTCTTTAGGATTGGCTGGAATGGTCCTGCTTGGGATTTGGAAGCTTATGAAAGGTAGCAAGGTCTACCTGAAGCTTACATAAGAGCAAGCCTCTTGACTCTGTTTGAACTCTCTCTGCCACTGATATTTTATTAATTACACTTCTTTTCCCCCTTTTGGTCAGGATGGAAGTGTTGATACAAAGGTGCCAGGTCTGGACTCATCCCAGGAATCATCTCCCATGTCGCCAGGGAGACTTTCACCCCTGAATGTCATGTTCCACGTAGCAGGGACAGTAATGATTTCACTTGCAGAGTTGGGCTTAGAGAGACTGAGGCCATATGTGAGCAACAACCAAGGTCCTTCAGAAGTAACTCTTAGGCATGCCTATAGGTAGTCTAAGTTTTTATGCTACCTACATAAGCTTCACAAGAGTAAGCCTTATGATCAAGGGCGTGGCCTATTGATTTGGGTAACCCTAAAGTTTGACACAGTAGCAGGAGATTTCTTGATGGTAAGGTTTAATAGTTCCATAGCCTTTCTTCCCTCTCTCAGGGAACTTTGCCAATACTTTTTGATTATCTGGTTAATATACTCTAGGATGTTTCCAGGCATTACAATAATCTATACAGGAGTAAAGGACCTCTTTCTCATTCTGTGCTTTCTGTGTTTCAGTTGTTCAAATGAGCTATACAGACAGGTTGAATTGGATTATGCACTACAGAAAATTTCAGTTCCAGATCAAATAAAACTTTCTTCCATTGGTCTCAAAGAGTATGTGTGGTTCTAAAATATAGACACTGTCTTCCTTACCCCTATGTTCTGAATTACTTGAACCCAACCTGTTTGGCTTTGTTTTTATCTCTAAATATCAGGTTATATATATATATATAAAACAGCCTCACAGAATCCAGAAATAATAATCACCGCTTCAGACTTAATGTGTCTTCTCTAAAAGCTTACAATCTAGGCCCCTGTTTTCTTATAAGCATTTTCTAAAGGTGGCCATACCATTGTTTTTTTGTTTCTGGCTTATTTGTCTCACCAAATGTCCCACATGCTCATTCACATCGTTGCATGCCTCATGACATTGTTCCTTTTTGTAGCTGCACAACCTTTTTTCATAAGTATACACCATCATTTGCCAATCTACTTCTTTGTCAGTGCATCCTTCAGCCACCTGCATTCATCCGGCATCATGTAGAGGGCCCAAGTCCACATTCCATCAACATTATCAATTTTAGATAGTTTCATTGTTTCCAAGAGACAGAAAACCAATAAACACACCCTCACCAAACAGGAAATCTAAACCTCCTCTTAATTCTTTTCCCACCTCCCCCCCTGCCCGCCACCCATTATTTTGCCTCTGCTGTTGCTGTGGTAGTTCTGGTGTTTTCCTTTTAAACATAGCCCTATATGAGGGTATTTTAAGCAACTGATTGTCTCCTGTGGAATGGTACAAAAAGAAAATGGGGTCATTATTAAGGAGAATTTTGGATAAATATGAGAATGACTTTCTGGATAGTAAAAATTATGCTTTAAACTGAAAAGGGGAAAAGGCTGTGAACTCTTATGCTGCAAAGGAGTTTTGAAATCAGGCTAAGTTATCAGAGGGATTTGTTTGCTTGGTTAAGATGACCTTAGAATGACCCTTCCATCTGGAATTCTGAGGCTGTGATTATTTATTCTGAAGGAATCCGAGAGCTGTACCCAGCATTTTGCCCTCTCTGTTCACTGCAGAGAGCAATTCTAGGGAATAACTGAGACTGGTGATTTTGGATCCTGAGTACCTGAGAGAGTCTTCTTGCCTCCTGCCATCACTGCTCCAGTGCACAGACCTACGCTTTGTCTCCAGGGCTGCCTTTGGAGGTAGAGAAAGAAGCTTCCCCGAGGGAAGTCACATCTTCTGGCTTGACAGATGCCAACTTGACATTTTTTTCCCCCTTTCATTATTCTGAATAATTCTGCAAAGCCCTCATCATCCCAGCACTGTACTAAGCATGAGAATTTGCCTTTTCCACTTGTCAAAAGATGTCAAGAGTTTCTAGGAGTCCACGGTTGTGCTTCAGTAGCTAGATGGGAGAGGAATTCCAGGGTTTCTAGAAATGGCAGTAAATCTCTTTTCTTGCCTGCTTTGGTTGAGGTGTGCTTTAAAATTCCGAGGCTTAATGGGGTTTTGAATATTCTCTTTCCTTCTGCCAAAGAACTTCAAGTTATTTTTAAACATATGGAAGGTTGCCTAGTAACTGCAGCTTTACTAGCTTTCGGAGAGAAGTTTTGCATTTTTTTTTTTTTTTACCTTTAAGAAGGCAGTCAGGTAAGAGCTATGGGAGATGGTGTTCATCAAGAAATGAAGGAAAAGTAAGATTTCTCTTTAGGGCTTGAAGTCACATCAAACTGATATTGGAAGGGACATGTAGCACTGGGTCAGTGTCTGTGACAAGTAGAAACAAATTCATGGAAGTCATCTTTCACTTTTTCCTTGCTGATGCTGGATAGTTAGAGTGAAGTGTAAACGGGGAGTTGAATTATTGGAGACTCTCCTTCTCTATATATAGACTCAACTTCTGTCTCTGACCTAAGGTTTAGTTAAAGCTGATTTTAGGACTGATTTTACCCCTCTTCTTAATTCTGTTTCTTTTAACCTAGTGAGAAACAATTAATTACTGATCAAGATGAAAATCAAGTCAGTGCCATCGTGATTTTTATTGCATCAGTTCAGGTTTATACATAACTTGTACAAGATTCAAGAGTGGAACTTTCCATAGTTCGAGAGGGGTCACCGGGGTGGATGAACTTACGGCAGACTCAGTGCACCTCCCCACACTCAAGGATGGAGTGTTTAATTTTCTTCCTTCTTCTTTTTTTTTTTTCTGATAGTCTTTGACCTGTAAAGAAGAAAACTGAGGTAAAATGTGATTGAAGTTAAATGAAACCATTAGTACTCTGTGGTACAGGAAAGCTTTACTTTATTGATTTTAAAGATATTTATTAGTCATCATCTGTGAGCCAGGCAGGTGTAGGAGGGATAATATAATGAACAAGAGAAGCAAGGTCCCTGACCCCGAACTTTACTTCTAGGTTTATTAAATCTCAGTCTTCTAGAAGGAGGAGGGCACTGAAGCTTGAGAGAAGTGTTTTCTTTTTAGGGAAGGTGAAATGAATTAATATTTTATCTGAGGGCTGGTTGGTTCAGGATTGTTTTGGGCATAATATCGTCACAGTATGATTTTAGGTAAAGCCAGCTACCGTCTTTCTAAGAGGCAATGACATCCTTTCTACTAAATGTTCCTTGGTGTCTCTATTGGGGACATGACCCAGTAAGATATCACTCATTCTTCTAGCCTTTTCCTTCTCTTCCTCTTCTGTCTCCTATGTTCCTTTGTGCCCCCGTGCCACTTTAACCCTCTCTTTTGAATACCTTCCTTTCTCTTTTCTGGCTGACTTAGGTTCTCCCCAGTTGACAACTCCTCTGAGTCGCCCACACCGATTTTGGGAACAGTGCCTCTGTAACATTTTATTATTAACTTTAATTGCATGAATAATGCATGGCACAGTCTCATTGTAGGAAGTTAAAACATTACGAATATAGAGCATTCATAATATAAGGCTAACGACCCTTGACAATATCTTCTGCCTTCACTCTTTTCAGGGGTAACTATTGTTATAAATTTTTCTAATATAATTACAGATGGCTTCTAGGCATTTACATAGAAAAGTTTAGTATCCCTACAAATTTAGTGTTATTTGGTGGGTGCGTTCCTTGATGTAAGAGGTATTGCTCTAAATATATTGTTGTGCAGATCTGCCAGATGTTTTATTTACTTAACCAGAGAGAAACAGATGTGCATAAGCAAAGATGTAAAAGAATAACTAATGCATCATTGTTTTTCATGGTAAACAATTAAAAGTAACATATATGTACATTAATAGCCAATGGCCAAATGACTGTTAATTATGCAAACTGGAGTTCTCTGCAGTTGTTAAAATAGAATGAAGGGACTATACATGAAAAGGATCTACATATACTGACATGGCTAGGTCCTCTGTATATTCTTTGCATCTTATGCATTTCCATCAAATTATTTATGACACGAGACAGAGATTGTTTACACGTTTTCCTCCTACATTACACTGGGAGCTTATGGGGGGTAAAGGTTGAAATATTCATCTTATATTTCTAGCCAATCACAGCTCAGGGTGTGCCTTCAAATAAGGTTGTTGACTGAGTGAAGAAAAGTATTGTGAATGAATACATGAGTGCATTATATACATGTACTCATTCATTTGAATAAATAAATAAAAACTTGAATAAATAAATGAAAGATGAATAGATTTTTTTAAATTGGAAAACCCCCATGAAGTCATAGGAATTCAGATTCAATGTTAAAAATAATGAAGCGCTATAGATGCCATCAGTTTTCAAAGATTAAAATATAATTCCAAAATGTTTGTCCTATAATGTTCCCTGTTTTTATTAAATGATACAAGGATGAGTTTCCTATTGCTGTTGTAACAAATTACTACAAACTTAGTGCTTCAAAAGATCACAAATTCTAGAGGTCAAAAGTTTGAAATGTGTTGTAAGGGGCGAAAATCAAGGTGTTGACTAGACAGCGTTCCTTCTGGAGGCTTCAGGAGAAAATCTGTTTCCTTGCTCTTTCCAGATTATAGCCGTCATCTGCATCCCTTTGCTCATAGCCCTTCTTCTGTCTTCACTTCCCATCACTCCAACCTCTGCTTCCATTGTCATATCCCTTTCTTTTCTGATATTGACCTGCTTGCTTCTCTGGTAAGGATCCTTGTGGCTACCTTGAGCCCACCTGGATTATCCAGAAGAATCTCCTCATCTCAAGATCCTTCATTTAGTCATATCTGCAAAGTCCGTTTATCCGTGTAAGGTAATATTCACAGAATTTGTGGATACTTGGGATGCCATTATTCTGTCTACCTCTTGTTGTTATTGATTACTAACTTCAAGATTTTATAGCTTGTTAACGTGCTACCAATGCCAGTTCAGATGCAGATTTGTAGGGTTTTGAGCTTGTGTTCTTTTCCTTAATCCAATTCCGAAAGTCCATTCATCTACCAAGAAAAATACTTTCTTATATTTGTTGCCAGTGAAAAGAAGGAGAGTTCAACTAAAGAGAACCTGTAAAGCTGGGTTCTCCTGAGGGGTTGTCTATCGGGAAATCTAGGCTAGTTATCTAGAGGAGTCAGAGTGCTGGCAATCATTCGGCTTTGTCAGATGATAGCATAAATGGCCATGGTGTGCTTTCATGCAATTCCGTGATGTTGCAGTAATTGGGGAATGCATTAACTGACAGCAACCGCTGACAAAATCCATCTCTTTCTAGCCCTAGTTACTTCTGACTCTTAAAGTGGACAGGAGAAGTGAAAAGAGAGATGTGTATACTAGTAAAATGTTCACTTGCAGTGTGTCATACACCCTTAGGCTAAAGATAGACAGCATCTCTGAATCCAGCTCCCATATTCTCATTTCCCTGTTTGTAATTCCTTAAGTGGGCAGAAGTATGTCTGGTTACATAATCCTGTTATAGTGTGAAGAGGAGCTATATTTAAGTGTGCATGTAGAGAATCCATTGTCAGCTACAGATACATATTTAATTATTTTAAGAAAAAAATCCAAGAATTTGAATATGTGGGGGTTGATTTTATTCAAATTGGGGTCATAACTCAGTCTGAAAAAGAGCTGAGCAGGGCTGTTTAAATGATTGCATCTTAAGAGGCAGTCTGTGTGTGTGTATTTTATAGTTCTGCCTTATTTAAAGATGCTTTCAGAGCAGATAAAAAAACAAATGTGAGAAACGAAAATAATTAAAATTTAACCCTTTGGAAACACTTTAACTTTAGGAACATTTTATTGTCTTCCTTAGGTCTTGGGTAGAGTAAGCTGTGGTGTCAAAACTGTCTTCCCCTAGAGCTAAGGGTTTTATCCTCACAAAAACGCAGTTCTCTACAAGTGATGAAGGTGGAATCCAATGCAGACATTTGACTCACGATGTGTGCTCCATGCTGACCAAAGATCAAGCTTAAATAAATGTTGAAAATATTACTGTAAGCATTCACCTATTTTCTCAATTAATTACTAAATAGGTACTGAAGATCAAGATTTTTTGCTAGTCTGGGAAAAACACAAGCTAGATTTAATTCCTGTTCCTAATGAATTCACAGGTTAGATGGGAGACCCCCACTGCTAAACCAGAAATTAAGTCTTTATTGTGTTTTCATTTATTCTATACCATTGTGAATTTTAAAT
Organism: Tamandua tetradactyla; assembly: GCF_023851605.1. Classification (NCBI taxonomy): domain Eukaryota; kingdom Metazoa; phylum Chordata; class Mammalia; order Pilosa; family Myrmecophagidae; genus Tamandua; species Tamandua tetradactyla. The sequence goes on along the minus strand of NC_135327.1, from coordinate 31,018,776 downwards.
AGTTTATTCAAAAAAGCAATTCTCTTTCTTCAAATCATCTCTTGGTTTCAAAATCCCTCATATTATCAAGTTTTTGAAAGCCATGCACTTGCTTTTAAGTATGAACATATCCCAGAATTCACATTTTTTCCTGTATAATAGTCTTTCAGTATTTTTTAATTTAACCAAGAATTTGAAAATATATGCTGCTATGTAGAAAATCCTTAAGGAGTTAGCAGAGCTTATTTGACTCAAATATAACTTCCCAGCCCTATGTGTAATGTAAAACCATTAAGTTTAATAGACTTTAACACCTTCTGTGTCTCTTCAAGCTTTATTAGTATTCAGTTAACTTGCTTGGGCTAAATTGGCCTTAGTTTCTTCACTTGAAAAATATGTATAGGGGTGGATTCTCTCAAAGATTGAATTCTATTTTGTAACTGTTCTGACCTGCCATCAACAGGTCTAAGTTCTGAAAAAAATATGAAGAACCATGAACTAGGCAACCTGAGATACTGGAGTGTATGCTAGAGTCATTATATAACATGAGTTTGAACCATATGGTCTTTGAGGCTAGATAAGCCTAATTGAAATGCCATCACAGGCTGTGTAGCTTTGGACAATCGATTCAACATCTCTGAGCTCTATTTTCCTTGTTGGTAAAATAGGAGAGCTTTTCCATTATATGATTGCTAATGAAATTGAAGGTGCTGGTAGGATGATGAAATGATGACGATGATGATGATGATGATGATGATGATGATGGTGGTGGTGGTGGTGGTGGTGGTGGTGGTGGTGGTGGTGGTGGTGGTGGTGGTTGTTGTTGGTGGTGGTGCCTCATAGTTATCAGCCCTTGCTTTTTTCCAGGTACTGTGTGGAGTACCCCATATGGTAGGAACTATTGTAGCCCCATTTTATAAAGAGAACATTGAGGTTCAGTGGTGTTAAGTCACATGTCCAGGTATGTAGGAATCAGCACACCGAGGACTCCAGCACAGCTTTGACTGACTTTTAAGTATACAGGGTTTTAGCTAATGGTTTTATTGCACTTAGGTACCTTGAGCTGTGGTCCCCTTGTCAAGAGGTCAGATATTATGAAGATTTAAAGAGACATGATATAGGTTAAGTATTTGGCATTCATCCACAAAAAGTGCTCTCTCTCTCTTTATCTATCGATCTATCTATCTATATGTACGTATATGTATTTTATTAATACCATATATTTCCTCTTTTATTTATAAATTATAATCTTTATTCCATTTCTATTATTGTCTTTAAATTTTAAAACTATCCTTAAATGATTGAATAATTTCTTCTTGTCCAGAAGAATGCAAAAGTTATCAGTGTCCATACCATTGAAGTTGAGGAAATGGCAAGATTTCCATAATGTCTTCAGATGTGCAGAAATAAGTTCCTTATATAGGTCAAGGTTTCAAGTTTGAATATGGTTTGTACTAATTTCTTCAAATAGCTAGCTTGTACTTTAAACGAATAGTATTAAAATATAACACCACTCTCTGTGATTCAGCCAACAAGAAAAATAGAGTTGTTTAAACATGATACAATAGCAGCTCCTTTGAAAGTGAATGATGCATTTAATAACTGGATTTGTGAATGTGGCTATATTCAGTGAAATAACCAGTTGTCTGATTTTCTTTGAATTAATATTTGTTTTGACTTCATGGAGATGTGTTATATTAGAAATTGCACATCATCTCTACCAAGATAGCCTTTTCTTAGCACTGCCTTTCAAATTATTTTTTTATTAGAGAAATTGTATGTTTACAGAAAAATAATACAGAAAATACGCAGTCACCATGTAACTGCCCTCATTATTAACATATTGCCTTTGTGTGGTACTGTTATTGCAACTGATGAGAGAATATTATTATAATTTCACTTTAACTATAGTGCATAGTTTGCATTAGGGTTTTCTGTTTGTTGTACAGTCTTATGCTTGTTTGTTTGTTTTTAACTTTTATTCTAGTAACATAAATAGCATCTAAAATTTCTCCCTTTTAACTACATTCAAATGTATAATTCAGTGGTGTTAAATACCTTCAAAATATTGTGCTGCCCTCACTACCATCCATTACCAAAACTTTTCCATTAACCCAAACAGAAACTCTGTACCAATTTAGCATTAAATTCCATTCCCTACTGTGCCAATTTGAATCTCTTGTGTACCCCAGAAAAACCATGCCCTTTAATCCTCATTCAGTATTTCTGGGTAGGCTCATTTCATTGCTTCTATGGAGAAATGATCCACCCAATTGTGGGTGGTAACTTTTGATCCGATAGTTTTCATGGGAATGCGTCTCCACCCATTCAAGGTGGGGTTGTGTATTAATCCATTAAGAGGGAACCATTTTGGACTTCCGGAGAAGATGGCGGCTTAGTAAGACGCGCGGGTCTTAGTTCCTCCTCCAGAAAAGCAACTAAAGAAACAGAAACAATACGAAACAGCTCCCGGAGTCACGACAGAGACCAAAAAGACAGCGTACCCCATTCTGGAACAGCTGAACGGGCAGGGAGAATCTGCTGCGGTGAGCTACCCGAGGGGCGCGCGTTTTCCCGGCCGGGTCGGCTGGCGACTGGGGTCCCCTCCACGCACGTGGCTCCCCGGTCTGACTGGGAACGTTGGATAGCGGGGCCCTCCCGTCAGGCTTGGCGTTTCGGGCCAGCTGGGCAATTAGGACCGGCACTCTCCCAAGCCGCGGCAGCCAGCGACCCCCGCCTCCACACGCGGTTTCCCAGGCCGACTGCCGTGCAGACAGACGAGCGCCACGAGCGCCACCTACTGGGCAGGAAAAGAAAAACAGAGCCCAGAGATTTCACAGAAAAAGCTTTCAACCAGCTGGGTCCCACACCCAGGGAAATCTGATCAAATGCCCAGACACCAGCAGAAAATAATGGATGACGCTCAGAAAATTGAAGATATGGCCCAGTCAAAGGAACAAACCAATAGTTCAAATCAGATACAGGAGCTGAGACAACTAATGCTGAATATACGAACAGAAATGGAAAAACTCTTCAAAAACCAAATCAATAAATTGAGGGAGGACATGAAGAAGACATGGGCTGAACAAAAAGAAGAAATAGAAAATCTGAAAAAACAAATCACAGAACTTATGGGAGTGAAGGACAAAGAAGAAAAAATGGAAAAAACAATGGATACCTACAATGGTAGATCTAAAGAGACAGAAGCTACAATTAGTGAACTGGAGGATGGAACATCTGAATTCCAAAAAGAAACAGAAACTATAGGGAAAAGAATGGAAAAACTTGAGCAGGGGATCAGGGAACTGAATGACAATATGAAGCGCACAAATATACGTGTTGTGGGTGTCCCAGAAGGAGAAGAGAAGGGAAAAGGAGGAGAAAAACTAATGGAAGAAATTATCACTGAAAATTTCCCAACTCTTATGAAAGACCTAAATTTACAGATCCAAGAAGTGCAGCGCACCCCAAAGAGAATAGACCCAAATAGGCGTTCTCCAAGACACTTACTAGTTAGAATGTCAGAGGTCAAAGAGAAAGAGAGGATCTTGAAAGCAGCAAGAGAAAAACAATCTGTCACATACAAGGGAAACCCAATAAGACTATGTGTAGATTTCTCAGCAGAAACCATGGAAGCTAGAAGACAGTGGGATGATATATTTAAATTACTAAAAGAGAAAAACTGCCAACCAAGACTCCTATATCCAGCAAAATTGTCCTTCAAAAATGAAGGAGAAATTAAAACATTTATAGACAAAAAGTCACTGAGAGAATTTGTGACCAAGAGACCAGCTCTGCAAGAAATACTAAAGGGAGCACTAGAGTCAGATATGAAAAGACAGAAGAGAGAGGTATGGAGTAAAGTGTAGAAAGAAGGAAAATCAGATATGATATATATAATACAAAAGCCAAAATGGTAGAGGAAAATATTATCCAAACAGTAATAATACTAAAAGTTAATGGACTGAATTTCCCAATCAAAAGACATAGAATGACAGAATGGATTACGACCCAGCAATACCACTGCTAGGTATCTACTCAAGGGACTTAAGGGCAAAGACACAGACGGACATTTGCACACCAGTGTTTATAGCAGCATTATCTACAATTGCAAAGAGATGGAAACAGCCAAAATGTTCATCAACAGACGAGTGGCTAAACAAACTGTGGCGTATACCTACGATGGAATATTATGCAGCTTTAAGACAGACTAAACTTATGAAGCATGTAATAACATGGATGGACCTAGAGAACATTATGCTGAGTGAGTCTAGCCCAAAACTAAAGGACAAATACTGTAAGGTCCCACTGATGTGAACTGACATTCGAGAATCAGCTTGGAATATATCATTGGTAACAGTGACCAGCAGGAGTTAGAAACAGGGTAAGATAATGGGTAATTGGAGCTGAAGGGATACAGACTGTGCAACAGGACTAGATACAAAAACTCAAAAATGGACAGCACAATAATACCTAAGTGTAATGTAACTATGTTGGAACACTGAATGAAGCTGCACCTGAAATATGGTTTTTTGTTTGTTTGTGTGTTTGTATCTTTTGTTTTTGTTTTTTTTCTTTTTCCTTTATATATATATATATATATATATATATATATATATATATATATATATTATTAGTATTATTATTTTAATTCTCTTCTCTATATTAACATTCTATATTTTTTTCTGCTGTTTTGCTAGTTCTTTTCCTAAATCGATGCAAATGTACTAAGAAATGATGATCATACATCTATGTGATGATACTAAGAATTACTGAGTGCATTTGTAGAATGGAATGATTTCTAAATGTTGTGTTAATTTCTTTTCTTTTTTTTGATTAATAAAAAAATTTAAAAAAAAAAAAAAAAAAAAGAGGGAACCATTTTGGAAAAAGCTTTTGAGCCGCCAGAACTGACGGAGCTACCAGAACCAACAGAGCCCACAGATTCAGAGACCTTTGGAGCAGCAGGAAAACACTCCTGGAGAAGCCTAATGAACTGAGGAGAGAAAGCTAGCATATGTCACTATGTGCCTTTCCAGCTGAGAGAGAAAAGCCGTGAACATCATTGGCCTTCTTGAGCCAAGGTTACCTTTCCTTTGATGCCTTAATTTGAACATTTTCATAGGCTTGCCTTAATTTGAATGTTTTCACAGCCTTATAATTGTAAACTTGCAACTTAATAAATTCCCCTTTTGTAAAAGCCATTCTGTTTCAGGTATATTGTATTCTGGCAGCTTGCAAACCAACACATCTACCCCGACTCTGACACCCAATAACCTGTATTCTAGTTTCTGACTATAAATTTGCTTATTTTAATTATTTCATATCCAGCAAGATCATGCAATGAATGTCCTATTGTGTCTGGTTTATTTCATTCAACATCATATCTTCAAGACTCATCTATGTTGTCACATGTTATCAGAACGTCATTCCTTTTTCACTGCTTATAATATTCTGTCTCTATATAGATAGATTTTGTTTATCCATTCACTTGAATTGCTTTCTTCTTTTGGCAATTGTGAATGATGCCACCATGAACATCAGTGCACAAATATCCGTTTGAGTCCCTGCCTTCAGTTCTTTGAGGTAAATACCTACAAGTGGGATTGCTGGGTCATATGGTACTTCAGTACTTAATTTTCTGAGGAAATGACTGTTTTCCATAGCAGCTGCATCATTTTATATTCCTACCAACAATGAATGAGTGTTCCTATTTGTTTGTATTTTTTCCAAAGCTTATTTTTCATTTTTTAATAGTAGCCATAATAGTGGGTCCGAAATGGTATCTCCTTGTGGTTTTGATTTACATTTCCCTAATGGCCAATAATGTTGAGCTTGTTTTCATATGCTTTTTGGACATATGTCTGTTTTCTTTGAAAAAATGTCTATTCAAGTCTTTTACCCATTTAAACATTTTCATATATTATACTGTTATCAGATATGTGGTTTCTAAATATTTTCTCCCTATTGTAGGTTTTTTTTTTTTGCTTTCATGATTAACGAAGTCTTTTGGTGCAGAAAATTTTTAAATTTTGATAAAGTTCAATGTATCTATTTTTTTCTTTTGTTGCTTGTGCTTTTAGTGTAGTCTGCCAAACCACTGCTTAACACAGGCCCTGAAGATGCTCTTTATGTTTTCTTCTAGGAGTTTTATAGTCCTCACTCTTATATTCAGGTCTTGATCCATTTCAAATTAAGTTTTGTAGATGGTGTGAGATAAGAGTCATCCTTCACTCTTTTCCATATTGTGCTGATTTGAATCTGTATGTATCTCAGAAAGACTATGTTCTTTTAATCTATTCTTGTGGAGGTAGACCTGTTGTGGGTAGGACCTTCTAATTAAGTTGTTTCCATGGAGGTATGACCCAAATGTGCTGTTGTGAAGCTGTTGTATATCCCAGAAAAGCCATGTACTTTAATCCTGAGTCAATATTGTTGAATGGTGTCTTTTTGATTAAGCTGTTTCCTTGAAGATGTGACCCACCCAGTTGTGGGTGGGACCATTTGATTAGGTGGTTTCCATGGAAATGTATCTCCATCCATTCAAGGTGGGTCACTTACTGGAGACATTTAAGAGGAAACAATTTTGGAAAAAACTTCAGAGCCCACACACAGACCATAGGAGATGCAGAAGGGAAAAAACCCCAGGGAAGCCGTTTGAAACAAGAAGCTGGAGGAGAAGGCTAGCAGACATCGCTATGTCCCTTCCTAGCTGACAGAGAAACCCCAGATGTCATCAGCCCTTTCTTGAGTCACGGTAACTTTTTCTGGATTTGTTAGTTTAGACTTTTTTTGGCCTTAGAAATGTAAACTTGTAAATTAATAACTTCCCTTTATAAAAGCCAACCATTTCTGGAACATTGAATTTCCAGCAACATTAACAAACCAAAACACCACACATTCAAGGTAGGTCTTAATCCGTTACTGGGCTCCTCTAAGAGAGCTCAGGGAGACAGAGAGCTTAGAAAGAAAATGCTCTGAGAGATACTGAGAAAGAAAGAAACACCCAGAGGTATTTTGGAGAGAGCTCAAAGCCCAGAGAGATGAAACCAAGTGAAGGACACACACAGAGAGAAAAATGCCCTGGCGACGCTACGAGAAGACACACAAGGACTCAGATTGCTCAGAGAGGTGTCCCCAGAGAAGCAAGTAAGGACACATGAAACCTAAAAGTAACGGAATCTGGGAGTGAGGGACTAGTAGATGTCTTTTCAGGTGACAGAAGTATCCCAGATGCTGGTGGCCTTTCTTCATAGAAGGTATCATCTGAGGCCTTAATTTGGACATTTTCATGGCCTTTAGAACTGTAAATTTGTAACTTATAAATCCCCATTATAAAAGCCAACCCATTTTTGGTATATTGCATTTTAGCAGCTTTAGCAAACTGAAACACATACGGATATGCAGTTTTCCCAGCACCGTTTATTGAAGAAACTATTCTTTCCCCATTGAGATAACTTGGCCATAAATGTAGAGGTCTAGTTCTGAACTTTCAATTCCATTGGTCAATAAGTCTGTCCTTGTGCCAGTGCCATGTGATTTTGACCAATGTAGCTTTGTAATAAATTTTAAAATTGGAAAGTATTAGTCTTCCAACTTTGTTCTTTTTAAAGGTAGTTTTGGCTATTTGGGGCCCCTTTACCCTTCCATAAAAATTTGATGATTGTTTTTCCATTTCTGCAGAGAAGACTGCGGGACTGCTTTGAATATGTAAATCACTTTGGGTAGAATTTGGTCCTTGACAACTCAAGTTTGTCCTAACTTCTGTTGTGCACATTCCTGGCTACCCATGCTGTTTACTTATAGCTTCCATTGACCTTTTGGACTCTTGTTGCCAAACTCATGACGTTGGACACTTCCTCATCCTTGTTATAGTTGTTTGAACTGAGGGCATCTCAATAGAACTCCTAATTCTACTCTTCAAATATCCTCCTCTTAAATTCTTCCAATCACAGTAAATTGTAACTCCATCTTTCCAATTACTAAGCCTGTAACCTTTAAGTCATTTTTGAGTCCTCTCTTTGACATTTCATTAACAGTCCCTTAGCAGATTCTCTTAGCTCTACGCTCCAAATACATCTAGGGTTAGTTCTTAGTATCTCTACTGTTATCACTATACATTGAGTCTCCATATACTTTTATTTATTTATTATTTATTTATTTTTTATTATTTTTTCCATATACTTTTTAACCTCCTAAATCACTTCCTTACTTATACCCTTACCCTTAAGTATAGATGATCTTTTGAAACTGCAAGTTAGATCATGTCACTCCTCTGTTCAAAATTCTACACATCATAAGTCTTACTCAAGATAAAATCCAGAGTCTATGAAGTTTCATATCATCATCCCTCTGGCCCCTTCTCCAGTCTTGTCTCCCACCACTCTTCCTTTAAATCTGTGGGCTGCTTTGTTCTTTCTTAATCATGATTAGCACACTCTTCTCAAGGCCTTTTCACTTGCTTTGCTTGAAATGCTCTTTCCCCAGATCCTGATTGACTTACTCATTTCTGTCAACCTGCTATCTGAGTGAATGGCACATGTCAAAGAGACCTTCTGTGAGGCAACCTCTCTGAAGCAGCCTCTCCCATTGTCCTTGTCCTCCATTATTTAGCTCCAGATCCCTTAACACCATTCAGCCTACTTCATTTTGTACTTATATGTCGATTCAAGCTCTGCGAATGCAGGTTGCTTTTGTCAGTTTTGTCACAGTTCCTACTCAGCACTGAAAACTGTGCCTGTTTATGACATAGACACTCAATATTTATTGACTGTATTACCTAACTGAGTTAAGTTGAATACTAATTTATCACTAGTTAATGGAAGGAGGTCACAGAGAGATGCAGGCATGAATGAACACATGTCCCGTGAACATCAGGAGAAAGGGACAGAGAGAACAAAGATGTTTAATGAAGAACTTCTGGTTTTAGTTTGATCCTTCATGATACTTTTTAAATTCTTGGCCTTAGAAAGTTCCCTAAGCTTCATCTCTCTCCTTAGAAGCAACTCTTCTAAGCTGTGAAGAGTAAAATCAATTTACCTGGCACATAGTAGGTTCTTGTTAAATATTTGTTGAATAAATGAATGTTTGCTAAGAGGAGAAAGACTTATAGTCCCTGTTGACTAAAGGGAGAAAGCTCCAACATTTGTTTGGTAGCTACTGGGATGCTCAAATTGGAAACCTAGTGAGTACTCCAAGGTGAGCCACCAATCATGGCCTCTTTCAGGGTGTTTGACTTCAAAATCCCCAGATAAATGGTGGAATTATTAATTAAATCACTGTATGTAAGATAAGCATCACTGACTGAATTCCTTCTGGATCTAAAATTGAAGACTCTTGCCTACAATGTTTGAACAATTGTGTTTGGTTAGAGGCTTATGAAATGGGGGTGGGCTATGTTTCATTCCCACTTCCCTCTCAAGCCTGCCCCCTCCACTTCCCACCTCTAGCTCAAATTCAACCCCTGTCTTCCTACTTTAAGAGGTGGAGGGCTGAGGGGGAGGAAAGTAGAGTGGGGGGTTATAGGGGATAAGCTTGTGAAAGAGAAGTCTGGGGTTGGAGAAAGAGTGGCATTAATGCTAAAGCAAGAGGAAGACTTGCTACAGGTCTTCCTGGGCTTTATTCACTTTGTCACTGTGATCCTTATAAAAATCAGTCTGCTCCATTTTCTAATATAAACCAGTATTTGCTGATAATTGCCCTCATTAGGATGCAGTGAAACTTTCCATTATTGGCAAAAATTGGCAGGATTTGCCCTTTGAACAGTCTGGTTTTAGGAATATCTATTACCATGACTTGTGTATATCAACCGAGTCCATTGTTTGCCCATCAGATAAGCACTTGACCTGACCTCTCTCCTGTAGCCATATTGTGGGATAGCCATGAAGGACTTGGCTATATTTTCTTCATTATTCAAGGTGGAACTGAGACTCAGAGATGGTAGGGAATTTGCCTAAGGTCACATCGTAAAAGGAGGGCTGGATTTCAAAGGCACCTCCTTTTGAACTCTTAAAAAAAAACACTGTTTTTCCACTCACATAATTTCTTAGAATTTTGATATTCTTCCTCTGCTGTCTTATTTTATCCTTGTTAACAACTAATTTTTACTAAGATAATTAACATGCTCTTGAGCTTGTAGCTGAAGCTGATCTAAGCCAGTCCTTCCTTGATGGTCCTTGATTAAAATCAAGCCTTAGAAAGAGAATGGAAAAGATTGAATTTCTGTCACATTTTATAGCTTCTAAGTGTGGTGCTTGATATATATGTATATGTGTTGCTTATTCTTTGGGGCACTTCAATGAATGTTTTCTCTGACACTACTTATACTTGTTAGATAAGTTCAAAGAGCACACATATGAAAATGAAATAAGCATTGTAATGCTAAAGTATGAAAGATAATTCATTTCAACCCATTTGATGAAATTCCATTTGTCTCTGTATCCTGTAGTCATCCATATGACTAATTATTATATATATATATATGCGTATATATATATATAAAATATAATATGCTTTTTTTTTTCTTTTGGCCAGAAGAACAGCTCTTTGGAGGAGGAAATTATTTGAGGAAGTTCTTCCTAACTGAGTGATGGACATTGTCCAGTGGGAGAGCAGGCAGAAGTTCTTGCTCTGCTAACTTGTTAAATATTCCAAGTGGCATTGCTTTGTACACCCGGGTTATTTATAGTGAGCCTAATTATGAATGTCCTTGTCCCTGAAAGGAATAATTTCCCCCAAGGGTGGGAGACAGGCTAACGAACTATTGAACTCAGGCAGGAGAAGATGAAATACTGCTCTCAGTTGGTTGGAATAATTAATCATATGGGTGACTACAGGATACAGAGACAAATGGAATTTCACCAAATGGGTTGAAATGAATTATCTTTCATACTTTAGCATTACAATGCTTATTTCATTTTCATATATGTATTCTTTGAACTTATCTACCCAAGTATAAGTAGTGTCAGCAAAAACATTCATCGAAGCGCCCCAAAGAGTAGGTAACACATTGTACCTTTGTTAGTATTTATATCTTTTTTCTTCAGGACTATTAGTAATTGTGGGATGCTTTTGGCTACGGGTGAGAATGAACATGAAGAAATCTAGATACAGATATGGTGTCACAAGACCAATGACTGCTACTTAAACTCTTGGAAGTTTCATTTCAAATGGAGACAATGATACCTTGTTAAAATGGTTAAGTAAACTATGTCATGCTGAAGTGCAGTGCCTCTGAAATAGAAGGCTCTTACTAAATGTTGGCCATTATTACCCATTTGAAAGTAAACCACTTAAGAATTTTACTGCCTGTTTTTACAATTTAAGGTTTCATTTTTTTTTTTCAAAAGTAATTTACACGATCCTTTCACCTTTACTGAAATTGTAGAGGGGTTTGTTAATTGTATTCAAGTCATCTGACACCTCTATTTGCTGCTCCAATTTGTTTTGAGGATTTACTTGCAGATTTGGGGCCAAACATTAAGATACTAATGGCCTTTCTGTTTTAAATATGTGGGTTTTCTTTTTCATGTCAGGTCCCAGTTCCAAACTGCCTTGTTTCCTTTCTGCTGTAACCACTTTCCCTCTCTAAGTTTTACTCTTTAATTTTGGCTGCTTCTTCCAGCTAAGCTTCACTTGTCTCTGATCTTGGGCCTAGAACCCAGCTTTAAAGCAAACCAAGAAATTTTAAACCATTTCCTGTGTCTTTCTCTTTTAGGTTTGATGAGGTCAGATTTCAAAATTGTCAACCCGACAACTTCCTCAGTTGAGAATGTTGAGTGGAGACAGGCCCTCTAAAGAAAACTTTCAGTCCAGGGGAATGTCTTTTCTTTGCCTCGGGAGACCCAGGCCCAGAAGCTGGGAAAGAGACAGCGTGGCGCCAGGATTCCTGGTGTTCTAACTTGTGAATATTCAGGAGGAAGTGGATTTGTTCCCTTTCATCCAGAGCTGGGCTGTCAGTGGGGCCCACTGGAAAGTGAAAGGAAAGCCAGTGGCTGACAACTTGGGTGTAAAGACCATTAGGGATAATTACTATTTCTTTAAGATTGGAACTCTCTTTATTTGGGAATCTCCTGGCTTGATTGAGAACCCAAGTACTTTGCAGAAACCATGTATACTTAGTTAAAAACACTTGAAAACACACAAAAAAAGATCTCCCATTGCTGGATGTCTCCTAGAGCCATGCAATTAAATTAAATTGGTTTTCTAAAATTCCTGGAATGACTTCATCTTCCAATAACAGATATCTCTTCATACACCTGGCTAGGCCCGAAATCCCAAACAGAGAAAGCAGAAGGAATGTCTGTTATCAGAAAACAGCTTTCTTTTTTTTACCTTTCTGAACACCACCGTGAAAGGCGAGTGCCGTCTCTTATTAAGAGATAGAAATGCCTTAAGATCAATCGTTTTTAACAAATAGGAAATGGCTATGAAATAATGAGATTTTATTTATCACAGACAATGTTCGTTAAGGTAGAGTCTGTTTTTTGGTTTTTTTTTTTATTTTACTGGAAAATGGTTCAAAATAGTTGAGGTATCTGTAGAGGTCTGATAAGGATGCTGAAATAATTGCACTTTCAGCAGAAAGGGCAACCTAAAGAATTTCTTTTGTTAATATTTCTCTCTAAGATTGAAAGCTTGAGCAACTTGTCTTAAAATTGGGATTTGGTATTTGAATAATTGTCAGGTGTGGTTTTACCTATACTATTGCAATTCTCTTTTCAATAGCACACTTCAGAATCTGTGGCTCAGAATTTGCCTTCTCTATGGTACTGGTTGCTTTAAAAGGGGTTTTATTTTTGTTTGCTGATACATAATAGCTACTTTATGGTTTGACAAATGAAGGAACACTTAAAGTGTATAGCCCTGTGCTTAGAATTCCATGAAGCTTCTTCACATGTGCAATTCCCTGGTTGTTTCCAAGAAACAGCCCTCAGCTCATTTCTTTTCATGAACCATCTGTTGTCATGGCACCCATGGTTGAATTCAAATCCAAGAGCCAACCTTTCAGGTTGGTGTATTATTAGATAGTAAATGCTCCAGTGCCTGCTATGGAGGATACTAATGCCAAAGGGCTCTTCGTTAGTTTCCCCAAATCAGAAGCTGGGAAATGAAGTTGTTTCTCTAAGAACAAAGTAAAACTCAATGTCATGGGAAGGTTAAACTAAGCAGAGATGGAGTTTTTGAGAAAGAGAAAGCATTTGCAAAACACAACTTGGCAAAATGGCAAATGGATATGGGGAACAATTTATGTCCATCAGTAAGCTGTAAGAGATATAAATAATGGTATTTTGCTACAATGGAAAGCTATTTATCCATCAAAAAGAAAGAGTTAGGGCTATGTATATTGAGGTGAAAAGGTGCTTTTGATTAAGTAAAAAGAAGAGGGAAAAGTTATATAGAGCATAATGCTTGGTATGATCCCTTCTATACACATATTTTTATTTAGAAATAGAAAGGTAAAATGATGTTACTATTTCACTTAGATCTGGATGCGTATACTCCGCGAATCAGGATAGTGGCAGCTTATTAAGGAAAAAGTTAATTTTTATTTCATGGAAAGAAGTCAAAGTTAGTATTGTAGTTCCATAGTCACCAGGAAACCAGGTTTCTCCTTTGTTTCTGCTCTAACCATTCTACCACATAACTTCCCATCTAAAGGTTACCTCATGGCCCATGAGGGCTGCTGGAGCTCCACAACATGGTGTGTACTACAGATCAGAAGAAGAAAAAAGGGCAAAATAATTTTGTACTCTTGCATTTTAACAAACCTTCTTGGAAGGCCCAGGCAAAATTTCTTCTTGTATCTCCTTGCCCAGTACTTAGTTATCTGGCTTTACGTAGCTGCTAAGAGGCTTAGAAAATATAGTCTTTCAGCTAGCACATTGTCTAAGGTTTTGTTACCAGCAAATAAGAAGAGAATGGCTATTGAGAGGCAGCTTATAACCACGATGCAAGTGTCAACCTCTGGGCACCAAGAATGGAGACAGGGAGTAGGAAGCCTTCCATTTTCTTTGTACTTTCTGTATTGTTGATAATTTTAAATGAGCATTTTTTACAATAACAGTAAAAAATTAAGAAATTCATATTTTAAAGAAGTAATACATATACAAGGAAGGCTTGGAACCCATCAGCCAACAGAGTGGTGGTGACATAATAGAACTGATATTTCTCTCTCTTATTTGTGCTTGGCTTTCAAGTTAAAAGCATTTTGCATCTTTGAACAGATCCCCCAAAAGTGGAACCTTAACAGTTCTGTCAGTGTCAGTAAGAGGGGAACAGGCCAGACAAAGGGTGCTTACCCAGTTTGGATGTCATGGGATTCTTATCTGGATTAAAGCTGTTTGCAGAATTATAATTCTAGTGACATGTATTAGTATTTAGCTGCCATTTATTCTCCTAATGGCTAAATGCAGAAGACTTTGGATGTTAAAGATCAGCTCAAGAATGGGTAGAAAATGTACATAATTGTAAAAATAGACTAAATATATTAGGTGCTTTATTAAGGTGGTATAGTGTGGTGGACAAGAATGTGGCTTCTTAAATCAGGATGGCTCTTTACTTCAGAAGATTAATATTTTAACATTCAAAACCTCAATTTCTCACATTGAAAATGGCAATAAAAGCAGTTCCTGTCTTCATCATGGAAATATTTTAAGAATTAAAGAGGATAATGCAGATCAGGTAACTGCATTAATAATTGCCTGATAAATGTGAGATGATGACGTTGTTATTGCAGGCCCACCATTTGCTGAGCAAGCACTCTTTTTAATTTTAACACCCGCAACACTATAAGGGTGATATTCTATTAGTAATTTTTTATAGTGGTAACGGTTAAAATTTGCCATTTTACCTATTTTTAAGCATATAATTCAGTGGCATTAATTGCATTGTCAATTACTCTCTACTGCTATTATCAACACCATTCACTACCAAATGAATCACCCAAAATAAAATCTTCACCCATTAACCAATAACTTTCCCTTCCCTCCCATGCCATCCCCATCCCACGAGGCCTTAGTAGCCTCTAATCTAATTTCTTTTTCCATGAATTTGCTTATTCTAGATATTTCATATAAGTGGAATCATACAGTATTTGTCTTTTTGTATTTGGCTTGGTTGACTTAGCATAGTATTTTCAAGGTTTATCCATGTTGTAGCATGTAGCACAACTTCATTCCTTTACATGGCTGAATAATATTCTGTTGTATGGACATAATCACATTTTGTTGATCCATTCATCTGTTGATTTTAACCTAGATCATTTTGCCCTATTCTCCAGGTGCTACCAGCTACTAGTTGTAGCTAAGTTAACTTATAGATCCCCTCAAAAAATCCTTTTAAAATAGTTACTCATTTCAGTAAGAGTCTTATGACCATATTAGAGGAAGATAAAGTATGCACTGTTTTCCAAAATAGTTTGGCCAATGGGACACCTCCATGGAACAAACTCTGGGAAACTTGAGTGACTTGAGATGCAAAAAAAACCTGCACGTCCATCCATAGCTGGAGAAAACTTCAACCAAATATTTGAATCGGTGACATCTGGTGGCTATAATTACACCAGGAGAAATTCTGGGTGCCTCCAAAGAATATGGTCAGGGTAAGTTTTTCTGACCTGTTCTCTAAAGAGGGCTTCTGGGATGATGGTTGCTGTAACACGGTATTAAGTAACTTGTACCACCACTAGTCACAATGAGCATCAGTGAGATTTATAAGATTATTAGCAACAGGTTAATAAAATGGTTCTTATAGTAAAGTTGTTATTGGGAATATTGTTCATTCAACAGATACTGTGTACCTATAATTCTTGAGCCAAGCAGTAGACCCCAGGGGAATGACATAAATTCATGGAGCATAAATTTTAGTAAGTAGAATATACAGTGTGGCAGATGGGCATAAAGTCCATGGAGAAAAGAAAAAGAGAAAGTACAGGGAAGGAAAGAGGGGAAAGAATGAAGTGGAAAGGGAGTTCTGGGGTGGGAGAGAGGTGATGGGTGACCAGCAAAGATTTACCTGAGATATTTGAATATGTAGAGGAGGGGTCTAAAAGAGGAAAGGGAATAACTCACATGGATATCTGGAGTCAGAGCAATTCTGGGGGAAAAGTAATCCAGGTAGAGGGAACAGTAAGTACAAAGACCCTGAAACTGTAGCATGCCTGTGTTTGGGAGAAAACAGAGACCAATATTGTTGAAGCAGAGTTGAGAATAGAGATGTAGTCAGAGAGGGACCCTGGGACCAGAAATGTAGGATCTTTTAGAGGGAGGTATATCCTTCAGGAGTGTTCTTTGTATACATATCCACGTACACATGAGAGTGAACGTGTATATGATTTCTTCATATTTTGCACAAGTAGAAGAATACTTTTTCACTTTTTTGGTTTTGTTTTTTAACAGCACTATTGAGATATAATAACCATAACATTCACTCACTTAAAGTATATGAAGTTCAGTGCTTTTTAGTGTATTCACAGAGTTGTGCAACCATCACCAAAATCTAAGTGTAGAGAATTTTTGTAACCCCCCAAAGAACCTCTGTACCTATTAGCAGTCACTCACCATTCTCTTCCACCTACTCTGCCCCCCGCCCTCAATCCTAGAAAAACGCTCATTTGCTTTCTGTCTATGGATTTCTGTTTTCTGGACATTTCATATGAATGGCAACATTAAGAGTGGTCTTTGTGCCTGATTTCTGGCTTAATACTTACCAGGGTCATCTATGCTATAGCAAGTTTCAGTACACTACTTCATTCCTTTTTATGGCCAAGTACTATTTCACTATAGACAGTCCACTTTTTATTGACCCATTCATCCATTTGGGTTGTTTCTACTTTTTGATGACTATGAGTAATACTGCTCTGAATTCTTGTGTATGCTTTCATTTCTGTTGGGTATTCACTTTTCTTTTTTCTCTTAATAGTCTTCACTGGAGGAGACCCATCCATATTAAATAGATGCAGAGCTGCCTCCGTCTTCTTACAACTGCATAGTCTTTCAAGACAGTCTTTATTTTATTTAGCTAGTCCCCTAATGATGAATATTCCACTTGTTTCAAATCTGTTGCTGTTACAAATAGTGTTAAAGTGAATACGCTTTGTTTTAGTTCATTAGCTGCTAGAAAGCGATACACCAGGAACACAATGGCTTTTAAGGAGGGGATTTTATTAAGTTGCAAGTTACAGTTCTAAGGCCATGAAAGCATCCAAATTAAGGCAAGGAAATGTCCAAATTAAGGCATCCAGGTAAAGATACCTTGTTTCAAGAAAGCCGATGGCGTTCTTACCTGAAAAGGCACATGGTGACATCTGCTAGCTTTCTCTACCCAGGCTTCTTCAATGGCTTCTCTGGATCTCTGTTCATTCTGTTGGCTCTGTCAGTTCTGGTGAATCTAAAACTTTTTCCAAAATGGTTCCCTCTGAAAGGGCTCTAGTACACAACCCCACCTTGAATGGGTAGAGACCCATCTTCGTTGAAACCACCTAATCAGAAGTTACCATCCATAATTGGGTAAGCCATATAATAAATAAAATATTAATTAAAAGGATCCCATCCAGCAATACTGAATGAGGATTAAAGGGCATGGTTTTTCTGGTGCACATAATAGCTTCAAACTGCATACCCTTACACATCCATTATTTCACACTTGTAAGACTACAACTGTGAGTTAAATTCCTGTGAGAAGAATTGCTGGGTCAAAGAGTATGTTCATTTGGGGAAAGATCTTTCCCAGTTGCCGTCCATGGAAGTTGTATGAATTGCACTTCCATCTGTTACAGAAACCCCGAGGAAACATTTCTGTCTGGACCTTAGTAGAATAAACAGTTGTAACTTTCCTTAGTAATTAGTTTGTTTTTATCTCATGGAGAATGTGACTGATAACTCATTAGGTTTATATTGTATGCTTAAAGCCACATTTGTTGTCTATCATTAATAAGTATATGAAATTGTATTATTGATTTTTATGCTAGCATTTCTCCACTTTTTCTTATCTTACAGAACTGGAAAAATAGTTGGTTGGATTTTAAAATTCACATTCAGGTGAATCTGGAGCCAACTTAATTTGTAATTGTAGGACCTCAGAGCTCCAAGAGACTGAAACTGTGATAGAATCAGACTTATGGGCAGAGAAGCTTTTAAATCTTGGGTGAGATTTAGTAAAATCCAATATAGGTAGGAGAACTACGGATAAATTGTTATTATAGAGGAAAGAAATCACCCACTTTGTTTCATTATGTAATGAACCACAGTGAGAATGTCATTCCAGGGCAGACCTTACAACATCCAGCAGCTTCCTACACAGCTTCTTTTTTGGCCTAGAATACAACGAAGATGGTAGTTGAGTCTTCTTGTCTCCACATATTACTACTGGGGACAAAATTTGGGGGATCTGCCACTTTCCTTATATCCTTTGTTAAAACACAGGCATTTCCAGTGAAACCTTGCAGAGACAAGTTTCCAAAGTGTGAAAAAGAATTTTTACAGGAATTTGTTCTTTAAGGTAGTCATTAATTGATTTCTTCGTTCCATTGGGCAACCATTTTGTTGTTTGCTCTCCTTGATCCTATTACTATAATGAGTGGTATATAAAGCAGATAATACTTTCTTTCTCTGTAGTGTAGAGAGAGAGTTATACAAACAACTACCACAAAGTTCAGTTTGTTTGATGGAAGGTCAAGGTGCTCTGAGTGCATAGAGAGGGAGCCTCTGACAACTCATTTTTTGAGTTAGTACTTATTTAGTCCCTATAATATGGCAAGCCCTGTGGTAGAGCTGAGGATGAAGCAATGAAGAGTACAAATACCCTTTCACTCATGGAGGTTGAATTCCAGAAAGAGTATCTATATTAAATGCCTATTTGATAGGCATCTTTCTAAATTGTTTTTAAGTGGATTAACTCAATTGATCCTTTCAACAGCCCAATATGGTAGTTACTATTAAAATTCCATGTTGGAGAGAAGAACCTGCAGTTGAGACAGAGTAAATAACTTGCCTAAGGCCACAAGTGGGTACTTTTGGAATTGACATTGGAATCCAGGCATGTTGCATCCAAGTGCTTTTGAGATCCATTGTACACCCTTCCCTGTAT
This sequence comes from Tamandua tetradactyla, assembly GCF_023851605.1. Lineage (NCBI taxonomy): Eukaryota > Metazoa > Chordata > Mammalia > Pilosa > Myrmecophagidae > Tamandua > Tamandua tetradactyla. The sequence continues at coordinate 30,999,711 of NC_135327.1, read as the reverse complement.
GCTCTGTATGTATATACATGCATATATTTGGGGTGAGGATGAGTGGAGCAGGCATTAAGGAAGGTTTCTTAGGGGAAGTAACATGAGACTTTAAAGATGAGTAGCCAGGTAGAAAGGTGTGGAGTGGGAAGATGTTCCCATGAATGCATTGCACCAAGATGCAAGAAGGAAGGCAGGGATGGTTTCAGGAAAGAAAGGAGCCTGCTGATGTGAGAGGCTAGAGGTGGGACGTATCAATGGCTTGGCAGAAACCAGCTCGTACGGGACCTCGTAAGTCACATGCAGATGTGAGGCTTTGTGTGAATGGACTGCCACTGTTCAGAGCCTCTGTCATGTTCCTTTTCCTACCTATTGTCCTCACCATGTCACCTTTTCTCTTCTTTTCCACATCTTGGCCGTTGACTTTTCAAGCCAGGCTCAAATTTGGTCAAGGTGCCAAGAGGCTTGGAGACCTGGGGTCTGAGTGACATTTCCTCAAGCCTTATCCAGACCACCTGGCCTAGAATTAATTTCTGCCACCAGACTTCAAGCATTCTTTGAAGTTTTGGATATCTCTTCCTGGAACTACAAGTGTGGCTCTGCTTGATTAACAAGTGGGTATTTATGTGTACATAACTCTAAAGAATTCCACAATCTTAACAAAAATACTCTGTCATCTTTATGTTTGGTTTTCAACATGGCAAATACTTCATTTTACTAAGAATTTGAAGCACTTAAGTGGTACATTTTTTCCTGAGGTAGATCTAATGCTGATCAATTAGTTACTTTAAATCTAAGAATAAGGGCTTTAATTTTGAGAAGCTTCCTTGACTAACCCACCGTTTTTCAACCTTGGCCTTACTAATGTTTTGGGCTAGATAATTCTTTATGTGTGGGGCTGTCCTGGGTATTGCAGGATGGATGGAAGCACCCTGGCCACTACCCACAGACACCAGTAGCATCCTCCCTTCTCCAAGTTGTGAGAACTAAAAACATCTCCAGACATTGCTAAGTGTCCCCTTGTGGGCAAAATTATCTCTGGTTAAGGAACACTGGGCAAGACCAGGCAAAAGTATGGTTCATTAATTTGCAGATTTGGGTCATTCAGATGTAGATTGTTTTTATGAACTGGATGATATATAGCAAAAGGCCATTTAATAGCCTTTTCTCTTTTGATAACTTGGGATTTAGACATATTTTCTAACCTGTTATAATTAAATTAATAGTATTAATGAATTTATGGAACATGCAGATAGGGAAAGAATATTTAATGAGGAAAAAATAACTAACCTTTATTGAGCACTTACTAAGTATTGGGTTCCTTATATACAGCTCAGTAGGTATGTATCACCTAGGTTACCATATTGCGAATGGAAACACTGCAGCTCAAAGAGGTAAATTATTTGCTCAAAGTCAGCCTGATAGAACTTTTTACAATTTGATTTTATCCCAGGCTTTCCCTTTTTAGAACTTGGTTTGCAACTTTCTTAATATTAAATTTGTGATATTACAAGAAATATTTTTATTTTTCTCACTAACATTTAATTTATTCTCCAAGAAAAATTATTGCTTTTTCTAAATACACAGAATGAGAGGTTGGAATTAGAAGTTGCAAATTGTATCTTTTTTTGCTTTGATTTTGTAATTTTAGAGAAAATATGTCCCCCAAAAGCTGGTCTGTGTTTTCAATTAGCAAAGTCTATGGACAGTGACTGTGCTGTAACCTCGTTAGTAATTGTGGGCTGCTCTGCAAAATGACTAGAAAATTTCATTTTATTGTAAGGAGTAAATATAATCTCTGAAAAATGGATTAGAAAACAAAAGAACCAGTGTGGCTAAATCACCAATTATAAAAATAGATGTTCCTGAAGGTTTGTTTTGACCTAACTTTGAGGATTTCAGTCAAGGTTTAGTGCATAGGCTGGGAAGCAGGCAGATCTCAAGTCTTGACTCTATAATTTATAGCTATGTCACCTTGAATACATTGCTTAAGTCACTGAGCCTCACTTTTTTTCATCTGTATAAAGGAAACATTAATAGATCCCGTCTTATACTTTCTGGTGAAACATAAAATGAGAAAGTGTATGTGTATACTTAATAGAGTGACTTTCACATAGAAAGCACTCAGTGGAGGCTGGTGATACCAATGATAATGAATTCCAAAGAGTTAATATGTCAACATTATTTAATAATTCTTAAAAACACAAAAACTTAACTCTTGCATGTATTGTCAATTTCTCATCTCATCATAATAAGAATACTTTCGAAAATATGTTCCTTTCTTGTAAATTGTCTATGAAAATGTGGAACTGTTTCTTCCATGGCCATCAGATTTCCTTCTCTTGGAGTCTTAGCTTAAAGTTTTTTTTTACAACATGACCATTATTTTTCACCCTTCTGCCCTTTTCTGGCAACATCTGTTTCTTGTGGTTTTTTTTTAAAACAGTGTTTTCTCAACCATGGATTTCATTTCTCTTCCTTTCTTTGAGAGTGACATTCTAATTTTCTGTACTGAGCCCTCTCTCAGAATGATTTTTCCATAGTGTTGCCCCCAAAGTATGGAGCTGTGGAGGCCTGAGCCTTGCTGAAATGTTTCCTTCTGAAATCATTATAAGGGTTCAATATCAGAATCGGCATTTTCAATCAAAACTCCCTGATTTGGAATAATTTCTTGCCATGGCAGATAGATATTTTCTTCCATTTTTCTGTTTAATAATTACAGGAATATATTTATTTTAGTCTATATGGAAATGTTTCCATCTTGAGGTTCTGTGGTTTTAGAACAAAACATGCTGATGTTTGAAAACATTGATGTGACAAATGACTGCCACATCTTTCTTCTTGGTAAAGAAAAGTACATTTTGTAGACTGTACTTTTTACGGAAAAATATGGTAATATATATGCTCTTTTCTTTTAAAAGAATGTCTCTAAATGTAAGAGGCAGATATGTTTGTACTCTACATATCCTGGACAATAAAAAATGTTTTAATTTGAAAGAAAAAATGTTTTCTTTTAGGAAGATAAGAAGTTATCTTCCTAACTTCTTCTATAAGAGAGTAACTTCTACTCTTCTATAAGAGAGTAACTTCATGGTAGATTGTGAATGAATTAATGGGCTCAATTACTTCCAGACCTTTGCTTTAATACTTTATGTTCACCTTCTACATCTGGGATTGGTGAGAGGAAATGTTAGTCCAATTTATTTGACTTCTACTTCTGGAAAGAGAGAGTGGGACTAACTTTTGCTTTTCCTCCTGTTAAGTTCCATGAAAAGATCCAAATATCAGATATAAAACAAACCTGAGAAGATTCTGAAGGAGGGAGAGAAGAAGGCAGATTGGCTGAGGACCTTAAGACCCGAGGAGCAGCATGGCGATGAATTCCCTGGGTTTTCTTTGCACTTCTTATGTTCCAGATGTGGGACTGAAGAAACCAACAACCCAGAAATGCCAATGAGCACAGACAAAAAAAGTCCCAACAAAAGCCGGCTATCGTTAACCAAAATACCGGAAAAAGGGCAGCCTACCAGGACAGAAAACTTAAAGAAAAAGTAGTTAGTCTATACTAACCAATGCCGCAGAAAAATCTGTGATCCCCACCCTCACCCATGCCAGCAATAGCCAACCAGGGAGCCACTTTCTTGGGAAACTGTGACAAAGTACACCCTGCAAGATGGGATCAGTGAAGACCAGTTAGGGTACAGGCAAGAGGTTCTTCTGTCCCACAGTGTCAGTGGAGACCACATGGACTTCCATTTGTTGTTCCTTCTTCCCAGAGCCCTCTCCCCCTCATATATCATCTTTATCTACTCATTCGTTTCTTTCAGGTCTTTGTTCAGATGTCACCTTCTCTGTGAGACCTGCCCTAATTCCCTATTTAAACTTGTAGTACTTACTCCTAACAATTCCTACCTACTTTCCTTGGTTTATTTTCTTTCATCCTGTACTAGAACTGTACTAGAGAATGTACATACACACTCCTACTCACGTAGCTCATTTATTGTCTGTAAGTCCAATGAAGGTAGAGGATTTTGTCCATTTGTTTTATAGCTGTCATTCTCAGAGTCTCAACAGTGCCTGGTACATGGGACACATCCAATAAGTATTTGTTGAATGAATTACTGAACAACAATAGCTGTCAAATTTTTGGTTGAATGAAATGCTCATTCAGTACTTAAAATTCCCTACCGTCTCTATAGAAACAGTTTTTTTTTTTTCTGCAAGGATAGTAGGAAATGGAAGCAAAATAAACAAATATAAGTGCTTATGATTTCTTTCAGCTGTTCTCTGTTCCTCACCCTCTTTCCCCTACTTTGAAGATCTGGAGAACAGAAGGATTTGGGGAGAGAGAAGGCCAAGGATGTATCATTGGCCCTGTCAGTGCTGGCTCTGGAGACTGGCCAGATTTGTACTGACAGAGAAGGGTTTCCTGTACGTGGCAAGAATGATTGGAATGGTTCATGGCAGACATTGTTTCCATGAGGACTTTTTCAAAGTGCCATATTACTTGTTTTATTATTACTAAAAATGTATATTACTACAGGATGCCTATTTATAAGTAAAGAAGTTATCAATGAAGAAAGCAGCAAAATAAAGCTAAGTAGCTAATGAGGGGCTAGTTCTTGCAGGCTCTGGGATGTCTGGGTAAGGCACTGGTCTTTAGCCTAATGGCAGCCACAGAGGTGCTGTAAGTAGAGGATTGATGTGGTCAGATTAGTGTTGAAAAATCAACCAGATGATATGTGGGAAATAGATTGAGGAGAAGCAAGAATGAAAGCAGACAAGTCCTTTGAAATTCAGATAGATGATAATTACCTAGATTAGCCTGGAAGTTCTCTTCGGAGAAATAAGGATATTCTGGATTTAGTTAGAGGGCAAAATGTACAGAACTTGTTGATTAATTCACCCTCATACAAATATAGAATAAACATGTGTTAAGGGTTTTATTTAACTCATTGATTTAATGAGGGAACCAGGCAGATGTTATAGCTAGTTCAAAGTAGACTGCAAAGAACAGACACATTTAATATCAGGAATAATGAAATGAATGTGCAAAAGGAGGCAAAATTAGCTTCATCAACAGTGGGGAAGGAAAGTCAATTGAACCTCTACTGCACAGGACAGAATTTGCATGTCTTTGGACAAGACCTATTTTGCATTGGTATCAGTTTTTACAATTCACAGAGTTGTAGAATAGCTCCCACAGAATCAGAAACAGAGAAATCCTGGATGGGTTTGTGCTCCTGAACACATAGTTTTCCATGGAAGCAGAGATATTTCCCTACAGTTGATGGATTGAGGGCATGTACATGTGTGTGTGAGAGAGAAGGAGAAGGGATCAAATACAGCTTGCACTTTTTTTTTTGCATTCACTATTTACTAAATGAGGGTGCATACTGGAGGAGAAACAGATTAAAAACTGAGAATAACCTACATTTTTTACTTAATAATTTACTAAGAACATTTCTTCCATGCTATTAATATTATTTTACAACATCATTTTGAAATGATGGCACATTCTGGTTCACAGATATACCATCATTTACTAGGCCAGTCCTGGAAAATTTAAAGTGTTTCCAGTTTTTACTCTGAAGAACCTATCCCCATATGTTTGCATATTTCCTTAGTTATTTCCTCAAGGGAAATTCCTATAAGTTTATTTCCAGGTCAAAGGGCATGTGAATTTCTTCTTCTAGAAATGTTTACCATCAGCAGAGTACTGACAGAGCTAATTTATTGCCTCTGGATGTTTAAGTATTTTTAATTACCTTTATACATATTTTATTTTTTGATTAATTACTCAGTCTCTGCTGATATTTTACTTTGTAGTGAATTTAAAATGTACTTTGTTACCCACTGTGCAACCTTCTCGAAATTAGCATTTCTTTCTGTACAAATGAAAGGTCTATAAAAAAGATAGGCATAAAATCATGTTTACTCATTAAAGAGATTTTTCCTTTGTAAAATACGTGATTGTGAACCAACTCATTATTTCGGTAAGTGTAGTTGGTAGCAGCCTACAGATTATGTTCTAATGAACTTCTTTTGTACTCTTTTTCTACCAGCTTCTGAAATTCCATAATTAAAGTCATTCACAGGATTGGAAAGATATAACCTACATAGTCTCAGAAATCATCCAGGACAATGTTCTTAAATTATAGAAGAAGAAATTTTTAAACAGTGGCAGATAGAATGGAGAGGGAATGTATCTGCTAGATGCACTCCTATCTCCTGTTTTTCCTTGGTTAAAGTTTCCTATTCCAGACTGCATCTTCGAGCCACATTGTGGCTGTTGGGAGGCCCTGCATGGGCATTTCTTCTGTCTCCAAGGGATGGAGGAGCCAGAGATCCTGGGAGAGGAGCTGATTACTCTAGCCATGCAGCTTCAGCCAAAGGGAAATACTGGGCACTCCTGGATAAGTGACCCTTCAGCTCCAAGGAGGGGACCTCACACACCAACAGGGAATCAGTAGCCAGAAATTTTTTTTACTGCTGTGGTGACTGAGGAAGAGCAAGAGCAAGAGACTTAGAGGCAGAAAAGACAAAGAAAAACTGAGAAGTTGCATGAGATACTTACAGTGTATTTAGAAATACTTACCCCGTTTGGTTTTCTGAACTTCTGAACATCAGGGATGGGGTGCTGAATACTTGCCACTTAAGGAGAGACAGTATGGAATTCTTTTAAAAGTAATCACTTCTTGCAAACTACTGAAATACCCTGGGGTCCTGGATTAGTGTCTTAAGACTTCAGTTTTAAATGCTCCATTAAAAACTGTCACTGTAGGCCAACTTTTGGCGCCAGTGAACCTATAAACAAAAATGCAAATGCTGCACTGAAGTAGACTGGCTATAAAGTAGTCATACATATAAAAGAGTATATAGTGACAACTAAATGCCTCTTTTTTAGATTATGAGCATGAAAATAAACTACTTATGCATGCCCATAAGGTCTGTAGCATTTCTAGGAGTCTAACTTTCAGAAAATTCCTGGGGTAATGATTATGAGGATGTTCCCCAGAGTCTACAAACCCAAGTTGGAATCTTGGCTCATTTTTACTAGGTTCGTGACCTTGAGGGCCATGCTTAGTTTCATTAAGTCTCTATGTCCTCAGCAGTAAAATGGGAATAATAATATCACCTGATTCATGGATTGCTGGGAAGGTTAATTGAGTTAATGCACCTAAAATGATTGCCCCTTCTGCTATTCTGCTGTGTGCAGAGAATGAGTTGTCAGTGCTTGGTTTTGGTGTTAATATTCTAGAGGAGAAGAATATTTGATTTGCTTTGGTAAGTTGGTGAAAATAAGGTAGGATGTGAGGAGCAATGCTAATTCAGGGTTATATGGCTAAAAACATTTTTAGAGATGGAAGAGACTGCACTAGAAGAATAAAAGTGCATGTGATTGTCAAAAGGGAAGGCTGGCAAAATGGAATCAGTCAAAATCTACCATTTCTCCAAAGTGCATCTTGACTCAATAGAGAAAGCTAACTATAAAATCTAACTAATGCTGGACAGTGCAATGGTGGCTTAGTTGCAGAATACTCATCTGTCACGCCAGAGACCCAGGTTCAATTCCCGGAGCCTGCACATGCCAAAAAAAAAAAAAAAAAAAGAATCTAACTAAATCCAAGACTAGAGATGGTAACACTTAATGTCTCTGCATGAGAAGGTTCTCTTTAGGGCAGCTTATAGATAGAGAATTGATTCCCCCATCCATGGATGGGAGATCAGAAATTTGGTAGAGGGAAATGATAAAAACACTGGGCCAACATTTTAATATTCTTTTATTGAAGGAAAATCTTGGTTTATTGTGAGATGTAGAATATAGAGAGTTCTTCACTCCTCTCTTTTCCCTAGGAGGGCAGGTAAACCACACTTTTTTTTTTTTTTTTTAACATGGGCAGGCACCGGGAATCGAACCCGGGTCCTTGGGCATGGCAGGAAAGCACTCTTACCTGCTGAGCCACCGTGGCCTGCCCTTAAACCACATTTTTATGCTCATCAAAAGGTGACCTGAATTTAAAACAGTGGAGAAACTATAACATACACCAGAGGTTGGCAAACTATGGCCCATGGAACAAATCCCGCCTGCTGCTTGGTTTTGTAAATAAAGTTTTATTAGACCAGTCATACCCATCCATTCACATGTTGTCTAAGGTTGTTTTCCCACTATGAAGACAGAATTGATCAGTTGTGAAGAGATCACATGGCTCTTGAAACCTAAAATACTTACTTTTTGGCCTTTCATGGAGAAAGTTTGCTGACCCCTAAGACAGACCATAAAGACCTAACTGGTTACATTCAATTCCTACTTTCCTTTTCTCCAGTGTTTGCGTGGAGGCAGCATTTAATTCCCTTTTTTTGTTTGTTTCTTTTTGCCTGGGCAGGCACTGAGAATCGAACCCAGGTCTCCGGCATGGCAGGCGAGAACTCTGCCTGTTGAGCCACTGTGGCATGCTCTATAATCCCCTTTCAACAGGAACTTTGTGGCCCAAGTTTGCTTTCTATTATCTTCATAACTGTCCATGAATTCTCCAACAGTGTAATTTGTGACTCTTGTTTGAAATATTGTGATGGACTACTAATTAGGAAACTACTAGTAAACATTTTATTGCCAGAAAAGAAGCCAATAAAAGTGACAAGGATTTGGAACCAAATCTAAGCAATCATTGAGGCTATCATATTTTTTTTACAGAGAAAAACTAATGGAAAAGAGAAAAAAATCATATATGGTTGGTGGCAGTATAAGGCTGAAAATGAGTTATAATATAACCCGCAACAGTAAAATACACACTGAAGGACATTTTCAAGTAACTACTAAATCTGGTATATATCCGTCCAGGTGGTCAGAACTATGTGATCTGTTTACTTGTTTTTGCTTTGGCAGGGGCGTTTATGGTTGAATTGTCCAAAACTGGGACTTTGAAGATATAACAAGGCTTCATATACTTCAGCTGTGCAATCTCAGGTCAGCAGGCCTTCTATAGCAGTAGTCCTGGTTTTGTCCCTTCCACATTTGTCAATATCTGGTGACCCTTTTGGTTGTCACAGCTGGGGGAGGGGAACTACTACTGGCATCTAGTGAGTAGGGATGATGGATGCAGCTGAACCACCCCCACAGCAAGCGATAATCCAGCCGGAAGTGTCCTGAGGTTGAGAAACGGACCTTTAGGAAGTGGGACATTCACTTCCTATATTGACAGCAATTTAGAATATAGGGCAGCAATGAAAATTGTTCTGTTACCAAATTCTCTAGCAGTGTATTTGCCTTCAGGTTAATCTAGATTTATGGCCAATGAGATTGTCTTCCCTATTATGGCTGAGATAAAAATTTCTCTTTCAAATACAAAATATTTATGTTAAAAAAGCAATTTAGGGCGGTCCATGGTGGCGCAGTGGCAGAGTTCTTGCTTGCCATGCCGGAGACCCAGGTTCAATTCCTGGTGCCTGCCCATGTAAAAAAAAAAAATCAATTTAAAGAAATTGTTAATTAAATAATACTACAGATGCTAAATAGAACATATGGAGATAATTAAATGAATTACTTTTAAGAAGAAATCTTTAAACTATCAAATGAATGGGACTATCCTTGAGTTGTAATTCTTCGAAGCAATGTCAGTGTTAATCTCACAAGTCTCAAGATATTACTGGGTTCAGTGAGCCCTCCTACTTCATTTTCCTCTAAACAATGTTGACATATTTAGGATAAGTTTTTAGTCCTCTGGACACTCAATGCTTTTTGGTGTTCTTAAGAGAGAGAGGTGCTGGCAATTGAATTGAGAGTTTATTCTGAGTTGACAGATTTAACTTCCCACCTTCAGTGTGTCTCTCAATATCAAGAAGGCATTTCATGTTGCTCTCTTTTAAAGACCATGAGTGCCCCTTGTTGGATGCCATCCAACCTCAGAGGCCTGCACTGAGGACGACTTGTTAGAGGTCTCTTTGTTGGCAGTCTCAAGTGGGAGGTTCTGTGTTGTCTGAAAGTGCTTTATGAATATTTATGGCATTGATTTGCTGAATGCAAATAAAATACTCAGGGGAGGTGTTAAAGAGCAATTCTGTCTGCCTCCACCCCAAGAGGTTCTGATTCAGTAGATCTTGGCTAATCCCTGTGAATCTGCGTATTTAACAAGTATCTCGGGTGATGCTGGACCTCACCCTGAGAATCACTGATGGTCAGATAAAAGGAATGGCCTAGATTGCAAAGAGCGCTGTCAACTTTTTATACAGCCTGCTTTTATGCCATGTGTCTTGTACGTTATAGCTTGACATCATAAACTGCCTTTTCATAAATCATATCTGGGTTTTCCTCATCTCCTAATGAGCTAATATGTCCTGATGAACTAATAGATAAGAACAACATCTATTCCAGCTAATAGTCATAAGCAATATTGCATGTGTATTAAGATGACAGTATTTTTACAGTTATTTGAATATTACATTATTGTACTTTTGCCCTTACTAGTTGATAAAAAAAGAGGGAAACAAGAAAATGATGAACAGAAGTCCCTTAAACTTAATACACATGGGCCGAAGATGGAACTCGTTAGGTATGTTGACCTTGAGGAATCTTTAGCTTGCATTCAACAGCCTTCTGATGTCAGTCAGGCAAATACCAGTTCACTTGTAAAGAAAATGAACACATTTTTGTAAAATGTCTGTCAGTGAAGATTGGGTCTGTATGCTGAGAAATAATTAAGAAATGTAAAATATCTAACTCACTGGAAATAACTTTGCCCAGAGTTGGCAAATTTCTTGTAAAACTTCAGCATGTTCAATTTCTGAACACATTCTCAGGAGCAAGTACAAAAGCAAGGGGTTGCCAATAATAGAATGACAGTGAGAAACCCAATTTCCAGCACCCTTTATTTAAATGAGTGGAGTGCCAGCCATTTCCCCCATAATTACAGTTCTCTGGTGGTGGTAAAATTTAAGGGAGCCAATCACTTCATCTGTTCTTCAGACCTAGCGAGATGCTGGTTGGGCTTCTGGTTGCTTCTATAGCACTGAGAATGTTAATTTTCACGGCTGAATCTCCACCCTGAAGAGGATTTTATGCTTGAACTCTTTCCAATGGCTCTTGTCTTCTTAAAGTTACTTTTAAGTCTAGTGGTTAATTAGACTGTGGCCTGATGGCAAAAAGAAAAAGAAAAAACCCGAAAAAAAAACCCTACAGGACTGGAGAAGAATGTAGATGACAGATTAGGCTGTAACTCATAAAATCTTGATTAAATATCTCTACATCTTTTCATTTAAAATACACTTAATTAAAGATTTTATGATGAGATAATTATAGATTCACATTCAGTTGGAAGAAATGTGACAGAAAGATCTCTGTGTCCTTTACCCGGTTTCCCTGGTGATAACATCTTCCAAAACCATAGCCCAACATGGTAACCAGAACACTGCCGTCGGGATTGTAAAGTTGCAGAACAGCTCAGCCACGCTCCCTAGCCATAGAGAGCTTCATAGCCATATCCACTTCCCTCCTGCTCTTTCCTCCAGGTGCCTAACCCCTGACAACCTTTAATCTGTTTTGCATTTCTATAATTTTGTCTTTTCAAGACAATTGTATAAATAGACTATTGAGACACATGTTGAGCATCCCCTCCCCCCCAAATCGAACATGATAGGAGTTTATTCCCTGTACGTGTAATGATTCAGAGGTGCCAGGTCCAGACCTGGGGCACATTTGTCATGCACAATCATGGCTTCCGTCCCTGGGTCCTGGGGACTGCTCCAGTTTTCACAGCCTCCTGGAATGGGGAAGTGGACAATGGGCCTGCCCTCCAAGGCTTTGAAAGATCAACTGGGAGTGGGTTGAACCACTTTGGCCATTGGTCACCCCTTGAAGCCAGGGAGGCTCAGAAATGGAGTCTTTAGCCAGGTGGCCATGTGCGTGGATAAAATTGTACTATTTGTGAAAAAGAGGAGGATGACTATTGGAGAAAAGTAACAAAAATATACCACAAGTAGGATAATCTTAAAACACTTTACAGAAGCAGTGTGATCTCATGGCTGAAAGGAAGAGCTCTGTAGCCAGCCTGCCTGGGTTTCAGTTTCTTCTCCACCTCTGCTAGATGCATGACCTTGAAGAAGGCACTTGGCTCCCTCGCTTCAACTAGCTCACATATGAAGGGTGGAGAGAGTAGTGCCTGCCTTTCAGGGTTGGCATGAAGTTTACACGTGTTAACACATGTCATGTACCATAGGCCATGTATCTGACCTATGTTGAATGACCTGTGATCCTGCATAGGTAGAGCAGGCCAAAGGCTGACTGTGTAAAATGGAAGAGTAAAAGGGGTGCCTGCAGCCTACTTCTGACAAATTCATTTAGAGGAGAAATTTGTCTAGTGAAGAATTTTTCTCCACATTATACCACATGCATTTATTCATTCAGCAAATATTTATTTTATCTTCTATTTTATTTATGCCAGACATAATAATTTTGTGTTCTAGGCACAAAACAAAAATCTCTGACCTCCTGGACTTGCACTCTAGTTGGGGAGACAGATGATATACAAACTAAATAAGAATGTGGGAGGGTCAGATGATATGCTCTCTTTTTTTTTAATACCAGGGATAGCTACAGAGAATGATAGTAGTTCTAGAAATGAAATATCAGTTTTAAATAGGCATGCAAGAGTAGGCTTCTCTGAAAGGGAAAAAAGAGAAAATGTTCTATCAGTGGAATCATGTGGTATGTAACCTTTTATGTTTGGCTTTTTTTCACTCCCCATAATTTTCTAAAAATCCATCCAGGTTGTTAGGTATATCAATAGTTCCTTCTTATTTTTCTCGCTGAGTAGTATTCCATGGTGTGGAAGGATCACAGCATAATTATTCACCCATTGAAGGACATCTGGGTTGTTTCCAGCTTTGGGCTATTACCAGCAAAACTGCTATGAACATTTGTGTATAGCTTTTCACATGAACGTAAATTTTCATTTTTTCTGGGATAAATTCCTAAGAGTGCAACTGCTGGTCACAGTGGATGTTTAATCTTTTAAGAAACTGTAAAATTTTGTTGCAAAATGCCTGAATCATTTTACATTCCCACCTGCACTGTATAAGTGATTTGGTCTCAATGCATTCCCACCAGGATTTGGTGGTGGTGTTATTTATTTTAGCCAATCTGATAGGTTTGTGGTGATATCTCATTGTGGGTTAAACTTGGTTTTCTCTAATGATGTTGACTATCTTTTCATGTGCTCATTTGCCATCTGTATATTCTCTTTGGTGAAGTGTCTGTTCATGCCTTTAACCCAATTTCTAATTGGATTGTTTACCTTTTTATATGTTGAATCTTGAGAGTTCTCTTTATATTCTGATACTAATCTTTTGTCAGATATGTGGTTTGCAAATATTTTCTCCAAGTCCAAGCTTGTCTTTTCATCCCCTTAACAAGGTCTTTTGCAGAGCAAAAGTTTTAAATTTTGATGATGTCTAATATATCCATTTTTCCTTTTAGGGTCATGCCCTTATTGTCAACTCTAAGAATTCTCTGTGTGGCATGATCATGAAGATTTTCTCCTTTTCTTCCCTGAAAGTTTTACAGTTTCATGTTCTACATTTAAGTCCATTTTTTACTTAATTTTTTATGAGGTACGCAGTTGAAGTTGAGGCTCTTTTTTGGCTTATGGAAGTCCAATTGCTCCAGCACCATTTTGTGGAAAGGCTGTGTTCTAGTTTGCTAGCTATGGGAATGCAATATACCAGAAACCGAATGGCTTTTACAAAGGGGAATTTAGTAAGTTGCTAGTTTACAGTTCTAAGGCCGAGAAAATGTCCCAATTAAAACAAGTCTATAAAAATGTCCAATCAAAGGCATCCATCCAGGGGAAGATACCTTGATTCAAGAAGGGCAATGAAGTTCCGGGTCTCTCTCTCAAGTGAGAAGGCACATGGTGAACACAGTCAGAGTTTCTCTCTCAGCTGGAAGGGCACATGGCGAACACGGCTTCATCTGCTAGCTTTTTCTCCTGGCTTTCGGTTTCATAAAGCTCCCCGGGAAGTGCTTTCCTTCTTCATCTCTAAAGGTGGCTGGCTTGCGGACTCTCTGCTTCGTGGAGCAGCAGCATTCTCTGCTCTCTCTGAATCTCTCTCATTCTCCAAAATGTTCCGTCTTTTATAGGACTCCAGAAACTAATCAAGACCCACCCAAATGGGTAGAAACACATTTCTCCCAATTCAGCTAAACAACCACTCTTGATTGGGTTACATCTCCAAGGAGAGGATCTAATTACAGATTCAAGCATATGGTATTGAATAGGGATTATTCTGCCTCTACGAAATGGGATTTAGATTAAAACAAGGCTTTTTTAGGGGACATACATCCTTTCAAAACAGCACAGGCTGTCTTTCCTTTACGGGATTGCTTTTGTACCTTTGTCCCCATGAATCCCTTGGCAGATTCAATAACTGTGCAAGATGAAAGGCAATAGAGTTGATTTTAATTATACTAGTACCTCTGGGTATTTCAGAAATGACAGAATTTTCTTTCATTTCATTTATAGTATTAACTTCTAATAAAACAAAACCAAAAAACCTTGTTCCCAAGACCCAGAATAAACATTGTTAACGTTTTGGTATATTTTCCTTCTTTTCTTCCATGTGGTTTTAATATAGTAGAGATCATGCCATTTAGTGGTTTTCTATTCTCCTTTCTACCTCCACATAACATATTATGAGCACTTTCCCATAGCATTAGAAATTCCTTCAAAAACCTATCTTAACTACATTATCCTATAGATAGATGGCATATATTATAGTAAGCTATAATTTATTATATACATTGTGCATACTATCTATATTATATTTTCATATGTAATGAGTACCTATGTGATCTTATAGATGGATGACATATATTATGTATTGGAGATGTATTATGCTATGTATTACATATTTACTATATTTGTATGTATCATATTTTTATGTTTATCTAATGACTACCTACGCCATCCTATAGATGAATAACGTATTTTACATTATATATTATAGACGTACTACAGTTTATATTGCCATTCTTTTTGTTGATATAGTGGTTTCTAATTTTCATTGTTATAAATAACACTGCCAGAATCTTATTATGCCTTCAATGGGATCAGACACTTATCTTACCATCTATATTCAGAGCTAAACTTCACAATTGGAGGGATAAACACTCTATTCTCAGCACTCCAAACTAGGCAGTTAATATACGCACCAATTACAGAGACAGAACAGTAACCAAGAGTATAGTAAACTCTGTAGGCAAGTAATAGCAAACCTGAATTCTTCAACTAACTGCCAGTTACTAAGAGATGTAAGAATTACTTTAAATGAAGTACAATTTGATTGATCAGAAGTTTTTATATGGACTTTGTTTTACTCCTTTTACAGGGTCTTAAACTTTATAATATATGACTTGTTTATGGGTTGAATATAAAAAACCTCAGATCATACTGCTTCAAAGGATATTTAAAGATCAAGGATTATTATGACTGAGCAGGACCACCCATCTGCACTTGAATCTGGAATTCCTCTCATGAGTGTCTGAATTTTGGGGCTTTTCCTTTAAGATAGATTCCTATTTTTTTTTAATATGGTTCTTCATATTCTCAAGTGGCCTTTAGAAAGGTCACCAGTGAGGTAAGAGAGTGTCACTCAAATATTTGCCATCCATTAATATTATCATAAATTTAAACCCTTATTAATTTTTATGTTAAACAAGGAACTCATTTTATTTTGCCTTTGGAGAAAATGTTTTTCAATGTAGTTATTGTATCTTTGCATTTTCTCTTCTATTAGTAATATTTTAATGCACTGACTGAGATTTTATTAGTTATTCCAATCAGGGTGATTTCGGTTGTTAGCATCAGACCCGCATTCAAGCTAGTTCAATTAAAGGTTATGGTGACATTATGGTGGTAGGCTCTTAAAGATATAGATGAATTCCAAAAATGAAAAAACGAAGAAAGGACAGGATCTGGAAACCAGGAACTGAAATGTGATAAAGAGCTAAGGTGCCCTCTCTGCTTAGGGTAGAAATTATCTTTTCTTTCTCCAAGTTTCCAGTGCTCCACCGCTGTACATGATGCTACGTGTCTACGAACCTCAGTTCATCCCCTTCTCGCTTTGAACGCTCAACTCAGAATGCCTTCCTGTCTGGCAATAATCATCCAATCTCGTGGTTGAATTTCCTGAGAGAGAATCTGGTTGGTGTTAATGAGCCAATTATTAGCTAGTCTAGTGTCTGACTATTAGCTAGTCTAGTGTCTGGTCCAACTCTTGACCATCAGTTATGAGGAATGCCATTTAGCACCCAAGGGCTGTCCTTTTCAAGGGCTGATGAAGAGCTCTTTCATATATATCAAACTCAAGATTT
Source organism: Tamandua tetradactyla (assembly GCF_023851605.1). Classification (NCBI taxonomy): domain Eukaryota; kingdom Metazoa; phylum Chordata; class Mammalia; order Pilosa; family Myrmecophagidae; genus Tamandua; species Tamandua tetradactyla. The sequence continues at coordinate 30,983,366 of NC_135327.1, read as the reverse complement.
TCATTTGAAATGAGATCATGTGCCATTAATGCCTGTATATTTGTACTGATTTTGGATTTTTAGGTCTGGCCTTTTAAAAAGCATGCCTGGAAGTATTATTATTTAAAGAAATTTGCCCTCAAATACTGTCTTTGCATTTCGGTAATTATCTGAACAACATCATGTTGGTGGACTGATAAAGAAGTACAGCCAGGCTTTGCTAAGGAGAGAACAAAAGCTGGAAGTGGGCTGACCTTGGAAGGAGGAACTTGTTTATGGGATGGTGGAAACAATTTTGGTTTTTAAAATTTTATTTTCCTGAAGCAACAGCAATAAATTTATGGCTCATGAATATTTTTAAATAATTCAGACATGTAAAAGAAAACATTTAGATGCAAATGTCAGTAATAACTGAGTCAGTGAAGATGCCGAGCTCAGTCTTTGTATTTCCTTCCAGATTTATCAGCGATGCTGGTTAGTGTTCAAGAAAGCTTCAAGCAAAGGTCCAAAAAGACTGGAAAAATTTTCCGATGAACGTGCTGCATATTTTAGATGTTATCATAAGGTAAGACATGATGGCTGTATCTTTTAGGAAATTCTTATCCATACCACTGCATGCAAACTTCAACTCTGACATCTATTTCCAAGCAAGTTTGTAATTCATTGAGATTGAAAAGTTGTATAAAAAGTTGTTATTTAGCAAAGGTACAAGAGGAAAGTATTCCCAAAATAATATCTACATGCTAATTTAAAATTATTGATCAGGGTAAAGTCATTCTTCTCGTCTCCTTTCAAATCTCCAGTATAGAACTTACCAGTTTGTATCATAGGTTTTCTATTTACATAGTATACCCAACCCCCACACTGAAACCCTTCAAAGGCAAGAATTGGATCTTATTTGGGTCTAGCACAAATGAGCACCTAATGTAGAGCTGACACTCATTCATTGCTTGAGAAATGAAGGGAGAGGTGGGGGGGGGGGGAGAAGTTGGAAAGGGGGAGTGATTGGAGGAAGAAGAGAAAGTTATACCAATTAGTTTATTTCTTTAAGCTAGGTGACCAAATTGAATTCAGAGTTGTGGTTTACTTAGTAGCAGTGAGATTTCCTCACTAAAAATAGTAATTGCATGTCAGAATTTATCATTCAGGAGTAGGAAATTAAGGCAAATATGTGATAAACTCTGAGTTCACAAATCAGGCATAAATTTGCATTTGCAAATTAGACAGTCTTTTCCATTGCCTGAAAATGTGTGTGTTTTTTATGATCCTAATTAATGTGTAGCCTATGTATTTTCTGTTTACATGAAGTTGTATAAAAACCAAAGATTAAATGACCTTTTCCTCCAAAGTTTTTCCCCCAAAGGAATGAGTTCTGGTTATGCCTATATTGAGAAATTAATATTTTATTTCTATAGGAACAGTCCTTATTTTTTTATAGAACTTTTTAATTTGTTTTATTTTTCCATCCTGAAAATTCTTTATCCTCATTTGGTAAGAATTTGCCAGAGCTGGGCCTATTTACCATTTAAAAAATGTATCTGAAACTGGTAGACACATTAGCACAGAAATTTGGCTAGGAGGTGGGAAGTGAATGGTGCATTTGTGCAAATGCTTCAAAATTGGTGACTTTATAACATTTTTCTAAGAACCCAAGCTGTCACATTGGTTTATACAATAATGAAAAAGCAGTAAGCGAAGCTGTATCCCTTCTTACTTTAGAGAAATAAAGAGAATGGCATGCTTTAGAGTACATCTGTACATTCATAAGGAAGAGGGAGGAGTCAATGGGAGCCATCTTCCATGACTTTCATTTCCCACCATCCCATAAAGAAGTTCCTCCTTCCAAGGTCAGCCCACTTCCAGCCTTTGTTCTCTCCATAGGCTGTACTTCTTTATCAGTCCAATGTCTTCACCACCTACCGCCCAAATGCCAAATATTTCCTCTTTCCAAATAAGATTTGTTTTGTTCTCGGGAAGGAGTTGTTGAATTGCAAATCTGTTTCGTGAGAGCAGTGAGCCATGAAGCCAGTGATAATATAACTCTGAACCTTAGCAAACAACCTTGAGCCAAGCTCTAAATACTGGTATTTGGTGATTTCAGGCCAGATGTATTACTGGTTATCCCACATGTACCCAGCATCTTACCAGGGTCAGTGCTAAAGGAGCTGCTTGCCTTAATTCTGTTTGTAGGCCCTTGCCTTAAAAGTGAGCTTAAAAAAAAAGGGGAGCTAAAATGCCTACTGTAGTGGTGGTGGTGGGGTAACTTAAAAAGTATGGGACAATAACAGAGTCTCTTCCATTCTTCTTCTCCTCACCCAGAATGAATTTCTCCCCTTTTCCTGTATTGTCTATCAAACCTTGTGATTATATCTCCTGTTTTAGTTGACGATTTTTTTCCTCATGCCTCAGTGCCTTTACATTACAATTAACTGTCACTCAAAGGCGTCAATCCCTAGGAGACCAGATGTAGCTACACATCAGGTCTTCTTCTGAGAATCTTGGCTGGTTTATAACTTTGCAAGTCAGTATCAGAGCCTACTTTGAAATAGTCACTCATTATATGACTATATAATATATATCAGGGTATGGCCACTGATGCCAATCAGTCCTTCCTTGTTTAGGTAGAGTTCCAACTATGTCCAACTATGTCCAGAAATATTTGGTTCTTTACAATTCCCATTCTACCTGTCTGAATGTAGAAAAATAAAGAAATATGTTATGCTTTGCAGACAGACCTATACATACCCAAGAGAAGAAAGAAGGCAAGCATAGAACACATAACTATACTTCATAGGACTCCCCAAATCCAGTCCATCAGCAGGTGGTGTTGGCTCTCTGTTCATAATGAATAGAGACTCAGAATGCTTCTCACGTCCTCCGTTGATACCTTGTTAAACCCAGCCAGTGGGTCTTCCAAATCTCAGCCCTTTCATCCAAAACACATATAATCAGTGTAAGTTACATCATGGTACCCTTCTGTTCAAAACCCTCAGCTGATGCCTGTATAATGGCCCCCACAATCACATGATTTGACTCCCTGCTGCCAGTTTAACCTCATTTCCCAGTCCCCCCTCCTCCTCTTACTCTGCTCCATGTACCCTGGGCTTCTTGCTTTTCCTAGAACATGCTAAGCACATTCATACCTTTGTAGTTGCCCTTTCCTCTTCCTAGAATGCCCTCCCTTCAGATCCCCACATGGCTCACTTCTTAACCTGATTCAGGCTATTGCCCAAATTCCTGCTCTCAGAGAGAACATCTCTTCAACTCCTTATTTAAAATCAAATCTTATTTAAATCAAATCTCCCAACAAACCCTTTCCACATGCCCTTTTATTTTTCTCCATAGCATTTATCACTGCAGAGATTTCCCTATGTGTTTCTTATGTCTTCCTTCTACCAAAAACACAAGGTCCACAAGGGCAGGGAAGGTTTTGCTTGTTTTCGCACAGTTCACTACTAGTTCCCTGTATCTGACATAGTTATGCACTTTTTAAAATACTGATTTTGAAAAAGCAATGCATATAATCAATAGAGGAAATGGAATGCATGCAGATGTCTATGTGTCATATTTTATTTAGTTTTCCAGAAGAAAGCAGCGCTTACACCAGGAAAAGGAACTTTGATTTGGGGAAATGGGGTGCGAGATGATGGCTGCATAAAAAACCAGCAGGGCTGGGAAGTTTAAGGAGGACACACTCAAATGTAAAGGAGGACACACTCAAATGTAAAACCAAGCAGACTGAAAAGTTCCCCCAAGAATGTGAGACAAGGAAAGAGGAAGCTGAGGACAAAGTTACCCTATTTCAGATTTTACCTGCTGGCTTTGAAATTTAATATGTAAATCTTTAGGGAATGTGGTAAGCCACATTTTCTTTCATCTATAATAATCATTAACCAAAATTCAAAGCATTAGAATGGAAGAATTAGCTACATTAAACCTCCAAGCCCTTGATGAGTTCCTGTAGCCGATTCGTCCTCCTTACTCTTTTAGAGCTGATACATTTTGGTACTAATCTCTGGAGTGCATACGAAAAACTGAAGTAACTATAAGATATACATTTTTTATCTAAATGCCGTGTAATTCATGAATCTTGATATCAAAATACTCGGGTTATAAGTAGCACACCGTGACCAGATTTCAGAGTTTATTTTAAAATGAGTAAAGCAATTTCCAAAAGAGATGAGGAATTATAAATTATGCTGCTTGATCAATACAGAGATGCTATGGCATATGTGGCTACGTCCCTACATAAAGGTATAGCATTTATGAGAGCACTGTTCCTCTTTCATTTCATTTTAAAAAATATTATTAAAAAAAATCAATTTTGCATATCTGATTTCTTTTATAAGTTTTAACACAAGAAATTGACTGTGTAATTTTTAAACTTTGTACCTTCCTCATTGAAAATTCCCTCATGCAGAAATTGGAAAATAAACACATGAATAATGCACAACTGAATGATTCATTTTTCATTTCTTAATGTACCTCTTCCATGAAGCACTTTTCAGGCACAGTCAGCTGTCAGAGACGGCTGTGAATTTGATGAACTGTAATTGCAACAATATTATGACTCCAGAGACTTTATATGTAGTTCCTGACCTTCTTGTTAAATGCAGTTCATTCAGGAAATCGAAGGAGTCAAGAGTTTGTATGTATAGTTTTACTTTCTCGAGATGAATAATGTTCGGGAGAAGTCTAAGTCAAAGGAAGACCAGCCGTTGCATTTGAGACCAAGGTAAATGGTGTAATGGAAAGCATGCCAGCCCCGGATTTGGGAAACTTGGGTCCAGCTCCTGACTTTAGTACTATATATCTCCAGCAAGTTGATTAACTTCTATATAAAGGTGGATTCCAAGGAAAGTTCTATCTCTCCTGCTCCATCGTCACACATTGCTGAGCTGGCTGGATTCAGTCCACCTTGAACCAGAAGCAATTTTTCTAGTACATTTCCCAAACGGTATGACAGAGAATGTAGCAAATGAGATGTCTGCGAGTAATAGGGTTTCGTGGTCAAAGAAGTTTGGAAAGGACAATGCGTTACATTTCCTTCACTGAGATTCATAATTCACAATCTCTTATCACAGGTTTGCGAAAGTCCTTCAGTTAGGAAATCTGAGTAACTTTGAGCCACTACTTCCAAAATTGATTAGACCATGGTATTATCCTTGTTTTTTTTTCTTTTAAATCATGAGATCTGTGATTTAAATTCTAATGAATACATCTTTGGATATCCTCTTTAGTGGGTTAACTTATTTAAGTACTCATTTGGTCTTTTGTTCCAACAGTGAAAATCTAGGAATGACTGTACCTGCTTCATCAACCTGCCTATGAAATGAATGTTTGTGAATGGCTATAAATAGTGAAAAGACCCTTTCACTGCAGTAGGTAATTGTCATTATTACATATGTCATTCTGCCAAACTTCTATAGGTTTATTGGTTTTGCTGTTCTAGCTTTCTTTTCCTTAGTTCACTCTTTATCTCCAAATCAAATGCCAGACAACATTCTTGGTTTCTGCAAAAATAGGATTCCAGGTTTCTCATAGTCAGCTAGTGTGCTAAAAATTACCTCTCTGGAATTTCTACTAACTTTTATCTCTTTTGTGTGTATGTATGTTTGTATATATATATATATATATCATAACTTTTTCAGCCCTAATGACTCATTTTTTTTATTCAACTTTTCCTTCCTCTAAAATAATTCCTCTTCTGATGTGACTGTCCACAACATGTCTTTTCAGAATCTCAAAGTATGTCATGCCCCTTCTTTTAATATCCAAATACCCACTTTGGAGTCATCTCGTTGCATAAGAAACTACCAACAGGCCATGTTCTGGAAGTTGCCTTCACTTACATCAATGAGGGCTTCATTAAATTATAGCTAATTACTCTGACACTCTTCCTACATGGAAATGTTTCTATATGCACATTTCCAAGGCACAGGTAGAGTGGATAGAGGAGATTTGACTATAGTACTGAACACATACTTTTTGATAAAGCCCTTTTATTAGTCATGGAGGTATAAGTGTGCCAAAGGCACCTGAAATGTATTCAAAACTCAATTAACTGCTTTTCTTGCTTAACTTGATTCCTTTCTGGGGTTCCCTGTTTCAGCCTATGATAGCAATATCCATTCTGTCATTCAAGTCAGACATGGGAGTCATCCTTGATTCCATCCTCTCCCTCATACCTTCCCTTACCCAGTCCATCGCCAGGTTTGCATATCTCTTGCTCCTGCATGCAGATATTTCCTTTCCTCTTCCATGTGGCAAACATGTATTAATCCCTAATGTTGGCTATGTCTTCACCTCCCAGTGACCATTTTCCATCTACCCAGAGTTAGTTCTGTTAGCTGGGCTGCCTCTGCACGGATGGTCTGGTCCATGGAAAGCATGGAGGCAAGGATTAAAGTATTAGCTTCACATTGATGTGAGGATTTTTTTAAAAGGCAAGCATTAAATGATGTGGTTGACCCATTATAAGTCCTTAATTATTAATAAGTAATAAAATTCCATTTGAAGCAGACCATGCTTTTGGATAGTATTATTTAGTCTAGGGGTTTTCCTTTTGGTTTTTAGAATAGTTGATATTGAGGGATTACCACGTTCCAGGCACCAAAGATATTTAGAGGAATACTAACTCAATCCCCACAACACTCCTCTGAGATGGGTGCTAGTATCATCCACCTTTTACAGATGAGGGAACTCAGAATGAGTGAAATTGAGTAAGTCTTGTGAAGGGCCGAGTTATAGTTGAGGCATTCTGGCTTCACAGCTCACATACCTAGCTGCCATGGTACACTGCCTCCCTGAAGCGGAATCTTTACCTCCGATGATACCTCATACCGACGTGCCAGTGTTTAAGTGCATAAATAGAAGGTGCTGTCCTGACTGAAACAGGAAGAGAGAGAAGAAAAGGGGAAGAGAGATCCAGAACTTTCGTCCTTACTCCATTCTTGTATACCCAGAGGATTTTCCAAGGAATACATTTTGAACACCTCTTGTTTAAACAAGTGGTTTAATTAAACCTAAATATGAGATCATTGTAGCTTCATATGCAATTGTAAGAAATAACACAGAAATGTAATATATTCCTTTATTCATCTTCCCCAGTGGTGTCATCTTCCAAAACTCTAGTCCATCACAACCAGGATATAAGCATTGGTATGATCCACTGATCTTATTTGGCTTTCCCATGTTTATTTTCACTTGTATGAGCATAGGGGTGGGCAGGGGGGACTTAGTTCTGTGCAGTTTTACTACCTGTAGTTTCCTTTATCACCACCTCAGTTGAGATACAGGAGACTTCTGTCAGCACAAGAATCCCTCTTTTATAACCACACCCACTCCTCCTACCCCATAAGCACTGTTTCTTCTCCATGTCTTTAATTCTGTTTTTTTTTTTTTTTTTTGAGAATGTTATATGAATTGAATTATGCAGTGGGCATTCCAACCTTTTTGGAATTGGCTTTTTTTTTACTCAGCATAATCCCCTTGGGGTTCACCCAGTTTGTGTGTATGAATAGAGCCCATCGTTGTATTGCTGGGCAGCATTTCGTGTTATGGCTGGACCACAGTTTAGTGCTTGTCCGTTAATGGTTAATTGTTTAACTATTCACTTATTGAAGAACATGTATTCAGTTTATATGTGAGTATTTAATTTACTTTGGATTAATTTAAAGCTCTTTTGGATTAAGTATTTAACTTGTGTTAACTAGTCATTGTAGGCTGATAAATCTGATGAAACACTCCTCTGGTTTATAAAATTTTCTTTCCCAATCCACAATTATTTGACTAATCATTGGAAATAATTAGTTTTCCTTGCTTTTTGGAAAGTATGTCAGGTTTTTTGAGGCTTAGGTTTAACCTGGTCTTTCATTGGACTGTTAATTTTGTTTGACTTAGTAAAATTCTAATGAAACACATACATGTACCTAGGAAAATAAGAACAAAACAGACGTAACTTTACCTGAAAAGGTCATTGATTATAGATGCTTTTGTATTACTTTCATGCTTGACATCTTACATGAATTTCTTAAAGCATATATCAGTAGGACTTGATTTATATGTGTTTGAAAATAATTCAAGTACGTATGGAAGTTCTCTTCAATTGTTGCCAGAAAAAAAGGTTGTTTTTTTTATCAAGTTGGTGAAAAATTAGTCCTGCTTTTGGGGTTATGGGAGAAATCACAGGATACTGTTAGCTGAGTGATTCCTTCCACAAGTTGCTGTGTTTACAAATGATGGAAATCCACTTGCCTCTTTTTTTTATTTCTGCGAATTTCTTTCTCTTTCCTTCCTTCCTTCTTCTTATTCTTTAACTATAAAAGTCATATTTGCTCCTTGTACCAAATTTAAACAGTTCTGAAGTTGTATGGAGTAAGATGAAAAACAATGTGTATTAGTCAGGGTTCTCCAGAGAAACAGAACTAACAGGAGGTATCTGTAAATAGGAGATTTATAAAGGTGTCTCATGCAACCGTGGAAATGGAAGAGTCCAAAATTCATAGGGCGGACTGCGAAGCTGGCATCTCCGATGAAGGGTCTCGATGAACTCCACAGGAGAGGCTCACTGGCTGAAAAAACAGTGAAAAAGTCTCTTTTCCTCCTTAGTAGTCTTCAACTGATTGGAATATCTCATGGGGGGGGGCTTACCCTTAGTTGATCACAGATTTATTCAGCCACAGCTGCAATGAACTGACTGATGAGTCAATAACCACTGTTCTCATTTATCAGCCAGCCACAATATATCCTTGCAGCAACAGTCAGGCCAGTGCTTGCCTGACTAGAGAACTGGGTGTATCACCTGGCCAAGTTGACACCAGAACCTAACCATCGCAGTCCACCCTTTGTCAATTTGGCGGCTATTCACATCACCTTGGAACATGCTTAATTTCAAAATAGAACATAATAATGGATATATGCTCCCCTTAACAATGCTCAACTGTCCTGTGTACAACCAGAAATGCACTACTTCTCTCCAGGATAGGAGTACTTAGATAACATTCACTTTTAAACTTGATATCCTATAACTGAAATACTATAACGTGAACAATACAACTTATGTCATATAAGAGGAAAATGAGATATTTGCTTATGTACAAATAACATACTCATAATAAAACAGGGAGGAAATATTTATAGCATTATAGTCCTCGTTTCTGTAACCGGTCACTTGGTCATAGTTCATATTGATCACTACCTTCTTCTACTACCCATTCCATGTTCCCTTTACCCTCAGCAAGCACTTCAGCTGGTTATGGTTCTTTGCCTGGTAGGGTGACCCAAACCTTCATTCCTGAAGTTTCTGGGCCATTAGGTTATTGCTGTTTTTCATTGACTTTAACCACAGAGCATGGTGATACTAAGAGATGCCCAAGGGGACCTCCTGTGTTCCAGGAAAACTCTTCTTTACCTCCAATGGGTAATTGCATTCCTATTTCCCCTTGATAGTAGAATCAATCACCCCAAACAGTACAGTAATCCCCTTTCATGCTTGTGGCATCAGAAGCCCATAGAATCCTCTTAATTTCTAGTTCAATAGAATCATTGATATGCTCTTGGTAGGAGCATTCCTCCTTTTGAAGACCTGTAAACCAGCAAAGCTTAAGGTTTCAGGGACAGGATACAAAATTTTTTCTAGTGGATCAGTGATAGTGAGTGGTGCCACTCCAGTTTCTACCCCTTGATTCCTGGACCTGTGAATCCTGGTTATGGGAGAAACAGCACCATAAAGTAAATGCTGACTCAGAGCATACACTGCCTCCTGGAGAATATTCTCCATCCCTACAAGTTATTACCACCTAGTTGTCACTGTAATTGGGTCTTCAAAAGGGCCATTCCACCATTCTGTCAACCCAGCTACCTCTGCATGATGGGGAATATTTAAGGCCAGAGAATTCCATTAGTATGTGCCCATTCCCACACTTTATTTGCTATGAAGTTGATTCCTTGATCAGAAGCAATGCTGTGTGGAATACCATGATGGTGGTTAAGACATTCTGTAAGTCCATAGATGGTAGTTTTTGTGGAAGCATTGCGTGCAGGGAATGCAAACCCATATCCGGAGTAAATGTCTATTCCTGTTAGAACAAATCGCTACTACTTCTGTAATGGAGCTGGGCCAACATAATCAGCATGCCACCAGGTAGCAAGCTGATCACCTTGGGGAATGGTGCCATACTGGGGACTGAATGTGAGTCTCTGTTGCTGGCAGATCGGGCACTCAGCAATGGCCATAGCCAGGTTGACCTTGGTGAGTGGAAATCTATGTAATTGAGCCCATGCATAACTTCCACCGTACCACCATGCCCACTTTGTTCATGAGCTGATTGGTCAATGGCAGGAGTGGCTGAGGAAAAAGGATGCCTTGTATCCATAGGATGGGTCATCTTATCCACTTTTATTAAAATATTCCTCTGAAGTCACTCCCTGCTGAACATTCACATGGAATACAAAAATTTTCATCTTTTTTGCCCACTCAGAAAGGTCTATCCACATACCTCTTCCCCAGACCTCTTTGTCACCATTTCCAATCAAGCTCCTTCCAAGTCCTTGACCATCCAGCTAAACCATTAACAACAGCCCATGAGTCACTATACTAACGTACCTCTGGCTAGTTCTTCTTCTAAGCAAAATGAACAACCCAGTGCACTGCTCGAAGTTCCACCCATTAGGAGGACTCCCCCTCACCATTGTCCTGGAAGGACATCTCAGAAAGAGGTTGTAGTTCTTCAGCTATACACTTCTGGATGGTGCCTGCCATCTCTAAACCAGGCTTGAGTTTTCTTTTCCTCATTCAACTGACTATAAGGAATTCTCCAGGAGGCCATAACTCTGGTTCAGAAAGAAAAAGGTAACGTGGCAGGAGTGGGAACCGTGGGCATTTGGGCCACCCTCATGTAACTTACTTGTGCCTTCAGGATTGCTCAAGCCCTAACTTTATATACCATTTCCATTTTGTGATGGAGTGTTGCTGTGTATGCCTAACTTTATGGCTTGGTGGGTCTGACAGTACTCAACTCATGATAGGCAATCCCATTTTGGCTTTTTGTCCCTCACAAAAAATACTAATTATATGTACATTTTTGGAGGGAGGTGCATGGGCTGGGAATAGAACCTGGGTCTCCCACATTGCAGGTGAGCATTCTACCACTGAGCCACCCTTGCACCCCTAATTTGTGCTTTTAAGAGTTTCTTCTATGCCTGTACAAAGACAAATATATTCTCACACATATACAAATTAATTTTAGGGACAAAATGGATTAATTTAATGCACACTATACATATTATATTAAAGGAGACCATAAATCCTTCTTTCCCCAGGAGACCTTGGTGAGTTCTTGCATAATTTTCATTAGCAAGTCCTTTTGCACTCAACATTTTCTAGTTTAGATGATAAATTATATGGTCACACTAATTATACTAGTTCCCTTTCCCTCACGTTTTGACTGTAATTCTAGGTCAATAATTAATGGCTATGCCTTAGTAATTTAACAGCTTTGCAATATTCTTAAAGATTGATACGTCATAATCTGTTTAACCATTCCTGAATTGATGAATGAAGAGGCATCTAGTTTTTTTCCATACAAATTCTATTACAGGAAAAAAGAATTCTATTACAGAGGACAAACTTGTGCATCCATCTTTATGCACTCATGATAATATTTTCAGATGAAAGGGTCTTAGAAGTGAGATCGTCTGGTAACATCCTGCACCTTTAAAATTGGTGTAGTGACTGCCAAATTGTCTCTACAAAGGTTATACAAAATTGCACATCCAGTGACAGCTTATGAAAGTGCTTCTAACTCCAAATTCCAGCCTTTGTTCAAATTTCAGTTTAAATTCACTTAAAATTTTTAATTCACTTAAAAGTTTTCAGTTTAAGTGCCTTTTTCTTTTTCTTTTGGGTGGGATGGGGTGGGGACTTGTTTTAAAAGAAGACACAGTGAATGGATTATTTCAGATGTTACAAATAAAAACCCACTCTTCAGGGAGACAGTCCAAATTTATAACTCAGACAGGCGCTAACCCAATTTAGTTGAAGGGGCCAAAGGCATGTAGATATTTTTAGAAAGAATGAAGCTGTCTATGTGGCCACTGGGTGTAACCGTCTGGATTGGGCCTTTCTTAAAGAATATTTTGCAAAATGTTGGTTTAAACTGCTGTATTCAAGGGTCCTTGGGGGAAACTTGTGGACAGAAATGTCTTGTGCTGACGTCCTTGCCACTAGAACCTGAACACGTGTCTTCCTGTTTGCCCATACCGGTAACTGCCATGTATCTTTAAATCACCAATACTTTTTCAGGAAAGACAATATGAAGAAGTTAAAAATTTTGGACCACGTTATAGAAAATCTTTTGGAAATTTTTAATATAAATGGCTATTAAATGTTTTAATATAAATGTTTATTAAGAGTTCAGTTTTACAGTACTCTGGTATTTTCCACAGATGATAACAATGTGATGATAATAATAATGAAGATGATACTGATGTAATTGACTACTTTATTAGTCCTTGAGAAAACAATGTGGGCCCTAGAAACAGACTGTTTTCATTTTACTTTTATTTTTAAAGATAACCTTGCAAAAATTAAGGGATTTATATGCCTCTGCTGTGTTCAGTAGGATGATGGCTTTAATTTTTATTTTTTAAGATTGAAGTAATTTGATGTTTCCACAGAGTTCACAATTTGCATATACAAAGTGAATTGCTCACTTAATTCATTCAGTCCCACAGGGGAAAAATAATTAAGATACAGCCTACAAAAGCGAGGCAGAAAATTGACTTTTAGGTTGCAGTCTTATTTAAACATAAATAAATCATCACCTGTAAATTACCATCAGCAAAGAGGAGAAAGAATTGGAAATCAAATTCTTGTTTTCCTAAATGGGTTTCGGCATTGCAGCGCCACCAGAAATGTACTTACTATCCCTACACAATGCCCACGAACTGCATACTTCTGACAGGAATGTGTCAATTCCTCAAGGGAATGCACTTTTTAAAATTCCAGTTTCTTAAATCTTCCCTTGAAACTCCAGAGGAAATTTCAACAATTTCTCTGTCTAGTTACAAAATAATCCATTTGGAAAATTGACTTGTGTAATTTGTAATTGTTTTCCAAATTGTCAATGCAAAGCTGTATCAGTAGCAAATTAAAGTATGACCACTTTGCTAATCACTGGCTGTTAAACATTTATTTCGATGAATACTGGCATTTATGATGAAAGAAACATCTGGAGTATGGCTTTCAACAGCCAAATTAATTTGGCTGTCCTTTTTTTGGAAATTCCTAATTGGATGGCAAACTTAAAGATTTATCAGAAACTTTGGAGAGTATTAAGCATTTGTTTCCTTTGATTGAGTCATAGTAGTTTGTGTATTCATACTGAGAAAACTAGAAACCAGGAACCGCATAGTAATTAAAGATCTTCTAAATCCTTCCCTGCCTCTTCATTCTTCCCTGTTAAAACCTAAGTTAAGTCTCAGTCATTTACTGTCTGGTTGTCTGCAGGGTTCTCCTGAACGTCACACCCCTTGCTCAGGCCATGCTCCCATCCTTGCCATAGATAAGACTCCCAGGATTGGCCAGGCTGGCTGTGAACAGCTCAGCTCTGGTGGGTGGGGGTGAGGGTTGGGGGGAGCATTCTCCTACATTTCATGTGAGCAGCAATTCTTATAGCCGTGCAATGCTTGGGCCTTGTTCGTTGTGTACGTTTACTCCAGCAGGGTTTCTCAGCACTACGGGCACTTGGACCAGCTAACTCTTTGTTGCAGGCCCATCCTGTGCGTTGTAGGATGTTTAGCAGCATCCCTGGCCTCTACCTGCCAGATGCCAGTAGCAACCCTCCTGGTCATGCCAACCAAAAATATCTCCAGACATTGCCTCCTGTCCACTGGGGGCAAAATCCCCCCCTCCTTGGGTACCACTGGCCTACAGACAAAAGAGATAAAGAAGGAAAATGCCTCCCGGGGAGCTTCATGAAAGGAAGCCAAGAGAGAAAGCTAGCAGATGACCCTGTGTTCACCACATGCCTTTCCAGATGAGAGAGAAACCCTGAACTTCATTGGCCTTCTTGAACCAAAGTCTCCTTCCCTGGATGCCTTAGATTGGACATTTCTAGAGACTTGCTTTAATTGGAACATTTTCACAGCCTAAAAACTGTTAACTTTTTGTTAAAAAAGTTAACTTATTAACTTTTAAATTCTTTTTAAAACCCATTCCATTTCTGGTTTAATGCATTCCAGCAGCTAGCAAACTAGAACAGTTTCCTTTGCCTAGAAATTTGTCTTTGCTTTTCTCATAAATGCTTGTTTATCCTTCAATAATAACTTAGGAATAACAAGGCCAAATTTGAGAGTGGTGGCCTCTCCTGAGCCTTTTTTGTGTATTCAATTGGTGGTATTTGGTGGCTTAATCAAGAGGACTCAGAATACCCATGTTTGAATTCTAGCTCTGCTATTCGCTTGCCATGTTAGCAAGCTGCCCTCTTTAGGCCTTAACATTCCTATATGTAAAATGGGAATATGTTAGTGTCAGCTAATTAGGAAAGTTGTGGAAAACTAAATAATGTAATCTAAATAAAATGCTTAGAATCCAATGCCTAGCAAATAATTAAGAACAGAATAAATGTTAGCTACTGCAGTTGTTGTTGTTACAACCTGTGATAAATTGAAGTTGTATGTACCCTAGAAAAACATGTTCTTAGAGTTAATCCACTCCTGTGGGTATGGACCCATTATAAATAGGACCTTCTGATAATGCTGTTTCAGTTAAGGCGTGACCCCCCTCATTCAGGATGGGTCTTCATCCTTTTATTGGAGTCTTCTATAAATGAAATGAATATATAGAGGAGAGAAAGCCACAGAAACAAGGAACTGAAAGCAGGGAAACCCAATAGAGAAGGGAAGGGCCAGCAGATGCCACCATGTGTCTTGCCAAGTGGCAGAGGCGCCAAGGATGGCCCCATTGATCTTTGGGAAGAAAGCATTGCCTTGATGATGTCTTGATTTGGACATTTCCCTGGCCACAAACTGTGACCTAATAAATTCCCATTGTTTAAGCCAACTAATTTCATGCTTTGAACAGCGTAGGAAACTAAAATACTACCCAACCACAGAGTTCATTGCATAAGATTCTACAAGTGCCCACAGTTAAGGCTGTCAGTTGTTTTTGTAGGTCTGGGGGCTTTCATGAGCTTGATGAATCACATTACTTGTTGTTTCCCTTTGTGTGGCTCTGCTACACTTGTGTAGACTTGGGCTCATCAATCATTCTCTGGACACAGCTTTACTGTTGTCAAATCCTTGTTGTGATTGTATAACCTTTGGGCATATCAGTGCTTCGATCTCCTTTTCTTTAATATGAAGATGATGGTAAGGTCCACCCCAGAAGGTAGGACATTCATTCAGCAAGCTTTTATTGAGCTCTACCTGTGTGAGGCACAGCTGATGATGTTGGAAATTCAGTGTAAACAAAGCCCACAACCTTATGACCCTACTCTAGTGCAGAAGAAACAGAAATAAAGGAAATGTAGATGTAAAGTGTAGTGTGTTGGTGACTGATGAATGCTAGGGACAAAATTAAAGCAGGAAAAATTGATCGAATATATGGAGTCAGAGTGTTACAAACTTAAATAGAGTAGTTGGGGTTGGATATTATTTGAGGATAATTCTGAAGGTGGAATGGGAGTACGCCAAGGGGATATCTAGACAAAGAGTGTTTTCAAGCAGAGAAAGAGCAAGTTCAGTCCCCCAGTGGAGCTTGTGCTTGTTTGGTGGGCCTAATAAGACTACATGGATGAAATTGACTTTGGCTAGGCATTCAAAATAAGGAAAACTAAACATTGTACATTTGACTTTATTTCAATTGAGTTGGGTATCTTCAATTTCATGCCCCATTGCATCACAATAGGTCTGTATTTACAAAGAGGTATACAGTAGCACTCTGAAAATTCCAAAAAATAAAAAAATTAAAAAATAACTGTACACAAAAGAAGCAGGACATAGGTGGAGACTTCATGGTGTGGCTTTATTTCTTCCAGCGAAAGAAAGAGAGCCATTTCTCTTGGAGGAACTCTTAGGCTATCGTAGGAAAAAAATATCTGGAGAAAAGTGAATCAAAGTTTGTTCAGACTGCTGATTTTCAGGCAGAGACATCCAACATAATCACATACTGGTGCCAAAAAGCATGCCACCAACAATGTAGCCTTCTGTCATTTCCTGCGTTGATCCAGGAAAGGCAAGCCAGACAGCCTTCACCATCTGCCGTGAGTCTCTGTTGAGGCAAGGATGCTGTGATGCATGGGAAGTTTGAAAGGCCCTGCTAAAGGTGATGTGTAAGTGCCACCAGACGTTTGAGAAGTAAAGAATTGCCAGTGTCTCTTCTAAACAGGCCATAGAAGTATAACCTAATTGGTCCAAGTGTCCACCTGTGAATAATTCACCTGCTAAATAAGTGCAGTTAGAACTTACAGTTATGTCAACAGTTAACCATCTCTGCTGACATGCCCATGAAGAGACTGATGATGATATCAAGTCACAACAGCTTGATTTTCTTTCCAGGTAAGTTTCCCAAGACTACAATAGCTGACCTTTTGACCAACCTGGGTTACAGGCTTTGTTGATGGGATGAGAGATGTCCAAGCGCATAAGGAATGTGTGGTGGGCATTTATAAATAGTTGTATTTGCTTGCCTGCTAAAATACAATGGTTACAGATTTTCAAAATAGAAAATAAATAAAAATAGTGACTCAGTAATAATAGGGAGCTGTATTTCCAGATTATTTGTATAAAGCAGTTTGGAGATGGAAACAGTAAAATCATCAACACAAAATTCAAAAAAGCAGAGGGCAGAAAATGGAAAATTTATTTTTAACGAAGCATTAAACAAGTTAGAAAGAATAGAAGACTGAAATCATTCTCAAGATGCAATTATAACAATTAATTTAAATTAACCTAACATCTGTATTAGAAAATAATAGCTTAGGTTGGGTAAAATATAATAAAATAATCTATTATTTAAAATAGATTATTTAAATCTATTTTAAAAATCTATTTTTTTTTTATTAATTAAAAAAAGAATTAACAAAACAATTAGAAATCATTCCAATCTACATGTACAATCAGTAATTCTTAATAACATCACATAGTTGCATATTCATCATTTCTTAGTACATTTGCATCGATTTAGAAAAAGAAATAAAAAGACAACAGAATAAGAATTAAAACAATAATAGAAAGAAAAAAACAAAAAAAACAAAAACAAAAAACCTATACCTCACATGCAGCTTCATTCAGTGTTTTAACATAATTGCATTACAATTGGGTAGTATTGTGCTGTCCATTTCTGAGTTTTTATATCCAGTCCCATTGTACAGTCTGTATCCCTCCATCTCCAATTATCCCTTCTCTTTTTTTTTTTTTTTTAATTAACGGAAAAAAAGAAATTAACCCAACATTTAGAGATCATACCATTCTACACATGCAATCATTAATTCTTAACATCATCACATAGATGCATGATCATCATTTCTTAGTACATTTGCATTGGTTTAGAAGAACTAGCAACATAACCGAAAAAGATATAGAATGTTAATATAGAGAAAAAAATAAAAGTAATAATAGTAAAATCAAAACAAAACAACACAAAACAAAACAAAAACCTATAGCTCAGATGCAGCTTCATTCAGTGTTTTAACATGATTACTTTACAATTAGGTATTATTGTGCTGTCCATTTTTGAGTTTTTGTATCTAGTCCTGTTGCACAGTCTGTATCCCTTCAGCTTCAATTACCCATTGTCTTACCCTGTTTCTAACTCCTGCTGAACTCTGTTACCAATGACATATTTCAAGTTTATTCTCGAATGTCCGTTCACATCAGTGGGACCATACAGTATTTGTCCTTTAGTTTTTGGCTGGATTCACTCAGCATAATATTCTCTAGGTCCATCCATGTTATTACATGGTTCATAAGTTTATCTTGTCTTAAAGCTGCATAATATTCCATCGTATGTATATACCACAGTTTGTTTAGCCACTCTTCTGTTGATGGAGATTTTGGCTGTTTCCATCTCTTTGCAATTGTAAATAATGCTGCTATAAACATTGGTGTGCAAATGTCCGTTTGTGTCTTTGCCCTTAAGTCCTTTGAGTAGATACCTAGCAATGGTATTGCTGGGTCGTATGGCAGTTCTATATTCAACTTTTTGAGGAACCGCCAAACTGCCTTCCACAGTGGTTGCACCCTTTGACATTCCCACCAACAGTGGATAAGTGTGCCTCTTTCTCCGCATCCTCTCCAGCACTTGTCATTTTCTGTTTTGTTGATAATGGCCATTCTGGTGGGTGTGAGATGATATCTCATTGTGGTTTTGATTTGCATTTCTCTAATGGCCAGGGACATTGAGCATCTCTTCATGTGCCTCTTGGCCATCCGTATTTCCTCTTCTGAGAAGTGTCTGTTCAAGTCTTTTTCCCATTTTGTAATTGGGTTGGCTGTCTTTTTGTTGTTGAGATGAACAATCTCTTTATAAATTCTGGATACTAGACCTTTATCTGATATATCATTTCCAAATATTGTCTCCCATTGTGAAGGCTGTCTTTCTACTTTCTTGATGAAGTTCTTTGATGCACAAAAGTGTTTAATTTTGAGGAGTTCCCATTTATTTATTTCCTTCTTCAGTGCTCTTGCTTTAGGTTTAAGGTCCATAAAACCGCCTCCAGTTGTAAGATCCATAAGATATCTCCCAACATTTTCCTCTAACTGTTTTATGGTCTTAGACCTAATGTTTAGATCTTTGATCCATTTTGAGTTAACTTTTGTATAGGGTGTGAGAGATGGGTCTTCTTTCATTCTTTTGCATATGGATATCCAGTTCTCTAGGCACCATTTATTGAAGAGACTGCTCTGTCCCAGGTGAGTTGGCTTGACTGCCTTATCAAAGATCAAATGTCCATAGATGAGAGGGTCTATATCTGAGCACTCTATTCGATTCCATTGGTGCGATATATCTATCTTTATGCCAATACCATGCTGTTTTGACCACTGTGGCTTCATAATATGCCTTAAAGTCAGGCAGCGTGAGACCTCCAGCTTCGTTTTTTTTCCTCAAGATGTTTTTAGCAATTCGGGGCACCCTGCCCTTCCAGATAAATTTGCTTATTGGTTTTTCTATTTCTGAAAAATAAGTTGTTGGGATTTTGATTGGTATTGCATTGAATCTGTAAATCAATTTAGGTAGGATTGACATCTTAACTATATTTAGTCTTCCAATCCATGAACACGGTATGCCCTTCCATCTATTTAGGTCTTCTGTGATTTCTTTTAACAGTTTTTTGTAGTTTTCTTTATATAGGTTTTTTGTCTCTTTAGTTAAATTTATTCCTAGGTATTTTATTCTTTTAGTTGCAATTGTAAATGGGATTCGTTTCTTGATTTCCCCCTCCGCTTGTTCCTTACTAGTGTATAGAAATGCTACAGATTTTTGAATGTTGATCTTGTAACCTGCTACTTTGCTGTACTCATTTATTAGCTCTAGTAGTTTTGTTGTGGATTTTTCCGGGTTTTCGACGTATAGTATCATATCGTCTGCAAACAGTGATAGTTTTACTTCTTCCTTTCCAATGTTGATGCCTTGTATTTCTTTTTCTTGTCTAATTGCTCTGGCTAGAACCTCCAACACAATGTTGAATAATAGTGGTGATAGTGGACATCCTTGTCTTGTTCCTGATCTTAGGGGGAAAGTTTTCAATTTTTCCCCATTGAGGATGATATTAGCTGTGGGTTTTTCATATATTCCCTCTATCATTTTAAGGAAGTTCCCTTGTATTCCTATCTTTTGAAGTGTTTTCAACAGGAAAGGATGTTGAATCTTGTCGAATGCCTTCTCTGCATCAATTGAGATGATCATGTGATTTTTCTGCTTTGATTTGTTGATATGATGTATTACATTAATTGATTTTCTTATGTTGAACCATCCTTGCATACCTGCGATGAATCCTACTTGGTCATGATGTATAATTCTTTTAATGTGTTGTTGGATACGATTTGCTAGAATTTTATTGAGGATTTTTGCATCTGTATTCATTAGAGAGATTGGTCTGTAGTTTTCTTTTTTTGTAATATCTTTGCCTGGTTTTGGTATGAGGGTGATGTTGGCTTCATAGAATGAATTAGGTAGTTTTCCCTTCACTTCGATTTTTTTTGAAGAGTTTGAAGAGAATTGGTACTAATTCTTTCTGGAACGTTTGGTAGAATTCACATGTGAAGCCATCTGGTCCTGGACTTTCCTTTTTAGGAAGCTTTTGAATGACTAATTCAATTTCTTTACTTGTGATTGGTTTGTTGAGGTCATCTATGTCTTCTTGAGTCAAAGTTGGTTGCTCATGTCTTTCCAGGAACCCGTCCATTTCCTCTAAATTGTTGTATTTATTAGCGTAAAGTTGTTCATAGTATCCTGTTATTACCTCCTTTATTTCTGTGAGGTCAGTAGTTATGTCTCCTCTTCCATTTCTGATCTTATTTATTTGCATCCTCTCTCTTCTTCTTTTTGTCAATCTTGCTAAGGGCCCATCAATCTTATTGATTTTCTCATAGAACCAACTTCTGGCCTTATTGATTTTCTCTATTGTTTTCATGTTTTCAATTTCATTTATTTGTGCTCTAATCTTTGTTATTTCTTTCCTTTTGCTTGCTTTGGGGTTAGCTTGCTGTTCTTTCTCCAGTTCTTCCAAATGGATAGTTAATTCCTGAATTTTTGCCTTTTCTTCTTTTCTGATATAGGCATTTAGAGCAATAAATTTCCCTCTTAGCACTGCCTTTGCTGCGTCCCATAAGTTTTGATATGTTGTGTTTTCATTTTCATTCGCCTCGAGGTATTTGCTAATTTCTCTTGCAATTTCTTCTTTGACCCAGTCGTTGTTTAGGAGTGTGTTGTTGAGCCTCCAGGTATTTGTGAATTTTCTGGCACTCTGCCTATTATTGATTTCCAACTTCATTCCTTTATGGTCCGAGAAAGTGTTGTGTAAGATTTCAATCTTTTTAAATTTGTTGAGACTTGCTTTGTGACCCAGTATATGGTCTATCTTTGAGAATGATCCATGAGCACTTGAGAAAAAGGTGTATTCTGCTGTTGTGGGATGTAATGTCCTATAAATGTCTATTAAGTCTAGTTCATTTAT
The DNA here is from genome assembly GCF_023851605.1 of Tamandua tetradactyla. Classification (NCBI taxonomy): domain Eukaryota; kingdom Metazoa; phylum Chordata; class Mammalia; order Pilosa; family Myrmecophagidae; genus Tamandua; species Tamandua tetradactyla. Next base: position 30,962,208 of record NC_135327.1, on the reverse strand, counting down.
AGTAATATTCAGATTCTCTATTTCTTTGTTGATCCTCTGTCTAGATGTTCTGTCCCTTGATGAGAGTGGTGAGTTGAAGTCTCCAACTATTATGGTATATGAGTCTATTTCCCTTTTCAATGTTTGCAGTATATTCCTCACGTAATTTGGGGCATTCTGATTCGGTGCGTAAATATTTATGATTGTTATGTCTTCTTGTTTAATTGTTCCTTTTATTAGTATATAGTGTCCTTCTTTGTCTCTTTTAACTGTTTTACATTTGAAGTCTAATTTGTTGGATATTAGTATAGCCACTCCTGCTCTTTTCTGGTTGTTATTTGCATGAAATATCTTTTCCCAACCTTTCACTTTCAACCTATGTTTATCTTTGGGTCTAAGATGTGTTTCCTGTAGACAGCATATAGAAGGATCCTGTTTTTTAATCCATTCTGCCAATCTATGTCTTTTGATTGGGGAATTCAGTCCATTGACATTTAGTGTTATTACTGTTTGGATAATATTTTCCTCTACCATTTTGCCTTTTGTATTATATATATCATATCTGATTTTCCTTCTTTCTACACTCTTTTCCATATCTCTCTCTTCTGTCTTTTTGTATCTGACTCTAGTGCTCCCTTTAGTATTTCTTGCAGAGCTGGTCTCTTGGTCACAAATTCTTTCAGTGACTTTTTGTCTGAGAATGTTTTAATTTCTCCCTCATTTTTGAAGGATAATTTTGCTGGATATAGGAGTCTTGGTTGGCAGTTTTTCTCTTTTAGTATTTTAAATATATCATCCCACTGTCTTCTAGCTTCCATGGTTTCTGCTGAGAAATCTACACAAAATCTTATTGGGTTTCCCTTGTATGTAATGGATTGTTTTTCTCTTGCTGCTTTCAAGATCTTCTCTTTCTCTTTGACCTCTGACATTCTAACTAGTAAGTGTCTTGGAGAACGCCTATTTGGGTCTAATCTCTTTGGGGTGCGCTGCACTTCTTGGATCTGTAATTTTAGGTCTTTCATAAGAGTTGGGAAATTTTCAGTGATAATTTCTTCCATTAGTTTTTCTCCTCCTTTTCCCTTCTCTTCTCCTTCTGGGACACCCACAACACGTATATTTGTGCGGTTCATATTGTCCTTGAGTTCCCTGATACCCTGTTCAAATTTTTCCATTCTTTTCCCGATAGTTTCTGTTTCTTTTTGGAATTCAGATGTTCCATCCTCCAAATCACTAATTCTATCTTCCGTCTCTTTAAATCTATCATTGTAGCTATCCATTATTTTTTCTATGTTTGCTACTTTATCCTTCACTTCCATAAGTTCTGCGATTTGTTTTTTCAGTTTTTCTATTTCTTCTTTATGTTCAGCCCATGTCCTCTTCATGTCCTCCCTCAATTTATCGATTTCATTTTTGAAGAGGTTTTCCATTTCTGTTCGTATATTCAGCATTAGTTGTCTCAGCTCTTGTGTCTCATTTGAGCTATTGGTTTGTTCCTTTGACTGAGCCATATTCTCAATCTTTTGAGCGTGGACAGTTATCTTCTGCTGCTGGCGTCTGGGCATTTATTCAGATTTCTCTTGGTGTTGGACCCAGCAAGGTTGTAATATTTTTCTGTGAAATCTCTGGGTTCTGTTTTTCTTATCCTTCCCAGTAGGTGGCGCTCGTGGCACCCGTTTGTCTGCGGGTCCCACCAGTAAAAGGTGCTGTGGGACCTTAAACTTTGGAAAACTCTCGCCGTCCTGGGGGTTCACTAGCCGAAACGGCTTGAGCCGGCCCGGGGTCCGAACGCAGGGAGGGTTGCTGGTCGCCGCAGCCAGGGAAAGAGCCCGTCCGAATTTCCTAGTCGGCCCTGGGCAACAAGCGTGGCGGGAGGGCGCCAGCGGCAGCGGCCCACCCGAGAGAGTGCACGTTCCCCGGGAGTCACGGGTTTGGAAGGGGCCTCCCCCACCCGTCACCGTTCTCCGCGGCCTGGGGGTTTCCGATCCAATTCTCTCAGTTGGTCCGGGGGCTGCGCGTGGTGTGGGCGCCAGCCGTCTTTGTTTCAGGGGACCGCGTCTCCAATTCTCCCAGCCGGCCCGGGAAGGGGGAAGGGAGTAACTCCGGCCGCTTGCCACCCCGCCCGGTAAGGCCCGCGCGCCTCGGCGATCTCACCCGAGCTGCTTCTCTCAGCCAGCCAGCCGTTCCAGGATGGGGTACGCTGTCTTTTTTATCTCTGTTGTGGCTTTGGGCGCTTTCTGTATCGTTTCTACTCCCCTAGTAGGTGTCCTGGAGAAGAAACTAAGATCCGCGCGTCTTACTAAGCCGCCATCTTCCAGGAAGTCCTATTTTAAAAATCTATTATTTTTAATTTCTTAAACTCAGTTATAGGGTTCTACAAGAGATATACCAAAAATTGAGGGAAAGAAAAATTAAAAAAAAAAGAAAGGCTTTCACACAGTGGAAGACTACACGGAAACCAAAACTTCCTGTGTATGTAACAGAACTGACATTGAATGAAAGAATCCAGACACAAAAGCATATATCCAATATGAGTCCATTTATATAAAATTTTTAAAAAGGCAGAACTAATCAATGGTGACTGAGGTCTCCATAGTGGTTTTGCTTGTGGGCCATGTTGACTAGAAAGGTGTGGTTTAAACTGATGGTTTGTTACATGTCCATCTGGTTGGTGGCTTCACACATCAGCCTCCACTGGACTGTGGACCTGAGGTATCCGTCCTTCATCTGCTTGATCCTGTTATTCAGATTTGTGTGCTGAGTATCGCCAGAAGGATTTCACTTAAACCGTAGTCCAGATACCACATAAGAGCAAGAGGTTTTGAAAAGATGAGTATTCTCCAAGATTTTAAGGTCCAACTAGGAAAGATGAGTTTAGTTCAGACTAAACTGAATGAATAGACATATATTTTATTTTTACTTAGGAATTATGATGTCCATTCCTCTTTTTCCTACTTCCAAATCTGTGGTGCAGTTTAAACATGTTGTTTCAACATAAAGGAATGCCCTTTAATCTATTTGTCCCCCAAAGAGTTTGCATCATTAGTTTTGTTTATTCATTCTTTGTTTTTTCCAGGAATGCCTGTTATAGAGTGTAGAATTAGGAAAAACATACACATATAGAAGCCATAAGTTGTAGGTTTGAGTTGTGCTTCCACCCTTGCTTCCTAACTGTGAACTCATAATTAAATTGCTTATTTGAGTCATCCTTATAGTGGCTTCAATATAGTACCAAGAATGTTATATTGTCCAGAGAATCCAGTATCATGTTGCAACCATTTGATTGTCTGTGGTTGATTGAAGTGAGTGGATTTCTTTCTAGAGAATTAGATTTGTAACTGTTACTTTGGGGAAGAGAGCAGGGTAGGGTTCATTCCCTCACTTTAACTAGACTGGTAGTACTTCTATATAATCGGACACTATATAAGAATTCCTTTGCACAGTAAAAAAACAAAGAATTCAACTGCTAATACAAAAGCATAAGCATTACTGTAGTGGAATTCCCTGAATATGCCATATGTGGCTAGGAAGTCTGGTCTCTTTCCTATAAGAAGAAATTTTATTATAGATTGGGATTTAAGGGGAAATCTGTGAACATTCTCAGCCACTAGGAGATCAAACAGAAGGTGTATTAATCAACTTTTGCTATGGCAACAATTCCAAAATCTCCGTAGCTTATAGCAACACACCTTATCTCTTGCTCTTGATACAGAAGGTCCCTGGATTGGCTGTGGGTATGCTGGGCATAGCTGGATTATTTTGACTCAGCTGAGATGCACCTGTCAGCTCATTCAGGGATCTGTGAGAAAGGAGGGGAATTTTTTTTCATGGAGGAGAGTTGAAGCTCAAGGAGGGAGAACTCACCTTACTAAAGTCTTATTTACATCTTCTACGCAGAGGCGGCATAACAGCTCACCTTCTCTAGCCAAAGCAAGTCACATGACCAAGTCCAAAGTCAAGAGCACTGGAAGTATGCTCAGCATACAGCAAAGAGTGACAAGGGTGGGGAGGGAATAAATGATTGTGAACAAATAATTCAATCTATGAGAGAAAGCAAAGGACTCTGAGCTGCAAATTTTATCTTCTGTCTGATCTTAAAAACCTCTAACTCCTCTATATGAAGTGAAAATCATTTTTGCAAAATCTTATCTTTCATTAGTCCTGTTACTGATGAAAATTTGTAGCTAACTTTCTTTGGAACAGTTATTTTGCCCTTTAGATCATACTTGTCCAACATATTTCAGATTTTGACCATGAGACTAGAAAGACATTATTGTTTTCTTGCCAGGGAGATGCAATTGTGATATGGGTGAAAAAGGCAAAAAGAAAACAAATAGTCCTAGTCAGGTGGATGACCTTTGGGATATTACGTGGGAACCAAGTCTTAACCAACTCCTATCAAAATCTACTGTCATGCCTCTGTCAAGCAAAGGAGAGCTGTTCCTGGAATGTATGACCTTTAGATCAGTTCATTATCCCATGACTGTTAACTCGGCAAGAAATTATATGAAATAGTATGTCAGTTTCATAATAAGAATATTTTCAGCAGGACAGATTTATGGTGTTTTCTTCCTAATTTTTAGCTGTTTATCCTTTAGTCATTAATGTTTTGTGTTATATTCAGTATAATACTATTATTTACTTAGTATTTTTCTTTAAATCAACTTACTTTTTGATTTAAATTAATTCTTTATGGAAAACTTTATAACTACCATCAATAGAAAACCATTTTCAATGGCCATTGATAGAAATTAACATTAAGAAAGAAATACAATGGGAAGAATATAATGTGTTTAAATTCTGGCCACCTTTGTTGCCAGCCAGCAATCTTGAAAACAGGCTCTGTTTTTTTTTTTTTTTTTGCATGGACAGGCACTGGAAATCTAACCCACATTGGCATGACAGGCGAGAACTCTGCCACTGAACCACATCACTCCACCCCAGGCTCCATCTTTTTAAAAGTGTAGTTTTTAAGCATTAAAAGTCTTACTCCTTGGTATAAGCTGTTTTAACTAAGTGAAAGAGTGTGTCTGTGAACCACCTAAAATCATCTCATGTACATGGGAAATCAACTCTCATATACCGTCCCCAACTTTGTGATTCACTGGGGTAGTGGGAAAACAATTTCGGAAGAAAGAGGCTTGGGTTGAGTATTGCAACAATATATATATATTCCTAGCGTGACTTTGGACTACTTTGCATCTCTAACCTTCGGTTCTGTATCGAAGGGAAATAATCATACCTCAGTAGGTTATAAGGAGGAATGAACCAAATAATACATGCACATGAAAGCCTTGATAAATTTTGGACAGTGTTCATCAGATTTAAGGAGGTGTTATATTAGGAATCATTGCCAGGGAATCATTATGGCTTCAGAAGAAGGGAGAACATTCAGAAAGTAAGACTGGTAGAATAGTCACATTTCTGGCTAGGTTATCAGGACTAGAAAAAGGACAGAGCGTCTAGACAAGGAGGCACTACTTTTCCTTCAGTTTTATGTGACTCGTAAAGGTCTCTGCAAATGTAAGTTATCATAGTTATCACTTTAACCTATACATTGACAAAAGCTCTAGTGTGGATTGGTGTAGTAGATCTTAACTCTTTTGAAAGTAAGGGGTGTGTGTTCATGGGTATGTGTACACGTGTGTGTACGCATATGAACTTGTGTGTATGTGTGAGTCTGTATATATGGGTGAGTCTGTGTTATGTGTGCATGTGTGTATATGCGTGTGCGTGTGTATGCATGTACATGTTCACCTGTGTTCTCACTGAGACGTGGGGACAGAGACTTGCTTTAGGACCTGTCTGTCCTTTGGCATGTGAAACCATAATGTCCCCTGCTCTGAGAACACTCCCTCCCTCCCTGAGCGAGGGTGTTGAGTTACTTATTATCCAAACCAATTTCCAAAATGGGTGATTGCGTTCTGATTCATACAATCCCCCCTATGTTTTTTGACTGCTTCCGGTGACTTATTCCTTCCTGGCTCTCCTTCATGGATGTATAATGAAGTGACATAGATCAGAGATGTCAGTGAGTTCCAGCCTGGGGTGGGTGACTCTTAGTGCCCTAGCGGGAGGGTCAGCATAAAGCCTGGGGGTATCTGTACCCTACTTCTGCCCTGAGAGAACCCACACTGAAAGAAAGAGTTCCTCCAGTGGGAGATGAGTTCAGGGTCTAAAGATCCTCTGGGCCAAAGCATGAAGAATCAGTTATTAGTGCTTCCAAAGGGCGAGCGGGCAGGTCAGGAGTCAGGTGCCTTGTTAGAGCATAATAATAGTATTCATCTCATCTCAAGGTTTTGTTTTTGTGTGTGTGCACAGATAAATGATTCATTCTGTATAAAAAAGCTAAGCACAGTGTGTGGAGGATTATATTATGGTGAGGGTTCAAACAGTGTTGACTCTTAGTAGGATCACTTTTCATTTATTCAGTTCATCAATAAACTACTGTTCAAAGGAGTCTCAAGACTAATTTGAAGGTTGGCAGATAAACAGGTTAACTACAACAACAGGTAGTAGGTTAGAGCTTTATGGAGTGGCTATGGGAATGTAGAAAAAGGGCAAGTAATTCAGGCTGAAGTCAGAGCAACATTTCTAGAGGAAGAGGGTTTTAAAGGATAAGTGGGATTTTCCAAGATAGAAAGAGGCAAGAAGGAAAGGCATTCACCTTGGGGAGGCACCCTGGACGTAAATTTTTTGGGTGAATTTGGTCTGTTGTTCATCGAGTCCACATATACGTTACCAAGTTCCCAACGTGTGAAGACATAATGGTGAGTAAAAAACCCACTGCCCCTGCCCTGTGGAACTTTGACTCTAGAGGAAAGCAAGCACTGAGCATGAGCAAAACCCCATAGAGCCAAAGGAGGGAAAGACACAGGACACCAGCGGACGGTGTAGCCCTGAGACGCCAGTTAGATGTGGCGGGGAGGGGGTCTCAGGTTAGATTAAGACCCAACCTGAAGGGGGTGAATGGGAGTGATGGAAGGAGAGGGTGGGGAAGGCTCTGTCTCAGGAGAATCATGGTGCTTCCTGGGACCTGAGTGAAGTGTGGCTAGGATGTGGGAAGCCTGAGGAAACACTGCAGCAGGGAAGCTGGGGAGATAGCAGCGGTGCAATGGGAAATCAACGAAGTTTTCTGTTTTATGCATAGAGATGCTGGAATGCAATCTGTGTTTGGAAAAGATCATTCTAGCTGCTGTGTGGACAATGAATTGAAGGGAATTAGGAAAATTAAGTTGGAAGTAGAGAGACCAGTAAGTAGTGACAGTAAGATGATAGTGGCTTGTGTTAGGGTGGTAGCACAAAAATAAATACGCAGAAAAAAAAATCAACTGTTGCATATGGTGAACTGGGAGAGACTTGGTATAGTTGGAGTATAAGAGATGGGCGTGTGGAGTCACTGGCTTTAGCCAGCTTTTAAGGAGCGTTGGTAAGACATTTCATGCTAAAACATGGGCATTTATACTATAAAAGGAGCCAATGAAAGTTGAGAAGCAGGGAAATGAAATAATCAGATTAAAGTATGCACAGAAGGTATTTATTTCTCTCCCCACCTACTTCCTGAACCAGGCATTCAGTGAATTTAGAATTATAGATGGGAAAGATCGTACAACATAACCGAAGGTATAGATTGATGGGAAACACTCTTTTTTTTTGATACTAGTACAAAGTGGATACACCAGGGTGAGGTTAAATTTGTCTTGTAAATGCTTTACCCTGAAGCCAGCTAAGTTTTCCTCTTGGGGGACCCAAATGGCAGAAATATGAAGGACAGTCATTTCAGAAACACACAATGAGCTAATACCCTTTGAGGGTGGGGAGCAGTTTACAGAAGGGCAAAAGGGATCAAGCAAGAGCTAGAAGAGAGAGTTGGATGGGGATAGCTTTCCCTACTGATCTGAGCTGAAGAAGGGGCAGCATCCTCAGACTCTAAACAGATGAGAAGCTGAGAATAAGCCAGAGAGAGTGGAGGATATATTCCACAAATCAGTTCCCTACGAACTATCTGTTGAAATATCTTATTTGAACCCAGAGGAAAGGGCTGTATTTGTAGCCTCTGGGTTCCCTCTGTCCAAGAATGAGAGAAATTGTTTATGAATTGGACCACCCTTCCCTTTCCTTCCTTGGGGTTGCATTTAAGACCCTGATGCTGGGAGTTCTCTGAAGAGATGGAGACTCTGGAGGCTTTTACAGAGGGCTGAGAAGCATGGGGACATGAGGGGCACACAGACCTGAGAACGATTTAAATGTTGAATCTTTTTTTGCATGGGGGATACAAAACAAAAACAAGCAAAAGAAAACTACAACAATTTGTACTTCCGTGAAGTGTTGCATCTGTGCCACTGAATATGCTTCAGGAAATTTAATAAGGAGTGGCAATTTCTTAACTTTTCTTCCTGAGTGTTAAGTCAATACAGAATTCAGCGAAAAAGATTGAGAAGACACTTTTCTATCAGGTTGTGTGCACCTGTGATGCGTCCTCCTGCTTTCTGCATCTCGCCATCCTGTGGGTAGGTAGCCTGGCAGCACCCATTCAGGGAGTTGGATCAAAACTTCTAATTGCTCATTTTTTCAGGTTACGGAACTCAACAATGTGAAGAATGTAGCACGATTGCCAAAGAGCACCAAGAAACACGCCATAGGGATTTATTTCAGCGATGACACCTCCAAGACCTTCGCGTGTGAATCAGGTTTGTCAAGGCTGTGGGAGCTCGGGCTTTTGGCCTGTCAGCGGGTGCTGTGTTTCCAGGTTAATGGTGTGGACATTTCCACAGATCTGGAGGCTGATGAGTGGTGCAAAGTGCTCCAGATGGAGTGTGTGGGGACGCGGATCAGTGATATCAGCCTCGGAGAACCCGACCTACTGGCTACTGGTGTTGAGAGAGAGCAGAATGGTACGTAAAGAAAATTCTCTCCCCCTCTCTCTTTTTAAACTGCCTTTGCTGCTCTGTCATAAATCAGAAGGCATCTTGTTCATATTAAATTATAGGCATTAGAAAAATACAAAAGAAAGAAGTAAAAATCACATTTGCTCTTACCCGCAACCTGTATTAACATTTCTTTGTATTTCTTTCTTTAACACTTCTTTTCAATGTAAAATATGGACGCCATCTATTCTAAGAACAGTGAGAAATTTAGGGACACCTGCAGCATATCAGTTCCTGTGGTAGAGGCTTTATCTGCATTAGATTAGGTTTCTTTTTTTCACATGGGCAGGCACCGGAAATTGAACCCGGGTCTCCGGCATGGCAGGCAAGAACTCCGCCTGCTGAGCCACTGTGGCCCACCGTAGATTAAGTTTTAAAATTAAACTTTAATTTCATAGCAGCCCGAGGGCATAGGCACTTTTACAGCCCCTCCCCCCGCCCCGTTTTACAGATGAGAAAACTGAAGCTTCAAGGAGATAAATAGCTAGTTAGTATTCAATTCCAGACTATACCCTTAAGTCTATATTTATAGCATATGGATTTCTCCTTTTTCACATAAAATTTTATTGGAGGCTTTTTAATATTTTTACTAGAATCCCAACCTTATGAATATTGAAACAAATTTAAGTCCACATGAAACAAATTTAAGTCCACATGTATATGTGATTTTAAAAAACTGAACAATTCAAGCCAACTATTTACACTTAACGCTCAACCTGGGAATAAGGGAATACATCATTTAAAATAATAATGGCCAATATATTCATGAACAATTCTGTAAATCCAGTGTTGATTTATAGGATGAACCCAGAGGTGAGGAATCATTTCTGTCTCCAAACTGCTAAACCTTGACAAAGGATGAGTTGGATCATTGAGTTCCCCCTTTAGCCAGTTGACTAGATTTATGAGGATGTATCACAGCCAGAGGGGCTCTGGGATCATCAGGCTTCATTACAAACCATGCAGGGTTGAATATATGCTGACCCTTTCCCTTGGGAGTACTCTCCAATTGTTAGTTAAAAAATGCTCCCCCTCCCCATTGGAACTATGTCTTTATGACATGTCCCCAATTTGTGACTATTCTGGATGCACTGTGTCTGCTCTAATCCATCTCCATGGAAGTGTTAATAACTGAGACCTAGAAACACTGGCTGATTCGTAAGCCCTCATTGCAGGTTGTGAAATTGAGCTACAGAGAGGTTAAGTCACACGACCAAGCCACAGGCTCCTCTTCCTTCAGTGTTCCTCTTGGGGCACTAAATCACAGTGCCCTGGGGACAGAGAGACAGCCCCATAGTACCTCATGCACATAGACTTATGAAGCCAAATCATAAGGAAGAAAGCATGACAGGTTTGGGTTTTTTTCCAACCTAGAGTGCTCAGATCTGGACTTGCTTTCACAGATTATATTAGCGAAGCTGTATCCTGCTAGGGTTAAAAACTTAATTCAAGAAATAGCTGTAAGAGGGGTTACCTGTTTTTTACCCATTTTCTGTCTGTAGCTCAGATTCCTCTTCCATTAAATAGAATAAGAATATCTCCGAGATATAACTACTAGGGGTTATTATTAGAGTTGAGAGAAACTCAACTCTATCTTCTAAGGCACTTTAAAAATATTGATTTGTATAACTTTAAATCTTTGTAATACAAATGATCATACCACCACCACCATTGTCATTTGAGCAAGGTAGAATTATAGAAGAAGTTCTAAGCAAAGAAATTGGTGATGGTCTGTCTTAATGTTTACCTAATGAAGAATGTCTTCCGTACTTGCTCCAGACACTCAGGGAGAAATTTGCTCCATTGAATACATGTTTAAAATAGCAGTTTCTAGAAAACATAAAATATTTGGTTATTGGGGATTTGAAACAACAGAAATTTTGAATAGCAGGTGCATGACTACATTTCACGAACACAATTTTGATATTCTTATATTTTTTTCAACTCTAATATAATTATCTTGTTAAAACAATTAATTTAGACTACCACTAATTTAAAATCACTAGTATGGCCCTATTTTGTTTGATGTAGTCATCTACCATGATGATCTATAGGTAGAGATATGTTTGTTATAGTAGTATTCTTATCCATATATCACTTAATGATTTTAACTCTGTAACTTCTTCAATTAATGAATTTTCTAGAAAAATAACATAAATATTGTGACTGTATTTGTTGGGATGAAAATTTGGTTGTGCTAATCAGCCAAGAATTTTATATTGTGCAATCTTGGTTAAATTTTAACAAATCACCCAAATAAGCAAATGAATAATTCTTTCCAATATTTGGCGAAAGAAAGCTCTTTGTTAAAAACTAGTTCAAATATATCAATCGGCATTTTCCCAATCTTTTGGTTGTTTAAGTGCATAGAATTAGTGTGAAGTCTTATTTAAATAATTTGGGGTACAGTTTTATTCATTTAGTTATGAAAAATTTAAGTTGATCAATATGACTTTGATATTATTAAACCAGGAGATAATTATTTCACACCTGCATCTTTCGTGAGCACAAAAGTCTGAGTGTAATTAACTTGTGCTTGGCAGAGGAAAAAATGCTTTTAATGATTTTACTACCTTATTTTCTTATTGGCATACAATTTTGTTATTATGGAAATTTAAAAATTCTAAGAATGGTCTTTGGCCATGTAAATAATGTTTCATGTCTATTGGCAGCCACAGACAGTATCGTTACTACATTCTTAAATATGGTCTGAATTTAAAAAATTTTCTGGAACTGTTAATTTATCTGCCTGAATATTCAACCAAATCTAGAGAAGAATGTGCACCTGAATTATATTTAAATGCCTCTGTGTTCCTACAATGTCTTTGATGCGTTATTCCTCGGGATTTTAGACTAACCTTTTGTTTTTCTCCCAGAGAGATTCAATGTGTATTTGATGCCATCTCCTAACTTAGATGTACATGGCGAATGTGCCTTGCAGATTACATATGAGCATATCTGTCTTTGGGACGTCCAGAATCCCAGAGTCAAACTCATCTCTTGGCCGCTAAGCGCCCTGCGGCGGTATGGACGTGATGCCACATGGTTCACATTTGAGGCAGGGAGGTGAGTTTAATGATCATTTTGCCAGGTTTTGTTCTTGTGGTAGACTCACATCATTTGGGGCCTGGGTTTATATTTGAGACCCAACGTGACGCACACTTCGGAAAATTCAGAGAGTTGTGATTCTGTTTTGCTTGGTGCATTTGTAAAGCATCCATGATTGCAACATGTCTTTCTTTCCAGTGGAGAATTTTAATTTTAATGCAAGTGATATGACTTTTCATTACACAGTTTGACTCCATGTCACACACTGAAGTTGAATTGGGTAAAAATACTAAAAATGTACCATTTTCTGTATCAAGTTGAACAGAAATCAGCTTCTTAGGTTTTGGAAATGTCCATATCATCACTTATGTTTCCTCCTCTATCCAGCTCTGGCAGATTTTCACTATGAGAGCCCATTGATATTTTTTGAAGTTGTAGGTTATTGAGGTTCATGTATTTTGCTCACAGTGTAATGAATGATATAAATACTATAGGAGTTCAATTCTCAAACTTGCTAATTGTGATATCCAAGTTTTCCCTTTTTCTGTTTAGAGGCTGATCTGGGAGAGAGAAAAGGATACCAAAAAGATTTGAGGTGACCAGTAGCCACAAAGAGATTCGTCTAATGAACATTTAATTTTATTTCCCTTGTTCCCCACCTAACCTTTCTCAGAATTTACATTCTTTTTTGAAACATCACGGACAGATTTTATATTTTAGCATTTTAAATGACTAAGATATACAAGTCCTTCTGTATATGGCCTGACATTACATTCAAGTTGGAAATAGTCAACTTGTGACTTTTTTTTTCTCTCTAATTTTGATTATAAGAGTTCACAATTCTTCCTGACAGGAGTACAGTACTCTGCAGAAGGAAAATCAAAATTCTAAATACCCAAGAAACTGAATCATGAGAGCATGTCACAGTAATGGCCTGGTCCCAAATTAATCTGTTCGTTCCATGTTAAACAAAACCCAGTTATTTACAATTCATTTTTCAAAACTTGATCAGTTTGATTTTCCTATAACTCTCCTAGAAAGTTTTAAAATTCTCTTTTCAATACATCTCTTCTCTGAACTATTTTCAAGTACTTAGACATTGAAATGCTATAAATGAGATGGTGAAAGTCCCAGAGAATACAAAGGTCATCACATTAAAAAAATAAAACTTTAATGTTCAACAGCAATGTTCCTATTTCATCAGAATAACTTATTATCCTCATGGGAAAGTTAAGGATTGTTTGCTGTAGTTTGTTTTTCCCCTTTGGGCCTCAGAAATTATTTATGAATTAGTTTCAACCAATGGAATCTAGGAGTAGAAAATATTTTATAAAATAAATAGATTTTTTCTGCTGATTATATACCTCACATGATTTTCTACTCATATTTCCTATTGAATTCTGCAGTGATAAAAACTTTTGGGTGCCCATTTAGACAGGACTTATTCAAACGTTGAAGTTTATGGTAAAACAGTAATAAGAAAACAATATAGCATTTTCTGCTGATGTCTGAGAACTAAAACCTTGGTAAACTTCTGTAGCATTTCATAACTATTTGAACCTTTCTTTGAAATTATCTCAGTTTTTCAGGTATAAAATGAATCTACTTATATCACACACAATTTAGTGTTTTTTTCATATTGAAATTTAATAGAACTGCTAAGGATCTAGAAGATTATTTTTAAGGACTTTATTTCTTCTAAGTGCTATAGGAAACCATACTGATTTAAAAATAAGTGTAAAAATAAGTGTATTTGGGTCTGTGTGTTATATAATCATGCCTGCACTTTTTAAAGGTCACTGATTGCATTTGGACAGTAGGATGGAGTAGGCAGATGTAGATGTGGGGAGATACTGAAGCAGCCCAGGTGAAAGAAATGGTTATTGAAAAATATGACTGGAGTGGAGACATAAATTCCACAATTTCTATCAATAGTCTCTGGCCAAAAGCAATAAAGTGCTTACTTGGAAAATGAAAGTTTTATTCCATGACTTTATGGCCTCTTCACAGTTTGAACTTTAGGTCATTTTATCTAAGAACTCAAGTAATTAGATGATCACAGTAATGATAACCATGCCAGGACTGTATTCCTAGGATGTTTCTCATTTGTTAGGCAGCACAATATAGTGTAAAAAGCAATGGTTTGGGAGTCAGAGAGACCCCAGGTTCCAAGCTCTATTCTTCATTAGCTGTTGACCTTGGGTAAAGTGCTTAACTTGACTGACCATCCTTTGTAAGGTCAGCCTAGTAATACCTTCCTTTCAGCATTACACAGGTAAAGGTACCCAATGGCTACACTTCATGGTATCTTTGATATTCTGTTATGATTACTTCTGGACCAAGACTTGGGTTTATAGAACACAGGCAGTGTTAAATCCAAGGCAATATCACTATATTATATTTTGCCTGAAACTCAGATAAAGATGACTTTTTATAGTTGTCATCGAGATGCTCAGGATAATAAGACCATTCTTGGGCCCTCAAGCATGAAGATTTCATATCTGCTGTGCTTTATTAGTGAATAATTTTTTCCTTGGCTATTTTTGGATGTGTTCAAAACAAGGCAGTTTCATATTAACTAATATAATTTTTTCTCTCTCCCACATCAACGCGTGGGCAGGAGGTGAGTCTCTCTAGGCAAATAGTTTTTATATATCCAACGTGAGTCTGAAAAGGAATTACAGTATTCCCCTCTAGGCCCAGGACTCTTTTTTGCAAAGACCTTGGGCCAAGTTCTTTTCACCTTTGGCCTCTGTTAGAGTTGGAAATGAGTTCTGCTCCTACTTAGTGGCATCATTTTACCCAATGCTGACATATGGGGCATGGGAAATAAGCTGGACGAGGCATTGGAGGAAGTGAAATAAAATTACGGTGTGCCACATCCTGGTCGTAGGTCTCCTAACTCCCTGAGCTTCCATTCTCCCCACCTGTAAAATGGGATAGCATTACTTCTCTCTCAAGATTGCCATGAAGATTAAATGATGGCACATGCAAAAATACCTGGCAGAGTGTCTGACACATAGTGGACGTTTGTCCCAACCCAAACTTACACAAGTAGAAACAGAATTCATTGGCTCAGAGACCAATAATGACTGATTTTCATTTCACTGTGCTGTTGCTTCTAGGACAGCTTCACTCTGGTTACACGTAGTGGTTGTCAGGAGCTTAGGGCTCGAAGTCCCACACCTGTGACCAGTAGAAAAGAGCTAAATTACTCACATATGTTGGGCATTGCATCCACCATGTACCAGGCACCATGCTGAGTACTTTCTGCAAAGAACACGGGGTACAATGGAATGTGGATGTTCTCCCAAAGCAAGAAGTGGTACTAGCACCATCAGAAGGGGGAATGAATGTGAGGTTTAAAAATAACTAGCAAATAGTGCCCAATGCAGCATTTAATAATTGTTCAAAGTAAATTTGGCAAAGCAACTATTTGGCTGTAACGATCAATATCACTCACGATGATGCTGATCTCCAGGAAATTTGCTCTCCAATGAAGGCAGGTCTGTGGACATGCGGCAATGTCTGGAGACAATTTTATCTGTCACAACTGGGAGGGGGTGGTGGTCTACTGGAATCTAGTGCCTTGAGACCATGGATGCTGCTAAACCTCCTACAGTTCAAAGAGAGCCTCCCTGCATTCCCCAACAAAGAGTTATCAGGTCCAATTATTTGGTTGAAAAACTCTTCCCTAGGAGGTATCGCAGGCATTGAAAATCATCACTAATATTTATTGAGCACTTACTATGTGAAAGTCCCTGCACTTAGCATTTCTATGCATGGTCTCATTTATTCCACTCGCTGATCATATTATTAGGCGATATCATTAGTCCTATCTTAAAAGGAAACGTGAATATCTGTGTGAACAGTTCAAGGGCAGAGGCCACCTCTGGACATAGCCACTTCTGGACTCACACTCAGGTTTTCTTACTTCCCACTCTCCTCTAAGTTTTTGCTACTATCATTCTACTGGAGGCTGGTCTAGTTCTAAATTAACTTCTGAAGTGCTAAGAAAGAAGACGCGCATTCACATAACTAAAGCGTGCTAGAATCATTTTGGATGATTTTGCCAGAGTGTCACCCTTGCCATCTAAGGTGCCTCAATATTAGGAAGAATATCTATCAATAAGCCACAGAGTTGCAAAGATATTGGTAATTGAAATATGCCTCCTGAGATGGGTTTTAATGTTTGTCGTCTTTACTTCTGGAACCTTCTATTTGATCTTTGACTTTGGAGCGTAGCACTAGACAGCCAAGTATGGTTCATCAGTCCTGGACCGTGGTACGGTCATTAGGGGCTCTGGATACTGCCCTTCCCTGCCCGGTGCCACTATCAATACAAGGAAGTTTAAATGTATCTGTTTTCTTTCCCTGAGGAAATTCGGGGTTGAAATACTACATTTCTAATAAAGTGAATTGCACAATTAAATGCCACCAGTTGCTCCTGGAGATAAAGACAAATTAATTTATTTGGGAGGCCAAAAGATATATTTCCCTACGCCCCCCTTTTTTTTCTGGTATCATTTGTTTCTTTCTACTTTGAAGCTTTGCAACCTCAGTGAAGCACATCAATTAGACTTACACAGTTTGGATTTTTTTTACAGGAAAACTTGTGTGCAACTGATGTGAATCTCAAACTGTGGCAACAAACCCCATGGAACCATTCTTGAAATGTTATTGTTTAAAGAAGGGTGCCAGGTGTCCAGTATATTTCTCTGTTAATTTTACAGCTGGCTGCAGAGTTAGCATGCCTCAATGTCAAACCTCACCTTACCTCCTGACTGATTTAAATTAATACCCTGGGTTTCACACCTGGAGGGGTGAGAGAAGCTCAGGTGACATTTGGCAGAATATGCGAAATAATTACTGAGCAGGAGTACCTCTATTTGCCAGCCAGAGAGAGTATCTCTCGTGCTTTTGACATCGTTTTAAGAAAAAAATTTAGGGATGCCAAGAATTTGTGAAAATCAAAATTGCTTATAAAAATACTTGTTCTTAAATAGAATGCCCAAGCCTGTGAAGCCATTTTTTTTGGCTATAAAAACATCTGAACAAAAAAGGAAATCATTTGTTCTGTACATTTTTCACCCTACTAACAAGCCCAGCTGGTGAAATAAATATTCATGGACAAGAGAATTGTTTCTTCCCTTAATTGGTGCCATTTTCCAATAAAATGACCATTATTCGATATAAATCTTTGAACATTTCTCTATTTGTTTTCCTGATTCTCAGCTACTTAAACTCTAATTTCTGAATGTTCCATAGAGCATATAATCATTTTTATTAAAGAATTGAAAGCAAATGAGCAAATACAATGTACTCAATTCTGCCTGCTATATCGAGAGAATTGAATGTAAATGTGCTAGATCTCTCTAGGTTTGCTCAGAAGTGATATTCTCGTCTACAAAAAAAAAAAAAGTACAATTGTCATTTGTAATGCCATGTGTTCTTCATTAGCATTCATCTAAAAATTATTTTCATCATAAAACTAGCACATATAAATATTCAAGTAATAGAGACATGTATGAATCAGAAGGGGGGCTTTTCTTTTGTACCCCACAGAGTAACCTCTTTACCACTCATCTTTAATAGATGCTTTATTACTACATGCCTCTTCTCTGCCACATATTGTGCTTGGTGCTAAGATGCAAACACTGCACGGCAAAGCCACCATCGCAAGAAACTTCTCTAGGTCATTTCAAGCTCTGAGCTTCTGCGATTTTAGCCTCTGAAATCCCTAAAGGGAGAGGTGACTTTCTTACGGCCTTTGGGGCAAAACAAGGCATCCATCAATGCATCCTGTTTTGTGGCCATCTTCATTTAGGTGATGGCTCCCTGCTCTGTGTGATCGTTTCATAGATGATGGGACCTCACAATTCTAGAAGGAACTAGAAAGGACTAGAAATGAATCAGTCCTTCTTTCAGCATTCAGAGTGCATCCTAAGTGCCGGGTGCAGTTCCAAATGCTGTTGTTGTAGGTGTAAATAAAACATACAGGCATCCTTGTCCTCACAAAACTTGTTCTCTAGAAGAGAGGGATACGTACAAGAACAAACATTCTAAAAAGTAAAATATGACGTGTTAGACTGTAGTAAGTTCCCTGGTGAAAAGTAAAGTTGCGAAGGGTGATACACGGTGCCAGAAGAGGGTTGCAAGTTGAAATCGATGGAGCAGGACCAGCAATGCTGAGTCAATAACTTTTTTGTGTGTATGCTGTATGGTGGGAGTCACATTCCATTCTTTTTACCATGTGACTATCCTGTTATTGAGCACCATTTGTTTAATTTTTTTTTTTTTTTTTTGGCGAGGGAAAGTGCATGGGGGAGGAATTGAACACAGAACTCCCGCATGGCAGGCAAGAATTCTACCACCGAACTACCCATGCTCCTGCTGAGTCAATAACTTTTAAGTAAATGACTCAAATAACTTTTTTTCATTACTGCAAAAACCATAAAAAGAAGAATAAAATAAAAAGAAGAATAAAAAAGAACACCCAAAACATCCCATACCCTTCATAGCCCCCTATTATTTATTCATTATCTTTATTTTCTTACCTATCTGTCCATACACTGGATAAAGGGAGTGTGTCACATTTTCACAATCACATAGTCACACCTTAAGAGCAATATAATTATACATTCATCTTCAAGAATCAAAGCTACTGGATTACAGTTGAACCGTTTCAGGTTTTTCCCTCTAGCTACTCCAAGACACCAAAAACTGAAAAGGAGTTCCTGTATACTACATAAGAATAACCTCCAGAAGGACCTCTCAACTCTACTTGAAATCTCTTAGCCACTGAAACTTGGTTTCATTTCATTTTTCTTTCTCTCCATCCCAGGATTCCAGGGCCAGGCTCACCCCTGGGAGTCACGTCCCACATTGCCAGGAAGACTTACACCCCCTAGGAGGTACCACCATCCTTTTTCAATAGTAAATAGCAATAAACAAAGCCCATAAAAGTGAAGGCATCTCCCGAATTTATAAAATGGGATAGGAGGTGTATAAAATATATAGTTAAAAAGCATATTATTTCAAACATAGACTGGTAATTGTCTACATAATATCTATTTTCCCCATCATTTTCCATGCTTGGATCCTTTTTTTAGGTTCATTTTCACACTTCTACTCCAAGTGACCGAAAGGTATCTGACCACCATTCCTAAGCCCCAGGAAACTATTCTAATATAACTAATCTAATTTAAGTAACCTCATTCCCTTAACCAATATGTTTGTTGTTGTTATCGTTGTTGTTTCTGGCGGGGGGGTGGGGGGGTGCATGGTCCAGTAACTGACCCCGGGTCTCCCACATGGAAGGTGAGCATTCTACCACTGAACCACCCGGTACCCAACAATATGTTGTTGTTGTTTTTAACTTTTTTTATTGAATAAGTTAACATATATACAAAGCAAAGAAAGAAAAAAAGCAATAATTTTCAAAGCACTCTTCAACAAGCAATTACAGGACAGGGCCCAGAGTTTGTCATGGACTACCATACTATCATCTCAGACTTTTCCTTCAAGTTGCTGCAGAATATAGGAGGCTAGAAGGAATAAATATTTCTTTATCATCACAATTTACTTTTTTTCCTTTTTGTAGAAAATAACGTGTATACAAAAAAGCTAGAAATTTCAAAGCACCGTACAACACTTAGTTGTAGAACAGATTTCAGAGTTTGGTATGGGTTACAATTCCACAATTTTAGGTTTTTACTTCTAGCTGCTCTAAGATACCAGAGACTAAAAGAGTGTCAATTTAACAAGTGAGCAATCATATTCATGTGTTAAATCTTGTCTTCTCTATATAACTCCACCATTATGTTTGATCTTTCTATCCCTCTCTTTAGGGGTGTTTGGGCTACGATCTTTCTAACTTTTTCATGTTGGAAGGGTCTGTCACTAATATGGGGTAAGGAGATGGAACTAGCTGATGGGCTAGGTTTCAGGACTTATCTAGACCAGGGACCCATTTGGAGGTTGTAGATTTCTGAAAAGCTACACTAGTGCATGGAACCCTTATGGAATCTCATATATTGCCCTAGGTATTCTTTAGAATTGGCTGGAATGGTCCTGGTTGGGGTTTGGCAGATTATGATGGGTAACAATGTTTAACTGAAGCTTACATAAGAGCATCCTCCGAAGTAGCCTCTTGATTCTTATTTGAACTCTCTCTGCTGCTGATACTTTATTAGTTACACTTATTTTCCCCCTTTTGGTCAGGATGGAATTGTTGATCCCCTGGTGCCAGGACTGGACTCATCCCTTGGAGTCATCTCCCATGCCACCAGGGAGACTTTCAGCCCTGGATGCCATGTCCCACGTAGGGGATAGGACAATGATTTCACTTACATTGTGGGGCTTACAGAGAGTGAGAGCACATCTGAACAACAAAAAGATCTTCCAGAAGTAACTCTTAGGCACACCTATAGGTAGGCTAAGCTCCTCTGCTACCTACATAAACTTCACAAGAGTAAGCCTCAAGATCAAGGGCTTGACGTATTGATTTGGGTGTTGCTAATGTTTGACAAATTATCAGGGGTTTTCCTGGTGGTAAAGTTTAATAGTTCCATGTTTTTCTCCCAACCTTCAAGAGGCTTTGTCAATACTGTTTGATTATCTGCTTAATATAATCTAGGATGTGTCCAGGTATTACATTAAGCTATACACGATTAAAGGCTCTTATTCTTATTCTGGGCTCCATGTGTTTGAATAGTTTAAATGAGCTATCCAGACAAATTGAGTTAGATTATGTGCTACAGAAGACTTAGGTTCTGGACAAAATAAACCTTTTTCCCTTTGGTCTCAAAGAGTAGGTGTGATTCTAAAATGTAGGCAATGTCTTCCTTATCCCTGTGCTCTGAATTACCTTCATCCTGACCTGATTTGCTTTATTCTTATCTCTAAATACCAGGTTATGCACATATAAAATAGCCTATCAAAATCCAGAAATAATAAATACCAGTCCAGAGTAAATGTGTCTGCTATAAGAGTTTATAATCTAGGCCTCTGTTTTCTTACAAGCATTTTTAAAGGAGACCATACAATTATTGTTCTTTCATTTTTGGGTTATTTTGCCTCACCAAATGTCCCACAGGTTCATTCATGTCGTTGCATGCCTCACAGCTTTGTTTTTTTTTTTTTGTTTCAGCACAAGATTCGATTATATGTGTACACCATCGTTTGCCAATGTACTTCTCAGTCAGTACTTCCTTCAGCCACCTGCATTCATTAGACATCATGTTTAATGCCCAAAGTCCACAGTCCATCAATACTCTCAATTTTAGATAATTTTCATTGTTCTCAAGAGAAAGATAACCAATAAGCACACCCTCACCAAATAGAAAATCTAAACCTCCCCTTAACTCTTGTCCCTCCTCCCATTAAGTACCCCTGCTGTTGCTGTGGTAGTGCTGATGTTTTCCTGTTGCGCATGGCCCATCGCATGCAATAGTAGCTTTCCCCCTGCACCCTGGATTTAAATGCTCTTTGTACATGAATCATAACTTTTAAGTGGTTCTTGCAAGAACTTGTTTATATTTCTAATGTTAATCAGTGGGACACATAGGCCTATACAACCCTCTTCAATCTTGTTCATCTTCAGTATGGTGCTATTACTTATGGACCCACTAGAGAACCACCTTCACTCCCATCTATTCCCTTACATTGGAGTTCAACCTCATTAGCTAACCGTTCACCCATCTCTAACTTCTATGTATCTCTAAGTCCCCTATATTCTGTATTATAAGCCTCTGCTTTTACCTTTACTATGGTCATAAAAGTGGAATCTTACAGTACCCATCCTTTTGTGTCTGGCTTATTTCACTCAGCATTATGTCCTGAAGGTTATTGTGTCTTGTCATGTGATTCAGGATGTCATTTTGTCTTACTGCTGCATAATATTCCACATTTTGTTAATCCACTTGTCTTTTATTGATGGGCATTTGGTTTGCTTCCATCTTTTGGTGATTCTGAATAATGCTGCTGTGAACATCCATGTGCAAATGTCTTTTGTGTCACTACTTTCAGCTCTTCTGGGTATGTAACAAGTAGTGCTATTGCTGGGTCATAGGGCAACTCATTATTTAGTTTCCTAAAGAACCATCAAACTGTCTTCCATAGTGGCTGTAGCATTATATGTTCCCACCAGCAGTGCACAATTGTTCCAATTTCCCCACATCCTCTCCAACATTTGTAGCTTCCTGTTTGTTTAATAGCAGTCATTCTTACAGGTTTGAGGTAGTATCTCATTGTAGTCTTCATCTCCATTTTCCTTGCAACTGATGAAAAAGAGTATATCTTCATGTTCTTTTGAGCCATTTGCGTTTGCTCTTCAGACAAATGCCTATTCATTTCTTTAGCTCATTTTATAATTGGGTTGTTTGTTCTTTTGTTGTTTAGTTGTGTGATTTCTTTATGCATGCAGGATATCAAACCTTTGTCCGATATGTGATTTCCAAATATTTTCTCCCATTGAATTGAGTGCCTCTTCACCTTTTTGACAAAGTCTTTTTTTTTATTTTTATGTTATTTATATTTACCACAACTAAATATGAATAATTTTTTATAACTTTTTTATTTTATATTTTTAAATACCAAAAAACACTAAACACAGACATTACTATTTTCATCATTCCATTCTACATATATAATCAGTAATTCACAATATCGTCACATAGTTGCATATTCATCATCATGATCATTTCTTGGAATATTTTATCTATTCAGAAAAAGAAATAAAATGAAAACAGAAAAAATAAGTTATACATACCATACCCCTTACCCCTCCCTTTCATTGATTACTAGCATTTCAAACTAAATTTATTTTAACATTTGTTCCTCCTATTATTTATTTTTATTCCATATGTTCTACTCGTCTGTTGACAAGGTAGGTAAAAGGAGCATCAGACACAAGATTTTCACAGTCACACAGCCACATTATGAAAGCTATATCATTATACAATCATCTTCAAGAAACACGGCTACTGGAACACAGCTCTACATTTTCAGGCAGTTCCCTCCAGCCTCTCCATTCCATCTTGAATAACAAGGTGATATCTATTTAATGCATGAGAATAACCTCCAGGATAGCCTCTAGACTCTGTTTGGAATCTCTCAGCCATTGACACTTTTTCTCATTTTGCTCTTCCCCCTTTTGGTCGAGAAGATTTTCTCAATCCCTTGATGCTGAGTCTCAGCTCATTCTAGGGTTTTTCTCAATCCCTTGATGCTGAATCTCAGCTCATACTAGGATTTCTGTCCCACGTTGCCAGGAAGGTCCACACCCCTAGGAGTCATGTCCTATGTAGACAGGGGGAGGGTGGTGAGTTTGCTTGTTAGGTTGGCTGGAGAGAGAGGCCATATCTGAGCAACAAAAGAGGTTCTCTTGGGGGTGACTCTTAGGCCTAAATTTTAAATAGACTTGACCTATCCTTTTCAGGGTTAAGTTTCATATGAACAAACCCCAAGACTGGGGGCTCAGCCTATAGCTTAGGTTGTCCACACTGCTTGTGAGAATATCAAGAATTCAACTTGGGGAATTTGAATTTCTCCCTGTTCTCACCATTCCCCGAAGGGGGCTTTGCAAATACTTTCCCACTCACTGATTGAATCACTCTGGGATTCATCAGGGCATCACTCTGGACAAACCAACAAAATCTCATGTCTTACCTGAGATTCCAAGTACTTATGGTGTTCAATCAAACTATATACATAAGTTATACTAGGAAATGCACTCGTCAAAATATAAATTTTGTAACAAACATTTTTTGCTTTAAATGGCACATAAGGTGACATTTAAAATATTAATTACCATCTATTTTCAGCACCCTGCAATAATGACATTCCTTTGTTCTTCCTCATGCAAAAACATTTTTTAAATTGTACCTTGTACATTTCACTATTATTATACACTCTAGGCACTTCTAGATTATACCATCTCAATCTTTAACATCTATCTTTCTTTCTGATTTCATTTATATCCCCAGCCCTCTTCCTTCTATCATTCTCATGTGCAGCTTCATTCAGTGTTTTAACATAATTGTATTACAGTTAGGTAGTATTGTGCTGTCCATTTCTGAGTTTTTGTTTCCAATCCTGTTGCACTGTCTGTATCCCTTCAGCTCCAATTACCCAATATCTTACCCTATTTCTATCTCCTCATGGTCTCTGTTACCAATGAAATATTCCAAGTTTATTCACTAATGTCAGTTCATATCAGTGAGACCACACAGTATTTGTCCTTTAGTTTTTGGCTAGTCTCACTCAACATAATGTTCTCAAGGTCCATCCATGTTGTTACATACTTCATAAGTTTATTCTGTCTTAAAGCTGCATAATATTCCATCGTATGTATATACCACAGTTTGTTTAGCCACTCATCTGTTGATGGACATTTTGGCTGTTTCCATCTCTTTGCAATTGTAAATAATGCTGCTATAAACATTGGTGTGCAAATGTCTGTTTGTGTCTTTGCCCTTATGTCCTCTGAGTAGATACCTAGCAGTGGTATTGCTGGGTCAAAATGGCAATTCTATATTCAGCTTTTTGAGGAACCGCCAAACTGCCTTCCACAGCGGTTGCACCATTTGACATTCCCACCAACAGTGGATCAGTGTGCCTCTTTCTCCACATCCTCTCCAGCACTGTTCTGTTTTGTTGATCATGGCCATTCTGGTGGGTGTGAGATGATATCTCATTGTGGTTTTGATTTGCATTTCTCTAATGGCCAGGAACGTTGAGCATCTCTTCATGTGCCTTTTGGCCATTTGTATTTCCTCTTCTGAGAAGTGTCTGTTCAAGTCTTTTTCCCATTTTGTAATTGGATTGGCTGTCTTTTTGTTGTTGAGTTGAACAATCTCTTTATAAATTCTGGATACTAGACTTTTAACTGATATGTCGTTTCCAAATATTGTCTCCCATTGTGTAGGCTGTCTTTTCACTTTCTTGATGAAATTCTTTGATGCACAAAAGTGTTTAATTTTGAGGAGTTCCCATTTCTTTCTTTCTTTCTTTCTTTCTTCAGTGCTCTTGCTTTAGGTGTAAAACCTATAAAACCGCCTCCAATTATAAGATTTATAAGATATTTCCCTACATTTTCCTCTAACTGTTTTATGGCCTTAGACCTGATATTTAGATCTTTGATCCATTTTGAGTTAACTTCTGTATAGGGTGTTAGATATGGGTCCTCTTTCATTCTTTTACATGTGGATATCCAGTTCTCTAAACACCATTTATTGAAGAGACTGTTCTGTCCCAGGTGAGTTGGCTTGACTGCCTTATCAAAGATCAAATGTCCATAGATGAGAGGGTCTATATCTGAACACTCTATTCGATTCCATTGGTCAATATATCTATCTTTATGCCAGTGCCATGCTCTTTTGACCACTATGGCTTCATAATATCCCTTAAAGTCAGGCAGTGTGAGACCTCCAGCTTCATTTTTTTTCCTCAAGATACTTATAGCAATTCAGGGCACCCTGCCCTTCCAGATAAATTTGGGTATTGGTTTTTCTATTTCTGAAAAGTAAGTTTTTGGGATTTTGATTGGTATTGCGTGAATCTGTAAATCAATTTAGGTAGAATTGCCATCTTAACTATATTTAGTCTTCCAATCCATGAACACAGTATGCCTTTCCATCTATTTAGGTCTTCTGTGATTTCTTTTAACAGTTTCTTATAGTTTTCTTTGTGTAGGTCTTTTGTCTCTTTAGTTAAATTTATTCCCAAGTATTTTATTCTTTTAGTTGCAATTGTAAATGGAATTCATTTCTTGATTTCCCCCTGAGATTGTTCATTACTAGTGTATAGAAACACTACAGATTTCTGAATGTTGATCTTGTAGCCTGCCCTTTGCTGTACTCATTTATTAGCTCTAGTAGTTAAAATCCATGGATTTTTTGGGGTTTCGACATACAGTATCATATCATCTGCAAACAGTGATAGTTTTACTTCTTCCTTTCCAATTTGAATGCCTTGTATTTCTTTTTCTTGTCTAATTGTTCTGGCTAGAACTTCCAACACAATGTTGAATAACAGTGGTGATAGTGGACATCCTTGTCTTGTTCTTGATCTTAGGGGGAAAGTTTTCAGTTTTTCCCCATTGAGGATGATATTAGCTGTGGGTTTTTCATATATTCCCATTATCATTTTAAGGAAGTTCCCTTGTATTCTATCCTTTGAAGTATTTTCAACAAGAATGGATGTTTAATTTTGTTGAATGCCTTTTCTGCATCAATCGAGATGATCATGTGGTTTTTCTGCTTTGATTTGTTGATATAGTGTATTACATTAATTCATTTTCTTATGTTGAACCATCCTTGCATACCTGGGATGAATCCTAATTGGTCATGTTGTATAATTCTTTTAATGTGTTGCTGGATTCGATTTGCTAGGATTTTGTTGAAGATTTTTGCATCTATATTCATTAGAGAGATTGGTCCGTAGTTTTCTTTTTTTGTAATATCTTTGTCTGGCTTTGGTATGAGGGTGATGTTGGCTTTGTAGAATGACTTATGTAGCTTTCCCTCCTCTTCAGTTTATTTTGAAGAGTTGGAGCAGGATTGCTACTAATTCTTTCTGGGATGTTTACTACAATTCACATGTGAAGCCATCTGGTCCTGGACTTTTGTTTTTGGGGAGCTTCTTAGTAACTGATTCAATTTTTTAAATTGTGATTGGTTTGTTGAGGTCCTCTCTTTCTTCTCGAGTCAAAGTTGGTTGTTCATGCCTTTCTAGAAAGTTGTCCGTTCCATCTACATTGTTGTATTTATTAGCATAAAGTTGTTCATAGTATCCTGTCATTACTTCCTTTATTTCTGTGGGGTCAGTGGTTATGTCTCCTCTTCCATTTCTGATCTTATTTATTTGCATCCTCTCTCTTCTTCTTTTTGTCAGTTTTGCTAAGGGTCCATCAATCTTATAAAACCAGTTTCTGGTTTTGTTGATTTTCTCAATTGTTTCATGTTCTCAATTTCATTTATTTCTGCCCTAATCTTCCTTATTTCTTTCCTTTTGCTTGCTTTGGAGTTAGTTTGCTGTTCTTTTTTCCAAGTGGACAGTTAATTCCTCAATTTTTGCCCTTTCTTCTTTTTTAATATAGGCATTTAGGGCAATAAATTTCCATCTTAGCACTGCCTTTGCTGAGTCCTATAAGTTTTGATATGTTGTGTTTTCATTTTCATTTCCCTCAAGATATTTACTGATTTCTCTTGTAATTTCTTCCTTGACCCACTGGTTGCTTAAGAGTGTGTTGTTGAGCCTCCACATATTTGTGGATTTTCTGGCATTCTGCCTATTATTGATTTGCAACTTCATCCCTTTATTTTCTGAGGAAATGTTTTGTATGATTTCAATCCTTTTAAATTTATTGAGACTTGGTTTGTGACCCCGCATATGGTCTAACCTTGAGAATGATCCACGAGCACTTGAGAAAAAGGTGTATCCTGCTGTTGTGGGGTGTAATGTCCTATAAATGTCTGTTAAGTCTAGCTCATTTATTGTAATATTCAAATTCTCTGTTTCTTTATTGATCCTCTGTCTAGATGTTCTGTCCATTGATGAGAGTGGTGAATTGAAGTCTCCAGCTATTATGGTAGATATGTCTATTTCTCTTTTCAGTGTTTGCTGCTTGTATTTTGGAGAATTTTGGCTTGGTGCATAAATATTTATGATTGTTATGTCTTCTTGCTGAATTGTTCCTTTTATTAATACATAGTATCCTTCTTTGTCTTTTTAAGTGTTTTACATTTGAAGTCTAATTTTTTGGATATTAGTATAGCTACTCCTGCTCTTTTCTGATTGTTATTTGCATGAAATATCTTTTCCCAACCTTTCACTTTCAACCTATGTTTATCCTTGGGTCTAAGATGCGTTTCCTGTAAATAGCATATAGATGAGTCCTGATTTTTAATCCATTCTGCCAGACTATGTCTTTTGATTGGGGAGTTTAACCCATTAACATTTAGTGTTATTACTGTATGGGTAGTACTTTCTTCTAACATTTTGCCTTTTGCATTTTATATGTCATATCTAAATTTCCTTCTTTTTACCTTTACTTATAGTCTTCATTTCTACACTGTTCTCCACACCTCTCTCTCTTCTGTCTTTTCGTGTCTATCTCTAGTGCTCCCTTTAGTATTTCTTATAGAGCTGATCTCTTGGTCACAAATTCTCTCAGTGATTTTTTTTGTCTCAAAATGTTTTAATTTCTCTCTCATTTTTGAAGGACAATTTTGCTGGATATAGAATTCTTGGCTGGCAGTTTTTCTCTTTTAGTAATTTAAATATATCATTCCACTGTCTTCTCGCCTCCATGGTTTCTGCTCAGAAAGCCCCATAGTGTTATTTGGCTTCCCTTGTATGTGATGGATTGCTTTTCTCTTGCTGCTTTCAAGATTCTCCCTTTCTCTTTGACCTCCGACATTCTGATTAGTAAGTGTCTTGGAGTACATCTATTTGGATCTGTTCTCTTTGGGATACACTGCACTTCTAGGATCTGTAATTTTAAGCCTTTCATAAGAGTTGGGAAATTTTCAGTGATAATTTCCTCCATTAGTTTTTCTCCTCCTTTTTCCTTCTCTTCTCCTTCTGGGATACCCACAACACATATATTCATGAACTTCATATTGCCCTTCAATTCCCTGAGTCCCTGCTCATATTTTTTTCATTTTTGCCCTATATTTTCTTTTGCTTGTCAGATTTCAGATGTTCCATCCTCCAGTTCACTAATCCTATCTTCTGCCTCATGAAATCTAACGTTGTAAGTTTCCATTGTTTTTTTCATCTCTTCTACTGTGCCTTTCATTCCCGTAAGTTCTGTGATTTATTTTTTCAGACTTTCGATTCCTTCTTTTTGTTCATTACTTGCCTTCTTTATATCCTCCCTCAATTCATTGATTTGATTTTTGATGAGGTTTTCCATGTCTGTTTGTATATTCTGAATTAATTGTTTCAACTCCTGTATCTCATTTGAATTGTTGGTTTGTTCCTTTGGGCCATATCTTCAATTTTCCTAATGTGATTTGTTATTTTTTGCTGGCATCTAGGCATTTAATTACCTTAATTAGTTTATTCTGGAGATTGTTTTCACTTCTTTTACCTTGGGTTTTCTTGCTGGATGAATTTTTTGTCTGTCTGTTCTTTCACATTCAGTTCAGCTTTTTCTGGACCTCTAGCTTAGGTTTGTTTAACAGAGGAGAATTTTTCAGTTCTTATTTTCTTGTTTCTTGCCCTGCCTGTATGGTGCCTTTTTCTCCCCACCTTAGGAGGGTCTACTTAGGTATTATATGCCCCAGCTGGATTTTCCCAGACCAAACTGGCCTCCTGTCAGGAGGAAAAAGTCACCTCCGTCAGTATTCCCTGAGGGTGAGACCCAGCAGGTTGAAAGACTTTCCTG
The DNA here is from genome assembly GCF_023851605.1 of Tamandua tetradactyla. Taxonomy (NCBI): domain Eukaryota; kingdom Metazoa; phylum Chordata; class Mammalia; order Pilosa; family Myrmecophagidae; genus Tamandua; species Tamandua tetradactyla. The sequence goes on along the minus strand of NC_135327.1, from coordinate 30,932,862 downwards.
TGAAGTCTCTGGGCTCTGTTTTTCTTATCCTGCCCAATATGAGGTGCTTGTCTGCCTGCAGGTCCCACCAGCATAGGATGAGGTGGTACCTTTAACTTTGGAAGACTCTCCCTGCTGGGGGCATGGTGGAGACAGAGGAGAGGTTGTAGGCTGGTTTTAATGGCTTCAAATCACCAAGCCCTGGTGTCTGAATTCCTTAAGGGGGGGATTCCAGCGGAGTTGGGCTTCACCCCTACCCTGGGGAAGGCACAGACTCCAGACAAGTCCTCAAACAAGCTGGTTTCTGCCTATGCCTGGGGCAGTTGCAGCCTTTGAAGTCCTGCCGCTGTATCCAAAGGCAGTCAAGCCTTTGTAGAAACACAGCCAGAAAAACCTCTATTTCTTTTTTTTTTTTCTTTTTCCATCAGCCCTGCCCCCTGGTGCCAGGGCAAAAATGAGTGACCTCCACTTTGACCAGGTTCACCTGAACTGGGGGCTTATTTTTAGCTGTTAGAATTTGTTAATTAATTCCACAGTTGGTATTTGGTTGGACTCAGCCCCTGCTGCTGGTAAAGTCTCTTTCCTTTCCCCTCTGGGAAGCAGCCTTTGTGGCTTGGGGAACTCACGGTTCTGGGGGGTCTCACAGCCAGTCCAGCTTGTCCAGGCTGGGGTACGCTGTGTGTCTGGTCACTGACATGGCCCCAGGAGCTGTTCTGTACTGTTTATGGTTGTTTAGTAGCTGTTCTGGAGGATGAACAAAATTGCTTAACTTGCTAAACCGCCATCTTGGCACCTCCCCCATGACAAAGTCTTTTGAGGTTCAAAAGCATTTGAATTTGAAGAGTTCACATTTATCTATTTTTTCTTTTGTTGCTTGTGCTTTGGGTATAAAATTTAGGAAGCTACTTCCTATTACTAGATCTTGAAGATGCTTACCTACAATTTTTTCTAGAAGCTTTATGGTACTAGTTCTTATATTTAGGTGTTTGATCCACTTTAATTTTTGTATAGGGTATAATGTAAGGGTCCTCATTCATTCTTTTGGCTATGGAGATCCAGTTCTACCATGCCCATTTATTGAAGAGACTATTTTGTCCCAGTCCAGTGGATTTGGGGGCCTTGTCAAAAATCAATTGACTGTAGATTTGGTGGTCTTTTTCTGCACTCTTGATTCTATTCCATTGGTCAATACTTCTATATTTGTGCCAGTACCATTGTGTTTTGGCCACTATGGCTTTTTAATAAGTTTTAAAGTCAGGAAGTGTGAATCCTCCCACTTCATTCTTCTTTTTTAGGATATTTTTAGTTCTGGGCTTCAACGTCAGGCTGTTTGTACCAGCCAGACAGTCTCAGCTGCAACCAGGGTCTCCCAGTGTGGTGCAGAAGACCCTCCCAGGTCACTTACACCCTGGAATCGCCATCTCAGTCATCTTCCTGTCCCTTCTGTAACTGTTCCTTGGAGCAGGGGTGAACTCGTCCTATCCTATTCCACCATCTTCCTGGAACTCATCCAATGTTTTTCTCAAATGACTTTTGAGGTGAGAGAGTGATCTACATAGGAATCCAGGGGAAGAGCATTCTAGCCAGAGGAAGGAGGATGCGTGAAAGTGTTGGGAGAAGCATACCTGGTGGTTCAAAGAGGAGCCAGGAGTGTCATGATTGGAGCAGAGTGAGGGAGAAGTGGGGCAGGATAAAGGTGAGCTGCAGCCAGGTGTGGCCATGTTGACCTTGAAATTCCTTGAGAAGACTTTTTATCTTAGATGGAGAGCCTTCAGGGAATGTTTAACAAAGGAGTTCCGTGATCTGACTTTTCTTTTTACTGGACTCACCTGGCGAAAATGCATTAGAAGGGCAAGGGGCCAGCTTCAAGCACCGTGGTTGCAGTGAACATGGTCTAACTGATTTGTTCTGAAGCTTGAGTAAAAAAGATGTACTCATAAGTTGGATGTAGTCAGGAAGGAAAGAAAGGTGGTTGAGAGCAGCTAGAATCTCAGGAGAGGTGACCCCTGGGGGTCGGGGCTAGGGTGGGGGTTGTAGATGACCCAGAGGTCAGTTTTGGACATGTTAACATCAAGGTTCCGACTAAACTGTTTTTTTGTCCTGTAGTGGATTAATAAGGCTCATATTATGTTTAGATTTAAAAACTCATAAGCACTTCTTATAAACTACTATAGCAGGAGGAATATGTGAAAATGCTTCCTCAACATTTGAAATTAGATCCAGGTCATGGCATAAAACGAGGAAGCAAAAAAAAGGAATCTTTCTCTGACTTTATTTGCATCACAAGTGATTAAGAACAGATGCAATTAATATACTATCACTATCTCTTTTATGAGCCATATTTTATGATTTCGTATAAATTTTTTTTTCACAAACCTTAAAGTCCATACAACATAAAGGTTAGAATTTGTATCTGAAAGAGGGAAGGACAGTCTCTGTACACTTTTAAAGGAATGCTTATTTTCTTGGGTCTTGGTGTTTAGGAAACTTAAGTGATAGTGGTGATGAAGATACAGGATAAAAACAGCGCATGTCAATGGGAGATTTGAATTGGGGCCCTTATCTTTATCCTGTCCACCTTGCTAATAAGTTTTGTGTCCTGTAAGGTGTCATTAATATTCCAAAACAAATACCGTGAAAGTGTACTGTTACTGGAGAAGCCAAATACCCAGATTTTTGCATCATCAATTGTTTTTAAAGCTGATTCTTTGGGAGAATCGTAATTCTGAATTCACATTTTCATTCTCAAGGACGAGGTTTATCTTATTCTGTTTTTACACACCCATGACCCTTAAACATAAACCTTCCCCTGCCCCACAAATTCCATTTCCATCTATGGGTGATTCTCTCTTCCCTTCTGTTGTCCTGAGCACTCAGCAGCCACGTGTCCTTGATAGCAAAGATATGGCTGTGTCTCCCTCATGAGTTTTGTCCCAAGGGACCCATCCTCATTGGCTTTGACATTTTAAAGGGCTATAATAATAATAAATCTTAAATACTATATGCTAGACTCTTTGTTAAATACAAAACACATGAGGTTTGGTGTTCTTATTACTCATATTTAAGATATGAAGACCCTGAAACTTATCCAGAGGTCAAGGAACTTGCCCAAGGTCATGACTCCAGCATGAGAGGGAGCTGGGATTCAATCGACTTTCTTCTCCACAGCTGTATTTCCCTCAAAGTGGGACAATTTTAGGCATCCAAGGCATAGAATTAAATAAATAACTCACAGTTATAAAGTTATTTTCTTTTCAATTTCCTTTTTGATCTTTTTTATTAAATCATGGAGAAAAGTTTCATTTTGGTGCTGACATATCTTCAACGCATCTCAAACACTCTTCCAATTTTCCTGGGTTTCTGAGAAGTGAGAAAAAGTCCAGCTCAGGACTTTGACAGCAAAAGGCCCTAGACAGACTTTCACAACGTTGTTTTGATTTCATGGCATTGTCTCTAATGTTTCCCTTCAATTTATAGCAGAACATACTGGTTTATGATAGGAATTTGATCATTCCACTTGCAATATTTTGTTTAAGGAAAAAAAAGTGAGTTGGTTAAAGCATTGAATAGGTGGCATCAAGATTTGACCAGCATGGTGAAAGTCTTACGTGAATGACTGATGTTTGACAAAAATCATACTGTGCTCTGAAGCCTGAGCATAATACCGCATAGTATCTTACATTCCCTTTTATCATCCTTCTGGTCACAACCAGGGCAAGGAAAACAATCACAGTTGCAGGCTGACTAGATTGCCCTGATTTGGCCAGTGTGCACAGGAGGCCCTAGGAAAGTCAACTGCCGCCCCTTCTCAGGTGGAGTTCAGCCAGGCAGAGGTGTAAGTGATGGGAAGTGGCAAGGACAGGCAGACACACAATGCAGGCCCTCACCCTGAGCTCAGTCCAGTCCACAGTGAGAGAGCAGTTCTGCTGAGCTCAGAGTTCTCTTAGACATGCTACTCCCTGGCATTTAAATATAACAGGTTCTTTCCCCTCCTCTTGTGTTTGAGGTCTTTTAGAGATCTTTAAAGGGATGTGATTCTGCCTTACAGGGAACGTGTGGCAGAGGCTGGAGACATTTTTAATTGTCATGACTTGTTGAGGGTGCTGCCAGCATTTAGTAGGAAGAGGGCAGGGTTGCTGCTAAACACCCAAGCCTGTTGGGGCAGGATGCCCCAAAAGTTAATAGCACTGGTGGTGCATATTACAAACTCCTAACAAATTCCTCTCCAGATTTTTGCCTTACAGTGGAACTATCAGATATCGTGTGGTGTAAGCCTCTTGTTTGCTTCATTTCATGTGTGTACGTGTATGTGTGTGTGTTTACTTGTCATAGTAGCATCCTCAGCATGTAGGAAACCCCATTGCCTTAGCCCTAGAGGTTGGAGTAGAGTGGGATAGCAGATGCATTTCAGCCTCAGCTCCATTTTTTCAAAGTACTTTTAGCATTCCTCACTTTAGTAGAGAAAATAATGTAAATGTTCTAAGAATATAAATGTTCTTTAGTTTTCTTCTTCCTAATTTTGCATATCTCTCTCTCTCCATGAGCTGTTTCTGATCAGTGTCTTTCAGTTTTTTGGCTTCTTAATCCCCTTTTTACTATCTAATGCTTATATCCACCCCTCTTCCCAAATACACATTTTCTTCTTAATTGCCCCTCTGATCAATATGGCTCATTTAACCATTATATTATTCTTGAATCTTTTCACATGTGCAGATCTTGTCTTGCCAAATACTTTGTATGCACCTCAAAGAAAAAAAATCTATGTATTTTCCTTCATGGTAACTGTTATGCTTTACCTAATGGTAAGTGTGACAAATACCTTAAGTCCTTCAATTATAATATGTCATCAAATATAAAATGCATCATTGATTTTATAACAGCTTTTGCAGTTTAGGAGCTGAAAGAATAAAGCAGTTCCTTAAATATTGCATGTTGAGTACCAGATGCATCCTGCTTTTAGCAATGTGCCAATACTCCAAATACACACAAGTGCACAAAATGTGTCATGGACTTAAGGATGTATGTCAACTTATTGATTTACTAGTTAACTTTTATTTCACAAATTTACTTATCAGTACTATCCAACATGAGAGAATTTATTTTAGTTTTCATAGATTCAGTTCGTATTTTTACAGTAAAATATATTTATGTGAAATGTCATTGGCAAAGGGAAGAAACAAAGCTGGTACAAGTTTGCAATGACTGGTTCCATTTTTAGTTAAATCCTCACATGGGGCTCAATTCTTTGTGGACTTGTTTTCAAAATTTTCCAAACTATCAATTTCTGGTTTCTCTGTACCCAACAATTCAGTTCTCAGCTTTCCCTTCCCTCTCACATTTTACTATAAGCTGCAAATAGAAGCCAGGCCACACTTTCCATATTTAATTGGGAAATTTCTAACTAAATATCCCAGCTCGTAAATTTCAAATTCTGCTTTCTATCTAACATCAGGACTCAATTTTGCCAAATTATCTGCCACTTAAAAACCAGGGTTGCCTTTCTTTCAGTTTGTGGTAACACATCCGTGACTAATGTCATTTCTTTCTGGGGCCTTATTGGAGGCATCTTTATCATCCATATTTCTACCAACAGTCTCTTCAAAGTAATATAGGTCTTTTCTATCAAGCTCCCCACAATTCTTCCAGAATCGTCCCCTTATCCATTTATAAAGCTCTTCTAGCATTTTTGGTATTTGCAAATCATAGCACCCCACTTCTCTGTACCAAAATCTGTTTGCTAAAGCTGCTGAAATACGATATACTGGAAATGGACTGGCTTTTAACAATGGGGATTTATTAGGTAAGGAGTTACAATTTTAAGGCTGTGAAAATGCCCAATTTAAGGCATCAACAATAGGATACCCTCTCTAAAGAAGGGCTGCTGGTATCTGGGACACCTCTGTCACATGGGAAGGCATGTGGCCGGTGTCTGCTGGTCCTTCTCTCCCGGGTTTCATTGCTTTCAGATTCTGACTTCAGTGGCTCTTTCAGTTTCTGTGAGTCCTTGCTTTCTTCCCTGGGGGGGTTTCTGTCTCTGCTTTCTCTGGGTGTGTCTCTCTTTGCTCTCTGGGCTTTTTCTGTCTTTTATTGTCATAGAGGTCTCCATTCAAGTAGTAAGACCTACCTTGAACACGGTGGGTCACATCTTACATTGAAATAACCGAATGGATTTAAAGAATGTGGCCTTTTCTGGGGTATGTAACATTTTCAAACCGACACAGGCATCCAATGCCTTTGAAAAATTAGAGTCTAGGTGATGAGTATTTGAAGTAGCTCAGCTTCCTCTTGTCTGACCCCTACCCAGCACTTTGGAGTCACTGGACTTCATCCCACTTCAAGGCTGTGTATATTCAGTTCTTTCTCACTGAGTGGTTCCCCCTGCTTTCTCTTCCAAACCACTCGCCTCCCAGAGAGGCTCAATGAATTCTCATGTTAAATAAGACTTGCTCAAGGCAGCTTGGATGAGGTTCCATGTCCTAGCACTGCCAACTATTTCACAATTCATTCTGCGGCTACTTACTGAGCACCAGATTTAGACCAAATCCTGTTCTAAGTACTTGTCTCAGTTTTCTAGGGCTGCTGTAACCAAGTACCACAAACTGGGTGGCTTAAATCAGCAGAAATTTATTGTCTCACAGTTCTGGAGGCTAGAAGTCTAAACTAAGGTTTTGGCAGCACCATGCTCCCTCTTAAGACTGTAGGGAAGCATCTGCCATGCCTCGCTTCAATTCCTGGTAGTGGATTGCTGACAGTACATGGAGCTCTACCCTCTGTTTCCCTGCTTGTGTCCAAATCTCATCTACATATAAGGACACTAGTTCTATTGGATTAAGGGTGCTACCTACTCTAGTTTAGTCTCTCTCTCTCTTTTTTTTTTTTTTGCATGGGCAGGCACCGGGAATCAAACCTGGGTCTCTGGCATGGCAGGCGAGAACTCTGCCTGCTGAGCCAATGAGGCCCACCCAGTTTAGTCTCTTTTTAACTTGTCTAATTCCATCTATAATGACTATTTCCAAATAAGGTCACATTCTGAGATACTATGTATGTCATACTTTATACTTCAGTATGCTTTGGAGATGGTGGGTGCAACTTAACCCATGACATCACTGGTTGAAAAGCTATGAATAAATCAGAAAAAATCCATACCTACACAGAGCTTATATTCCAGGGAAGAATGGAAGCTCACATTAATTGAAGAGTGACCTTACATACTTTACATATCTTATTTAAACTTGCAATAAATTTTGGAGTTCATAACTATCATTACTTATTTTATAAATGGGAAAACAGGCTTAGAGAAGTTAAATAACTTGTAAAAGGGTCACAAAGCTGGTAGGAGCAATCCCAGCCAAGAAATCCTGAGCCCAAAATCGTGCTTTAAATTCCATGCTGTCTAGATGTGTACTTGTGGTTTTGACAAATGAATGAATTTCCCAATGTTTTCTGAACTCTTACGTTCGTCTGGATTCTTGACCAATGCTTAATCCAATTATGGAATGACAAGTATATAATTTCAGCAAAGTAATTATTGGGACATTCAAAAGTGCATGTATGTGACAGCAGTTTTCTTACATCTGAATGCTTATTGTTCCGGTTTGCAGGCTGCTATGACAAATAGCAGGAATTTATTAACTCCTGGTTTCAGAGGCCAGAAGTCCAAATTAAGGCATTGGCTAGGAGGCTTGCTTACTTCCAGGGTCTGTAGTATTCTCTCTGGCCAGCAGTCCTGAGGTTCATTGGCTTTCCCATCACATAGTGATGTCCTCTCCTTTCTTCTGGGTTCCTGCTGAATTCCAGCTTCCAGCTCCTCCCCATGGTTTTCTCTATGTCTGAATTTCTTCTACCCATAAAAGACTCAGGTAATCCAGACTAAGGCCCACCCTCATTCACTTGGGCCATGCCTTACCTAAAATAACTTCTTCAGGAGATCCTATTTACAATGGATTCACACCCTACTCACAGGAATGCAGATCAAGATTAAGAACATGTCTAAATGGGGATCCATAATTCAATCTACCACACTTCACAGAGGACATAGGAAAGGCCAAATTTAAACTCATTATTTTGCCTTCTCTGGGTTTCCTTTTATGGTTTCTGTCAGTGTAAGGCCATAAGGAAAGAGTGTTTAGAGACATTTAGGAATGCTTTGGATGCTTAGAAAATGTCTGAGGTAAAGAGCAATTAATAAAGAGAAAGAAAGGAATTAGGATCTTAAAAAATCAAAACATGTAGACTCACTAGCCCATTAGAAAATCTTTGATCTGTACTGTGCTTTTTCCCCAGATGAAAAGGTTTTCTTTTTGTTTGCTTCTTACTTGCCTTGAGGTGTCATCACATTCTCTTATTTGGGTGAAGACCTGTAGTAACATTTTAGGGGGTTGTAAAGCTGCTTATGAAAGAGTACCAAACATACCTATTGGGGGGGGATGTGAATGAGAGAGAAGATGTCTGTTGAGGTCAGACATCTGCCCCTTATGGTAGGGCATCTGCAGGTCATTTTTTGTGCATCCTGAAGTTATTGGTCCATGCTGTCAAGCTGAAGGACATGTGCCTCTGAGCAGTACAAACATCCTGATAATTCAAGCAAAGGCCTGACTTCTGTTCCATTTCCGTATCTTTAATGCACTTTGTCAGGTATTGCAGACCGTGGCCTCCTGGCCGGGTCTGGTGTTTGGTCTGCACAAAAATGGAATGAGGTGCCAACAATGAAAATTCAGGTGACTTCACATAAAGATCAAGATCTCTGGATTTTGTTAAACACCTGGAAGTTGGGGTAAAATTGGGCTCATGTCCCCCATGTAAATGCCCGATGCAGGCTGATTGGTAGCTGCTGTCCACAGACAGGACCTGTGTGCTCATCAACCACAGAGCCCCTGCTCCTTGTAGGGGTGACTTTATCCACTCCCTTCCCCTGCCTGAGCCCTCATGGAGCTTGAGATTATGGCCCTGGTCCTTAGTGTAAGTGTGTATGTGTGTGTGTGTTATAGTTTCAGGTTGGAACAAGGGGAGTCTGGTAATGAAAAGCAATACTTGATACTGTTATTACTTTCATTTATTTATTTGTCATTTTAACCCTTTGTTATGGTAACATATCTATAACTCAAATTTTGCCTTTTTAATAACTTTCAATTATGTGATTCATTGGTATCAGTGACATTTACAATGCTGTGCCACCATCATACCATGTGTTACCCAAAGCTTTTCATCATGATTTCATTTATTTTTGATCACAGTATTTATTTATAGATTTTAAATGTCACTGAAGGGAGGTTGTGGCTTCATGATAGTTATCAAAAGCAGATACTGATTAAAAGAGTATTTTTCAAATAGTCAGCCTTGTCAATGAGTGGGTCATAATATAGATCAAGTATTTTTGTTTTAAAAAACAAAAATGGAATAGAAAATATCAGCATGCAATACACAGATGATAGATAGATGTATATAAATAAATAGAAGACAAAGATATCCTGGGTTACTGTGTAAACATTATTTCTTATTGTGAGTTGCAGTTACAAAACCTTTAAAAGGACTAGATTGTCAAGTCTAGCTGCAGGGTGTGATATTAATCAATCATCCTACAGTCTTTCTGAGTAACAGGTCATTTCTTCCTTTCTGGAACCAAGACTGGCCAATAAATACATGCATACATGTATTTCCATACATACATACATCAGCCCTAGGGGAAACAAAAGGCTACCTCCTCCTTTTAAAGCATTGATGATCTATTGTGAAAAAACATATGACCTTGCAGAGCTAGGTGCCAAGTAGTACAGGTGAGTGTATACAAGACAGTTGAGTGTATACAAGACATAGGATGGTACAGCAATGAGGGTAGGGATGTTTTTGGAAGTTTTTAGGAAGGAAATGGAGCTTGAGCGAAAATGTTTTTCATTTTCATTTTTGTTCTTCATTGAAGTAGAATGACTTAATAATGAAATCATGTGATCAATCTCATGAGCTAGTTGTTAGCCTATTGAAAAAGCCATCAATCTTTGTATTTCTTCTTCTCGCATGGGCCATATCAGTGAAATTCAAGCTAGACAGGCTTGCCTGATTTTGTAGGCCATGCTATATAGACAGAAAACTGTCATGTTGCCATGGTGTAGTTCAAGTGCAAAAACTTAGATAGGGATAGATCTCCCTATGTTGTTATGTTAATTGCATAGACCGGTGGAGATAAAATAATTAACAGTGGCTTGAGTTGAAATTTTTTCTTGTTTTTTCCATTTGTGTTAAAGAATTCTTTAGATATGAGCAAAAATCAGGCACTAAAATCTGTATTCAATTTTTCACCAAGAGATTCTGAAGTGAAAGGAGTGGCGTTGTGTCAGAATAATTAGATTCTTAAAGAAAAACAAAAACCAAACAAAAACAATCTCTTGGTTTATCATTGATAGATGTGTGTATCAAAATGAAAGCTTTGCAAATGCCCTTGCATGTGACTTTTTCCAGTTCTTTAAAAGTCTCAAATATATTTCATAATTAAAAAGCATGTATTAGGTTCTTGCCTAATTATGTGTGAATCTCCCTTTTAAAATGGAATTGATTTCTATTTTTGTGTTGGTCAGGGGTGGAGATGATCTGCTTTGCATACTTGACATTAATTACCAAACACATGCAGCTCTTTTTGCCGAACTTCTCTTATGCTTCATACATTAATTTCAGCACAGTTATGCTCATTAAAAAATTGTTAGCTGCATTTGATTCGTTGTCTAAGGAAAGTTAGGACAGAACCTAAGTGAGACATAGAATCCTCCTTTCCCTTCTGAGCTGAATGCAAGGTTTCTGATGAGGTTTTCATGTACTGTGACAGGAAATGCAGTTGTGCATGTATACCTGCTTTGGGAGTAGTAGGGTGAAGTACTTGAATTATATTAAACATTGAGAAGCCTTCTCCTTTGCTTTGTGACTCAAAAATATTCCACACTGTGTTAGTCTAGAGTGATTGGTTCCCTTCTCATATTAATAACAATTAATTGCACACTGTGAACTTTTTCATTCTAGTTAACTTTGTTTAGCTAACGTGAACAAGAATCTTAATCTTACTTTTAGAAAAAGACAGGCAGTCTCATGGAGAATATTCTAGGACCTAGGGCATCGATTTTCTAGGAACTGGATTTTCAGAAGCTTTTCTTTTTTGTTTTCACAGGATGTGTGAGACTGGTGAAGGGCTGTTTATCTTTCAAACACGAGATGGGGAGGCCATCTATCAGAAAGTCCACTCTGCTGCCTTGGCAATAGCTGAGCAGCATGAGCGCTTGCTACAGAGCGTGAAAAACTCAATGGTATGTATGGAATTTCTTCCTTATGACTCAGCGTATACGACTGTAGAATGTAATCTGGGAATCTTTGTGTTGAAAATATGGTCAGCATTTTTTTAGCATATGGTTTACTCCTATACTCAACTGTGTGTTACTTGATTAAATGTCATCCTTGGAAAGCCCTAAGCGGTCAGTTGCTAACACCATAACCATACTTCCCTCATCATTTATCTACTTTGTGATTCAATTACTGTACATGCATATCTGCATTAAAAGCAATCTGGATGTATATAGACAGCTATAGAGAGGCTGTGTGAATAATCTACAAGTGGATGTGTATTAACAGCTAGATCATAAGTGAAACCTTGAATGCCAACATGAGCCAGAGAGAAAATGTAAATTAGAGAAGAGGACTGAAGGGAAACTGGAGTGGAATATCCAGAGCTCATGACCAGGCAACCATTGACATGAGAATGGAGACTGCATGTAGGCAGAGCTCTTGGTTTTTGAAGAGAAGCTAAGGATTTGAATCTGTATATAATATCTTCCAGTTTGTATCTATTGGAAATAATGCCAGTTAAAACAACAATGGCAAAAAACAACAACTCTGTGTGCCTGAAGATAACGTGCAGCCCATAGCCATGCATTTGCAATCTCTGGTTGATAAACCTTAATTATGGATAAAGATGCCACAGATTCACATATACTGTGTGGGTGTACACAGACACTCTCCAAACTACTCTCTGTGCAATGCATTGCGGTAGTGAGTGTGAGTTCCATGATTCTTGAGTTTCTTCTTCAAGGAGAGTAATTTATGATATCTTAAATGAATGCCCAATACTTAAATAATGCAAATCATGCACTGTGGCTGCAAATGCATGCATATAACTTTATGTCTGGAAGGAAATGCAAAATCAAAAGGAGCTGGGTTAGCATGGTAAGGTTAGAACAGTTGGAAATTTCATCATTTAAACATGCGGATGGTTGAATTTTAAGAAGGGGGGAGAAGCATACCAATAATATAATGTAGTTCCAAAGCACCAGATTATTATTCTCTTGGGGTTTTACAGAAGGGTCAGCAAACCTATTTCTGTAAAGGGCCAGAGAGTAAATACTTTAGGCTTTGTAGGCTAATATGATCTCTGTCATTATATATTCAATTTTGCATGGAAAGCAGCATTGACAATATGTAAGCAAATGGTAGTGACTATGTTCCAATAAAATTTTATGATGGACACTGAAATTTAACTATTATTCTTTTGATTTTTAACTCACCCGTTTAAACATGTGCAAACCATTTCAGCTCATGGTTCATACAAAAGCAGGCAGCAGACTGGATTTGGCCTACAGACCATAGTTTGCACTTCTCAAGGAAATTAAACTGGGGATTTAATTGATTCCAGATTAGGAAGAAAAGAGATGCCGTATTACAATAAAACAAATGAAGACATCGCTGCTTAGGTGATGTCTTAATAACCATCCTTAGGTTATTAATAATAGTGTCATTCAGACCTAACTATGTTCTCAATTTGGAATTGCCTTTAATTTGGTTTGCTTCTCTGAGATAGCTGAGGTCGCATTTGGAGAAAGATGGTGGTACTCCCCTCTGATCTTACCCCAACCCACTGTTAGATGCAGCTGATGTAAATCCCCTAAGAGTGCATTTACAGACAGAAGGCTGAAGTTACAGCCTCAAGTGAATGGATTTGGATCAGCCACATGGCTGATAATAAGGAGGCTTGTGGGCCATATGATAATGGTCACCACCACCTCCACCACCATCATCATCATTATGGTCAGCTAAATAACTCATAACTCCCTCTCCCCCCAAAGATATCCATGACCTAATTCCTGGAATCAGTTAATGTTACCTTATATGGCAAAAAGAACTTTGCAGATGTGGTCATGATAATCTCAACTTCCATCGGGGATTCTCCTGGGTCCTTCTGCTTCCAAACTGGGTGATGCTTATAATCACAGAGGTCCTTATTAGAGGCATGCAGAAGGAGCCAGAGTTAGATGGTAATGTGATGATGGAAGCAGAAATGAGATTTGAAGATGCTACGCTGCTGTCTTTAAAGATGGAAGAAGGGGCCATGAGTCAAGGGCTGTAGGTGACCTCTTGAAGATGGAAAAGGCAAGGAAAAAGATTCTCCCCTAGAGCTTCCTGAAAGGAACCAACCCCACCTTCACCTTGATTTTAGTGCCATGAGACCTATTTTGGACTTCTGGCCTTCAGAACTGTAAGAGAATAAATGTGAGTTGTTTTAGGCAACTAGGTTCTGGTAATTTGTTACAGCAGTCATAGGACACTAGTACAATACAAAATCAATCAGACAATCTTTTAAAGCTATTCTGTGTATCCACTTCTGACCCTCTCAACTAAGACCTGAAGTTACCCAGCTTGAAAGTAGAAGGACCCAAATTTGAAGCAGGCGTGCCAGTATAAATACCATCTTACGCCGTATCTCTGGATTAAGCCCCTGGACATATTTTCTTTGGCTTATATGAGATTGTCTCACTGTGGTTCTAAAAATTACAGATTATGGCCAGTATTTAAAAATAAAGAAGTTTCACATAAAGCTGAGAATCCCAGATTACCTTGAAAAGTGAAAAGATGAGCCAACTCTGATCTCACATTCCAAAGTGGCAAGAGCTATGCCCAGGAACATCTGCCCTCTTTAAAAAGAGCTCTCCAGTTCTCCAAAGTCCCCACCACTCCCTCCTGATACACTCAGCAAGTGTGACCTTCTCTGGGCATGTGCTGCCTGGGCTGTCATTTCTGGCCAGTTGACATCTATTCATATTAGTTTCCTTTTGCTGTGCTGTGCGTGATAAAACAACACACATGTATTATCTTGTAGTCTCTGTGGATCAGGGGTCTTGGTGTGGCTTAGCTTGGCATGGTCTCCTGCTTCAGTTTCTCGAAAGGGTACCATGCAGATGTCAGTCCGGCTGCAGGCTCACCTCTAGGTTACACTGCAGAAGGATTCACTCCCAAGCTCGCATTGTTGTTTGCAGATTCAATCTCTTGTGTCGGCGGATTGAGGGTCTACGTTTCTTGTCAGCTGGACGGCACCTTCATCTCCTAGAGGCTGCCTCAGTTTCTCATGACATGACCCTCCCTGCCACAGCCACTTGCTTCTTCAGAGCTGGCGGGAGCGAGCCCCCCAGGAGAAGGCCACAGCCCCGTGTCCTGTAATCGTGGAAGGGAGAGGCCAGGGCAGAGGTCCTGCTCACACCGGGAGCCAGGAGGAGACATGGACCAGGAGGCCGACTTAGGGGCTGCCCACCACACCATGCAAACTTCTGGAATAAGATTTATTTTGTGTTTCGTATGATCCCCAAAGTTATGGTGTTTTGCTAACCATACCATTGATTTTTGGACACCACCTATAGGCCAGGCGCTTTACTTGCTTTTTCTTTAATTGCCACAGTAACTCTGTAAGGTAGATTGATTCATTCATTCTCATTCAAAAAATGTTTTGAGGACTTATTTCTGTTCTGTTATGTGCTAGGTGATGAAGTGGTAGCTCAGCGAGGTCCATGCCTGTGGGACTGAGAGTGGGAAACCCTTAGAATGACCCTTGCCCTGGAAGGAACTACTATCCTTGCATGTAGAAGGGTACGGGGCACTGTACTTGGTGTTGGAGCTGGGATGGCAGGCTGGTTCCGAAACCCCTTGCCCTGGCAACTATGCTTCACTCCCTCGATGGGTTTAGAAGCTACACTTCCTTCTTATGTCCCCACTGAGGACTCTTAATGTTTTCAAATTGCCCAGAATATCGCAGTATCTTTTAGAAACATCTATCAACTTGATGTTTATCTAAAAAGGATCACTGTTAAAAAGTAACTGCCTGTATCTTTTGGTAATTTTGGCACCAGACAGCAGTCTTATTTCTTATCATCCTTGTATTTCGTTTTCCATCCTCCCATATTTTAAATTCACTGTGCTGTAAATCCATTCCACTAGGGATGCTGGAAGAGGCTGGGGGTGGACTAGACATTAGGAGAAGGACTATCTGTTGAATGAGATGGGAAGATAAGAACTCATTCGCCCGCCAGCTGGAAAATGGCTGGGACAACTCGGGTGCTCCCTTAGGCAGCTAGCTATTTTTGCCCCACAGTGTCTATGACAAAGTCTAATTTTGGAATAAGGAGTGGCAGTGTGTGGGATGTTCCTCATTCCACTACTGGCCCTGTCATTTTTAGACTCCTTCAAGCTGAGAGCCCCAGGGTAGAGCCTCTTGGGTGGGGGTAGGGTTGGGGTGGCAGCGTGGGGTGGTGCCTTGGAGGGTGCTTCTCCCATCCCAGAGAGACGTCTCCCCCAGGCGCTGCAGCACTGAACACACGTGCGCTTGAAAATTAAATCTGAACGCCGCTGTGTCAGCTTTTGTTTTTGTTTGATTATTTCCAAAGATGGTTGAATTGAAGAGACATTCTTCCACAATTCTTGAGACCAAATTAATTTCAAATTCAACCTAATTTTAAAAGTAATATGCTACACTTTTTAAAAAGTATGGAAGGCATCAAAGAAATCATAGAATCCGTTTCATTGCCCTTGCATACTGGGCTTTTATAGCTATAAACACTCTTCAGTAGCTGCTCCAATGGTCTACCCAGCACACACCCCAAATCAGTTTTCATCTCTTCTACCATTTACTATTTATAGGCTCTGATAATGAGTTTAACTTATTATTTTTTTTAAAGTACTGCTTAAAGCAATTAGCCTCTTTCCTCTGAGGAATTAAACCTTTTTTATAGCCTGTATATTAATCACCATTCAAAAAATTTTTATTGATCACCTGTCTAATCCTTACAAAATAGTATAGTACATCTTGAGGAGAACATAAAACAATGCACTGACTACATCTTTTGCATCCTTTAAGGAATTTAATATTTAGAAAGAAGGTATAATGTATGGCTCTCAGAACATTCAAAAGTATACATCTCTGAGTTTAATTTTTACAGGCTCTTTGGAAGCCAACTTGTCCATACTTTTCAAAATTAAATTCACACACCTCTTCACCTAGCAATATTGTTTCTAGGAATATGCTCTAAATATCCACTAGCAGTAGTAAAGATAGTTTCACAGATGTTCACAGAAGAAGTCATTCCTTTATTCTTACATTCCTCTTTTTAATAAATATTTGCTGAGCCCTGCCAGTCACTGGGCATTGGATGTGCTGGGGAAATGACCACAAATAAGACAAAGTCTCTTTCTTGGGCAGTTCACTTGGAATTGCAGGCATAACTGGAAACAGCTTATGTGTCTACCAAAAAGGAACAAATTAGATCAATTATGAAGTATCACTCAACAGGAATTATATGATGCAGCTGAAGAGTCATCCTTAGGGATTTTAAAGGTATGGGAAGTAAGTGAATTAAGCATGAGCCAAAACAATAGGCAGAATATGATGAACTCAGACCTGCCTTTGCAAGCTCAGAACATTAACTTCTAGCTGGGGACCAAGGAATGTGTTAATGTTGGTAAACTTTGGGGAGTAAGACTATTATTTGAGGGTTTGGGAAGGGGACTTTTATATTTTACTTTGTCTCTCTCTTCCATTTAATTTTGTTTTTTTTTTTCATGGCTATATAATTATTTTTATAGGAACAGAAACGGTAGTTGATCTTCTGTCCTGTGACAATTGAACTGATGCAACTGGTGGCAGAGAGTGAGGAATTTTCCATTATGAGTACATAAAAATACATGATAAAAGTTAACGATTAAAAAAAATATATGTTAGAGTATAAAAGATTGGTTGAGAAATTTCCAGTGGCGAGGAATAGGGTCTACGCCAAGGGGCAAGAACATCTCTGTAGAAAAGGCTATGCCTGCGCTAAGTCTTAGAATCTGCTAACTTAGTCACATGCTGCTGCTACTGATAGTGATGATGATGTGATATCTAACATTTATTGAGAGCTTACTATGTGCCAGGCACTATTCTAAGCATTAGACCTGTATTAGCATTTAACCTTCAACATGACTCTGTGATGTGGGTACTGTTTTCTCATTTTTATAACTAAGGAGCTTGATGTTAGGAAGTGAGGGAACCAAGAGTTATGATGGTTGTGGCTCCAAGGCCCACACGTTAACCATCAGACTGTCCTCAGCTAGAGTTTCAAAATTAAGTAGCAAAATGTTCATCACCAATTCTTTAGAAATAAAAAGACGCTAAATGGAATTAACCTAAGTATTATCATAGCTATTTAAGAGATTAAATCGTACATTCAGACAGAATAGATGCAAGTATAAATCAGTTTCTTCCTTAAAAACTACAAAAAAAACCTGTCATTTTACACAAACTTCATTTTCAGTGTCTTATAGCAACATTATAATTCGCAATGTGCAGTATATGCTTTAATAGTCCTTTCACCTGATGATTGCATTTTACTTTACCTTATAAAATTCCTCCCTAGAGCTGTAAGCTCCTGTTAAACAACCACAGTTGTTTTAGCCCATGGTTGTGCCTCTGCAGCAAAACAAACAAAATGGAAGTTGCCAATGGCTTATAGCTTTATTTATAACCTCTAAACTAATCCTAATGTTCAAGACGGTGGCTCCATAAAGAGGCAGTAACTTGTAAGTTTAAGAGTAGTAAGACAGAAAATTGTAACTGTGAACAATTCCTCAATCGAAGACATTCACATGAGAGCAGAACCTATGGATGCATCCAGTGGATCATGATTCATGATAAGTAGTACGGTTCTCCCAATGCCAGTCACAGCAAAGAGGACAGATAGGACCAGTGATGAGCATTGCACGATGAAGCATTGTGATTTTTAATCTATGTGGGAAGTTAGGGAATAAATGAATATTCATCTTACCAGGTCAGTAAACATTTTCTTTAGGTGTCAGGTAGTAAATATTTATACTATGTGGGCCTTCTTCTCCTCCTCTCCCCCTCCTTTTTACCCCGTCCCCCTTCCTTACTCCTTTTCTTCCACTTCATCCTTTTTTTCTTTTGTACTTTAAATATGTAAAAACCATTCTTAGTTCTGAACCATATAAAACCAGGGCAGCAGGATTTAGCCCACAGGCTGTAGTTTGCTGTACCTGCTCTACACCTTGGTTCTTAAGTATTAAATATAAATGTACACATTTAACTGGTCCCTCCCTTTCAAGCTATGTGGATTCGTTTTTCTCCCCAGAATTTTGCAGAAGACAGAAGCAATGGTCCTAAATGTCTATCAATATAATCAGAGACCATTTATGATTTTAACCAGAGTTGGTGATTTTGGAAATATCATAGACATGATTCAAAGGGGTCCCAGATGTGGTTGTCCCAAAACTCAAATGCTTTGCCTTGCAGGCCTCTTTTCTTCAAGGTATTACAGTGTGAGTCATGGCCAGCATCCAACAACCAGAATGTGACATTGAGAAGGCATTTGGGGATGGTGCCAGGACGATTGTCACTAATGATGAGGATTTCAACATTTTTGGGGGGGAATGGAATTCAATCAAGAATTTCTGCAGAATTGGAAGTTTGTCACTTTATGGGGTCTGGCCCAAGTATTTACTGACCTGTCCAAGCATGAAATGCAAATCCGCCTCCAATATGTAACTGACAAAGGGAAGGGGCTAGGTTATCTGTTAGTTCATCTTCAGAAAGGAAGGAAACATTGGTCCATGTCTTAATTGGCCAGACCAGGATAAAGGAATTCCAATTACAAAGATTCTAGGGCAGGCATTTAAAGCTGGCATATGCAGATCACAGCCTCTTTTTGGTTGGTCTGCAATGTATTGGTTCAGATGATATTTTTTAAACATTTGAATTAGTTTTCAATGTTTACACTGGGAGGTTTCACATCTTGTACAGATTTCTATCTTTTGGAAAATTAGAATATCTGATAACATTGGGCCTAAGATAAAATTGAATAGCCACTGCCATTTTGGACAGGTGCATGCTCCTCAGTTTCTCACAGCTCTTAGCACTTCTTGTCTCAATAACCAGGAAGTTCTTTATGGGTCTGGCCCAAGTATTTAAGTTACTCATGCAACTCTTGTAAGATTCAAATTTGCAACACCTGGTTTACGGGACAACACATACCTCTTTGTCTTTTATGTGTTTGCCAAGATAATTTATTTTCTCTGCTGTCTCTTTTTATGGAAGATCATGGCCATTTCCTTAGCAAGGGCTGGTTCGTACTGGAGAAAATATTGGGGAGTGGGAATGTGCCCCCATGCGGTTGTGATGGAAAATGCCAAATGCATGTGCCTATGAATATGCTTGGTGGCTGTAACAAGCTGGGTTGTCTGCTACTGATGAACAAGCCAGACTTTTGTATTTTTCAGTCAATAAGTAAAAAACTGTTTTGGGCTTCTGAAATCTCTACGAGGTGTGATTTCAAGGGTGACCATATGGATTTTTTCTACTGTGAGACACTTTTGAGAATGAAAAGTGACTCTCTTAAGAACCAGATTGGCTAGGTAATTTGAAAAATGAAATTGCGGTCTCCTTGTTAAAAAATTATTAAGAATTTTGAGATGGTGACAGAAGAGCATCAAATCAAATCAAATCAAATGTGGGGAGCCTCTAATCTTGGAGCCCTGTGCAACTGCCTGTTTGAAGCAGGCCTTGAATGAGTGTTATGTCTGGGTAATGCGTGCCAACAGGATGCCACCAGGAAGACTGGAATTACAGTCATCCTAAATCAGTGGTGCTCAGTGGAGGCAAATTTGCTTCCTAGGGAACATTTGGCAATATCTGGAGTCATTTTTCGTTGTCAAATCTGGAGATTTCCTACTGGCATTTAGCAGGTTGAAACCAAGGATGCTGCAAAATATCCTACGATGCACAACAGAGAATAACCTTGTTCAAAACATCAATAGTATAAAGTTAAGAAACCCTCCTTTGAAGAAGGCTGGGCAGTCCGTGAACTTATGCCCAGAGTTAGCACAATGCCCCCTCTTTCAATTGGCCTCAGTTCTGCCCTTTATCTTACCTAATCTTGGTTCCACCTGTACATGCATCTTGTCACAAAAACATCTGCCTCCACTGAGAGTGAGCCTAGTGTCTATAGGGTCATTTTGACCATTTGGATTTGTTGCATAGAGTGTTAGCATTAAAAGCCAACCATCAAGTAAAAGGCCACTCCACTCTAAATGGTAAGCCTCCATAGGGCAGGGACTCTGCCTCATTTCTTCCTAATAAGCTCTGCACCTGGCACAAGGGCTTAATAGGTATTTGTCGGATGAATAAATTAGGGATCATATAAATTACTTTACGAGCACAGTGAGAAAGGAAAGTGAGGCTAGAATACCAAATCCATTTTTTTTTCCAGTGCCCAAACAAGGCCCAGGCCCAAGTCAGTCAGCTGCAAGAGGCCGTGGAAAACTCCATCCCTGAAGGATAGATATTTCACTTACAGGTAGAGAGAGGATTTCCCGCATAAGGAGGCATGAAGTTACCAGAAGCAAAGGGAGCGATGATTTTGTTTTATGCATGTGGCTGCAAATTCAGATAACTCTGAATAAATCGATGCAAATCGAATAAATCGATGCAAATCGCTCTCATTCCCCATGAAAATAACCTTTTGAGTTCATCTGGTGCTGGGCAAGAATCCACACTTGGACATTTGACTCCAAATGGTTCCTTTCACTAACAGTCTGATTTGTCAAAACTGCAAGTGACAATGGAGGCATTGTTTCAGCCAGAGTTCTACTCACCAAGTATAGAGTCTTTCTGCTGTATTTTTTCCTTAGCAAGAAAGCAATCTTTCTCTCCTCTCTGCTTTTTTTCTTTTTTTTGTAACATTCAAGCAGTAAACCTCTGCTCACTCTATTTTCTTGACAGTTCAATAATATTCTGTGATATCTCGGTAACATTTTGATGGTAGGAATACCCATCACTTTTCTTCTAAATGTCAGAACAAGGAGAGGAGTTAGAGAAAGAAAAGACAGCTCTCTGGGTGGCTCATGCCAAACATCTGTCAGGACAGGGGATCAGGTTAGGCAGCCCATGAGAACATGTTTCATTAGGAAGCCAAAAAAAACGGCCACATGTTTGGCAGAGAGTTTATTTCCCCTTGAAAAAAAATAGCCCCGGGGACTGTGGGGGTCCAAGGGCCTGGTAGCATTTGTCGTTCCCTGTTCTTTAAGATGCTGGAAGCATTTCCATTGCCTGGCAGCCTAGACTTCTTGGCTGGTTGCCATTTCTTTAAGCTTTGGAAATAAAGTCCAGGTGCCTTGTATCATTAGAAACAAGAACCGATATGAGCTAGTGTTTTAAGGTCTTCAAAATCATCTTCAATATTTTCTACAAGAAATATGCAGACTTGGAGTCTGAACTTGAGCTTTGAAGTAGGCGGCCAGGACTTGAATCCTGGCTGGGCGTCTTTACCAGCTTGGAGTCCCTGGGTGTGTCACTTCACCACCCTGAGCGTCTGTTTCCCCATGTATTAAGAGGGTGTTGTGGCAGTACCTACATAGCCCTGTTGAGATAAGGAGAGTGATTTCTTGGCACAGTGCCTGGCACCTACTAAATAGAAAGCAACCTGAGCTATTGTTATGATTGGCTTGTAATGAGAGAGGATAAAATGGCAGGGTGAAAGCAGATTATAGAGGTTTCTCATTCACACAGTTATCATCCATTCATTCAGTTCGCCAGTCAGTCCATCTTTGCATCAGTGACTTGGTCATTCAAGCACATTTTCTTAAGTGTCAGGAGTCTTGCTAGGCCCTGGGTATATGAACATATAGAGGAATCTTCCGAAGCTCTCAGGATGTCTGGGAAGATTCAATGCTTAAATTCCCAGCACCTGGCACAGGTACTTTGGGCTTAGAAATGGTGCCCAAAGTTTCTAAATGGATAGAATGAGTGTATGGACCAGAGAATGAGTATAGAATACATTCAAAGGGCTAAGGGGAAAGGCAGGGATTGGCAGGAGAGTGTAAGCAGAAAGCCGAGTTAGGAGTTTTAGTCTAACTGAGGGCTAATCGGAGTTGGGATGAGCAGGTCTGGCTGCCTCTGTTCTAAGAGTCTTCATGCTTTATATCCTTTAATTTTCACAATTGTCCTTGGAGATAGGAACTTGTTATTTAAATCTCTTTAATTTATTGTTGCATTAATACACATCTATAAAATTTAAATGCAAAAATATGATCACATTGATTAGTGCAGCATTTTTTCTTTTCATTATCCATTTGTGTTCCCCTCTTTTTTCCTCCTCTCCCTTCATCAGCAACTCCCAGACCTTTTTAAGAATTTTATATGTAATTTTGCCTCTATACACAGAATGATTTTTCCTCTATATACAGAATGATTTTTATATATTGGAAGTTTTTTTGGTCATTATTTCACAAAATTTAAGTGTAAACACATATACATCCTGGTTTTGTGCCTCAATAATAAACACCTAATGGAAGTGGTTCTAATTTGTGTGGTTTAGATCTAGTTCACAGGTTGGCAAACTGGCCCATGGCCCAAATCTAGCCTGTTCCTGTTTTTGTAACTAAATTTTTATTGAAACAGGACCACGCCCATTTACTTACGCTTAATATGTGGCCTCTTTTACCTTACAATGGCAGAGTTGCATAATTCCTATAGAGACCGCATGGTCAACAAAGCCTAAAATATTGACTGTCTAGCCCTTTACAAAAAAGTTTGCTGACACCTGGTTTAATTCATTCTTTTTATTGGCTGCATGATACTTCAGGGTAGCCATGTACCATTAATATAAGCCGCCTGTTTAAAAGGCTATCAGGTATTTTTTCCATTAATAAGCAGTACTGCAAATAAACACCCTATACGCCTGTTATGTACTCTTAATTTAATGGATGTAAACTTAGGAGTAGGGTTGCTGAATTAAAGAATATACATGTTTTTAATGTAAATAAGTATTGCTTTATTTCCTTCAAAATGCTAGAATACTTTTGCATATTATTGGTACTATTATTAGGTTCATTTCATGGAGGAAAGTAGGGCTCAGTGGCTCATAATTAGTAAGTGAAGAGTGAGGATAGGAACTGCTAGTTGGTCTCAATATAAAGTTCTGGGCTTGTACTCAGTAGTGACTACAAGAAAGTAACATATTTAAGGGACTTTGTGGAGGAAGGAAACATCATCTAGGGCTTGGTTGTAAGTGTGTTTGTAATTGGACAAAGGTGATAGGCAGAAAGAAAGGGAAGGGAAGGAAGGCTCAAGAGCTGTGGTTCTCAGACCGTGGCCAGGATTTCTTAACCACCATCCCTGGGCTCCATGCCTGGAGCTGATCAAGAGATCTGGGAGTGACATGAGAATTTTCATTTCTAATAGGTTCTCAGGTGATGTCAGTGTTGCCAATCCAGGGACCGCCCTTTGAAAACCACTGCTTTAAAGTGAATCTCAGGATCTGATTCCTTGGCTTCCTAATTGTCCAGTCGCCAGTGGACATTAACTGGTTTACACGTAGGTATCGGCAGTATATGTTCACAGTCTTTCATGTGTTTAGGAAAACAACGATAAGTGGTTAAGCTCTCTCACTGGAGAAAACTAGAACTTTTTAAGAAAGCTACCTTCATGTAAAGCAAAGGGACCTATCCAGCAGGTGTAGGAAAGGCTAGGCATAAAAGCTAAAGTGCAGATGTCTGTCCACCTCCAGATCGACTCGCATCATTTCACCCACCAGGACCACGTGGTGGCCCCTCAGTGATTACTGCTTGTTCAACAATGTTTGCATCTTTGTTCCTGAGGAACTGCAATTAGCATTTTAAGCAGTTTGTATTGATTAAATAAACCTGCTTCATTAAGCAGAACGCGCCCTGAAGGTGGCAGCAAATAGAGTCAACTCAATAAATTCCACCCAACACTGAACCACACAAGATGCATTTGTGAGAGCTTTCCAAGTGTTTGATAAACCTCAGAAATAAAGATCTGTCAGACTAGTTAAATAGATTGCATGCTACATAAAGACATGCTTTATTTTTAAAGTCTTGAAGAAAATGTTTCGCCTAAAACTATTTCCTCTTTGAAGTGTGGCATTTGGTCTGGATTTTGTTAGGAATGAACCTAACATTTTAAGATGTGGTTCAAAGCATATTTACTATTCATCAGATATTGGGAGTACTTCTTTCTGGTTGGAGTCTTGAAATTATGTTTCGGCTGCTTTGAAAACTTTTTTCTAGTCTTCTTTTAACTTCCCCTGGTTTTCATTTTCTAGTAATTGTCATCTGGAGAAGACCAAAATAGTTGGGGTTAGGGAGACCTGTGAGACAACAGTAAATGAAGTGGCGAGCCTGTTCGTGAAGGAATCATGTACTTACCCATATTCATCAGGCCTTATTCATAATTACTAGTGAATGGAATGATGTGCTAGGGAAAGACGAAGCTGTGATTTATTTAGAGATGCATTAATTTCAAAACAAGGCTTTGGAATGAAAAGATACCATTTGCACATGATATAAAATGCAAATAGAATGAGAGGATGTAGAGTGTAACATAAATCTCATTTTTACATTTAATCATTCCATATATACACATAAACTTAATAGACATAAAATATATCTATTTATTAATAAGTTCATGCATTCTACAAATATAATGTGTTCCAGTTCTAGGAAGCAAGAATACAGAAGAGAAGACAGTATAGTCCTTGGCCTCAAGTAGCTTATTCCATTGTTACTGGGCCAGACAGACAATCTATAATCAACAAAGAATATTTAATATATGTTGTATTGATGAATGCCATGAAAAGAATTCAGCAGCATAAGAGAAGAGAGAATGATAGGGCTTGTTTCTCTAATAAAATAATATTCAGGCAAAATGATCGGAGAGGTAAGGGGTGAGCCATGACAATTCCTAATAGGTAGTTGCTCCAGGCAGAAAGAACCTTAAGTGCAAAGGCCCCGAGGCAGCTCTGTGCTTTACACATTCCAGTGCAAGGATTAAGTGTTTGTGGGCAGAATGAATGAGAGGAAGAGCCTAGGTGGCAGGTCTAAAAGTAACACCAGGCTCGGTTCTACACGGCCTTGTAGCCATGGTAAGGGTTGTTCTCAGGGTGAGTTGAGAAATCATTGGAGGGTTTTGAAAAAGGGGGAAATATGCTGGTTTTGTTTTTAACATGGTCACTCTGGAAGCTGTTTGGAAAAGACAGCGCGTAGGGGGTTAAGAGTAGAAGCTGGATGATGAAGTAGGGGGCTATTGCAGGATCCTAGACATTTAGATGAAGGATGGTGACGAGGACCTGGCTGTCGGGCTGAAGGGGGTGAAAAATGGTGGCTTTAGGATGCATTTAGGATGCATTCTGAAGATTGAACCAAAGGGATATGCTGATGTGTGACATGTCAGGGGGTAGAAAGAGAGACAACAAGGGAGCCTCAAGGACTTTTCTTTTTCTTTTCTTCCATCCTCCCTTTCTTTTACTAGAGCAGCTAGCAGAATGGATGAATCTTTTACCTAGAAGGAAGAAAGGAGGGTGGGAAGGGGAGGAGTGGAAATAATAGTTCAGGTTAGTCCACATTAAATAGAAGATGCTTTTTATTCATCTAGGTGGAGGTGGGGGGGGGGCGCTGAGCTGTTAGATATGCCAAGTCTGAGATTCTGGGAGAGAGTAGGGTTACAGAAATACCTTTGGAAATCAAAAGTGATCTTTGAAGACTTTCCAGTGGACAAACTCCTGTGAGCTTGTGTAGATAAGAGATTGTCACATGTCTTTTAAGTGGCTACAGCTTAGTCTGTTGAATAGATGCACAATAATGTAATAGTTAGACTTCTTAGTTTAAGAATAAAAATGAAATTACCCACTCCTTTACCTTCCTGATGTTGCAACAACATTTAAAAATGTTTTTTGAGTCAGTCAAAAATCCATTTTAATATGCAAGTTTAAATTAAAGTTTTAAAATAATTTAAAGACTTTAGGAACTTGTTCAGAAACTCTTGCTAAGCGACAGTATTCTGATACAGGGACCAATCATAAATATTGCTAACATTTATAAGAGACTCGCAGTTAGTCAAATATGTTATAGGCATTAGCTGCAAAGCAAGATCTATTTTCCTCTTTTTTTGTGGTGTGATATTAGGGCTAAGAGAGATTAGATAATTGGCCTAGGGTCATGCAATCGTTAGCGCCAGATTTCAGATTTTATCCCAGATTTTCTGATTCTCAATTCTGGGCTCTTACTATAGTACAAAACTTTTTTTTTTTTTTTCCTTCAGAAGGAGTGGCCCAAAAGTGATAGACAACATAGGAAAGTGGTCAGTTTGGTTCTTCAACCACCAGCAGCAGAGCCATCTGGGCACTTAGAAATGCAAATTCCTGGACCAGCTCCAGAGACTCTGTGGGTGGGGTCAGGAATTTGAGCTTTAGTGAGTTCTCAACTGACTCTGATGGTCACTGAAATTGGGGAAGCGCTGAAGGGTCAAGAAAGCAAAAGTAGAGTCTATTTTCAAATATTACTTTCACAGGAGAATAAGTAGCCAGTCCACGAATCATAATTCAGAAAGCTGATTGGAAAGCCAACAATAAATGTGAATGCTGGTGGGAGCACGGCAGCTTGGTTTTGAGTAGAATTAGAGGAGGAGACCTTAAGATTTTGTTTGGAGCCCACTTTTACTGTTTCTCCCTTAGACTAATTTGTGCTTTCAGACTCAACTTTGTCCACATTTTGCACTTCAAATAGCCCTAGAAGATGAGTGGGTTTATATAGAGTTGCTTAAACCAAGAATATTATCCGAATTGGATGAGCTTTGAAAGTTACTAGGATTGAGAAAACAGACTTCACTGTGGCTTCTGATTCACAGCTGAATATTCAGTTGCTTCAGGGCCCAGGTTGAATGAATGGAAAATTACGTGATTTGCATATGCAAAGGTCATTATTGGTCTAGACCCCGCTTCAGTTACTATAAGGAGCAACCTGGTAGAAATTTTAGAGTATGATGAGTGTGGAATTAAGTCTTGAAGTACCCATCTGTTTGCCATTGTGATGGTGTGTATTCCTTCCTGAATGGATCCGGACTGAGTCACAAGCACGGCATATAGTCCTCATGATTGACTGTTGCAGCAAACAATTACATCCTGCCGTGCTGTTCCATTTCACAAAACACAGTACTCTGCTGTAAAAACAGCTGGATTCTGGAGAACAATATGGTTCATTACCACAGAGCAGCTATGACCTGCCACTGCCCTGCACTCCTGGTCTCAGATTCATCAAAGTGCCTTAGCAACAAGGAACCAACGGCCAAACCAAATGAAGACTACAGCGCCCAAAAATGTTGGCAGGTGAGGAGGACAGGTTTTCCCTTCTCAAAGACAAGCTGCGCCTGATGGTTCTTAGATGGTTTTCTCTCCCTAGAGGGTTGCTATATTTCCCCATCGTTTTTAGGGCATGACCTTGGCAATCAGCTTATCCCTCAATGAGTATTTGGAGGTCTTGAAAAGAATCTGAGTGTGGTGGTGGTGGTGATGATGATGATGGAGAAGGATCTAGTTGTCACTCAAGTTTTAGTTTAAATGTTACTTCCCCAGGGAAGTCATATTTCTTAAATAATCTGCCAAACACATGCTACTATCTGATTTTTTGGGGTGATTGTTTTATTGAAATATAATAATTCATACACTATACAATGCACCCTTAAAAACTGTACAAGTCAATGATTTTGAAATATTTCAGAGTTGTAAAACCATGACTACAAGTAACTTCAGAACATTTTTAATCAACCCCAAAAGAACCCCATACCCTTTAGCCGTCATCCCTCATCCGCCACCATTCTTTACCATTGTTCCCTACTCATCCACTTCCTATGTATATAGATTTGTCTGTATTTGACAATTCATGCAAATGGGATCACACATATATGGTCTTTTGTGACTGGCTTCTTTCATTTTAGCATCACGTTTCTAAGATCTATGTTGTCGCATTGTCTCAGTACTCCATTCATTTACATGGAATTTGATAATTCTTGTTTATCCATTTACCTTTTTCTTGTCAGTCTTATTAGAAGGTAAATTCTGTGAGAAAAGAGAGCCAAACATGAGGGAGGAATAAGTCATGTCACAGCTCATGCAGAGAAGAATTCTGACCTCAAATAGGAAGTCTCTTGCTCTATGGCCAACTGCCCTACCCATCTGTGTAATGCTTTCTGTGTCTCCAAAGCCCAATCAATTACAGAGGTTGATTGATTGCTTTGTGGATTTCATATCACTGATCAGCAGCAGGACTCACTTAGGCAGGGTTAGGAAGAGATCTACGTGCAGCCCTGCCATTTAGGAGAAAAGTCCGCCTTGAAGTCCAAGGAGGCAAGGCATTTGTTTGACTTTCACTGAAGCCTTGTCTTTCTTCCCTGGTGGGCACTTGAACTAACACTGTTAATGGAATGAATAAATGTGTGGAGCATAACTCCCCTGCTGTTGGACTGTCCTAAGTGATTGTGCATATGCACAGAAACAGATCTTTCCCTGAGGCCCTGCGTCTGCTCGTTGCTAGAATGGCAAAGCAGAATGAAGCAGTCTTATCACCATGTTTCCCCACAGCCTGGCACAGCCACCTTAATTTAACCTGGACCTAAAGCATTGGCATGAATTCAGCCTCAGGCTAACAGTGCTTCTAATTTGCTGGGTTGATTAGGATTTATTTCTGAAAATTACTCCCTGCTCTGGCAAAGGCTGGGTTCATTTGTTTATTCGTTCATTCGTTCATCACATATTTCTTCAGTCTCTGGAGGTCTGAGTGAGGGGTTGGGGATACAGAGATGAAAGATATAATCCCAGTTTTCCAGGGGTTCATGGGTTACACTAGGAAGCAGGGCAATTCAGCCGCTATTACAAAACAATGAAATGATCTGATTTAGAACAAGACTGGGAGATATGAGGTAGAAGCACTTGATCTTGCTGAAAAGGAGAGAAAAGCTGACCTTGAAAAGGACGCCCAGAGGAAGTAATTCTGAAGCTGCCTCTGAAGGGAAGGTAGGCCTTAGCCAGGGAGGTGTTAACCAGGTTGTAACCAGGTGAGAAGTGGAGAGAGCCGCATTTGCAATGGCCTGGGGTGTGAGGCTGGGAGCCACAGATGGTTCAAAAGGCCCAGACTGAGTGGTGTGGTTTAGGTCATGGCCAGGCATGAGACTCAGGAGTTGGGGAGCAAGATCCAAGGACTCCCATCAGCTTGGGAATGCTGGGGGGCCACTGAAGGATATTAGGGAAGAGAAGTTAGATAGGGAGGAAGCCAAGGAAGCCAAGCCAAGTGAGGATTTTCAGACAACAGCTTGTGTTCCCTTTTCTATTTTGGTTGCCTATCTCAAACTAGAAGTCATAGACCAGTTCTGGGTCAGTTGACCCAGAATTTTTGGCCTTGTATCTAAAATGAAAGAGTTGGTTTGGAGAAAGAATCCAAAACTCAAATTCCTGTCAGTCAGGGTGTGAGCAGTAGGAAGCAGTGGGATCTATAATGAATTCAGGACCACATATTGACCTCATACACCTTGGAGATATGGCATATTTAACCAATAGACCCCCATTTTGCACTTATAAGTTGTATTCACTGGTGGGTGGCAACTGGCTCTCTGAAAACAATGTATGCAAGTGTATACATAGGTATATATATATATATATACACATATCGCTGATCTAAAGATATGTAGCACATGATTTATGGATAGTAATAAAATGCAATATTCTTTATTGTAAACTTTGTCAATTTTCTCTCTCAGAATACTTTTGTTGATTTTAGCCAAATATTCTTATCCTTAAGCAACCTATAGTTATGAGGGGAGTTGGGACATAAATATTCATTGATATTTTTGTTTACACTAACAAGTAAAGCGAAAACATGTGCAAATACGTGTATGCTAGAACTTCCCCATACTGGAACTTCCCTGTTTGTCAGTGAATGTCTTTTTTGCTGAGTTGGTCATAGTTTTTGAATGCTTAAAGAAAATTTCCTGAAATGTCTGTGCCACAGTCAATGGTAATGGCTATTGACATGTGTTTTATCTGCATCATTAACAGTTTTCCATCTCTGAATTCTAGATAATCAAGGAAACAATAAATCAAGCTCTAATTTGTGTCATTTGCTGATTTCTGAAGTGATGTCTTCCCAACATACCTGATTTCAAGCTGTCCATATAACCTCACTGAACTTGGAGTTGGGAAGGGATGCATAGAAGCATACCGCTACATATAGTGTTTCTATCAAGCAGATACAATAGGTGTAAATGTCCTCAAGAGCATAGATTACTGTAAAATAATTAGGGATACATTTTGAGCAATCATTACCTTTGTCCTTAATGTAATTTATTTAACTATAAGTTTACATATTTCAATTTTTAATGATGGTTGTATTTAAGGATCAGTTCACCAAATTCCTGAAAATGTAGCAAACAGCTATTGCAGGCTGCTGTCAGTTGGCTCCAACTCACCAATGGTTGGGTTCATTTTTCCATTTAGCAGACATTTCCTGAGCATCTTGCGTTTACCAGGCACTGTTCTAGGAACTGTGAATATGGCAGTGAACAAAATAAAACAAAAAACCTAAATTTTCTTCTAGTTCTAAAACTCTATGCATTTTAGCCACTATTATTATAGCCGGTCTGGTCCCTATACATTTGCCTTAAGTTCTCCAGTTTTTATTTCCTTCTGCCAGCCACCTTCATAGTTCGCTCTGATATCTGCATCACATTCTCAATCACACTCCTGCCGCAGTGCCTGCAGCACTTATCCAGTAATCTGGGGAGCCCAAAGCGTAAAAGTGGCAACTACAGAACATGGTCTGACCCACTGCAGAGATTCAGCAGCACCCCTAGGCACAGAAAATAGTCTGGGAGATCTACTAGCCATGCAAAAAGACTGGACTTTCAGAGACAGAGGGATGATGATCAGACCTGTGGGGGAGCAGTTCTTTGTGGGAGTCCTCTTTGACTACCTAATTTCCTGCCTCACTCCCATCTGTCTTGATACAGATATGCCTTTCCTGTCTTCCCAAGGCACCCCAGACTTCCCTTATCTCCCTCTCCCAGGACAAAAACTTGGGAAAAAAAAAATTAGAGAGCATGCCACAAAGCCAGAAGTATTTGCTGACTAACTGGATGAGTGCACTAGGAAGTGTATTTATAATTATTAAAGTGACCTGTCCCAATGCTTGTAAATTCATTATCCCTGGAGAGATCAATGTATATATAGCACAAGTGAAAACTGCTCTCTGTTTCGGGGGCTATTTGGTTTTAAGATGTAAATCTGAATTAAACCAAAATTGAACTTCCCTAAATTAGACATGGAATATTAAGATGTCCCACAGAAGGTTATGAGAAGAGGAGATTTAATAAGGTCCTGGGAAGTAGGAAATAATAGTTTTCTTACCTTCTTGCTGCATGGACTTGGATCTTAGTCTTGGCTTGTTAACGCAGGAGATTGGGCTGCATTTTCCCCATAGTTCTTCCAAATCTGATGTTCCATGATTCTATTAAATTTTCCTGACACTTGCAGGATACAAAATGGATGATTTCTGATAACTTTTTATTTGTACATTATAGAGTTCAAGGACAGATTTGATAGGAAATGTTGGAGGAAGGAGTGTGGGGCATGCATGGTCCACAGTTGGTTCCATTATAACACTGTTTCTATATCCCCCTTAGCTCACATGCATTTGACAACTTGGAGAATAATTCATTTTACAGTATTGAAGTTGTGTTGGTTCAGAAGCCATTTTTTCCTAGGCAGGAGGAACACAGATAGCAGGAGAGGGCAGAGTCACATCTCCCTCTAATCAAAAGGTCACACCCACAATTGGGTAGGTTAATCTCCATGGAAACAAACTAATCAGAGGTTTTCACCCTACAATATTGCATCAAGATTAAAAGAAATGGCTGCCCCTACAAGATTGGATCAGGATTAAAACATGGCTTTTCTGGGGTACATAATAGTTTTAAACCAGCACAAAGTGTATATATGGTTGTTTTAAAATGAGGAAGAATACAATTCTCTCAGGTGCTCAAGGTTAGCCAGTTTTACCCTGCTGAAAATGTGCTAATTGCTGTTTCCACCAATGGTGTATTTGAGTAGTTGTTCACTTCCCCCTCACTAGTTGTTGAAACCAAAGATAAGAGTTACTTGCAGCAATAAGGAAAAATGAGGGTGGAAACTTTCTTGCTAGACTCCATCAAATGGCTTCCTAAGTCCTTTCCTGCTTACAGAATTCAGACACTTTTGCATTGTTTAAATAAGAAAGCTTTTCTCCAAAGACAATTAAAATGCTCTTTCATAAAATTAGATATTCTTTCATAGCATTGGGGAAGAAATAAAGAGTCAGGCTTTGTACTGTTCTGTACGAAACATGACATTGGTGTCGTTTCATTCTTTTTCCTAAATAAGCCTTCTAAAAATACAGTCAAATCATACTGAGCTGCCTAAATAGAATTGCATTGATGTAGTAAAAAATTTAAAGCAGCTGCTATTTTCCAAATGCTTTCTTTACAGTATAAATTATTTTAATTGTATTAAATATATTTTCTTTATATAAAAATCAAATAATTGGTGTCTTACAAATTCAAAGATTTTGGTCATCTTTTTTTTCTTGCATGCCGAGTAAATGAGGTTGAATGTCACTAGAAATCACTAGTAAAGTGATATGATTTTCTTTTTTGCTTTTTCAGAACTTCTTGTATGTGGAAATAGCCACAGAAATTTTCTGCTAACTTGTTCTCAGCTTTTGCCCTTCTGTTCTCAGAGGACATTTTTAGGAGGGAAAAAAAAGTCTTCATGAAACCTAATGTTGAATAATTTCACTCAAGGACATGTTTAGGTTATTAGTATTTTGATAATTTTGCCATTTTGATAGGGGCAGGGAATTTAATCCAGCAAACGTAAATATATCATGTATGAATTAAACTATCTTTTGAGCAAATGGTTATCATTTATTTTTTCAAATTGAATAGCATCAACTATAATGAGTTTTCATCTCCAGTGTGTGACGCTTCATTTTGGTTTTAGTTTTATTGCAAGAATGGACAACGGTTATACCAGAAACTACTATGAGGTCTCAATGTGTACAGTGGGAAGTTTCTTTATCAAACAAATCTTTAAATGGGAATTGTAATTTTTAATACCTATTTTGTGTTAAGCCAGTGCTCTCACAACTCTCAGAATTCAAATGGGGAGGTGTTTAAAGCTTCCATTTTTTAAATGAGAAATTAGAATGGCATCCTATTATATTTATAGTGGTGGACAACCCACTTTTTCCTTGATGAGACAAGACGCCAATATTTCTTTTTGGGTGTATGGAAACCCTCCTTCCTCTTATTGACAGCTGACAACGATTCCATTGGGTCTGTGTGCAACTAACCAGGCTCTAGTTGGTGAATACTTCACTTGTCTCTGAAAGGTTTAGGAGACGAAAGGGTGAGAAAGAAGGACAGTAGACCGGTAACTTTAAAGCGGGCAGGTTTATTTCTGCGCTCCTGCGCTGAACTCACCGAACCCAACATGGAGGGAGGTGAATCAGCACCTGGGCGATAGCAAGGGCAGTTTTTAAGCAAGGGGGTCAGGTGATATCCAGAAGGGGCGGCTCGCCGGAAGTCAAGTGGTCAGAAGGGGCGGGTCTCTGGAAGTCCGGTGTCCAAAAGGGGCGGTTCTCCGGAAGTCAGGTGGCCAGAAGGGGGGGTTCATCAGTTCCGGAAGTCAGGTGTCCGGAAGAGGGGGTTCCAGGAGCCATGTTGGGAGGGGCGACACAGCCTCCGCCCCTCCAGTTGCAGTTCCCTTCCCCGTTCCCCCGACCTAGCAGTCTCCAGTATTTCACAACTGCGCACTGTCCCATTGAGCTTCCTTGCACTAATCTTTGTGTATGTGTGAGTGCATTTTTATAAGAAGGGGTTGGCTTATTTGAATCTGAGTAACTCCAGGAAAGCAGATGGTGCAAATAGTCACTTTTAAGTTGTGTAGAAGCCAGGGGCTCAGATGAGATGTGGCTGGGGGCTGCCTGCTCACCCTGCGCCTCTTCCTGCATGCGATGCCCCATTTACCTCTCCTGTTATCCAGATCCGACCCATCCTATGAGGCAGTCTTCCCTCTGAAACTCCCTTGAATGGTCAGTTCCCTGACACTACTCACTCCGTTTCTGAAACACTCACCTCATTGCTTTCCGTAGACTGTTAGCTCCCTGTGGCCAGGAGCCATGTCTTTCCCTGGCCTCCCCCAGTGTCTGGAATATTCATCCCAGAAAAAGGCACTTGTAGGAACATAACAGGGTTTTCTCTGCTGTGAGTGATTAGAATGCCCAACTCAAACTAGCTTAACAGGAAAGAAGTAATTGGCCCATATAATTGAAAAGGCCAGTCTGGTCTCAGTTCAGGCTTGGTGCAAGGTTTCAGACAAGCTTAGCAAGCATCTTGCCCGTTTTTCTCCTCTGCTGCCCTCTGCCCATCCACTGGCACGTTCTTCCTTCGTTGTTCCACGAAACGGTCGAGTCTGTCCTGTCCTCTAAAAAATCTGTGAGAAAACTCATCCATTCAATCTGACAAGTATTTGGTGTGTTGGCTATATGCCAGGAAATATTCTGGGTCCTGGGGATAGACCATTAAGCAAAACTGATGAAAATCCTTTGCTTATCTTTACTGATTCTCTTTTTCCCAAAGTTATGATAAATGTTCTGGGACTGAGTCTTATTGGTCTGGTTGGGGTTACTTGCGCACCCCTGAACTGTCCTGGAGGGAGAAGAAATACATCAGAGGTGAGGTCAGCCCCCCAGGACAACATGGAGTGAGTGAGCTCTGTTGACAAGTGCAGGGGTGTTGCAGGACACGTGGGTCCCCAAAGGAAAATCAATGCATTTTTGCCAGCAGGTTGAAGAGTGGATGCTGCTAAGCAAGCAGAAACAATAGCAGTCCACGACTGCTGGTACATGCTCACTGGCTTGTTGGTTGGCTGGCCCCGTAGTCTTGGGAATCCTGCCCACGGGGTCCCCAGTGTCTGAGCATTGCTGACACACACTCTCTCCCCTCTGACTGCAGCTCCAGGTGAAGATGAGCGAGCGGGCTGCCTCGCTTAGCAACATGGTGCCCCTGCCTCGCAGTGCCTACTGGCAGCACATCACGCGGCAGCACAGCACTGGCCAGCTCTACCGCCTGCAAGGTAAGTGCAGGGCCCACCCGATACCCTGGGGGTGAGCCAGTGCCTGACAGCTGCAGGGTGCCCAGACCCTAGGAGGGGGTCAGCTCAATTTTATGTTGCTACATGTCACACCCATTAGTCTTCTCTTCCCTGGGTCAGCACCCCCATCTAGGTCTCTGGGTGTCAAATGTTTGTGTCCATCACAATGACCTGAGGATTTGTTTAAAAAGCAGATTCTTAATGCAGATTCTTGGGCCCTCAACCCCAGAGATTCTAGTTTTTAAAGTGCAGGACGTGGCTTAGGAATCTCCACTTATAACGCACCCCTGCCCAGGGTTTGGGCAAGGGATCTGGGGTCTACTCTTTGAGAGACAGTCTAGTGGAGTCATTCTCAAAGGGGTTCTTGGGCTAATAGTTTCAGCATTAACTGGGGACCTTATGGAAATCTAACTTGGATCTTCCCTAAACCTACTAAATCTGGGGAACTCTGGAGGCGGGCTCAGCACCTGTTTTTAACAAGCCCTCCAGATGATTTGGGAACCACTGTTCTAGTGGGAAAAGCACTGGACTGAGACAAGGAGTCCTGGGCTTTGGTTCTGTTGTGCGACTTAATGTAACGCCTAATAAGCCCCTCTCCCAGGAAAGAGGTCTCTGATGCAGGTTACACGATGGCCCACAGGAGGGACAGCAACAGCACTTAGAAATTCTGTTCAAACATTTCATCTTATCCTTTTAAATGTGCATTTTAATGTTTTATTATGTATAACAATAATTTGTGCATGTGCAATTTATAAACAAATAAATAGGTGCATCTTAGGGATCCCTGCTGCAGAACTGGTCACGGTGGGGGGTGCGCTATGACAGAATTAGGAAGAGCATGCACTGACGAGAGTGAGGCCCTCAAAGGCAAAGTCAGTGTCTTGTTCAGTGTCGGGCTGGCTCACGAAGGCCTGCTCCAGTCCCTGGCACCTAGCTCCCATGCAGAAGTTTGCTGAATAAACGATACAAGAATAATGAATGAATAAATGACCACAGAGAACCATGGCCATTTCTTGGCCTCGGTAATAAACGCCAACTCTCTGTACCTCACCACCCCAACCTTCTTTCAGCCGCTTCTGCTGGACATTTCCCAGAAAGCTTTTCATGGGCTGTTCTTCTCCTGGAAATGCTGCTCCCTTCCCCCACCAAGGGGAGACCTGGGCCTACTGCCACCTCCCCAAGGAAGCCCTCCCAGACTTACCACTAGTGTGGAAATCTCTAATTCTGTGTCCTCATCAGATGAAGGCAAAGACCCTTTCCTTTATCTCAGTGTTCATTTCATATTGATGCATGCGGCCATTGACTCATACAAGCTCTTCCCCCGATCAGTAAGGCCAGGAGGGTAGGAGAGCTTTGTCTCTTCTTACTCTCATTGCTTTATGCCCAGTGCCATGCGTGGAGTAGCCATGCACAAACATTTGTTGCAAGAATGCATAGTGTCAAGAGAATATTGAGGGTTTTTACTTTTTCTTTATAACTCTCTGTTCCATTCAATAGGAGCAGATGACTGCAGGACCGAATGGGTGCATGAGTTTACCTTCCGAGGTCCTGTTTTCTATGATGGAGGCATGGAGAGAGCTAAGTTTAGAGCCAGTGGTCTCAAATGCCATGTGTTCCCATGCCATATTCAGAATTGTTTGCAGTACTTGAGTTTTAGCATCACAATTTTTGTCATATACTATACACATGCTATTGTTTAATTTCTTTCAATCTCTTCTATTTAAATAAGTTTATTTTTTAAAAGAAAAGCCCACTTCAGTACCTTTATACTATTAAAACAGCTGGCTATATTTTTCTAGTATACAATAAGACAAACACTAACTATTGAAGGTCTACAAATCCTTCACAGACTATTTAAATGCTGTTGCTTGCCAAGGGTGCTCATTTACATGACAAGAAGTTCATCTTTTGTTCCAAAAATACCCCTCCTCCTCTCTCCCACCCTGACGCCTCCAACTGAAAGAAAAAGAGAAATGAAATTGGGAAAATGCAATGTCTTGTGGGAGCCACGTGGTGAGGTGACACAACATATGTCTTCTGCCCTCTTGGCTGGTGTATATGGGTTGTTCACATACATTGGTGTATATCAGACTCACTTTTCCTAGCAAATCTGGGTATTTATCTTGGAAATCAGGCATTATAGAGGAAATTAATCAAACGGGTTTGAGAATCGTTTCTTCATTTCCTCCTCAAATTTAGTCCTAGATTGCCACCTGCTGGTTTTCTTTGGTATTATCATCTGGTGGTGACTATTTGGGGAATGCGTTGGGAGAGATGCCAGCTCTGACATGCACCACATACACTAAGACACATTTAATCTACTTGCACAGTGTCTCCCACCCCACTTTTTCGTTTTCATATAGAAATTCTTTTCTAAAGTTAGGCAAACAGAATCAAAATAAGAAGGAGGTTTATCATGAAAACCTTGAAAGAAATTTATAAAAGAGAGGGCTTCAAAAAGTGTATGCTGAACATTGTATTCACAGGATTTTGTAAAGAATGTATTGGGCAAAATAACCATCGAGTAACATTCTCTAAATTTTGTTTTGTGGGGTGCTAATCCCAGAAGTTGTAGGCCTCGCCCCACAAAACAGTGGTCAAACAAGTTTGGGGAAAAAGCTGCATGTTAAATTCTCTTTTTGGAGATTGACAACACCACTCATTTTTTTCAAGGCTCTGATAAAAATGAAGTAAAGAATGTTTACTCTTGCTTAACCCTAAGCTTGGCAAATTTATTTGAATACGCTACCTCTTCTTGCCTTTTATATAAACATATATGCCTAGTGAAGTACTGAAATGCCAGATTTGTTCTTCAAGAGGGAGACAAGACACATTAGAAGAGTGTCTTTTTAAAACCTCATCTTTCCTGAGAATCTCCTGGGTATCAGGCTTTGCATTAAGCACTTAACTTATCTGAGTGCATTGAATCCTCAAAACAACAGCTTAAAAGAATTTTATTCTCATTTGCATCTTAGAAATCGGGAATTTGAGGGATTAGTAATGTGCCCAAGATCACATATCTATCTAGTGAGTCTTAAGGTTCTCATTTCTCATTCATTCACACAGTGAAGTTTTGTTGAGCATCTACTTGGTGCCAAGCACCTTGCTAGATGATGGAGATTATGGAACTGCTAGGCAGGCATATTCCTCCCTTCCTGGAGCTTACTGTCAGATTAGAGCAATGGTGAATCATTAAATAAGCGCTTCATTTCAAATTTGGTTCATGCAACATGGAAAAGAAAGGGTTTAAAATAGAGAAAAATGAGGTTGGGAAGGACAGTGAGAAAATGCTGCCCTCAACAGGGTGGTCACAGGAGGCCACTCTAAGGCTGTGGCATTTATCCTGTGGAATCTGAGAAGGGGCGGGCATACTGAGAACCAGGAGAAAGTATTCTCTGTAGAGGGATCAGCAAGTGCAAAGGCCCTGAGACAGAAAGGAGCTGGGGGCATTCAGAGAGCAGAAAGGGGCTGTGGCTGCTGCATAAGGAGCATGGGGAGGCAGGCAGAGGGTGGGCACAGGTACTAAGATGTGCTGATTCTCAGTGTAGGGAAAGCCTTACTGAGCCCCATGTTTGCAAGCGTCAGGTTTACTTTATGTTCTGAAGCAGTCACCCTGATTGCTGCGTGGTGAGGGGATTGCAAGGGACAAGAAAGTAAGCAGGGAGACCAGGCCCAATATCCCTGCATCTGAACACAGTGTGAACAGCTTCATGTGATAACCAGCCTTGTCCTCCTTCCTCATCTCCTTGTAGTTGTGATCTTAGGACTCTCTACCCTCACTCCAAAGATGCACCATTGTTCGAATAATTTCTTTATTATTGCAGTTCCTTGGAAGGTAGCATCTTTTGTTTCAAAATAAAAACAAAAAAAAATGTAGGCATTTATATCACCTTTCGCTTTGACTCCAGATAATTTTAGGAAATCAAAGAGTGGCACTGACATGTGTTAACCTTCCACCAGGCATCTTCCTTCTTCCCTTATGTGGTCCTCCTGGCAAAAGTTTGAACTGGCAAGAACAGGATTCAGAGAATGAGAAACTGAGACCCTTGAGACTATTTTAGTTTTCCAAGGCTGCCGTAATGATTACCTCAAGTACCTGGCTTAAAGCAGCAGAAACTTACTTTCTCACAGTTCTGGAAGCCAGAAATGGCAGTCAGGGTGTCAGCAAGCCATGCTTTCTCTGAAGGCTCTAGAGGAGAATTCTTCCTTGCCTCTGCCAGCTTCTTGGGGCACCAGGCATTCCCTGCATGTGGCAGCATCATTCCAATCTCTGCCTCTGTCTTCACGTGGCCAACTCTCCTCTACCACTGTGTGTCTCCTCCCTTGTTGTAAGGATACCAGTCACATTGGATCACCGTCTACCCTAGTAATTCATTATGGCCTTATGTCAACTTGAATGCATCTGCAAATACCCTAATTCCAAATAAGGCACATTCATAGGTATTGGAGGTTAGGATTTCACCATGTTTGGGGGGAGGGTATAAGTCAGCCTATAAGAGGTCAAGAACTTGCTAGGATCACATGGCTAGTGTATGGAGGGACTGGTGCGAGAATTTCAGCATTCTGACTCCTGGTCTGGGGCAATTTCTTTTATCACGTGGTTTTACCTGTGAAGGAAATCCTGCCACCATGGGTGATTCAGACACATCTCATTGGTTGAAATAACTGCTGAGGAATCATTCCACCCTCTGTTGTTTACATATTTATTGTATTAAGAACAGTAGATTCTTGGAGCAAGTAGCTACTTGGGGAAGTCAACTTTCTTTATCCAATATTGGCTCTACCCCAGTCACATACATTGTACCTACAACAGATAAGAGAGAAGTAATAAATTAAGACCTGAGAAAATGTGAAAGGATGACCAACAAACTAGGGTCACAAACTCACATGTCTGAAATGGGACAGATATGAGTAATGGGGGGTCCCTGGTATATCACAGGGAGGGTATAGGTCCATCTAATGAGGTTGACGCACCCACCTTGAGTAGGTCATGCTGCAGGAGAATATAGGACCAGGGCTGTCTCCCACTTTTCCAAAGCAGGGAAATCATCTTTATGGAAATCTGCAGTTATTTAAATATTGGCAAACAATTCAAAATTATTTATGAGCCTGTGCAGGCCATGAGACAAGCCGGGACCCAGATACAGTGATCTTTGTATGAATTGCGAAAATGTGGGAGAGATAAGAAAATCTTTTAATCCATTCCCCAGTTTTAAGCTAAAAATGATATTTAAAACAAGCTGGAAAGATTGAGTTAGCTATCAAAATAGACGCTGTTTCCGTGTCGATTTGACCCCAAGTGAATGCTATCAATTCCTTTTCCCGGAAACTCACATGTCTAAGGAGCTACAGCTGAAGGAGCAGAGAAGAGCTTTGCATTTGATTAGAGATTTAGATTTAATAGCATTTGCATGTTGACTGCTTCTGGAGGGAAGTCTTAGCAAACTGTAGTAAAGGTATATCTGAAGTTTTACTTGTGATTCTCACATGCATTAATTCAATTTCTCTCTAGTATTGTGTGTGTGTGTGTATGTTTGTGTGTGTGTGTGTGCATGTGAATGTGCAGGAAAGAGAATATATGTTCAGAATGACTGGAAAGGGGAAGAAATTATTTTTAGTGATTTGGGATATTTTAACATCCAGTTCTCTGACCACCACTCTTGTATTGCAGCAGCTTTGTCATAGGATTCAGATTTGAAGCTTGCAAATATCTGGATCCGTGGTGTCTTTAATGTTTGCTCGCTTTCCTTTGTTTGGTGTTGTCACAACAGTAACTCATGGAAGACCTTGCAGTTCATGAAACCCTTTGGTTTTCATTTCATCCTCGGCAGTACAATGAGGAGGGCGAAACACCCATTTTGCAACAGTGGAAAAGTTATGGTCTTTCTTCTGATAGGAGATCTAGTGGGGCTCAGACTCACCTCTGATGACAGACAGAGCTATTTGTGATAATGCAATAAAGCTTAAATTTAACATTAATGATCATATGCTACCATAAACCTTTTTGTATAGTTCAGTGTTTAAAATGAATAATACATTTTTAAAAATGCATTTAGGTGGGAAGTACATGCTCCACTTGGCTGCAGTCCTGCCTCCTTGTATATTTTGCTTGCTTGATCCATATAATTGGTTTCAAAGCCTGATAAATGCAGTTGGGCAGGTTTTCCTCTGCCTGGTCCTGAGTGCTTTTCCCATAGCAGACAGATTTCTTTACTTGTGGTAATGCTCATCCAGCAGATGGCGGTGTCTTGTTTTTACAAATCAAGCCACGATGTTTACAGAGTTTGGCAAACTATGGCTTGCAGGCCAAATGTAGCCCAGCCCATATCTGTATTTTTAAATAAAGTTTTATTGGACCAGCCTCACCCGTTTGTTTATATATCATCTATGGCTGCTTTTGTGCATTAACTGCGGTGAAATTGAGTAGTTGAAACAGAAACCGTTTGGTTTGCAAAGCTTAAAGTAGTATCTGGTCCTTTAGGGAAAGTTTGCCAACTCCTGTGTTGTAACAATCTAACAAGTGGACATGAGGCTTCTTCAAAGAAAAACTTTTTATAATTTTCACAAAGAGGGCCTGTTGTGTTATCTTTCTAATTCTTCGAAGTCTCTGTCTTTGCTTGTTTTGGATCCTAAACTTGACATTAAAAAAGTTCAATGGATTTGAAGAAGTTGTCCTTTATAGCAAGATTACCTAGCTACAAACGAATGCATTTGTTTAAATTAGCAGTTGTCTGATTTCCACTTGTGTCTCCAAAGAGCATCCTAACCAAAAGTTTCCATAGTTCTGTAATTTGATCTCATCTCCCTAAATATCCTGAATATAGGGATTGATACAGATGAAGAATCAAGGGGGAAAATAACTGATTAATAGTCTGACCATAGTTCAGTGCAAATGGCACATGTAAGTTATCTGTTAATCACACAAGCTCTCGTATGACCCTTATTTGTGTATCACTGTGGTTAGCTCTGGGAAAAAAATCCTATGTCATGATGCTTTTATTACTAATTTTTTTTTTAATATATAGAAACTTACTACCAGCTAATTTTATTGTGGGCTTTCTTGATATATAACCTCCTTTTTAAAATTCTTTTTGGAAAAGATGTCACCAGTCCTCTGAAGCTTCATCGAACAGAGACTTTTCCCGCCTACCGCTCTGAAGCACTGACAGTAACTGCCAAGAATTGTTAACACACGTGTGGTGTGATCACTTGTCTGCCCAGGAGGTCACAGATAACAGCGAGGGAAGTGGCGATAAGAAGAAGCTTCACGTCCTAGCGAAGTGGTCATTGGGAAACTCTGCAATACAATGTTTTTCTTTCTTTATTTCCTTTCTTTTTTTTTCATTAAAAAAAAAAATCTTACCATAATTGAAACTGGTTGTGTAGATAATGACTTTTTGTTCCCTTTTTCAGCTGGACAGAAAGGAGTCAATGCCACAAAATGATTTTCTATTGTAGACCCCACGTCCCTTGCACTTCTCTGAATCTGTCCTTTTGTGTGGATTCTTGTGCTTTTCCTTCCAAGTGTTTCAATTGTATGACAGTCAGTACTGACAATAAAATGGTTCTTAATTATTTATTTGTTGATACCCTGTTCCTCAGGTACTCATTCTGTGGTTCTGGTAAACTAATGGAGATCATCTTTTGTTATTTTACCAATTCATTAAGTCAATGCTTTTGACAAACACCTTACACTAAGTTCAGAAATAACTTTTCAGAGAACCCTTTAGTATTGCCCATAGGGTTTTAATTTCTTTCACTCATATTCCCCCTTTTTTTTTCTTTTACATTTTTATTGTGTTGGGAGTACTTCAGGAAATATTTAAAAATGAAATATCATTCCTCATCCGTGTGGTCTTTGGGTTCCGGAGATGCAGTGTTTTCCAGATCCTCAGATGTTTGACGGGCATCTGACTAATTTTCCTTGTGAGCCACAAGCATGGTTTGGTGTTGCCCGTGATGAGGTTGGCTATAACTCCAGCCATGTGTGCATTTCCCACTCATGAAGCTGGTCTACACTGGGCATCTAATGCTGAGCATTGTGCTAAGGGCATGGATTTGGAAGTAAAAGGACACAGCTTCTGTTGCCAAAGACCTCAAATCCAGGGGAAAAGGACAAGGGCCCCGAGGTTCCCCAGGTTTCCTTGCTAGGTCGGGATTGAATCTTATAAGCATCTGAGGTTGCAGTTGCTCTAAAGCCTCATGAAGATGTGCAAGTGTCTGTCTGGTTCACTATGTTTTTTGGGGGCTGCCAGATAAGATAGAGTATACTCAGTTAAGTTTGATTTCAGATAAACAGTGTATAAATGTGTCCCAGATATTGCAGAGGATGTAATTATACTACAGAGTTTGTTCATTTCTTATCTGAAAGTCAGATGTAGCTAGATATTTTATATTTTTCTTTGCTAAATCTGGCAACTCTAATTCCCAGGCCTAGAACTGTACCTGGCACAAAGCTCACGCTTTAATAAATATGTCTTGAATGAATGAATGAATAAGTAAATGTGCATTCTTGAGACAAAATTGTTTACTTCAAAGGGAAGCAAAATAATTTCCGTTGTATATTTCTCTGTGCCAGGTGCTGGGCTAGGCACTTACAAAAATATTATTTCCACCAGAAAATATTAGCCTGTATTTTGGGGGGAAATATTCATAAATTAAACCCCAAGAAAGGGAAATAAAAAGATTCATTTTCATTTGTGTTTTTTTCAAGAAATTCATGATTTGCCAGAGTGGAGATTGACACCCATTGGATCCAAAGGCCTGGCTAAAATCTCACTTGGATCTGACTTGGTTGAGAATTCCAAGGACACGCCTGTTACAATGTGTTTTTTTCTCAGGGGTCAAGAAATATTGTGAGGAGGTGGGTTGAATTAAATAGAAAATTAATTAGTGACTGAGGGATGCATAAATGACTTAGTACTAGTGGCT
This sequence comes from Tamandua tetradactyla, assembly GCF_023851605.1. Taxonomy (NCBI): domain Eukaryota; kingdom Metazoa; phylum Chordata; class Mammalia; order Pilosa; family Myrmecophagidae; genus Tamandua; species Tamandua tetradactyla. The sequence continues at coordinate 30,888,640 of NC_135327.1, read as the reverse complement.
TCACTGGATGCATTTGTGCTCTCTCTGGGTACTTTCCCTATCATTTTTGCTTCTCCTGCTTCTCCACATACTCATACTTGTCTTTTAAGAACTTGGTTTGCCATGCACATTTGATGGTTCTCTGACTGTTCATTTTCCTCACTCCATCTGTCTTTTTTTTTTTTTTATCTTTCCCTTCTAAAACTGTCTCATAAGAGACTCTCCCTGGCTCCCAGGACCTTGAAAGCCAACATGGAGGATTAAGTTAAAGCAGTAGATAAAGAAAATGGAATTAAAGAAATAATTATAAATTTAATGAAGTCAAAATTGCTGAAGCAAATCTAAAGCTAATGAGTTGTGAAGAAATGTTGCTGAATGGAGCTAACTCCAAGTGGGAACCTCTTTTAGGACTTTTGAGAACAGAAGCATAGTTACAGAGAAAAGCTATAGTTCTGTTAGTCTGTCTTGACAGAGTTTATGTATTTCTGAGTGTATTAGTCATAGTTCTCTAGGAAAACAGAAGTAATAGGAGACATACATAGATATATTATATAAATATTTTGAGATTTATTATAAGAATTGGATGACATGACTATGGGGATGGGAAAGTCTGAATTTCATAGGGTGGGCCATAAGCTGGGAACTCCAATGAAGGTTTTAGATGAATTCCCCAGGAGAAGCTGGCTGAAGTAGAGGTGGAAGTTCTTCCTTCTGACTGCTGAAATCATCAGTTCATCCTTGAAGGCTTTCAACTGATCAGCTGAGACCTTTCTTACAGTTGAAGTCAATCTCCTTAGTTGGCGGTAGTGGTAATCAGCCACAGATGACATAAACTGATGATTTAAATCCATGAAATATCCTGACAGTAATGATCAGGCAGTGCTTGCTTGACCAAGGAACTGGACACCATAACACATGAACTTAACTATCACAATGGATATTATTCTAAGCGCTTTATTTGCGTTCTTGTAGTAAATCCTCGCAATAGCTATGTGAGGTACATATCATTATCTCCATTTACAGCTGGGGAAATTAAGCCCTAAGCAGTCTATTCTAAAGAATATGTGAAGGTCTCTTAGCTAATAATGGTCAATTCACACTCAAATGCAGGCATTCTGGTCCCTGAACTACTCTGTAAAGCCCCAAACCATGCTACCTCAGGTATCAGCAAACTTTTCTGTAGATGGTCAGAGTGTAAATACTTTTGGATTTACTGGCATATGGCAACTACTCAATTATTGCAACTACTCTGCTATTTTAGCAGCAAACTAGCCAGAGATAGTATGCTAACAAATGGCATGCCTATATTCCAGTAAAACTTTCCTTAGGTCTATGTGGTAGTTTGTCAAACCCCACTCTCAACAGCAAGAACATTGAATTCTGTTTCATCAGTTTCATGTTTTTGGTAGAAAACATGAGAAATTTAAGCAATTTAAGCTCTGGCCTTAAGTAAGAAGGACAGGGATTTGAGACCATTTGATTTTTGTTTTTCTGAATTTCTAACCCAAGGGGTGAACATACAAGTATGCAAAAAGGATTTGTGGTGGATTTTTACGTAATTCAAACTAAATTCTAATATACTTAAACCAACATTGCATGTAAACTGAAATCCAGAGGCTACTATAGAATTTTTCCTACACACAATTGATATTTCTGTTTACAATTACACCTTGGGAAAAGCCAAGTATTTTTGGTGGGGAGAAGGAATTGCAGATTCTCCTTAGGCTATCCAGCCCAGAGCTAAAATGAACCTTTATCCATTTGAAGGCAGAATAAAGCAGTCATTCCGTACAATCTCTCCGTAGTAAGTTTGGGTTCGGATCCCAGGTTCTGTATTAATAAGTGTTAGGTCCTTGAGAATGTTATTGCTTCCATGCCTCAGTTTCCTTCCCGTGAATGGTGGGATGGATGAGGTTATCCACCATCGTCAGGGTCATGCTGCCCATCCTGGAGGAGTGGGTAGGAAGTGAAAGATCACCAAGGTAGAAAGGAGAATCCAGTAGACCTTGGCTCAAATACTCCACATCACAATGACAAACCACAGCTTCTTCTCTCATCTGTGAATGAGTTCACAATACTGTCCACCTTGTTGGGTGGTGGGAAGAATTGAACCCAATGGTGCATGTCATGAGATTATAAATACCCCTCGACCAAGTGTCCACCATCAATAATCTCTCTTATGTATGCTTGTATGTGTGTTATCTATTAATAGCTGTCATTGAATGATCAGTTACCCAAACATTTCTTGCCAGTAGCAATTTTTTAATGGAATGAAGAGAATCCAAGATCATTCTTCCCCAATCTGTACATAATGGTACACTGATGAAACTCATTGGAATAGACAATAATAATTTGCAAGACTTTGGAGTTTAGGTCTATCAGTATCTCTCTTTTATTTTCTGCAATAGTTTTGGGTTATTAGTAGGCATATGGGTAAACCAGTTGATTTTCCACTGTCTTAATTTTCCAAACCCACTATATAAATACCAAAACAGCCTGGTTTGGGCTTAACTACAGAAAGTTATTGACTCAGAGTTTTGAGACTAAAAGAAGTCCAAAATCAGGATATTAGCAAGACTTGTTTTCTCCTGGAATATGTATATTCTAGTGCTGACTGCCAGCAATCTTTAGGGTTCCTTGGCTTAAGGCTCTGTCTCCCATCATATGATGTTGCCCTCTCCTTTCTGGCTTCTGTGATTTCTGGATCTTCTTTATAAGGCCTCCAGTAATTCAGATTAAAACCTACCTTCGTTTATTTGACCACACTTTATTTAAAAATAGCATCTTCAAGAGCTGATTCTATTAACAATGGGTTCACATGGATTAAGTTTAAAAACATGTTTTTTGCGGGGGTGGCACATAAATTCAGCCTACCACTTTCTTCTTTTGTAAATAAGAAATTGCACTGGTTTCTGAAATCCATTCATTCATTTGGTATTTATTCAATGTCATCTATGGTGTCTTGAACTCTTTGGTACTTGCTGAAAATAGAGTATGAATAAAAAGACTATCATCACTACCTCCAAGATTGTCTGGTCCAGGGCACAAAGTGTGTAAGTCAATTGCTCAGGAAACAAAAGAAACAACAGAGAACAATAATTTGTATAAAGACATAGTTGCACTTTCTTTGGGGGATAATCTTGACTTTCAAGTGAAGGAATACCATATAAAATATTAAAATGAAAATTCTCTTCCCTTTTGTTGCAGAACAAATACATCTATTTCCAAATTTCCATTTAGATAACAAACTCCCTATATCCTTCACATTGAGGTTGCAAGTTCTTTAGGTGGAATATTGGAGGTTAGTCTGCCCAGTCTTATAATGAAGGTCAACAGTTAGCTGATTTCACTATGAACTCATTGAATATAACTGCTGTGGTTTGATTTAACCAAGTGTAATAGCCACTGCCTGAATTCTACCGCTAAACTAGTAGTTCTCAAATGTTGGTAAAGATACGGATTCAAGATCTGGGGTACAGCCCATGAACCTACATTTTGGTCAGCTTCTCTAGGTATTCCAATTCAAGTAATATACAATCCCATTTTAAGAAACATTGAGGAGATAGTCATGAAAAGTGTGGTCAGGTGAGATTTGGCAGCTGGAGGCCATCAGTGAGGTACACCCGTTGAAGATGCCTGTGGGCAGACAGCTGGAGGAGCCCAGCAGCCTGCTGGGATTCCCACAGGAAGTCTGAGATGCTGCCATGGGCAGGAGACATGGGAGCTCTGGAATACAGGTGCAAATGGGATTCTGCATGTGGATTACACACAGCACAGGAAGGTGTGCTTTGGGAAGGGTCTCTCCCATGACATTTCCAGTGCCTTTGCAGTCTTTTCTTGTTGCTATAACAACTGATAATGCAACTCAGTTGACCTTCTTTGTTTCTCTGAGATGCCTCAAGTGCAAGGGCTCCACACACTGTTCTTTTTAATAGGAAAAAGCCACCAAGGAGCTCCTTGTGAAAACAGAGCACAGACTACAACAGATGTGCCAGGTGTGGAAGGAAACAAGAGTCCAGTTGCTGTTTGTGAGGAATCTCCCACCACCTTCCTCTCCCCCTCGGCCCCCACCCCATTCTGCCAACCTCACTGTAATGGCAACTTTCTCTCTTTGGCCTTTAGTAATGATGCATTCCCCTCTAGGGAAAGGCTCGGGGTGCTTGGGGAGATTTGTAGGTTTTGGAAAAGGGTGATAATTAGCATTTTGCTTTGAGTCTTAACAGACCCCAATTGTTTCTCTTTGTGTCTCTGTATATTGTGTCTGTATTTACTTACTTACATTGGAAATGCTAAGAGGCCAGTGACCAGATTGAATTTTGTGGGTTCTTCCATTAGATATTTCTTGCCCTAGATCAAGAGAGATGACAGGCAAAGGTAAAGTCCTCTACAGGGAGGGCCGGCAAACTCTGGCCCTCAGGCCAAGTCCAGGGGACCCAGCCAAACACATTTATTTCCTTATTATCTGAGGCTGCTTTAGAGCTACGATGGCAGATAATGTGGTTGCAAAAGAAACCACCAGCCCTCCACAGGAAAGGCTTGCTCAGGCCTGCTCTATGTAAGCCTTGCCCTAAAGATAACTGATCATCTAGGTCCCCACTACTGCATGTATCATCCTCCTTCCCTTTGAAATGAATGTTCTCCATGGCCTGTAATGCTTAGCTGTTCTTTGAGTGGAACTGCTGCCTGTCAACTGCAGGGGTCCTTATTGCTAGTGTTCTTTTGCCTAGAAAGTCTTCTTGCATGCTTTTGAAAGTGACCCATCTTTCAGGCTTCAACTTAAACATCAGGCTGTCTTAGAGGTCCTTCTGTAGGACCAGATCAGACGAAGCCCCCAGTTATAAGCTTTAAAGCACCCCAAACAGCTTCTGCATAACACTCACTCTTTATAATTACTTTGTGTGTGTGTAGATATTAGATTACCTGACTTCACCTTGCTTCTCCAATGAAAGGTACGCCGTATATTTGGTTTAATTTTGTACCCCCAGTGCCAAACAAAATGCTTGGTTAAGTTAGCAGGTGCTCAATAAGTAATCATTTCATGAATCAATAACTGGAAAGAGAGAGTAACTAGTGGATTATTAAATCATGAATAAGTCAACAGGTTCTCCTTCAGATGGATGGTATACAGAAATAAGTGCTAGGGGTCTCTAAAATTTCTGGAACATCTGCCGGGTTCCCAAACTGTGCCAAGGTGCCCCAGGGAGCCACTGTGAACACACAAGGGGTGTTATGGGATATACTAAATTTTCTCAATAAACAGTGATGCTCAACATCTGTTGGAGCCTTGAGAACTACTGGTTTGAGACAGTGCGATTTCATCATTAGATCACACTATGTTCATTTTGATGATGTCATGTTTTCACAAAGTGGAGTTTTTGGCATCTACTATGCAAATAAGCAATTTCCACATAAAAAACAGTGAGGATCAGGAATTGCAGCGGCAGTGTCCAATATGACTCCCAACATCGAGAAGCTTCAGTGTGCAACTGGCACACACATCTCACCAGCAAGTAATAGTGGTTATTTAAGATGAAACAATTTTTTTGGGTTAGGTGCATTATTTTTTTCATGGCTATCATTTTTTTAAAGTCGTAATTACTTATTAAATTGTTTGGACCTTCCAACTTAATAAATGGAACTGGTAGATACTTCTTTTGGCCCCAGGGTGCTGTGAAAAATTCACTGAGAGGCACTGTGAATGCAGAAGGTTTGGAAACCTCTGACCCACGCTCTGTCCTCCTGCCTTGCAACAACCCTCACATGTAGGTTCTATGGTGTAAGCTCCAGCACCATGTCTAGAACACAGGGTCAGCTTTACAGAAAAATAATTTTATCTTTGCCCTTGCATCTTGTATGTGAGGTCTGATGGGGCTATGGGGCATGCGTGTGAACAGGGGAAAAACATGCAATATATATGCATGCAATAATATTCAGATATATTACACCTATAGCTTATGCTCCTTGATACTCCATTTTCATATAGTATTTGTGATGTCCCATGAACACAGAACTCCAGAAGACCCATGATGTGTAGGAATTCAGTGAGACTCAAAGCAAGTACACGCGTGTTAGGTCTTTGAGTAAGCAGGAGTACTGAGAGCCCCCAGAGGCTTCCTCTTGGAACCAGAGCTTGTGTCAGATGCAGAAAGGAGGTAACTAACTTTTTTTTTTAAGATTTATTTTTTAATTTGGCATATTAATACACTAATAGAGAAAAACCATACAGTCATCTCCACAGAGGCTTAAAAACATTCAGCAAATGTTTATTATAAAGTCTAAACTAACAATATAAAGAAAATTTCTGTATCTGAAAAGTGTATATCTAAAAATTAGCACTAACATTCTTACTGCTGAAATTTTGGAACAAATTTCATTTGCAATTAGGAACAAGTCAAAGATCTTCACTGCTCTCTTATGATATTGAATTGGTGATCCCAACCAGTGCTTTTAAGAGTCTGAGTTTACATTTTCTAGAGGATTCATATTGGTGGAGTCATCCAGTATCTGTCCTTTTGTGCCTGACTTATTTCACTCAACATTATGTCCTCATGGTTCATCCATGTTGTCACATGCTTCAGGATCTCATTTCTTCTTACTGCTGCATGATATTCCATCGTGTGTATATACCACGGCTTGTTTATCCATTCCTCTGTTGAACACTTGAGTTGTTTCCATCTTGAACACTTGGGCACTTGAGTTGTTTCCATCTTTTGGAAATTGTGAATAATGCTGCTATGAACATCAGTGTGCAAATGTCTGTGTCACTGCTTTCAGATCTTCTGGTATACACTAAGCAATGGAATTGCTGGGTTGTAGGGTAACTCAATATTTAGTTTTCTGAGGAAACTCCAAACTGTCTTCTGCAGTGGCAGTACCATCATATATCCCACATGTTTGCCTCATGTATTCTGGGGCTCTCTGACTAGGTGCATAAGCATTCATGATTGTTTTTCCTTCTTGGTGAATTGTCCCTTTTATTAACATATAGTGTCCTTCCTTGTCTCTTATGACATCTTTGCATTTAAAGTGTATTTTGTCTGCGTTTTAGTAGAGCTACCCCTGCTTTTTTTAAATCACAGCCTGCATGGAATATTTCTTTGTTTCTTTCGCTTTCAATCTATTTGTATCCTTGGGTCTAAGATATGTTCTTGTAAACAGCATTGTGCTGGTTTGAAAGGGTGTGTGCATCCCAGAAAAGCCACGTTTTAATCCTAATCCCATTCTGTAAAGGTAGCCATTTCTTCTAATCCCTGTTCAGTATTGTATGTTTGAAACTGTAATTAGATTATCTCCCGGGGGATGTGATTTAATCAAGAGTGGTTGCTAAGCTGGATTAGGTGGAGACGTGTCTCTACCCGTTCGGATGGGTCTTAATTCATTTATAGGAATCCTATAAAAGAGGAAACATTTTGGAGAAAGTGAGAGATTCAGAGAGAGCAGAGAATGACATAGCCACGAGAAGCAGAGAGTCCACTAGCCAGTGACCTTTGGAGATGAAGAAGGAAAATGCCTCCTGGGGAGCTACATGAAACAGGAAGCCAGGAGAGAAAGCTAGCAAATGACGCTGTGTTCGCTGTGTGCCTTTCTACTTGAGAGAGAAACCCTGAATTTCATCAGCCTTCTTGAATCAAGCTATCTTTCTCTGGATGCCTGTGATTGGACATTTCTATAAACTTGTTTAATTGGGACATTTTCTTGGCCTTAGAACTGTACACTAGCAACTTATTAAATTTCCCTTTTTAAAAGCCATTTGTTTCTGGTATTTTGCATTCCAGTAGCTAGCAAAGTAGAACAAGCATATAGATGGATTATACTTTTTTATCCATCCTGTCAATCTGTATCTTTTAACTGGAGAGTTTAATCCATCCATACTTAAAGTTATTACTGTAAAGGCAGTACTTGAACCAACTATCTTATCCTTGGCTTAGATCTGTCAGATCTATTTTTTTCCCCTCTCTCTCTAAGCATTACCCATGCTCTTCAATTCTGTACCCTTCTCCAGATCTCTGTCTCCCATCTTTTTTTCTTTCCAGCCAACAGAACTCCCTTTAGAATTTCTTGCAAGGCACATCTCTTGTTAACAAATTCTCTCAGCATTTGTCTGTCTGTGAAGACTTGAAGCTCTCCCTCAGGTTTTGAAGGACAGCTTTGCTGGATGAAAAATTCTTGCTGACAATTTTTTCTCATTCAGAATCTTAAATATGTCAATCCACTCCCTCCTCACCTCCATAGTGGTTGTTGAGTAGTCAGTACTTAGTCCTATGTGGCTTCCCTTATATGCGATGAATTTCTTTTCTCTTGTTGCTTTCAGACTTTCTCCTCTTTAGCATTTGATAACCTAATTAGCTTGTTTCTCAGAGTGGGTCTATTTGGATTCAGTCTATTTGGAGTTCATTGGGTTTCTTTGATTTGCATATTTATGTCTTTTAAGGGTTGGGAAGTTTTCCCCAATTATATCCTCAAATAATCTTCCTAGCCCTTTTCTCTTCTCCTTCTGGGACACCAATAATTCTTATAGTTGTACATTTCTATTATCTATCATTTCCCTGAGATCCAATTCAAAGTTTTCCAACTTTTTCATCATTTTTTCTTTTGTACATTTGCATTCAATTGACCTGTGCTCTACTTCAGTTATTCTTTTTTCTGCTTCTTCAAATCTGCTGTTGTGTGTTTCTACTATATTTTTAATTTGATCTACAGTATCCTTAATTTCTATAAGATATGTTATTTTTCTGTTCACTGTTTCAAATTCTTCTTTACGCTTTTCTAGTTTCTTCTTGATATCCTTTGTGTCTTTAGCCAACTAACTGAACTTATCTATTAGATTTGTATGGACATCTTTGATTAGTTGCTCCAAATTCCTTCTCCTCTGGCTTTCTAATTTGATCATTTGGCTTGGCCACATTTTTTTGCATGTTGATGTGCTTTGTGATTTTCTGATGATTTCTAGGCATTTGATTATCTTAATAAGATTATTTTGACAGTTGATTTCTCTCACTCGCCTAAGATTTTATTTTTGCTTGAGTTTACATTGAAAATCAGAAAGGCAGCCTGCCTCAGTGCACTGTAACTTGTCTTCCCAACAGCTGGCTCTCTTGGGCCACTTTTTCTCTACACCCTCATCTCTCCCCAATTGTGGCATCCTGCTGGGCCAGGCCCTAACCAGGCTACAATCCAGCAAAGACTGCTATTCTCCCTGTGTGCCATTAACCTCTGACTCTGGGTGTAGGGGGTTGGCTCTGTGCACCTTAAGTGAGACCTGCCTGTGGGCATGATGTGTCTGGTGCTTCCCAGGCTCCTGTGTGAAAAGGCCTCAGATAGAAGAACAGAATTTCCACATCACCAGCCAATATCCAGCCCAGGAGTAATCTTTTTGGCATTCAGCAAAATGGGTTTGTATTAGAGCACTGCTTTGACAGTTGGGTTGTCTATGTTTCTCAGCCATACAGGGCTGTTCAGGGTGTGCAGACCAGCTCCTACTGCACTGGAATAGGTATGTGTGCAGGGTGTGTAGAGCAGCTCCTATTGCATCTGGGATAGAGGTGGAGTGGCTCTGGTAAAGTCTGTAATTCCCATGCAGTTTCCAATCTAGCCAGTAGGTGCTTCTATTTCGTGACTTAATCATCCTCAGAAGTTCATTACCTCTGAGCCTAGGCAGCATTTGCCTGGGCAGGGCAGAATTTCCTCAAGTCCCAGCTGTCTGATGGGTTGGAAATGAATTACCTCCTGAACTCTGGCAGTGCTTGACTGGGCAGGGCTGTAGCTGCGGGGTTCCTGTGCCCTCACTTTGTTGGCCAAAATCTGGCTCAATGTGCTGCTGTATCCATCCCTTCATCTGCAGTGGAGGCTTCCTCCAGTTGCCTTAATCTGCCACCTTCCCCAGCAAGGATCAGGCCTTGCACTGCTTTTTCCCTCATGGATGGGAGAAGGGCACCTGGACCCAGGGCTGAAAACACAATCTCTGTCCATGTTTTCTCAGACTCTTTGTCCATCACTGGCATGGACCTTGAAATGTCTTCCCCTGTCCTCTGCATCCCCAAACACTTGATTTTGGTGGTCTCAGTCTTGCTGCTTGTGGCTTTTATGGAAGGTTTTGTCGTCTCCTCCTGTGCTGGTTTGAAAAGATGTATGTCCCCTAGAAAAGCCATGTTTTAATCTAAATACCATTTCATAAAGGCAGAATAATCCCTATTCAATACTGTGTGTTTGAAACTGTAATCAGATCATCTCCCTGGAGATGTGATTTAATCAAGAGTGGATTAGATGATGACATGTCTCCACCCATTTGGGTGGGTCTTGATTAGTGTCTGGAGTCCTATAAAAGATGATACATTTTGGAGAATAAGGAGATTCAGAGAGAGCAGAATGACATAGCCATGAGAAGCAGAGGGCCCACAAGCCAACAACCTTTGGAGATAAAGAAAGAAAACTCCTCCTGGGGAGCTTCATGAAACAGGAAGCCAGGAGAAAGCTAGCAGATGATGCCTTGCTCACCACGTGCCCTTCCATCCAAGAGAGAAACTGTAACTGTGTTCACCATGTGCCTTCTCACTTGAGAGAGAAACCCTGAACTTCATCGGCCTTCTTGAACCAAGGTATCTTTCCCTGGATGCCTTTGATTGGACATTTCTATAGACTTATTTAATTGGGACATTTTCTCAGCCTTAGAACTGTAAACTAGCAACTTATTAAACTCCCCTTTTAAAAGCCATTCTGTTTCTGGTATATTGCATTCCAGCAGCTAGCAAACTAGAACACCTCCCTAGCTCTCCATTTTGTAAAATTCCTCCATGCTTCCATTTTGTATTCAGCCCTCCCCTATGGCTTAAGTCCTGCCATGGGTATCTGTGGAGTTGGGTCTCTGTGTCTGGATATGTGAGGGATCTGTCCCCTTGCTGTGAGGGTTTCATAATCTATGTCCTTGGTGGATGGTGAGAAGATTCCGGTTGCTGTGTCTGCACTTCCCAAGGTTTGTGAGACCGAGACAAGGCAGGGGAAGGACCAGCCAGTATGGGACAGATGTTTACTACCTGATATTTAGCTCTTTCTTTGATTCAGCTTTTGTAGAGTCTTTCTCCATTCTATGCTTTTCTCCAGAGTTCTGTACAAGTGGGAATCGTAGTTTTTTTTCTCTCTGTATCTCTAAGGAAAAGTTGCTAGTAGCCATTTATATCACCATGTTGATGATGTCAGCCAATCAGTAACTTTTTAGATATAATCTAAAACTGTAAGCAAGCTGGGAATTGTAACGGTAGAAAAGTAACTTTAAAGCTGGAAGTAGGCTATGAATGAGAACCCTTAGTCTCACAAAGGAGCAATATATAAATGTAAAATCTGCAGCAATATGTAAATGGAAAGTCTGCACCCAGATGTGAATAAGCTCCATCTATTACTCCATACTTGGAGTCACCTTTCCCAGATGTCACAAAGATGTAAATCTTGGAGGAAGTAAGAAATAACTGAGATAAACAACTGAAGTTCTCCAGACTTCTGTTATCTGCTAACTAAGATGCTTCTCTCTATCTCTGATGGATACAAAAACAAATTGAAAAACCACTATGGGAAGGCAGATTTGGGAAAGAAATCTCCCCAACTCTCCCTTCAGTGTAAATAAACCTTTTTTTTAAAAATAAACTTCTGTTTTTCTCCTTAGCCATTGGGTTTATCTGTACATTTGGCCACAAACCCAGATTTGGGAGTGCCTCATCCACAAAAGCAAGGATATTCAAAAAAACAGGAACAACCACAAAACTCCCCTCTCACATCCTTTCTTATTTATCACTTTCTTATATTAACCAACCACTCATGCTGAAAATGATGACATAGATTGAAAGGGAAAAGTCAGGGAATTAAGTTCCTTTTTCTTTCTTTTATTTTTCATCAGTAAGCTGACAGTAGAGTGTTAGTAAAATGTGTGAATACAAAAACTAAAATAAAAAGAATTATTAGCTTTTCCTCACTGGTCTACAGTTCTGGTAGAAATGAAATGATATGCAAATACATGTTATGAAAAGTTAGTTGTGTAATTTTGGTGGTTTGGCATCAATATGCACATTAAATGCACTTATATTTACATTTAAAACTGACTTTGCACAATATAAAAATGAATGATAAAATTCATGCTAATAAATTACAATTTTAATTTTGATGTCATTAAATATCATGTACACTTTATGTTTTAATACTTTTAACCATGCTTTTTCTGCTTTTCCAACAAGGTGTCCCCATATTTTCATTTTGGATTGTGTCCCACAAATTATGTAGCCATCCCTGCACAGAGGGCAGGCTGAACAGGGCTGAAAACTATGTTTTAGCTGACTTTCTGTCTCTTTCTTGCTTCTGCCTGTAACTCTCAACCACAGCTTATGCTCGCTTTTCAAAACTTCCAGTCTAGTAATTTAATAATTGACCTCCATTGAAGACAGAAGCCACACTGTTCCTGTTTTAAACAAATGCCCCAAGCCAGTCACAGTGATTGCACAAAGCTAAAGACTGTAGAATTATTTTCCTCATCACTGAATTGCTTTTAAGGTTCTACCTTCAGAACAAAGAAAGAAAGAGAAGCATTTGGTTATCAAAGGAAGCCAGCCTCCAAATTTACTTTCCTCTAGCTGTCATGCAAATTTCAAGCTAGAGGCCTAGCAGGATGGCTTTGAAGATAAAGATCACAATGAAGTCTGAGGGAGGCTTCAGTTGGGGCTTTTGATGATCCTGTGATTTAGTTGGAGAAGGAAGAAAAGAGCAGAGAACAATAGCAAGAACTCAGTTCAGAAGGCATGAAAGCTCAGTGTCTAATTCTTGTCCTCTGGTTGCCTGGAGGAAATGTCTGTTAATAGCAAAGAGGTCAGACTGGGCTAAACCAAGAATGTCCCCATAAGATGGCTCCATGAGATGCCAATTCAAGTTTCTGGTAAAAAAAAAAAAAAGTTTTGTCCTTAAATAAATTTTTTTGTGAAAGTTGAGTCAAACTAGATTCTTTATGTGATAGTTGGATTCAGGTGTCACATAGTACCCAGTGATTTGGTCAGGCAAGCACTGGCCTCACCCTTACTGCAAGGACATTTTGCAGCTGGTTGAAATGCCAAAAGTATGGTTTATTAAATCATCAGTCAGTTGATTACATCTGTGGCTAATTATGTCTACGATCAAATAAGGGTGTGTCTTTACAAAGGAGAGAATCCAATCAGATGGATTTGATCCAATCAGTGAAGACTTTTAAGGGAGAAGAGAGAATGTTCACTTCTTCCTTAGCCGGCCAGCCTTTCCTGTGGAGTTTGTTGAGAACTTTTTTAACCAGTGCCCTGTTGGCAATGGTGCCAGCTGAGCCCTGATCCAGGTTTGATAGTCTCAAAACTAAAAGAATTTGGAGATGAGAGGGGCATAGGAATAAGTAGTAAAGTTTATTAAAAGAGAATTTATTAAAAAGAAAGCCCACATTAGAAAGGTTAACACAGACATGCCCAAGAGAGGAGTATTCGCTGATTGGAGCAGACTAGCTTGTTTTATAGGAAAGTTTCATTGGTAATAGGTTTCCATAGTAACCTTCGAATACTAGGTGTCTTCTTTGTTCTAGAAGGAAATAGCTAGCAAAATTCACGGTTTGTTGTCACATACCTAAAATTTGTCCTTGGGCAAATAGTTAACAATCTTTATGACCCTGTGCTTCCTATCATTAACCAAGTGTTTGCTTTGGGCCCAGAATTTTACGAATTTATATGGTTTGGGGAAGTTTCAATGGTTTGGGGAGGTTGTGAGGTTTTAGGGGAATTTTTGTCCCAGGAAGTTTCCAGTTAAAGTTTGCAGTTAAAGTTTGCAGCTCTGTATTAGTTCCTTTGGAGCTAGGTAAGAAAAAAGAGACTTGCTGTTGTCTGTTAACTCCTTCAGAGCTGAATAGGAAACCAGATACTTAACAGTTGCTCTATTTTATTCTGCTTCAATACCTTCCTGAAAGAGTTAAATCTGTTTAATCTTAAAGAGCAGTTGAGGGAAGAATTTGAAAGAGTTAAATCCATTTAATCTTAAAGGGAAGTTGAGGGAAGAATTTTTTATATTTTATAGAGTTGAGAGAGTACATATAGTACAATTGCTGACAATGTTGGAAGACTGGAGGATATTGGAAAATGCAAAAACGGTCAGGTCTCAGAAAAAGAACTTCACATATAAAAAGGGACTTTCTAGCCAGGCGGCCCCTCAGCTTCTTTTACAGAGCCAGATGTGGTAGCAAGATCCCCAGGCTTGCCGGCGCCACACCCATCAGAAGACGATAAACAGCCATGCAGTCAAAACCTGTCCCTGCTTCATTATGCTCCCCTGCCAGCATGGTTTTTCCTTTAAAACAACAAGCTCTCAGAAAAAGAGCTGGAGTCATTTTCTTTCCTTTTGCTGGCAGGTTTCTCTGGCTCCCACCTGCCTTCTCCAACCTGTTTTCTCCCTGCCTTCTCCCCTCAATAAATCTGTTAAGCTTTGACTTACCATCTTGCCTGGATTCCTTAATGACTCAGACCTAACTGGAGGGAAGAATTTTCTATATTTTATAGAGTTGAGAGAATCTATATAGAATGTGCATAATTGCTCACAATGTTGGAAGTGTAGGAAGATATTGGAAAATGCAAAAACATTATTATGTTACAATCTACCCAGTTCCACTACTCTTACAATCCTTCTGCCACCTCTTCCACATAAGTCCTTCAATGGGGAAATGGGAGGTCACAGTTTACAGTTTTCAATATTGAGAAATGAGAATAAAATAGCATTTGGGGGAAGGCAAGTATAGCCTGGCTCACTTAGAGCGGCTTTGCCCCCCCCCCCCCATTCATTTATTTTGTCATATAATCATCCTTGAATATGGTATGTGGCAGTGTATAGTTGAAGAAGAATGTGGCAGTGTATAGTTGAAACAGAGGAGTTTTGGTGCCCAGGTTCCTACCTTTAGTAATTATTCAGACTCTCCTGTTTCAAACAAATGTCACAGGTGGGCAGGTCCTGTTTGGATGTACTCTGACAATAGAGATAACACACAGAATAGAGACGGAATAATTATGGAGAGTTTTAGAACGAGGTAGATACCACTTTGGGGGACATTGGTGATTGACAGTTATTATTTAATTACTCCAATTAACTGAGGACAGTGGAAGAATATTCTATGGGAGGCTAAAGTTACTCAAAGCTGGAATGTATTTGCAAAATACTTCAGTTAAAACAGAGGTGTAATTTCTTTTTCTAACATAACTAAGGTTATGTTAGTTAACAGGAAAAGCATAATTTATATACTTGCCTTGCTTCTTTTAAAATTTTCTTATTGTTGAAGATGAATTTCTGATTTGTAGTTTACTACAAACACTTTTAGAGAAGCATTAAATTGAAACAAAGTAGTCAACAAGGAAATTTGACTATGACAGTGAACATTTCTTATGCAACTTAATGAATTTGACCATTTTAGCACTTAATTTTTATAAATTTTATAAAGTGGAAAAATAATTTTTTGCAACTGCTTGGAATAAAAAGATATTTTAGGGTTTGACGTTTAAGAAAGCAAAATGTTAAAAGTACTCAGGTTTGAGAAAATATTTGGTTTCTTATTTAATTAAAGTGGAGGAAAAGACAGCTTTTTCAAAAGAGGGAAGTTTTTTATGAACAACCAAGGATAGCTTAGTGTTAACACAGACACAAGAAGTTATTTTGACAAACTATGAACTTTTGCTTTTAACATTACTACTTAAGGAAAACTCTATACTGAAGATGGAATAATAATTTTAAAAAACTTTGCCATTTTAACAGAAAACTCAGTTTTAGTTTTGCATTAGCATATTACAGACCCATCAAATTTTTCTTAACCTTGACCATAATTTCTCCTTCCATGAACTTTCTACACCCTTTCATATCCATTTAGGTTTTGTCCTACATTTTCCTCATTCTGTAACAGCCATTCATTTGATCTTAGGACAAAACTAAGCTCCTTTTCCTTTTAATAAAAAAACACATTCTTTGTTGCCTTCATACTTAACTCACCAAAATACTTTTGGAAACTGCCTCCAAGAAAATATCTCGCAACATATAATTACCATCAAAATAAAACTTGTCAGAGTATACTCAATGCATTTTAAAATAGCAACCATTTTGCTATTTGCCACTTCCTTGCTACCCTTTAATGTTCACTATTTTTAGGCTTTGATTTGGGTTTACATCTCAGCAGGTGGTATTGAGAGTATAGCCTGGATTCCCTCAGATAACAAAAAGAATGCTCTCCTGGGGTGAGGACAAACCCAAGGTAAAGAACTTTTTGTAAGGCAGTTTGAGCATTAGAAGGTGAAACTTGATAACTTTGTTCAGTTAGGAAATTAAGGGTGGCAATGGTATCCCTGATGGAGGTTTCTCTTGTAGGACTGATATTCATAAATCATCTATATACTGAAGAAAGGAGCTAGACTCTGAATGCAGGAGGGCCCAGGTCCTCCGCTAGCTCATTCCCAAAATGGGGTAGGTCTGTCCAGATGAGCTGGGTTGGAACTGCCTCCCTGGGTCCTTGGCACGCAAGGGAAAATAAAAAGCTGAGAATCTGGATGCAAATGTATGCAGAATTAAGATGCAGGGGATGAAAGTCCCCAGTTTTCAGGAATTTTTGGTTAAGAGGTTGAATACCTTTGATGGCCTCATGCTTCAGGGGATACTGATTGTTTTTTTTTTCCCCAGGGGTAAAAAACAATAGGAAGTTCAGTGCACTGCTTTTCCAAGCCAGTCTGTTTCCAAGACTTTAGAGTCCACCTGACATTTTAACTCTGAGGGGAAGAACTCTAGTATGCTTCCAGTCCCAGTTAATACCATATTTAATGCTACAACATTTTTCAGTGAGACTTTCAGATTTCTGCTTTGGCAGACAGCTTATTATTTGGATTTGAGCACCTAATACCCTCAATATATCCCTTCCCAGTTGTAGGGTGGGGCACTCTGGTATTATCAAAAACTGATAACTTAAAAGAAAACTATCCATACAGCAAGGGACTTGGGATGAAGGCTGGAGCTCACAATTTCCCATCTACTCCAACTATGGGACAGGTTTTTGAGGAGAGAAAAGGTTGGCGTAAGAGGTTAAGACACAGACTATGTGGCTCCTGTATCAATTAAAAATATTAATGGTCTTACCCACCATGTGTAGAGATACTTGGGGCTTTGCAATTTTGATATTCTCTGGTGAGATCCAGGGAAGCATTGCCCTGGACCCCTGAAGTCCTGGTTGGGGTTGGCCAACAGGATTTTTGGAGAGGTTTCAAAAAAAAACAGCCCTGCTGTTCCCCGTGCAGCTTGTCTGCATGCCCTTGGGCTTCTACCCAAATTCTTCATTTCTCCTCCGGAATGCAGCAGGAGAAGAGAATAACTTGGATGTCTCCCCAGTGAACTCATAGGTGAGGACAAGGTTTATAATTTCCTCTAGAAACTTGGAGGGTCCTTAGAAGATTTTCCTAATAACTTCTTATACTCTGCTAAGTCGGTCATAGGAAAAGGAAGTAGACCTTATGGTTCCCTTATCCCCACTGACACTTCCCAGACAAGTTATATTCCACTTCCTTTGGATCTTCTTTTTCCCTTCTCAGGGGTGTTAAGAGGCTCCGCTGCAAGTGTGTCCCTCCAGACTTGAATAAGGAGGGGGCACAGTGGACTTGGAAGCCTCTTCTTTGAAAGGAGGAGGGTCTATGGGGACCTCAGGTCCAGTGGGCTCAGGGTCTAGGTTTCGTGGAAGATCATTCCTGAGTCTTTTCTATGTTCATGGGGGGTTAGCTAACAATGGGTCATTTAAAATATCCACCTCTTTCTCTTCCTGAGAAGATCCTGAAATCTTTCTGAGATCTAAGAAGATGAAAGGATTCATCTCTTAATTCCCCCTTAAGATAACACACTTTACAAGCTCTCCTCATGGCCTTGTCCTGATATAGAGACATAAAAAGTTGGACCTAAGGAATTTCATATGATTTCCCTTCTTTCTAACAAAAATATTTAACTGGAGAATACCATTAAAGCCAAGTGTCATTTTCTGGCCATTATTCCCCACCTCCCAATTTACATTGAGGCCAAGCAACATTATAATAAGAAATCAACTTTTTCTTTTTCAGTTCAGTGGTTGGCAGGTTATTGCAGTTTTTTAGGATGTAGCCCGAGGGCTATAAATCTGGATGTTGGGTGCACTTCCCCTTACTCTGAAAGGGAGAGAGAGAGAGGGATACTCATTGACTGGGGTCCAACTCTTTCAGCTGAATAGTACTCAAGACACCATCTCACCACAGGGCATCCCCTTGGGAGAGAAAAACTTTAGACATTAGGAGACAGGCTGTCTGGATTTACCCATTGACCCCTAAGCCAGACCCAGAGGGCTGGTGAGCCAGACTTCTCACTCCAGTGGTTCTGGGCTGGACTCAGGGCTGGTGAGATATATTTCTCATCCCAGCCACTCTGACCTGGTTTCAGAGGACTGGTGAGATTCCTCACACCAGCGTTTCTGAGCCGAACCTTTGCTTCTTCCCCAACTCTGGGGGTAGAAATTAAGCTTTTGTGCATGACCCAATCTAAAAACCATCGCCAGCAGAGAAAAGGAATGGAGGTCTCATTTAGCTAAGGCTTACGTTCTCCTTTGGGAGGACAAGGTTGATACTAAACAGAGTGCAGGAATGATATATAGTCCATATGCAAAGGAGGAGGTGAGCAAGACTACCTGAAGAATGTCCTTTGGGGAGAGGGAAGAGAAAGGAAGGGGGCAAGGCCAAGGATGAATATCTCTAAGAGGGCTAGAAGAATGGTCCTCTGAGAAATCCACAATCTTTGCACCACAGGAAAAACCTTACAGCAAACCCAGCATCAAGTTTGCTTGAAGTATGAAGAACAGCAGAGGAGGCAAAGGAATAAATACCTGCACTTAGCAGTAGACAGCAAAGGGAGAAGAGAATGTGCCTGAAATGGGGAAGGAAGGGAATGGATCTAGGTGAGAAATCCATACTGAGCAGCCTACCCAGAGGCAGGGAGGCAGAGGCTAATAAGAGTGACAAGAATGAGGAGCACAGTGGCTAGAAAGAGAAAGGGCTAAGCAGAATGGCAGGAATTAGTACTGAGGGGCATGACTTACGAAATGCAGATCTTGAGGGCCAGTATCTTATGTGGAAGATTTGAAATCACTCCTGGTTGGCTCACCAGAATATGTAATCAATGCCTGGCTGGCAATGGTGCCAGCTGAGCCCCAATCCACGTTCAAAAGCCTTGAAACAAAAAGAATTTAGAGATGAGAGGGTCAATAGGAATAAGTAGTAAAGTTTATTAAAAAGAGAAGTTTATTAAAAAGAGAAGTTTATCAAAAAGAGAGAGTACACGTTAAAGGAATTGATGTAGATGTGCTCAAGGGAAGGAAATGCACTGGGTGGAGTGTGCTAGCTTGTTTCATAGGAAAGTTTGGTTTGTAGCAGGTTTCTAAAATAGCCTTTGAATACTAGTTGTCTTCTTTTTTCTGGGAGGAGATAGTTAGCAGAATTCATGGTTTGTTGTCACAATACCTAAAATGTGTCCTTAAACGGTTAACTATCTTTACAACTCTATGCTTCCTATCATTGACTAAGAGTTCACTCTGGGCCCAGAATTTTACAAGCTTTTATGATTTGGGGAGGTTTCAATGGTTTGGGGAGGGTTTGAGGCTTTAGGGAAATTTTTGTCCCGAGAAGTTTGTATCCAAAGTTTGCAGCTGTGTATTAGTTCCTTTGGATGGAGACAAGAAACAAGGGACTTGCAGTTGTCTGTTAACTCTTTTAGAGCTGAATAGGAAACCAGGGACTTAACAGTTGTCTTATTTTATCCTGCTTCACCTTCATCACAGATGCTAGCCTTGCAGCCTGCCCTATAGATTGTGGACTCTTACATCCCCATGGTTGTATGAGACACATTTATAAATCTCATATTTACAGTTATCTCCTGTTGGTTCTGTTTTTCTAAAGAACCCTGACTAATACACTTTATTTTGCTGATTTCTGGGAGACTTACATTTCATAAACTCAATGTAATAGTCAAGAACCCAGTGGAGGATGCAAATTTTCCTCTGAAACCTGACCTAAGCCAATTACTGCCCGTATCAGTAGCTTCTAAGAACTAAAGTTTGGGCAGGGTATGTCTCCTCACTCTCAAACATGGATACCAGAGTCATTTTTAATGTAAGTTGCATAGAATTCCAAGACCCTTTTTAATCATTAGCTGGCAGGTACAAAAACAGTGATATAACCCTCTATACTTTCAGGTGTGCTGACTGTACTTTGAGGGATAGATTTCCTAAAGGCAGATAGGACATAATCTAGCAGCAAGATAAAGCTAATTTTGTGATGAGGGCTGGCAATTGGTTGGGAATGTTACACCTGACAGGGTGCTATTTTGGAGGGCATAGGTTTTGGGCTTGCAGGAGTCTTACTTGGGCTTGCGGGAGTCTCTGATCTTGCAAAGATGGGAATGTCTATAATGTATCTGGACATTCCATATATTCCTTTAAACTCCCTTTATTTGCCAACAAAAACTCACTTTTAACACCCATTGTGCAAATTAAAGAAGCTTCTAGGGTTGATCAAATGAGTCAAAATTCCAAAACAGGTGTCATTTTCACTACAATAAGAGATCAATTGCTTCATTTGACCTTGGCTTTCCATGCTTTAAAATGGGCCTATGCCAGCTGCCAATCCAGAGTATTCCAATAGTAATTAAAAAAATGGGCTTTCCATTATGTCAACTGTAGTCCGTCTTTTGAATTAAGGCAAAGTCTATCAGCAATAATAAGAGGCAACATTAGATTTTTTTAAAAAGAAAATAACTCATGCTCATATTTCAACTGGGGGCCAAGCTCATATGTCTATAGGAGCCAGGCATAATGAAAGGAAGTGAGGTTGGGCCAGGTTTGGGGAGTCATGGGGACAGTGGGCTGTGGTTACACAGTGTCCAATGGTGCTGCTCTACTTAACTCCAGCCAACCCTCATCTACAGAATGCATCACCGAGAGTTGCTAAATCTTCAGTTTGTTTGTTTGTTTTGGTTAATGGAAAGCTGGAACTCTGGATTTTTTTTTTTAATTTTGAATATTGGAAGCTAATTTTAAAAGGCTTTTGTGCTGGTTAATGCCTTGTGGGTCAAAGGATAGAAAAAAATTGTGGACCAAAATCAGCACTAGTTTCCATTTAAGCTATTCTCCACACCAAAACTCAAATTGCTATTGAGATCATCAGTTATGTGTCAGCTATTTATAAGATTATGACTTTAAAATGGGAGGAGAAAGACTAAGTGATGAAATGAGTAATTCAAGGATCTCAAAGCTGGTAGTGCAGAATGAGGTCACCTACCCCCAGGTAGGGGGATGTGAGCACATGAACTTCTGATCATTTGATATTTTTTGCCCACATTTTTTCATGACCCTCTCTGAGACCTTAAAGCCCTAAGACCTTCATTTATCTTTTTGAAATACTGATAGCATGGTCATTTTATCATAGACATGATGATTCAGTAGATACTTTGCCCACATGTTATTAATGGACTGATAGAGGTGATGAAAGTCGCCTGGACCTGAACACCACAATTGTCTGGAAACACTAAACATTCTGTGGCCTTGGTTTTAGCATAAAGTTCCCTTAAGTCAGTTTTGTTTTTAATATATTCATCAGCCTTCTTATAGAAAGCCAAATGGATGTACTATTGCTTTTGTGCTCTAGTACTGTTTGATAAGTAACATTTAACATCTGACAAAACACGTAGGAAATGTTTCTTCAAGGAGCAGCAGCAGACTGGATTCAACATTTGAGCAATGACGAACACTGAAGCCAAATGACTCAGGGAGAACCTAAAAGGAAAGAGGAAATAAAGACTCTCCCCAGGATGGGGGTCAGGTTCCAGGGGAATATATCTATGGGTCATGGCATAAGAGAGGCCTAGGTTTGACCCTCACCTTCTGCTATTTCTTAGCTGTCTAAACTGGGACAAGTGATTTCCATGCCTCAGTTTCCTCATCTCTAACATCTTTCAAACAATACCTAATACAGTGTGTGGTTGTGGTCACTTTGTGAAATCAGAAGGCCCTGGGACAGAGTCTGGACCATAGTATGTCTCAAAAGTATTATCAGTTTTGATATCTATTTTGAGCGTTGGCCAATAAAGGGGTAACGTTCTCAGCCTCCTAGATGGCTAATCAGAGAATTCCTATACTATATAATTTGGATGCCAGGAAACTACAAATTGGATAGGCTAAAACAGTGGTATTTTACCACCCATTACAATACTCTTCTTTTGAACAATTAGCTTCATAGAGTTATAATTAACATAATGACCACCCTTCTTTAAGTGGAGAGTTCAGTATGTTTTGACAGATGCAGATTGTCTTACAAGCAGCACCACAATCAAGATGCAGAGCATCCCCATCATCCTGGAAGCTCCTCCCGCCCCTTCTGCAGTCACTCCTCCTGCCAATCAATGACTGTGGGAAACCACTTACCACTTCTCTGCCTTCTCTCTCTATATAGTTTTGTCTTCTCTAGAATTCAGTGTAAGTGGAATCATACAGTATATATTCTTTGCCATTATATGACCAGGGTTTTTTAAATTGTGGGTGAAATAAATCAATGGTTTGCAACCAGCATTTAAAAAATGAAACAGAACAGAGAACATCAGAGGAAATCATACTACAGGTGAGTATGCTTTGGGATATTTTGTTTTAGGTTTATGTGTGTGTGTGTGTGTGTGTGTGTGTGTATGCTCTGGGTTATAACATAAGCTACATTTCTTATTGGACCTCACAGGAAGCAAAGAAGGAAAACCCCATTACTCTAATAGTCCCCAAAGTATCACTGATACATGAAAATATCCTTCATTTCACCTATTAGCTGGGTCAATTTCTTGGCTAGAGCACTAGGGAGTGGAATGAGGAGAGCTTATGTATTGCTGTGGCTCACCATTGTGTCAGACTGGTTGTCATGGTCAGGTTTGGGTGTCAGTTTGGCCAAGTGGTGGTACCTGTTTGTCTGGTTGGCAAGTGCTGGCCTGTCTGTTGTGATGAAGACATTTCATAGAATTAGATCATGATCACATCAGCTGCATCCACAGCTGATTCCATTTGTAATCAGCCAAGGGGAGTGGCTTCTGCAATGAGTGATGCTCAATCTAATCACTAGAAGCCTTTTAAGGAGGATTCAGAAGAGACAGGCTCTCCTGCTTTGGCTGGTGAGCCTCTCCTGTGGAGTTCGTCCAGACCCTCCATTGGAATCGTCGGCTTCACAGCCTGCCCTGTGGATTTTGGACTCTGCCTTCCCATGGTCAGGTGAGACACTTTTATAAATTTTATATTTACGAGTGTTCCCTGTTGATTCTGTTTCTCTAGTGAACCCTAACTAATACAGTGGTGCTCAGGCATTGTGTCATTTAATCTTTACCGCAGGCTGTGAGGAGGTGGGTCTGCCTTTTATGGAAGCAGATGCTGAGGCTTAAAGACAATAAGTTCAAATTCACATAGCCAGTGAGAGGTGAAGCCAAAATTCAAGCCATGGAAGATCAATGCTAGAGCACACCTGGACAAACAGTTAGACCACTGGCAGAACTGGAGAAGGAAAGAATAGGAATAAAAATATAATACCAAAAAATCCCATTTCAGGCTGTTACTAGACTATAATGGACAGATACTTCTCAGGACAAAATGCCTAGCAGGATGCTGTAAGTTAGAGCAGGTGGAAGCACGTGTTTTCTGCTCACACATGTGACATAAAGGTTTCCAAAATAGGGCAGCTAAGTGTCTGGCTTTGTGCAGACCTGGATTCCAGTCCCTACTCCTCCACTTATAGATTCCTTGATCCTTACATAGACCAGTACCCTCTCGGAGGTTCAGATTCCTAATTTGTAAAATGCTGATCAGAATTCCTACTTCACAGGATTTTGTGAGGATGCAAATAAGGCAGGGATTCTTGCTCTGGCATTATTGACATTTTGGGCTGGTTGATTCTCTGTCATGGGGAGCTGTGCTGCACTTTGTGGGATGTTTAGTAGCATCTCTGGTTGCTACCCACCAGATGCTAGTCAGACCTCTTCTCCCTCAGCCATGACAACCAGACACATCTCCAGTCCTTGCCAGATGTTACCTAGAGGGACTAAAATCTTGTGGGCTTGAGATGTGTCTTGCTAAAATAAAGCATGGGTAAAATGCCCCTGCCCACACATTCTTTCCTCCTCCCCTAGTCATAATGCATGAGTCCCATGCAGATCAGTGGATGCAGCAGTTGGAGGGGATGGTGGATGTTCTAGTTTGCTAGCTGCTGGAATGCAATACACCAGAAATGGAATGGCTTTTAAAAAGGGGAATTTAATAAGTTGCAAGTTTACAGTTCTAAGGCTGAGATAATGTCCCAGTTACAAGTCTATAGAAATGTCCAATCTAAGGCATCCAGGGACAGATACCTTGGTTCAGGAAAGTGGATGAAGTTCAGGGTTTCACTCTTAAGTGGAAGGGCACATGGTGAACACAGTCAGGGTCCCTCTCTCATCTGGAAGGGCACATGGCAAACATGGCATCATCTGCTAGCTTCTTCTCTTGGCTTCCTGTTTCATGAAGCAACCTGGGAGGCATTTTCCTTCTTTATCTCCAAAGGTCGCTGGCTGGTAGACTCTGCTTCTCGTGGCTATGTCATTCCACTCTGCTCTCTGAATCTCCTTCTTTCTCCAAAATGTTTCCTCTTTTATAGGACTCCAGAAACTTATCAAGACCCACCCAAATGGGTGGAGACATGTCATCACCTAATCCAGTTTAACAACCATTCTTGACTAAATCACATCATCCAGAGAGATGATCTAATTACAGTTTCAAACATACAGTATTGAATAGGGATTATTCTACCTTTATGAAATGGGATTTTGATTAAAATATGCTTTTCTAGGGGACATACATCCTTTCAAACCAGCACAGTGGGCCATCTTCCTAAGGGGCACAAAAAGGGGCCTCAGCTCAGTCACCCCAGCGACTTCAGTGGGATTCTGAGTGAGGCAGTATTGAGTATAGTAAAGAGTTTGGGTTTTACAGCCAGACTCCCAGAGTTGAAATCCAAATTCTGCTTCTTCTAGCTGTATAACTGGGTTACTTAAATATCTTGCACCTCCGTTTCCTCATCTGGAATAATGATGGTCTTTCATGGAGTTTTTGGGAGGACTAAATAATTTAATACCTACAAAGTGCATGACAAGGTGCCTGGTACGGAGTTATCACTCAATAAATGCTAGTTGTCAATCATGTCACAAATATTTCAGAATGGGCTCTAATTAGACTGTGTGAGCATACAACCCACCATGGCCAACTCATCCCAGTTTACCTGGAACTTTCCCAGTTTTTCCCCAAAAGGCCCAAGTTCCATGAAAACTGGGACAGTTGGTCATCCTAATCAAACCCCGGGAAAACAGCTGAGTATTTTAATTCCAAGAACTGCGCTCAGTAGCATGTGTTTAAAGAAGCCTTCCATCTAGCAGGAAAAGCACTGAGAAGCAAAGTTTTAGATTGCCAGGCCAGGCAAGCACAAGTGTATGAGCACAGTTACTGTGGTGTAGATAGCAATGCTTTTATGGGGAGAATGGCACTGGTGGCAAAAGGTAGAGAGCAAATATGATTTAGCCATGGAAAAGTAGATGCTAATGACGCAGCTGTATTTATTGACCTAGAAAGACAACCCTAATGTCTTGTACTAAGGGTATGTTATTTCTAAATAGAAACACAGCCTGGGGAAGTGGGGACTGCAGACACGTTAGCAAAGAAAAGGCATGAAATCACGTCTATTTCTCAGTTCACACAAGTGCTAATCAAGGACAGAGTTGCCTGTATTATCTCATTCTAGTGAAAACTTTTAAGAACTGCCCCAGTTGTCTGCTATACTTAAACTTATCTGAACTAAGTAGTATTTTCAAAGTGATGGTCATGCATTGGGATCATGCATTGTTTCACTGGAATTATGTCCGTTGGAGCAGACATTGCTGACGCCCACTCAATGTTCACGTTTTTCCTACAAACCCTTTTTCCTTATGGACAACCTGGGTTTGTTTGGGGAAACAGTGATTCTGCTTGGAAATACTTATGTTTCGAGATTTTCGGGTCTCTGTAGGACCTAGCTCTGAGAAACGAGAGGCAAGTAGTGTTGCAGGCAGCCCCTGTTTGTTAAAGCCACTTCCTGTTGCAGCAGGCAGGTCCTTGTTTCCTCAGGCTGTTCTCTGTTTGAAACATCTCCCAGGGCCTGAAGATGGTCAATAGGCAGGATAAGAGAACTCCCTGTGAAGCCCCCTCCCCTGTAACTGCTCATCTGCTTCTGTAAACTCAGCTTTGCAGTCCTTCTGGCTCTGATCACTGGCATGCAGCCAGTCATCTCCCTCAAGCATCGTCAGTTACCATATTGGGAAAAACCCTGTCCTAAACAAGCCATTTTGTCTATAAAAGCTTGTGTCAGCCCTGGTTTGGGTCTCACATTTTCAGAGGCTACTAGGCTGAGCCCTATGGTCATAGAAGAATAAAAACCTACTTCCTGAAACTTCGGATACTCGGCGCTGGTTTGTTCTGTTTCCATATAACGTCCCTGGAGGTTTGCAGCCTTGTCCCTGGTTTCGCGCAACATTTCAAAACCCTGCCTAAGGTTTCCCTTCCCCAATAAAAATAGAGCCTCTGCACAGGCAGACTTTTTTTCTTCACCCTTGGCCCTCTCCTCTTTCCCCTGCCTGAATGCAGATATGATGTCCAGTGGTGGAGAAGCCATCTTGCTTCCATGAGGAGCAAGGACACATGGGGAGGATGCCAGAGAAGTGAGAAGGCGCATGGGTCCCTTTTGACTCCACAACAGACTGCCCATGTCAGGACTTATTTCATATGAAAAGTTTCTATTTATTAAGCTGCTATTTATAGGCCTCTTTTCTATATGATCAAACACAATCCTAACTGATTGAGCTGACTGGTATTTCTTTCAGTATAAATTTTTGCAAATGCATGGGTTTATTATAATGGGCTTTTTTTTTTTTT
Organism: Tamandua tetradactyla; assembly: GCF_023851605.1. NCBI lineage: Eukaryota > Metazoa > Chordata > Mammalia > Pilosa > Myrmecophagidae > Tamandua > Tamandua tetradactyla. Next base: position 30,861,639 of record NC_135327.1, on the reverse strand, counting down.
TGCTATTGTCTAGGAAATTTCTACCTGACTCTTTCAGGGCCATCATCTCTGTTGAGAACAGTGAGCCCAATGCCTGGGGACAAGGATATTTTCAGCAGCCCATGAAAATGTCTTCATTTCCATTCAAATCAAAAGGAAAAATGAATATAATCTACTTCAAATCACATTTGTGTTTATATCAACACAGTTGTATAACTTTTTTTTTTTTTTTTTTTGCATGGGCAGGCTCCAGGAATCGAATTCAGGTCTCGGGCATAGCAGGAGAGAACTCTGTCTGCTGAGCCACCATGGCCTGCTGCTCTAGTTTGTGAGCTGCCAGAATGCAATATACCAGAAACAGAATGGCTCTTAAAAAGGGGAATTTAATAAGTTGCTAGTTTACAGTTCTAAGGCCGAGAAAATGTCCCAATTAAAACAAGTCTATAGAAATATCCAATCAAAGGCATCCAGGAAAAGATACTTTGGTTCAAGAAGGCTGATGAAGTTCAGGGTTTCTCTCTCATCCAAGAAGGCACATGGTGAACACAGTCATTCTTTCTCCCTCAGCTGGAAGGGCACATGGTGAACACAGTATCATCTGCTAGCTTTCTCTCTTGGCTTCCGGTTTCCTGAAGCTCCCCGGGAGGCATTTTCCTTCTTCATCTCCAAAGCGCTGGTTGGTGGACTCTCCGCTACGCGGTGCTGCAGCATTCTCTGCTCTCTCTGAATCTCCTTCATTCTCCAAAATGCTTCTTCTTTTATAGGACTCCAGTAAACCAATCAAGACCCACCCAATGGGCAGAGACATGTCATCCCTAATCCAGTTTAACAATCACTCTTGATTAAATCCCTTCTCCAGGGAGATGATCAGATTACAGTTTCAAATGTACAGTATTGAATAGGGATTATTCTGCCTTTATGAAATGGGATTTAGATTAAAACATGTTTTTTCTAGGGGACATATATCCTTTCAAACCAGCACACCCGCCCTGTGTAACTTTTAATAGCTTTTTATGGGACAACGGGCTGGGAAGGTCAAAGTGCCTATGGGCCACAAAAGTTATAATAAGATGCTGATACCACCTCATCCCATTGTACTCACCTTTCATGCCAACACCTCCTCTGTCTAAAAGAACATATGCTTCTATTCCACAGAGGCAGCAGGGAGCACTGGAAAGTGTTAGCATCCCACAGATCTGGTTTGAACTCCAGTGCAACTTTAGGAAGTTTCTTAATTTCTCTTGTATTGGTTTTGTAAAGTTCTTTGGTGCATTGATTGATTTGTTTGTTCCATAACTATTTGAATGTCCACCTTGTAGCAGGTCCTGTGCAGAAGAGGGCTAGTGTGCCCCTACCTGGATTAAAGGAATTGGTACATCTGAAAGTGCCTAACTTAATACCAAGTACAAACAATAAATTTTGTTTTCGTTCCCTTCATCTTGGTTGTGAGTGGATTCTGCACAGTCCTCTGTATTGTCTTTCTCCCTGTGTGTAGCACTGGCATTACAAAAGTGGCTTCTCCTCAGGATGGAAACTTCTACATTTTTTCAAAGGAGCAATCCTTTTCACTTGAACTTAATTAAGGTCTGGTGTTCCTTTCCACAATCATTGCCATGATGATGTCCTGGCATCTCTTCTCTAATGATATTGTTCAGTATAACTGTTATAAAACTCATTCTCCAGGCACAACAATTAGATAAGACAGTGGCATAGGACTGGCCCATTCAAAGACACACTGAACTTACTTTCATTGGGAGAAGCTGTCAGAATTTCAGACTTGGTTTATTTTGTTGTCGTGGGCTTTATGTTATTTTATTTTATTTGCTTCATTATACCTTCTGTATAGATCTGTCTGTGAAAAAAGCAATTGGTTATTAGAAAAATGTAATTTCGTTATTTTAACATTATACTGTGCCATATCAGAGTATATTGAAGATTTTGTAGTAAGTTATAAAAGTGCCAAATATAATCTGTATGCAAATATCCTATCCAAGGGTTGCTTTTATTTTTGTTTTCTATTGAATGCAGAAAAACACATGGAGTGAATTTGAGACAGACGCAATGATAGATACTGCTGTGATAAGAAAATAGCCTAATGCAAAGTTGCCAGTAGGGAAGAAGAAGAAGACAACATCTTCCTTGTAGCAACTTATTCAAATTCTATGTAAGAATATGCCTCTATTTTCAAGGAGCCAGAGACTCTAGATCTTATTCCCTTGCTATGAAATCTGCTATTTTTAATCTGTTTGCCCCCTGTGTGGTTCGTAGCCCCCTGTATTTCACCCTGGGGCCAATATAATTCTATCCAAACTTTGTTGACCTGGAACAAATTAACTCAATAGTTGCCAAATCCCATCTCTCTTGCTGTGTAAACAAAGCCTAGTTGGAGAGGGGTGACTCCAGGATAAATTGTCATCAGACTGTTTTAGTGACTGGATACTCCTTTCTTTATTTGACATGTGCATGGATACTTTCTGTGTTTCCAATCCTGGACAGGGCACTTGCTTTTAAAAATCTGACAGTTGGAAGTTCCAAATTTATTCAAAAAATTATTTAACTACATATACAAGCAATTGATGGAGATAAGAAGGCCCAATTCCCCCAAATATGCTCAAGTTGTATTTTCTATCTTACTTTTTCTCCACTTACTTTTCTGCTCAAACCTGAAATTTCTCAGGGGAGCAGGGAATTGAGTGAGGGTATCCTCTTAGACAAAAATATCTAGAGTAATAATCATCTATTCATTCATTTCTTAAATGCTGTCTAGCAGCCTTGACATATGCCAAGACTTGTATAAGTTTCAGGAAATATTAAAAACTATAAATTTAAGTCATTTTTCTCAAGTAGTTTTATACTAGGTGGGATAGCTTGCATTTTGGAGCCATGGAAGGAAAGGAAAATGGTGGATGGGATTACAGGGGGGTTTAAAAACCATTTGCCAGAGGGCCAGAGAATCTAGCATGGGAGAGACAATTGTTGTCTGGTGTCCAAATACCCTCTCTCTGAAATGACATACTGGAAGTCTGCTGGCCTCTTACTCCCTGCTCCCATTAAATAACCATTCGACAGGTTTCCATGATTTCCTGCTGGAGGGTGGACACCATGTCAGGCAAGATGCAAAGTTGTATAAGGCATGACTTTCTTTCCGGGATCTTAGGGAAATGATACAACCGTTCATTTATTCAGCAAATATTTAGTGAGCACCTATTTATGGGCTTTAGCCCCTGGAGATACAGTGATGAATAAATTGATCAAATTCCCTGCTCTTACAGAGCTTATTTTCTAGTTGAAGGAATCAAAGGAAAAGCAATGTGGGTATTACGCTTGAGGTAGATAGGTGCTATCAAGAAAACAAAGCAGGGCCAGGTATAATTTTAAATAGGGTGGTCAAGGAGGGTCTCAATGAGGTGATACTGAGCACAGGCCTGAAGTGGGTCAGTCTAGTAGACATCGGGGGAAAGAGAATGCCATGAAGCAGGGCTGTGAGGGAAAAAGTCATGAGTCAGTGGCATCTGCGGAAGAAAAGGTAACAGGTAGTAGAGCTGGAAGGAGTGAACGTGTGAGGGAGTCATTGAAGAGGAGGTCAAGGTACAAGGGACCATCCACGTTTGGGAAATAGCACCGCCAAAGATTTAGAGCAGGGAGTGTACATGACAGCATCTTCCTCAGCCTTGACTAGGTCCAGAATTGCAGAACAGGTGACAGGTATGGAAGATATATGAATGGAAAGTCTCCATTTCCCATGCCCTAACAACTGAAGAATTTATACCCATCATGAAAACATTTGTACCAATGAGCTCATTACAAACACTTGCCTTTATTCATAGAAACCTTCTCACCCTCATCCTTGTGTGTGTGTGTGTGTGCACGTGCTTGAGTGTGTGACTCCGTCACTGGATGACAATAGTTAAATCTGTTCTTCACTGGTATGTTTGGATAAAGTGTTGGATCCCCCACTGTCTCCATCACAGATTTGAAATATAAAGGGCATATTGCATAACTCATCCACCACTGTCACTTACAGTGGTTGCCTGATGACATATCCAAGGATGCCATGTTTATGTTGCAATGGCTGTTACACAGCAGCTGCCTTTACTTCTGTATCTACAGCAACCGTTGCCAATCAATCACAACCTTCTTTCCAGAGTCCTGACAATGTCCTTCAAAATATCCTGCATGACCTGCCACCTCAACAGCCCCCACCCTCACTGAATTTCTTACTTCCTCAACCCATCTTCTCCCCCTTGGTTCGTCTGCTATTCCTCAACACTCCAGGTGATTCCCAGGGTCTTGGCACTGTCTGTTCCTCCTGCTTTGCTGCTCTTCCACCAGCGATTTGTGCCTCCACTTTTCTCATCTCTTTCAAGGACTTTGAGCAAATGAATTATTTCCATTGAGGTGTAACTTGACCACTTGAATTAAAGATTATACCCTCCATCCACCACTCTTCTGACCTCCGTTCCCCTATGTGTCTTTTTTCCTATAGCACTTACCACCTCCTAACCTGCTATAAAATTAAGTTCCTTTTCATGTTTTTTTGTCATTGTTGTTTTATTAGGTTTCCCCTCCTTAGAATGTAGGTTCCATTAAGGCAAAGATCTCTGCTTCATGTGAATTTCTCCTTTTCTCTTTAAAAATTCAAACAAACACACTGCTGAAATATAGAAATGCTTAAAAGAAAAGAAGAAAATGAAATTACCAGTCACCTTACCTATTGGCTATGACTGCTTTTTAGCATTTTGATGTATTTCTTTTGTAATTTCTATGCATATATGCAAAACCCATTTTTATTGATAGAATTATGGCTATACCATAAAATGATTTATTTTTTCCACTCAAAATTATATTGTGGGAATTTTTAGATTTAAAAGATCTTGAAATACATATTTTAATGATTTCATAATATTCCATTAGATGCATTTTCCATAATTATTGCCTATGCTTGGACATTTAGGTTGTTTTTCCAGAAATGCTCATATTCTAAATGATGTTGCAATTGGTATAGAATGAATATGCATTGTCAGCTGTGACTCCTAGCAGTGGTGCCATCAAGTTAAAGGATGCTCATCGGTTGAACAAATTTATATCTTTTTAAACTGTTTTTGGTGCTGTTGCTTGGACTTTATTTTTGCTATGAATAAATATCACCATTAAGAAAAGCTTTCCTGTTAGGGAGCTTTATGGTGGCACATCTCCTTGGAATACAAGGACAGAACAGATGACATTATGCACTATCCCTCCTGGAACTCATTCCATTGCTGTGCTGTAGTTGGAACAACTTTTTGCATGTTAAAGATCACTTTGTGATGCTAAAGAACACTGCTGGGTAAAGGGTCAACAACTCCTTTCTTCTTTAAGGGGCATATTTGACCTAGGTTCAGCTTTCTATCTCCATTCCCCTGGAAGCTGATACAGGTGGCATGCCAGCCAGGAAACATTGTTCAGGCTGAAAATGGCCCCTTTGTAGAGCACTGCACCAGCTTCGGAGCAACCACAGCGAACCACAGTGATGTGAAGAGAAGACAATTCTGAGCTTCCCCACTTGTGGTGACTCGTCACCAAACAGGTTCTATGCATGGGACCTCTTCTTCCACTGAAAAGAAATGCCTTATGCTGACCCTGCGGCCTACCTGGTTTCCTGGTCTGTATCCTTCTGAGTGCCAAGAGTTGCCTAGAATGTTCTGTTGAGTCTGAATGTTAGTTGATCCTGGGAGCCTTGCATCTGGATCCCAATCCCTCATTATCTCAAGCAACTCACTCAACTGAGCTCAATTCCCCCAAATCTGATTTCCTTATTTTTAAAACAGAGGATAATGATGACCATCCCTTAGGTATAACAAAAGGATAAGATAATAGACACACACACAAAAGCATAGTGTCTGACCCCAATTTAAGAAATAGTGGCAGTAGCAGTTGTGGCTTATTATATAAAATTTTACATTAATATTATTGTCCTGCTTTTCCAGTCAGGGTTGGCTTCATGGACAGGCAAACTGGGCAGTCATCCAGGGCCCTGTGCTTGCCTTAAAGCTCTGCTGTCATTATTTTGAACTCTTAAACAAGGGATCCTGCATTTTTGCTGTACGTGCAGTCCTGCAAATTATATATCTGGTTCTGATTCCAGTATAAGGTGTGCAAATATTGTAAACTGTTTTATGCAGAGCTCAGATAGTGCTTTGGGAGCTATTCTAAAACTGAAAAGGAGGAGGAGGGGGTGATGTGGAGGGGAGGAGGGAGAGGGTGAAGGGGAATTAGAGGAAGAAGAGAAGGAAGAAGAATTGCCAAAAGTGCACATGCATACAAAACATCTAGTTTATTCCTCACCCCAACTCACTGGGAGAGCTACCACTTCCATATCCATTTTAATAATACTCAACTTGAGACAATTTAAATTTCCCCAAATCACTGAATTGTTGAGTGAGAGAACTGGGCAATACCTTAGGCTGTTCTCTCAACTATGTGGTTCGCGGAAGACTCTAAGTGCCTGTGGTTTTTTGGCAGATGCACATGTGAGCTACTCTGCTCTGTGGGGTCCTTTCTGCAGAGACCTCTTGTGTGAAGCCTCTCCTCTAGGCTGGAGACTCCATGAAAGCAAATGTAAATCGAGAGATCTAGAGCCTTTATTAAAATTTTAAAAACAGTGCACACACACGGAATGGCAAAGAAGGGTCTCGGCTTTGTTTCTTCAAGGCTCTGAGCAGTGCATAGTAATGCGACTGCTTCAGGCACTCAGAGCTTGGGTCTTCCTGTGGTATTTTGATGCCCCCATCAATGCTTATGAGGACAGATTGATCTTCCTGGCACTGAATGCTAACGATGAGCTCTTGCAGCCCTACAAGGTGTTCTGACGGTTTTCAGACTCCAGCTTATGGAAAAGGACTGCTCATGTCTCTCAGAACAAAGAGAGAGGCTCTTGATTGTTTGGGCCTTGGCTGCCAAGCTGGGCTGCACCTGGGCTTACTCTGCATCTTGTGTGCTCCTCTGCAGACCTCCTAGGCCACTGGTGCTGAAACTCTTTGGTCCCCAACATCACCTCGCCAAGCCCACGTCATCACCTTGTCTCCCAGCTTTGGGTTTGGAGCCCACTTCAGGGCCGCTGTGTTCCTCATTTACAAATACCTGCCATGTGTTGTGACTCCTCACTACCTGTTGTTCCCACTAGGCTTGAACCTTCCTGAGAACAGGGATGGTGCTTGCCTTGTACCTCCCTAAATGTTTTGCATTTCTGACCATGTCTGAGGAATAGTCAGTAAACATTTCTAGAATTTCCTTCTGGAAAAATCCAGTTATACACACAAGACTTTGAAATTATCTACAAGATTATAGACCCCTGAAGTCAATCATGCAAGGTGCCCATGGATCCAGAAGACAAAACCTCCCCTTGGCATACTTGTACATCAAATGCCTTAGTCTTCTTTACAAAACTCTTGTCAAGGGAGGTTCAGAACCTATTTGATTGCCTCCAGAGGCAGTGGGCTCACTATCTCACTGGCTATCTGAGACAATTTAGAACATTGGAAGATGGATGGATGGAGGCACTTACTGACTGAGTAAATATTCTGGGGGCCTTCTCTGTGTCAAGCCCTTTTCCAGGAATACAGGGGTGGGAAAAGCCAACCCCCTGCCCTCCTAGAGTTTATGTTTTAAGGGAGAAAGAAGAAAATGTTCAAATAAACAAACATTTAATACATTGACTGGTGTAATTTTTGCAATGGAGGGAGTAAGGAAAAGTAAAGGCAGAGATTGTGAGCATGGGAGGGAAGGGCTACTTTAAAGATGCTGGGCAAGCATGAGCTTCCTGAGGTGTGACATTTAAGCAGAGTGAGAATAGAGTGAAGGGGAGAGTCATGAGAAATTGTGGTGAGGTAGATACTCCAGGTAGAAGGAACAGTAAGAGCAAAGGCCCTGGGTAGGAAGGCAAGGGTGGCTGGAGAAGAGTGGGTAGTGGGGAGAGGGCAAGGGGTCAGCTGGTATAAGGCCTAGAAGGTCACCATAAGGATTTAATTTTTTTCCCCAAGTTTGATGGAAAGCCATTGGAGAGTAAAGCAGGTGAGAGAAGCGTATGATTTTAAAGTGGTTCCTGCTTGTGTGTGTGTGTGTGTGTGTGTGTGTGTGTGTGTGTGTGGAAAAAAGCCTCTAGGGAGCAAGGACAGCAGTATGGAGAACCCTGAGGAGGAGACTCTGGGCTTCCAGGAGAGAGGCAGTGGTTGCTTGGATACTGTCTTCAATCAGCCCAGCATCATAGCTGGCTCCACCGAAATGAAATGCAGTTTCCGTGGGAGAGATACCTTTCCCCAAAGGGAAAGTCCCAGAAGTCCCAGAAGTTTGCTGGCCTGAGAGAGAAATCCCTCTGGCACTAGGTTAAGATAAGTTTGCATCTCCTTCTTGATCAGGTTGCATAGTGAGAATGAATTGTAGTCCACGAACTCAGGCAGGCCAGAAATGTCATATTTCTTCATTCTCTTCCGGTGAAATTAACACCCTTCTCAGCTCTCATGTAGATGGATTGGTGGGTAAATCTATCTCAGTAATATCAGGACTCTTGCTGCCCTTGGGTTGTCCAAAGGTCCTGGGGTCTTTTGCTAAAGTATAAGAAGAAACTGTTGGCTATTGCTGGCATGTGTACTGCCTTGATCCTCATTGTCCGCTGTAGCTGAGGGGCTCTGCTGATTCTGGGCAATATTCAGCAGATAGAAAATTTTGGCGAGGTTGGGACTCTCTGAGACAAATGACATGGAGGTGGCACTCATTATAAAGGGAGTATACTTTTGAGTCAAAGAAATTCATCATTAACTGTAGAATTTTGTTGACTTAGACTTTCATTCAATAAACATTCTGCCTATATCCTTTTTGGAAAGGCAGTATTTAAATAAACAAATACATTAATTTTCTTTAAACATTGAAGTCCTTGTTCTCTCGTGTGTGCCAAGTCCAATCGATCCTCCAGCTGCACGTACCTTTGTAGAGGAGACAGCCATAAGAAGCACAGCTGTAATGCAGGATCAGTGGGCAGCGTCTGGTGGGCAGCCAATGGAGTTTGAACTAGGTGTTTTTCTTATTGCTAGAATCATAGCAAACCAGACTTGTCACGGTAAACTTGGGCTTGGAATATTAACTGCTCTGTGTGAATTATTCGAAAACGAATCTTCTCTCTTCCTTATTTTCCCCATTGTGAAAGAATAGGAAAAAGGGATCTATTCATTCATTTATTCACTAATATTTATTGAAGGCCTATATGTGCCAGACCCTTCCTGTCTCCATGAAGCTTTTACTCTAGTGAGAGAGACAGACAATAAGCGAGTAAATAAAAAGAAATATCAGACTGTAATAAGTGTGAAATAAAACCACATTAAACTGATACAGAATGAAGGAGGGGCCTCTTTCTTTTTTGGGAGGTCATATGAAGTCTGGAGGAACATTCTATGCACGAACAGCACAAGGCCCCTGAATATTGCTGTATGATCATTTTCTAAGCTTTATATGAATTAATTCCTTTATAGAAAAGTGGGCAAATACACTTAAAATGGCAGTCTCATGATATGATCTTGCATGACATTCACTCATGTTTTGGAAAACATGGATCTAGAACTTAAGTTCATTCATGCATATACAGTGGTGGGAGCTGGTGCAGCCACCCATACCATAGGGTGGGAGCTATTTTATCAGGGATGACAGAGGGACAAGTTAAAAGTTGCCTGGGTCTGGGTGGGCCACGGTGGCTCAGGAAGCAGGAATGCTTGCCTGCAATGCCAGAGGACCCGGGTTCGATTCCCAGTGTCTGCCCATGCTAAAAAAAAAAAAAAGTTGCCTGGGTCTCCGAAACAGTGGATTACCTACCAGCTAGTGAATCCACTATGAGAAAGAAGAGCAAGTGCAGGCTTCCTTGAAGACAGTGCTCTTTGAAACTGTTATGCAACGACCTGTTCCCCTGCTCTGTCACTCCATTAAGGAGTGAGAAGCACAAAGCAAGTTGTTCCCTTTGGAGTTAGGTTCTTTCAGCCTAGTAGGGAAGAAAATACTTGAAACAAATTATTGTTTAATTAAAATATAGGTTAAGGGCAATGAAGAACGGGGCCTCACCTAAGCTGAGGAAGTGATACCAAAAAGCAGGGTTGAATACTGGAAATTTTTTTTTTTTTTGCATGGACAGGCACCGAGAATCGAACCCGGGTCTCCAGCATGGCAGGCGAGAACTCTGCCTGCTGAGCCACCATGGCCCACCCTGGAAAGGTTTCTCTTGTAGGGATTGGCAGCCTGTTATAAATAAAATTTTATTATAAATTTGTTTACTTACTGTCGACGGCTCCTTATTTTTTCTATAATGACTGACTTGAGTAGTTGTGACAGAGAACGTAAGGCATGCAAAGCTGAAAATATTTACTATCTGGTCCTTTAAGGTAGAAGATTTACCAGCCCCGTTTCTATAGGCAAGTGGAGAGAAAGGGCCTGGGCAAGGCTGGGCAGGAAGAACATTTTGGATTGAGCATAAACCACATGGAGGTCTAGAGTTTAGGTTTACGGCAGACCACGGGTTGCAAACTCAAATGCTCACAGAGGGCATATACTAATAAACAAAGTGAATTGGATGTTCATGAATTATATGTGTAAGATCCTGGAGAAATATGTTTCTCCTATTTTTTTTTTTTAAATGTGTGCTCCTCTTGGGCTATTATTTATTTCCTCACTTTCAATAGAGCCATAAGTACAAAAGAATCTCTCAACTATAAGAACAATTCAGAGCAAGTATAACAGTAAATGGCAACTGAAATTCATTCCCCGCATTGATGATGCAGTAGGGAGCAGTGAGGGCTATAGAAAAACAGAGCATGTATGCTGCACGTAAAGTTTTTAGTCAATGTGAATTACCATGAAGAAATATAGACTCAGTTTTGCCAGATCTTAAGATTTTTTTAAGAATTCCTGGAAATCCGTAATTTTAATGGAAATCTCCCACGTTTCAAACAATGAATATTTTTGTTCTGCTGTGTTTTTACAATGCGCATGCCCAAATCAAACCTACCTGCAGGCTGAATTGTCTCTGTAGCTTCCAGTTTGAGACTTCAGCAGAGACTTTTAAGTGATCCAGGAACTCATATATTAGCCGGGGAGTTCAGACTCTCCAGGAGAAATGAGCAGATTGTATTATAAAGTTGTATATCTTGTGCACACACCGTGCTTTGAAACAGCAGAGGAGAGAGAAATCCAAGGTGGTTGGAGCGTTTTCAATGAACTCACTGAGGAGGTGGGTATTATCCTAGGTATTAAATTATGAATATAATCTGAGTAAGTAGCCGCAAGGAGGGCAAGTGTCCCTGGAAAGCCATATCCATGGAGGAGACAGGAATTGTGAATGAATAATATCTACAATTGTGGATATTGTGAGGAAGGTTTGTAAGAGATTTGGTCTTCTGGGAGCAAAAGATATATAAGGAACTCTAAAAGTCAGCAAGTAATTTGAAATCTGAGCTCCTTCCATTATCTGCTGTTCTTTTTCTCTGCCAGGGTGCTGACCCCTGCGGTCAGGTTTTGGTTTAAATTTTATCTCCAGGACATCTCGGAAATTGCTGTTAAGGACACTTGCCAGCAGGTGGCACTGCTCTCATTTGGTAAAAAGGAAAGTGGCGCAAAGGAATGAGCAACTTTGTTTTAATGATGTCTGGCGGATTTTCTGATCCCAGCCTTAGCCTGGGTTTATAGCTAATAAAGAAAAATATGGTACACACTTCTCCTTCTTTATCCATCTCATGGCCCTTCCCACAGCTCCCACCACACCAAGTCCATAGTATCTCTTTCTGATGCAGTTGCTATGTAAATTGTATATACAGGAACATCTGTGTTATCTAGGTCTCCTCTCTAGAAGCACAGCTGCAAACCAGAAGGAGCAGAACAGAGACAAATGTTCATATGTGGCTGAAGAACTGTCTGGAGGCTTAGGAAAGAGGAGAGTAAGGCATGTGCTTCATTCCAGCTTCCCAAGGTATTTGGATTTAGACAGCATTTCTGCTCCAGAAAGCCCTGCTTATAAGAAATAGAATCTGGAGCCATTTTTCTAAGATCTTTTCTTTCAGCCTATCCATCTGCAGAAGTTCAGTGTAAAAGCACCCAATTAAAGGTGAATGGTCGTTTGCTTCATGACAATCAGTGAGGGCCAAAGACCAGAGTTGCAGAGACTGGGAAAGTGCAAGGTGAGGGAGAGAGGCCGCCAAGAGGCAGGGTTAATTTGCATTCATTTCTTCCATCCGTGTATGGTTCCCATGCAAGTTTTGCCAACTCCCAAATGGTGGTGTCAAACCAGGACAGATGGCTTCAGTTTATTAGGTGGGTCTTGTCACCCTAACAGCAAGTATCAATGACAAGTGTCCATGGTCCTGTTTTCAAAAAATTCTCTTTTTCTTTCTTTCTCCTTTTTTGTTCTTCTGCCTACACAGGCACTGTCTGGTCCCCTCTTGAAGGAAATTTAAGAAAGCTGTCCCCATAGTTTCTCTCAGGAGAAATAGGATTGTGCTTTTGTGTGCCTAATTTCTTTCTCTTCCCTTCATTCTTCCCAGCACTAGGTAAGGAGCTGGGAAGTGGCAGTACCAGGGGTGAAATAAATTGGGGGGCCAGAAGCAAAGCATTTGAAAAGGGTGAGATATAGAGTTTGCTTTTTGGGGGAAAAAGAAAAAAAACTAAAACAGATCTGTCCTTTGCATCCTCAGCTCAATAGCCTGGAGGCAGACCAGGGAGACAGAGCAGACCTAAGTTCCTGGGTTGGGTGTGGGGGGTTGAATTATGGACCAGCAGTTTAGACAGATCCTTGGTCTTGCTCCATATTCCTGTGGGTGTGAACCTATTGTAAACAGGACCTCTTGGCGATGTGATTTTAGTGAACGTGTGGCCCAACTGAATAAGATTGGGCCTTAATCTGGATTTCTGGGGTCTTTTGTGAGCAGAAGAAACTTAGACATAGAGTAAGCCTGAAGCTTGCTGAAGTCAGACGTCATCGAGAACTGGAAGAAAAAGGAGAGGCCATGTGCTTCCCCAAAGCAGGGAAGCCAAGGGTTGTCAGCCGTCTGCATGCCACAGACCCAGGGAGCAGCCAGCGGCATTCCAGTCTCTGCAACTGCGAGCCAACATATTCCCATTATGTAAGCCATGCCATCGTGTGGCCTGTCGTCACAGCAGCCGGGCTCCCTCATGGTCTGTTTTGGACCCTGACAAATGGATGCCCACCAGTTCTGGCTGGCTAGCTCTGACCGTGTCCTCACCCTTAATGTGGGAACAAGGAAAGCAGCTGATTTCGGTTTCGGGGGCCCAGTGAGTGAGGTGATGCCTGTGAGCTGTGTGGTCCAAGGCCACGAGGTCTAAATGCTCAAGGCATGCCAGCCATTGATTTCTCCTTTGATGCCAAGAATGGGCGTAATTATTGTTTAACTGGCATATTATTTATATACTCGCTGCATGCTTCTAGGCATGGAGCTAGGTCCTGGGGTTTCTGAAATCCTCCATCTCCTACAACTCTATTTTTTGCTTTCCTATTTTTCTCCCCTTTGCCCGGTTCTGTTTTGTATACTTGTACATTCAGAATCTGTCTTTCTTCTTCCAACAGAAAGAAACTTTCTGTTCCTCTTCCTTGGAGCAGTTCTGTTCTTTCCTGCTGGTTTCCTGCTGGCTGGGGTCTCTCTATCATGCTGCCTTCAGCGCCCCCTCGCCCTGTAATTTATGGAAAGGGGATGCTGTGCATTTGCTACCTGCAAGCCACCATGAAAAATGGGGATTAAAGCCTGCACCTTTTCTACACAGAATAAAATCTCTTTGAGGTGGGCTGGACCATGGCTAAGAGTGGGCAGGTTAGAAAAATAGGGAGAGAGCAGGAGAAACAAACCAAGGAGACCTGCCTTCAGCTTCTGGCTCAAGGGAAGCAGCCAGTGTGGCCTGTCTGTGCTCCTCTCCCCAAGGAGCCCAGGTGGGCTGCAGGCTGCTCGGGAAGGGAACCATTCCACCTCTGGGGCTCTTGGTCATTTGTTAGTGGGTCTAGTTTCTAGAGGTTTTAGCTGGCCATTCCAGAGAGCGCTGCCAAGCCTGAAAATTAGGGTTAAGTGCACCATTGCAAAGAAACTCGCAGCTACGTAGAGAGCGTGCCCGGCTCGCTGGTTGGTGCCAGGACCGTCGCCTGCCCGCAGGTCTGAGAACCTGAAGGTCAGTCTGTTTGGTGGGAATCTGGTATCTCGGCCCATCCCCCATGGGCTGTGCTCAAAGGGCATTCTGCCAGTGGCTGGCTCTCTGAGTCGTCCATTCTGGAGTGTGATGTTTCCCATGACTTCAATTTCAGGGCATGGGTTCACCCATGTGAGGTGTGTTGGTGTGATCTTGCCCTCTTGGTAGGGGATGGATGTGATGCCATTTCTAAATCTATCCCAGCTCTAAATTCTGTGATTGGCAGTGATCTAATCCAATGAGATTAGACCAAGCATCACTCATTCAACAAATATTTGAGGGCCTCCCCACCACTGGACACTCTTCTGGGCCCTGGGAATCTGGGATGAGTAAGACAAAGTCTCTCCTGTAAGAGGGAAGTCATTAGAGTAGGGTGGACACAGGCAATAAATGATTCATAAATAACATGTCAGGCAGCAATAAGGCTATTAGGAAAAAATGAAGAGAGTGCATGGGGGTGGTCAGGGAAACCTGTGAGCTACAGAGAGGTGAGGGATAAGCCTAGCAGTTCACTGGGAAGAGCATTCCAGGCAGAAGGAACAGTAAGTACAAAGGCCCAGAGGCAGGAGTAGGCAGATCGGACTGGAGGAACAGCCAGAAATCCAGAACGGCTCAAGCAAAGTGAGCTAGGAGGAAAAAGGTGGAAAAGGCTATTGGTGAGATAAAGGTCAAGATCATAGGGCTTAAGGGCCTTGCAGACCCTAGTGAGGCTTCTCTAGCCATTCTCAGTGAAATATAAGTATCTGGAGGGTTTTGAGCAGAGAAATTATCTAGCTCGACTTCAGCATTTCAAACGGCTCCCCTCATTTTTCTCAGTCTTCAAAAGATGAATAGGTTGTATGTGTGCGGGTGTGTGTAAGTTATGCATCTATATTATGTGCATATTTATAATCTGAAAATCATTGGAGTCTATGTCTAAGAACCCCCTTTCCACTAGAACTGTGCTGTTGCACAGGTCCCTGTTCCTAATTTCATTTACCTTGGAAAATAGGGAACTCACTGTGGAGGGGAAGGAATGGGAGCCCAGAAACCTTTGGTGGTTTCAGGCGATCCACATCCTCCCAGGGGTTATGTTAGTGCAGAGAGGTGACCTGCATCTTTTCTTTCCTAAATAGTAGATAGAAGCAGAAGTGTGTGAGATGTTGGGGGAGAGAAGTTTGAGAAGGAAACTGAGACCCTAGCAGGGGAATTTATAAAATGTCCTTGATAAATAGGTCACTTTGTAAGAACGCGTTGTGGAAAGCTGGTGTGCATCATTACACAAAATGTTCGTCTCTTTGCAAATGTAAAATGAATCAAGAGAGAGCCTTCTGGTGTTAATGAAGCACTCTGTATATTTTTAGAAGAATGCAGAAGGATAAAAGAGGTGATTTACAATGAGTCGGCAGGATGTCAGCGTGTGTGTGCATGGTTAAAAAAATAACTCATTGAAAATAGATCTTCAGATTCTTCTACAACCAAAGTAACCTGTTTTGTCGCTGAGCAAGAGTCTGTGAAACAAATTTTATTTAAGTTACATCTTTGCCCAAAAGTTCTAAGGCTTGATTGCAAACCTAGATGCTTTATCTTTATTATCTTTTTTCCCTTTTATTATCTTTTAATATATTGCCTATTAAAAGTTGATCAGAGTCCACTGGTGTTATGGATTCATTTAAATGTATTTTTATGGGTGTGGTGGGAATTTTAGGACTCTTTCCTCAAAATCTTTCTATCATAGTATGAACCCAAGGGTTCTTCAGTCAAGTTCACCTGAATTCCAACATTTTATGAATCAAATTTGCATGATGAGCAACTTTTATATTTCTTCCTGATATAATTTGAATCAAGAAATCCATCAAGCAAAGTGTCTTTTGGGATATGTTGCAAACCAGCTTCCAGAAGCCGGCTTCCAGACAACTGTCTCATTAGTTCTGGGTGATTCTTGTTCAACTGCCTGCCTTGGTTTCACTTCCAGCCACCCTGTGGTGTTCCTGAAAGCCTTAAAGGACTAAGTCCTTACGAGGCCCTGTGTAGTGGCCCCCGATCCCTCCTTCCGGCTTTGAGCCCCCACAATGTGGCATACAGCCCAGCTACGTGGAGGGTCCTCCTCCTCTCTCAGGTCCTGGGACACCTCCCATCCCCACCCCACCTGCTTGCTTTTGTCCTGAGCCCCCACAGGAAATGTCCTTTACCCTTGCTATTAGAAAAAATGAAGGGAGTGCATGGGGGTGGTCAGGGAAACTTGTGAGCTGCCGAGAGGTGAGGGGTAAGCCAAGCAACTCACTGGGGAAGAGCATTCCAGGTAGAGGGAACAGTAAGTGCAAAGGTCCAGAGGCAGAGAAGGTAGATCAGGCTGGAGGAACGTGATGCCTCCTCCCCCTATGTGAACGCAGTTGTACTCCCCTTTCTTAGGGAGGCTTTCTGTGAACTTTGCCATAATTGGTGCCCTGGTCTCTCCCTTCATGGAACTTAGTACAGCTGGAATCAAATAAGGAATTAATTGTTTAAGGTCTGTTTTCTCTTCTGGAATATTTTTGTTTAAAACAACCCTAGGTATAATTTATGTACTATAAAATCACCCATTTTAATAAACGTATAAAGTTGTACAGCCATCGCCGCAATCCATTTTTAGAATACTCCCCTCACCTCCAAAACAGCCCCCATGCCCATTGGCTGTGCGCTCCTGTGCCCACCCCCAGCCCTGGCAACCTCTCGTCTACCTTCTGTCACTACAGATTGACTTCCTCTGGGCATTTCATACAAAGGGAATCATACAATATATAATCTCTGGCACCTGGTTTCTTTCACTTAGCATAATGCTTGTGAGATGCATCCATGGAGTGGCATGTGTCAGCAGTTTGTCCTCCACTAGAATTTAACCTCACTGAGGGCAGAGACCTGGCATTTTCATCCGATTAACATCTATTTATAGTGTGTGTGCCAGAGGCTGAGCTGCAGCCATGAATAAGCAGTCCTCTCCCTGCCACGAGGGGAGGCAAACAACAGATAAGTAAACAGTCACACAACTGCGAGGTTTGGTCAGCATTGTGGTATGTTGTGTAAGTGTGTAGTAGGTGTTGCAACAGAAACAGGTAAGGGGGAAAGTGAAGAAGAGTAGATGGGGGTTTACTTTATGTTGTGTCTGTTAGGAACACAACAAATATTTGTTAAATGGATGATGATATAAGGTGTCCCAAAAGGTATCAGATGGTACAGAAAATCATGACATTTGTTATCGACGAGTGATGAGCGGAGGTCCTATGCTGGGGTCTGGCACACTGAGTCTGAACCAGAAAGGGTGTGGCTGCTTGCTTCACGGACAAATAGGGGACAGTCAGGAGATCAGATGTTAGGGTACATCCTGCTGGTCAAAACGGCATAGGCATGTGGTGGAAATTCTCAATTCAGCTCTGTCAATAACTTACTCTGTGGCTTTGGCAAAACCATTTAACCTAGGAATAATAATAATAGAATGTATTGAATGCCTTCTATATATTTTGCAAAGTATTTCCCATAAATTATTCATTGGATCCTCAGGCTAACTCCATGAATAGCAGTTTTATAGATTTTTATTATATAATGGTAATATCCATAAATAAAAGATAGTTATAAAATTTTGTCATTATTATTATTGTGTGATTGAAATCACTATTATTATCATGAGTACTTGTGATACATTGCTGTAAGCACTAATATTTCTCACTTAATTTTCATAGCAGTTCTGTGATATGAGTACTACTACATCCACTTAATGGGAAGGTTCATGAAAGGCAAGAGCTTGTTATCTTATATTTAGTGCCACCCCCATCCCAGCACAATGTTTAACAAACAGCTGTTGATTTGAGTTGATCGATGACTCTTTGTTGTTCCTGTGAGGAAACTGAGTCACACAGCAGTGCTGAATCATTCATGCAAGGCAATACGTGGTCAACTCGGATGTGAATTCCCTTTTTGATTGATTCTGCTACTGAGTTCTTGTTTTCTTCTCCTGCACAGTGAGATCTTCGCATATGATGATCCCTGCAGACCTTTCCAGCTTTCAATCTCTAGACAGAAGCTATGTCTCAAACCAGCATAATGAATTCTGTGCCATGTTTTGCAGGTTAGCTGTGGAAAGGTAAATTTAGGGAGGAATGAGATATGGGCCGAAGAGAAGTGTTTGTGTGGAAACATCATTGCGCATCTCTGTGGGTCCCTCCTAGTAAAAATGGAGTAGTTAACTAAGGACAATTTACCCTCTCCATGACCACCAAGCTGGAATGGCACGCTAGTCACTTGCCCAATCTGCTCCACCTGCAGCCCTAGGTGGGACCGAGGAAAGGGATAGTGTGAGCGACTGGGCCAGCTACGCGGGTGAGGAGAAGGTCCCATTAGTCACTCCCAGAGGTTGCTGTTTCTTAGCTTTTTTGTGCTTATTTGAAATGTAAAACATTACCCTTAAACCTTATACAGATCACACATGTTTATCACAATCAGTGACACAGAACTCCTGCAGGTGACTGCCTCAGAATCAAAGGCTGCCTTGTGTCCGCCAGGAAATGCACAAGCAGCATTTGACTAGAATGGAATTATGCCTTCAATTCCCTGGTGTGTGATTACAAATTTGGCTTCTCTAAATTGCCTACATTGTATCAGGGATGGACAACTAATGAACTCAAAAGCACAAAACTCAATGGCATCCCTATTGGAAGCTGCACCGGAAAATGCCTTGATGTTGTCTGGGAAAAATGGGAATTTCATGGGATGGGTGAGAACCAAGTTTAAAGTAGTCCCTGATCGCATTTTCCTCTATGACCCTCTTTCAAATCATTCCCTTTATTTGATACAACAAAGCCACTTACTTGTTCTTAACAATAATGATAACATTATCAAAATATTGTTCTGAATTCCCTTTTAAAACTTACCTCATCATCGTCATTCCTCCAAATTAATAGATATTGATAACTTAATAATTTTAATCTCTATAACAACTTCTAAGAGTAAATAAACCACAAGTCGTTCAACCATTCCCATTTCAACATACATTCAGGTTCTTTCTTTTTTATTTCCATCACAAATACTGTGGCCACAAATATCCTTGAGCACATGTGCTCCTGTGCTTCTATTTATTTCTACTGGCTGGATGCCCAAATGTGGGTTTGTATTAGTTTTATCTATTGCTGCATAACAAACTACCACAAATTTAGCAGCTTAAAACAGCGTATATTTATTATCTCAGAGTTCCTGTGCGCAGGCGTCTCTGCACAGTCTTACTGGGTCCTCTACTCAGGGACCCAGAAGGCTGAGTTCAAGGTGTCAGTTGGGGCTGGGGTCTCCCCTTGAAGCATGATTGGGGAAAAATTCACTTCTACACTCAATCAGGTTGTCGACAGGGCTGGGGTTTTTTGCAGCTGTAGAACTGAAGTCTCCATTTTCTTTTTTTTTTTTAATTAATTAAAAAAAATTAACAACAAACAAAAAATTAAGATATCATTCCACTCTACATATACAATCAGTAATTCTTAATATCATCACATAGTTGAATATTCATCATTTCTTAGAACATTTGCATCGATTTAGAAAAAGAAATAAAAAGACAACAGAAAAAGTAATAAAACGATAACAGAGAAAAAAAGATTATACATACCACACCCCTTACCCCTCACTTTCATTTACCACTAGCATTTCAAACTAAATTTATTTTAACATTTGTTCCCCCTATTATTTATTTTTATTCCATATGTTCTACTCTTCTGTTGATACAGTAGATAAAAGGAGCATCAGACATGAGGTTTTCACATTCACAGAATCTCATTGTGAAAGCTATATCATTGTTCAATCATCATCAAGAAACATGGCTACTGGAACACAGCTCTACATTTTCAGGCAGATCCCTCCAGCCTCTCTGCTACATCTTGAATAACAAGGTGATATCTACTTAATGCATAAGAATAACCTCCAGGATAACCTCTCGACTCTGGAATCTCTCAGCCATTGACACTTAGTCTCATTTCACTCTTCTCCCTTTGGTCAAGAAGTTTCTCTCAATCCCTTGATGTTAATTCTCAGCTCATTCTAGGGTTTTTCTCAGTCCCTTGATGCTGAGTCTCAGCTCATTCCAGGATCTCTGTCCCACGTTGCCTGGAAGGTCCACACCCCTGGGAGTCATGTCCCACACAGCCGAAGTCTCCATTTTCTTGTTGGCTGATGGTTGGGAGGCACTCAAGTTCTGGAGGCACTCAAGTTCCCTATTACCTGGTTCTCTCCCTAGTCAGTTCACAACTTTGCTTTCTCAAGGTCAGCAAGAGAAGCTCTCTCTTTCTGGTTGGTTAAGATGGAATCTTAAATAACGTAATGTAATCATGGCAATGACATTCCATCACCTTTGCCATACAGAAAAGTAACCTTATCAAAGGAGCGACATCACTTCACTTTTGTCATATTCTGTTGATTAGAAGCAAGTCTCATAACCTCCCTGCACTCTGGAAGAGGGATTATACAAGGGCGTTACTTACTGGGGGTCACCTTAGAATCTACCTACGGTGGGGTTGTTAAGTGAAATGAAAAGTATAATGAAATAGTACTAGATGTTGCCAAATTACATAGCTTAAAGACTAATTCTTACCAGCAATGTATGAGACTACCTGCTCTCCAACTTCCTTGGTTCTTGGTTTTCTAATTTATCTATCTCAATGGTTTAGAGAAATGTAAAGGTTCTCATGGTTGTATGTTCCATGTTTTATACAGAATCTTGTCTTTGTTTAAAAGCCACAAGTGAATGGATTGTAGCATAGATTAGTGCTTGGGAAGTCAAGGGTAGACTTGGTTTGAATGGAAGCTCTACAACTTATTGCTTATAGGATAACCAATAATTTCTCAACCTCTCAAAGCCCAAGTTTCCTTCTCTGTAAAAGGGCATAAAAATATAACCCATCTTTTGAGTAATTGTGAGTATTTAGTGGAATAATGCATGTAAAGTATCTAGTCTAGTACCTGGCAACTAGGTCTGTATTAACTGAGTGTTAACATGGTCATTACCCGTCCTTACCATCAGCAGCAGGATCTTCAGTATCATTACAACATGTGTGCAGCCCCTACTTAGTCAGCGTTATGAGTCACATATCTAATCACGGGCTCTTTGCACTGATCGATACCATTATCTAGGTGATTATATCTCCTTGACATATAAGCTATAAAGAGGAAGACTTTTGTGGTCTTTGCAAGCCTGGTTTTGAAGGACTTTTGTATTCAGTGATATGGAAAAGCCCATCTCTTCCTCAAAGGTTGTTGAGTTTCTCAGATCATATTAGACAATATTTTTCATCACCTCCCTTTTGTTTCACTCAACTCTCCTCCTCTATCATAAAAATCTCTCAGAGTAGCTGAAGGGATTATTCAGTGTTTGTGGAATGATCTTGCTTATTAGTCATCTGGAATAAATGCCCTAGATTGAACCTGAGTAGAGAGAGACCTATTGTAGTTGAAGAGGTCTTTTTAAGCTTATTGACAATTTATGATTCACTGATGTCAAAATTATGTAGATAAATAGATAGGTAGATAGATAGATAGATAGATAGATAGATAGATAGATAGATAGATAGATAGATAGATATAAATAGAGATGAAGAGAAGGTGAAAGAGAGAATCACATGTTGAAAAGAGAATGTGTGTCTCTGGCCTTTTACCACCTTGCTTCTTGTTTGTTTTAAAAATCCCATTTCTCAAAGGAAAAACTAGGGAGAGAATTGGCAGGCCCATTGAAGGAGAGGAGGTCTCTGCTTTATCATTTAAAATATTGTTTGGAGGTTTAGGCCCTAACTCGGTCCCAAATTTGGACCCTAAATCTGTTATGGGCTCTACCAACTGCGGCAAGCGACTTTTCAGTTTTGGGTCACAGGGTTGTAATTCATAATTCCTTAGAAAAGGCAACAACTACTGATTGAGGTCCTACTTTGTGCCAGGGGATACTCAGTGAATAAGATAATTCCATGACTTCAAGCAATGTACATGTCACCAGCTGAGAGAGACGATACAGAAATAGTCAGCATGTGTACCGTGTACCAATTAGTGGTTGCTGGTGAGAAGGAAAAGCATGATGCAAGATGAGTAGAGACTTTTAGAGAGGATGATCGGAGGAGGCTTTTTGAAGAGGTACATTTAGATAAAACTCAGAGACAGAACCTGTTTTATAAGTTTGCTATAAAGATGAAATGAGCATACAGAGCTTTTAGCAGAGAGCCAACATATATGCTTAAGGAATGATATCCGATTTTTTGTAGCCTTTAATAATTAATGACAAAAATTCATTCATACAGTCATTCAATAAATAACTCAATTTGGGGGTTAGAAGAAGGAGGCTTAAGAATGTTGAAATATGAATGTGTAAGCCAAAATGTAAAGGTCGGGTATAGGAACTAGAATTCCACAACTGGCAGAGTGATTCCAGTCAAAGCTACAGCATCTTTTAATACTCTTTGGTATAAAAGGGAAAGGATGTGTGTGTGTGTGTGTGTGTGTATGTGTGTGTGTGTATTAGTTAGGGTTCACTAGGGAATCAGAACTCACCGGAGATATCTGTAAATATGAGATTTTATACATACTGTCTCACACGACTGTGGGGATGCAGAAATCCAAATCCCACAGGGAAGGCTGCAAGGTGGGAACTCTGATGAAGGTTTTTGATTAATTCCCCAGGAGAAGCTGGAGTAGAGATGGAAATTCTCTTTTTTGATGGCTGAAATCTTCACTTCTTTTGAAGACTTTAACCGATTGAATGAGACACCCCTCATTGTTGAAGGCAATCTCCTCAGTTGATTGTAGATACAATTGCCAAAGATGCAATTAACTGATAGATGGTTTAAGCCCACAAAATGCCCTCAAAGTAACAGTCAGCCTAGCACTTTCTTACTAAATAACTGGACACCATCACCTGGCCAAGTTGACACATGAACCTAACTATCACAGTTCACCTTTATCAACTTGGCAGCCATACAGATCACCTTAAACCATACGTAATCCCTAAATAAGAAGCCATAACAGTCATATTTTTGTCTAACCATATGCAATTGTCCTGAGTACAACCGGAAATGCACTAAATAGCCCCAAAATAGGGTGTGTGGTTTGGGTAATGCTCATTCTTAAACTTGGTATACTATAATTTCAATACTATAACATGAAATTAATATAATTCAGGTCATGTGATAAAGGGATAAGATAGGGAAGAAAACAAAGATATTTATGAGATGTACTTATACTCATAGCAAAAGAAGGAAAAAATATTCATAACCATAATAGTTCTTGGTTCCGTAACTGGCCACTTGATCAGGTGTGTGGCCACGTGTGTTTTGGCAAAGGGAAAAGGTGTTCTAGCAGTAAGTCTCTACCTTTACACTATTCTTCCCTTTACCACCAATTTCTTGAGAAACTGAGAGTTTTTTCTCAGGGTCCACCCCCTCAACCCTGCCCTGCCTGTGGGCATTTTAATCTGCTATATTCTATCCTTTATTTTTACAGGAGATCTTAAGTATCCATATGCAATGCAAATTTCATTTAGACCTGGTTTGGGGCGGAGCAGGTCTGTTGCTTTTGACCTTTGCTTCTCAAATGGGTTATTTCATTTCCTTTTTTACACAGAGATGCAAAATCAGTCCAAAGTCATTTTCCCCCCTAGGACATGTGAGTGTCCAACCCCAAAAGAAGAGTGCTTAAATTGCACGATCCATTGCTTACAGTGGGACAGGACATTTAATTACACTGTAATTATCTTTGCAGATGTGGAGCTCAGTAGTGATTTGCTTGGTCTGTGGGCAGCTGTAGCATCTGGGTTTCCTGCTGCCTTTTGAGAGTGAACTTGTTTGTAACAGAATCAGATTTGCCAGTTATAGCTTCCCAGCCCCTATCAACTGAGAATTTCATTGCTTTTAAATTGCAAGGCTTTTGTTATCACTACAACTGTGAACCAAACAGCCAGATCAAAGTAAAAAGAAATGCCACCAGATGAGGAAGATTGAGTATTAGCTTTGGTCTGGTCCAAGTACTGAGAATGCAACTCCAGTTCCTTATACATGATGTTGTGTCTTACTTTTGATTTACTACTTCCAGATTATTTTATTATCCTCATCTGAAGTCAATTGTGGCTTCTTTGCATTTTTGTTGCAGAGGTGTCTCAAATTGTTAGTATGTATTTTTCCTTACCCAAAGAAAGAAAGTAAAAGGGTTTTCATAAAAACAAGATACAAGAATATAAGCATTGCATAGATGGCTTTGGAATCTGCCTGCATCTGGTTAATAGGATAACGAAAACAGTTATCAAAGAGAAGAGTCAAAGAATAAAATGTCGTCTTGCAGAACCTGGGCTGCATTTCTATTCGTAATTTTAGTTTTGTGTGCATTAAAACACAATTGAGCTTTCAGGAGAGGATAAACTACACGGTAAGAAAGTTTCAGCTGCTGTTTGTCTGCTGTCATCAGATGCCAGGGTGCTCTGGCTCAAGGTGAGCTGGGCACATAACTCCTGCTACGAGGGAACCATAAATCGGAGGCAGGGACAAAAAGCAATGAAATCTAAATGAATCCCCAGATTGAGGAGAGATTTTTAGGGCCAGAGGGCCCAAGAAGATGTTTCAGCATAGGATAACTGTTGGCAAAAGTTTCTTTGTGTAATTTCAGCTTTTATCCCTGGCAATTGTGTTCCCAAGGAGGTTGTCTGGGTGGGGTACACTTGTTATGTCGTGTGACTTTGCACAGATATTTAATGCTCAGATGTCATTTTTAGGCAGCATTAGTGTGATTTTATATGTAATCAAATTTTGGTCTCACTATTTTATTTGCAGAAACCTATCGCCATTTTATTCATATCGATGCCCCACCTAAAATTACTTTAAAAAAGAAATAAAAGGACGGAATCCATTAAAGCAGTGCCATTAAATTCAAGAAGCTCTCTTCTTTCCCCTCTCATTCCTCACACCCTCACTAGAAACCCAGCTGTATAAAGAAACACTGGCTAGGGAAACAGGAGACCTAGTTTTAATTGAGTGCTGACTGTCGCAGTGGGGAAAGGGAATTAACAATATCTCATACCTACCTTGTAATATTTAATCTTCACCATTGTCTTGTGAGCTAAGGATATTTTCCCCATTTTAACAGAGGAGAAAAATGAGACTGAGAGGAGCTAGGGAGCTTGCACAGCCAACACCTGGCATACCAGAAGGAATCTGGTTGTGATTGGTATATTAGTTTCCATAACAAATTATCACCCGTCTTAAAACAGCACACATAGTATTATGTTACAGTTATGCAGTCCAGGAGTCCTGAAAGAGTATTACGGGCTAAAATCAAGGTCCTGGTAGGGTTATGTTCCTTCATGAGGCTCTAGGGGAGAATCTGCTTGACTTTTCCACCTTCTAGAGATTGCCTGCATTGCTTGACTTATGATCACTTCTTCCATCTTCAAAGCCATTAGTGTACATCTTCAAATCTCTCCTTCTCTGATATTTGCTTCCATTATCATGTCTCCTTCTTTAACTCTGACTTTCCTGTGTTGCTCTTGTAAGAACAGGGTAAGCATGAGATTATATTGGGCCCACCCAGATAAACCTGGACAATCTCAAAATCCTTAACTTAATCACAACTATAAATTTCCTCTTGCCATGAGAGGTAGCATAGTCACAGTTCCCAGGGTTGGCCATGGGGGACCATTATCCAGCCAACCACAGCAGGGCCACAGCTTTTAATGTTATGAGAAGAAGACCCAGTCATATCCTTCTGAGTGTCTCTAGGCAGAAGGGTCTTTGGTTCACAAGCTTTGTGAAATTTCTAGAACTATGCAGGGGCATTCTAAAACCAAGAAAAAGTCTAGGTCACAAGATTTATTCTTTTCTATTGCACACTGTAAAATGTTTCATTTTTCCAGATTCTAAGCCTTTTGACTAGCTCTCTCTTTAAAAAAGTTGATCTAAATTAGAAACAGGTATTGAAGAGCATTAAATACATTATTTGAACCTCTAGTTTGTATAGATTCAGTTTTAGCAATAGGCACTGACACTGTCCCACTTCTTTTCCTGTGCCTTAAAATGCAGAAATAAATCCACTGCATTTTGTGAATTCTTTGCTCCCATTTTCTGGCTATGTTTGGCTCAAGAGACCATAACTAACCTGGAAATATCTACAGCCTCTTGTTACTACACTGTTTATATCTACATCCATGCTGAATCCTTAGGATGTTTTCCTCAAAAGTACAGAGATGCTGAAGAGTGTAAGTTCTGGAGTTAGACTGCTGAGACGTGGGTTCTGGCATTGCTTAGCTGTTTGGCTTTGAGCAAGTGTCTTAAATGTATCTATGTTTCCTTTCTTTAAATAATGATGGTAATGCTGATCTCACAGAATTATAGCCACAAGTTTTTATGGATTGAATAAGATGGCTCTGCCACACAGGGGATGCTAGTTTTATGCTAGCTCTTATTATTCCCACTGACAAACCATATCAGTATTCAGTGGAGATCTCATAGAGAAGAGAAAGTTCTCTCCATGACCACTTCTTTCTTTGATTTCTCTTTTTTACTCCAGTCTAAAAAGTAAAAAAAAAAAACTTTTCCCAGACTTCTTTAAGCTACTTTTTACAGTCATGAGGTTTTTGGAAATCCTTCTCACCTTGTTCCATATGTATCTCCTAGTAATCTTTTTTTTTTTTTTTTTTTTTTTTTTGCCTGTTGAGTGTGCATAAGGGCTGTGTGTAACTCAGATCTCCTAGTAATCTTTCCTCCTTGGTTCTGGTAGATGGTTTCTGTCCTACAAAGCCCAACTACCTCCCTAGTAGAATGAGTGATTACTGAATCCCTGCCCCTTATATCTTCCTTGATCCCTCCCATTCCCTCTGCATTTCCCTTCATACCAGAAACCAGATCCCATATACTTATTATTATTATTTTTTCATGGGTAGGCACTGGGAAACAAACCCAGGTCTCCGGCATGGCAGGCAAGAATTCTGCCTGCTGAGCCACCGTGGCCCACCCCATATACCCATTTTTAAATATAACCCTAGAGGAGAAGTGGAAGTGCTGCATTTCCTTCTAGTTTTATAAGCATTTAGAAGTTTGTCATCAATTTAATGAGCTGGGAACCAGGATGAGGAAGGAAAACTCATACTCACATGTACTTGGGTGTTTGTTGGGTTTTGTAGGCAGGATTTTGGCTCTGATGTTCTCCATCCTCTGGTTCCATGCACATGAATATGTTTCATTGCATGATAAAAGTGACTTTGCAGATATAATTAAGTTTGGTAATCAGTTCACCATAAAATAGGGAGGTCATTTTGGATTATTTGGGGAGCCCAATGTGATCAAATGAGCCCTTCAAAGCAGAGTGTTTTCCTACCTGAGGGCAGAAGAAGAAATCAGAGAGGTTGGAAGCAAAAGAAGGATTGGATGCACTTTTGTTGGCTTTGATGACAGAGTGGGTCACAAACCAAGGACTGCAGGTGGACTGTAGAAGCAGAGAAGGATTCTTAGCCCACAGCTAGTAAAGAAATGGGAATATCAGTCCTACATCGACATGGAACTTAATCTTGCGAACAATGTGAATAAGCTGGGGAGCGGATTCTCCCCAGAGCCTCTAGACAAGAGCTCAGTCTGGCTGACACCTTGACGTTAGCCTTGTGAGACCCTAAGCAGAGAATCCAATGGATCCCACTTGGATTTCTGACCTACGGAACTGTGAAATTGTAAAGGGGTGTTATTTTAAGTTGCTATGTTTGTGCTAATATTTTATGGTAGCAATGGAAAACTAATACAGGGCATGAGTATGTTGCTGGGGAAGTCTTGGACATATTTAGAGGCCATTCCCCAGCCTTCACCTACCCACTTGCTTTTCCCCTCTTGATTGTTTGTGTGTGGGTGCTCATTATGCTTCTATTTTTGCTAGCTTTCATGCAGGTGTTTGGTATGTTTCTATTTCACCAAAGACTGCCGGCAACCTGGGGCAGATGTTAAATTTTCAACAGCCCCAGCTGCTTGCAGGGCACAAGGATTGCTTGATGAATTCTTCTTTCTCATTGGCCAAGCCACCTAACCCCTCCCCAAGAGGCGGTAAAAGAAAAACAAAACAAAACACTCAGGCAGCGGAAGTGTTCCTAATCTCTGAAGCGAAATGGAGCATGCAGAGCTGCCAACCCTGATCTTGAGAGACCAGCATGACGGGATCTCAGACCCTGCTCTTTGGACCCTTTTTGATGTATAAATAATGAAGTAGTCATTTGATGAAAGTTTGCATTGTGTATGAGCCTGTGTTTCCCTGATACACAGTGTAGCAACTTGGTCCCTATAAGCAAAATGAAAGTTAGCCCAAACATGACTGCAATGATGCCCTAGTTCTTGCTTAAGGCCTGTAGGGTGGTCCTAATATTTACACATATCCCTCTGTCTTTCAATAGTCTCATCCCACAAGATAGGGGTACTTATATGCTTAATTAAGCTAGTGGTGCTTGAAATATATGGTATAAAAGTGACCGTGACATTCTTTAGCTTGGTTAGCCTGAACTGCTTTTTTTTTGTTCTTGTCCTCCTTTCCTTTTCCTTTTTTAAAAGAATTTTTTTTTGGCTATTTTTCAAATAGCAGTGATAGCCAAATTTATGAGGATTCTTGTAAATGTAGGAAGATTAAAAATGGAGATGAAGCAAATAGAAAATACAGAGAAGAAAGCTAGTTGGACAGCTTCAAGGAAGGGAAGGAGAGCACCATTTGGAACTAAACTGACAGTTTTAAACCCATTTCCACCACTTACTAACTGTGTGATGGTAGGGAAACAACATAGCTGCTCCGGCCTTTTTTTTTAAATGTAATATGGGTGGTAAACCTCTCTCAGGCTGTTAGGTTAATTTGGTTAAATTTGGTAGTGTCGATTACTTTGCCTAAGCACATAGTATGTTTTAGGGAGTATGAACCCACAAAGGGGGTTCTATTATTTCCATTTTAGAGACCAGTTAGCTGAGACTTAGGTAAAGCAATGACAGCTAGTGCAATGCCAAGTGAGGATGCAAATGTGGATCTCTGTGAACCCAGAGGCCATGGAGCTGTGAAGGTTAACTGCTCCATGTGTTGTACCTCCTGTTAGGATGGGTTGAGAACTGAAAACCTTATAGGGGCTGGGTAGCTAAGCTAAACGAGTGAAGCAAGCTGGTGGTGAACAGGACTACTCATCCAAATCAGATCCAGCTCATTATTGCCACTTGTGAATATGGGAACAAGTTTTGCCTCATCTTTTACTCTTCCAAGAGAAGGTGATAATAGGATTTTCATGTGGAATTTTCTAATATTTGAAGCTACTGATTACATTGAAAGCCCAGTAGAGACACTCATTTCCCATCAAAGTGTAGATGAAACAGACTCAAGTTGGCACTGACCTGAGGGCAACTGGTTTATAACCTCTGGCACATTAATCATTCTTGATCCAAGATCTAGTGTAGCCCAGGTGGCTGCTGAGTTCATGATACATTCAAATAACTAATTTGGTCCATTTAGCTAACCAGTGAGTTTATGAAACTTCAGTCAACCTGGCTTTTTTTTTTAAATGCAATTTTGAGATATATTTACACACCATATAATCCATGCAAAGAATACAATCAATGGCGCATAGTATTATCACTTAGTTGTGTGTTCATCAGACAGCTATTAAGAGTGCTATTTTGGCAGGGTCCTTTTTAGAGACTGGATCATGACAAATATCCAATAATATTTACCAGTAAGTGAATGGGAGATAGGAACTTTCATTTAACAGGACGAATGGGAGTTAGGACAGGCGGAGAGGACAGAAAATATTTTGAAGATATACAGAAATCAGTAGCTCCCTTGGGAAGTTACATTTTAAATAAACCACCAACTATAGCCTTTTCTCTTGTCATTTTCCCAATTCTTCTAAACTATCTTATTTTAAAAAAACTAAGTTTATTGAGTCATTGGTTCACTCCACTGGTGTGTTGCATGCCTGTAATGCAGTGAGCACTGTGCCAGGTGCTGCTGAGAGAGGTAGGAACAAGGCAAATTCAGTGTCCACCACCAGGGAGCTCGTGGTTTAGCAGGTGAAGGAAACTTATTGAGATTCCAAATAGCAATGAAACTTACACCTGAATTTGACTTTGTGATTTTATGACTCTGTGTAGGAGAGTTCCCATCTTATCTGTCATATCTTCAGGATTTCTATGTATATCAGACTAAGCTTCCTGTATCCAGCTGGGGTAAGGTGGTTCTTGTGGCTGCATCTGCACGTAAGGACTATTTTCTATGACTATTTCACATAAGCTATATTTGTTTTCCTGCCATATCTTCAGAAGAGCACTGTAGGGTATGGATTTGTAACCACAATTTAAAGAAAAGTAATGAAAACTCAACTTCAATATCTTGTTCAATGTTACTCACCTAGTAAATGGTTTTTATTAATCAAGATGCTTTAGTCACAAGAGGGAACAAAAATGATTTGAGGAAAAATGGGAACTTGTTGGTTTGTGAAACTGAAAAGCTCAAGATTCGACCCAGGCACTTTGTTATTAGATCTTTGCCTTTCTTTGTGTATCGTTCCTCTGGATTAGCTTGATACAGCGTGCACACTTATCAGAAGCTCTAATATCCCTCCCAGTCTTTCTGTCTACATCGAGAAGGGGAAGACTTTCTCTTTTCTAATAATGCCTTGAAAAGATTCAGTTTTGTTGAAGTGGCATTCCGAAGTATGTGGTCAGAGGGATGCAATATGCTGATTATGCTAGACAGTATTTTCCAAAAAACAGCCACAGCAGTATTTCTGGTCTGACATGCTCTCTCAGAACCTTGCCACTTCCTTTTGAAAAGTGGAGTCTAATAATCTTTGCCTTAAAATTAGGTGGACTCCTCTGATTGTCTCAATGAATAGAAATGGTGGAAGTCATGCTTCCAACTTCTGAGGCTAGATATTCAAAAGTAATACTGCTTTCACCTAGCTCTCTGTTTCTTAAGACATTCTCCCTGTGAGGCCCCACCATTTTGTGAGGAAGCCCAGGCTACATGGAGAGGCTATATGCAGGATTTCTTTGCAATAATCTTAGTTAAGGTTTCAGTTGACAGCCAGTGTCAACTACTATGTGTCATAGACACGTGAGTGAGACTTTGGGTAATTCCAGTTTCCTAACTTTGACCCACCCCCACCTGAAGTTGAGTGGAGCAAAGGTGAGCAGTCCTCACAGAACCTTGACCAAATTGCATATTTGTGGGCAAGAATGGATGTCGCTTTTATCCTAAGTTGCTAAGACTTGGGAAAAGTTCTATAGTAACTGGAACACTGATCATAACTGACTCATGTGACCTTCCATGCAATTAGAGTTGGGATGTGTAAAGTAAGAATGGACTCAAAACATCTGTAGAGACTGAGAGGTGGTTAGTAAGAAACGTCAAGGAGAAACAACCAGAAGAAGGGTGACTAATATTAGCAGATGCAAACAACAGACGCCCTTTACAATGAGAAAGGAAGGCTTCCAATATTGTCTTCAAAATCCATGTTCTTTTTACGTTGTGAAGATTTTATTCCCTCGCCCTGAGCCATCCACAGTTAAGTTGGGAAAGAGGGTAAAGATATAAATTACAATATAACATGAAATTATCTGCTCTTCCACTAGAGCAGATAATTGAAGATGGGCTGCGTGAGAGTATGCATTCTGTCTCCATACCATGGCCTGTGATGGAGCAGTTCAGCAGGACTGGGGTGGCCCTTGGGAATTGATGGCTCCACATCATATTTTATGTTTCCATTGCTTATTTATGCAAGTTTTCTATAAAAAAGTAATCTGGGTGCAGAAGGCAAATGAGAAATGTTAGTTGAATTATTTTAAAATTATAAGTTGCTTTATATTTATGTGCTATATTTCTTACCTGGTATTGGTCTCCAGGCATCAATGGTAGGATAAGCACATGTTGCTCAAATGAATTTTGCCAGAGTTTGGGGAGAAAGTGGTTACCACAGAATGGTGATGCATTACTAATTTGTTATGAGCCAATACATGGGAATATGTTTCATAAATGTCTTCTGATAGCAGCACTATTGCAGAATAATTTAGAAATGTAATCAGTCATTCAATATTCCATTTACCGAAGGCAAGGCACAGTAACATGTTTTAGGGAAATTAAAATCTTTCCCAAGTTGTAACTGGTTATCCCCCCAAATATCTGGGGAAATATTTTTACATATAAGATAGAAACGGGCAGTGGTTTCTGAATTGGGATCCTCCTTTGAACAATTCCATGCAAACTTGCTGATTTATCTTCCCCTTTTTTCCAGACAAGTCATCTTTGTACAAAGGCAACTGTATCATGTCATTTGCTTAAAGAAACAACCCAAAACAAGTCGTTGGATCACTGTGGCATAAAGCTTATTCAAGGACCAAATAGCCTTTGATATCTCAGCCCCATCATAACTGGTCTCCTTTCCGTCCACTTTTCTGTTTTTTTTCCAAATTCCTCATTGTTCCGTGAATACAGGCTACCTCATTTATCTATTGTTTTGCTCATGTTGATTCCATTTTCAGCAATACTTGTTCCCCATTACCCATATCCTGTATTTTTATTAATTTTTTGAGATACTCTTTTATTGAGGTTTCTCTCATCCTTCCTCTATATTCTAACAACATAGTATGTAAAGAATTATATATTTATAATATAATAAATATATCTTTGTATATTAATTATTTTTGACCATGTTCAAAACACCAACATGATCTTGAAAATTAGATCATGCATAACTAACCTTTGTATATCCAACACTGCACTCACTCACTGCATAGATTACAACAAACAATTATGGATGGATGAAAGTAAGAAGGGATGGGGGGAAAGAAGGAGAGAGTGAAGAAAGCAAAGAAAGAAAGAAGATTCATTGAGTGAATAATAAAAAGAAGTTGACAGAGTTAAAAAAAAAAGTATATATGTGACTAGTCTTTCCCCAATCCTGCTCAATTAATGAAAATACTGTTTTCCCATTCAATTTTTCCCCCTTTATGTGGAAGAGAATCTGTTTGTTAGACCCTTTCTGGAAAATACCCACGTACAATGAGAGACCAGGCAGGGAGAAGCAAGAGCAGAGGGTTTTCAAGATGACAAGACTTAATAAGGAAAAGTACGTCCAACCAAGAATCCAGGGGTTTTGGAACCTCTGGGCCGGCCAGAGGGGATTTTCAATTCTTGATTTTCCTTGTACACCCAATGTGTTTATCTTTAGAAGACTTATCTATTCTCCATCTAATATAGACTCTACTGCTTTCCCATTGTCTCAGAGTCAATTGGGAGTGGGTATCGGGATTAAACCCAGGTATTTTTGCCTCTGAAGTCCCTATTGTGCTGCCATCTTCATGTTACCAAAAGAATTGTTCTAGGCCAGTCCTGAGTTTTCCTCTGTTTACACTGTTTGCATTATCTTGTAAACTTGAAAATAAATTGTTAGGGATATCTTCATGTAGTAGGAAATGACATCCAGAGTATCTACTTTTCTTGTTTTTTACATGGGCAGGCACCGGGAATCAAACCCAGGTCCTCTGGCATGGCAGGCAAGCATTCTTGCCTGCTGAGCCACTGTGGCCCACCCCATCCAGAGTATCTAAAGAGTAGGAAACTTACTGCATCTTCCTTTAAACGAATGAGTTTTGAAATTCATTATTCTCAAAAACAGAATCTAATCTGCTATTTTTCATAAGATTGCTTATGAATTAATGAATATTAATTTCATTTTACTATGAAATTTTAAAACTAGAGAGAAATGTAAAGAATTGCACTATGAACACCCACATTACCACCAGTTAGTTTATACAATTAGCACTGTTCTATCTTTGATTTGCCAAATATTTTTCTAG
The DNA here is from genome assembly GCF_023851605.1 of Tamandua tetradactyla. NCBI lineage: Eukaryota > Metazoa > Chordata > Mammalia > Pilosa > Myrmecophagidae > Tamandua > Tamandua tetradactyla. Next base: position 30,827,650 of record NC_135327.1, on the reverse strand, counting down.
CTATCTGCCCCACTGTCTAGCATCTTACGTTTTATGCAATTCAAAGAGAGAAGATGTAGACATCATTACCCCTTCACCTCTAAACAACTCCACCAAGTGTATTGTTAATCAGAATTCAATATTTTTTCATGGTCTTACTTTTTAGTTAAGTTTATAAACAAAGAAGTACACAAACCCTAAGTGTATCTGTCAATTAGTTCTGACAAATGCACACACCTGAGCAATAACCAACCCCCTTTTAAGATAGGGCACATTGCCATCATCACAGAATGTTTTCTTGTGTTCCTTTTCAGTCAATTCCTGTTCCATTCCACTCCCAAAGACAACCTATTTCTGATTCTTTCTATTATATATTAGTTTTTCTTGTTCTAGAACATCTATAAAAGGAATCATACAGTGTATACTCTTTTGAATAGGATTTGTTTCACTCCAATGTTTTTTGGAGATTCATCCATGTTTTTGCATAGATCAGTAATTCACGTCTATTTTTTGCTGAATTTTATTTCGTTGTATGAATATGCTACTGCTCGTTAAATTATTCTCCTCTTGGATCTTGGGCTGTTGCCAGTTTTTGGCTGTGATGAAAAAAAGTTGTTAGGATCATTATTGTAGAGCTCTTTTCGTTGAAAAACGCTATCAGTAATTGAGTAAATACCTGTGAGTAGAATTGTTGGGTACTATAGAGTAGATGTATGTTTGTAGAATATCAGAAAGTTTTTCTCCAGAGTAGTTGCACCATTTGCACCCACAACAAGAATGTATGACATTTGATTGCTTCACACCTCCACCAACATTTGGAGTCATCAGTCTTATTTTAATTTTACCTATTCTGGAGGATATGTAGCGGTATCTCATTGCTATTTTACTTTGTATTTCCCTGCTGACTAATGATGTTAAATTTTTTCACATGGCTTTGGTAGTTTGTATATCTTCCTTTATAAAATGTTTGTTCAGATTTTAACCCATTTTGTTATTAGACTGTGTATCTTAACTATTGAGTTTTTAACACTTCTTATACAACTTATGAACAAGATAGACGCCAGAAATATGTGTTGCCAATATTTTCTCTCTGACTTTGACTTACCTATTCATTTGCGTAATGTGCATTTGAGAAGATGTTCTAAAATGAAGTCTAAAAGCATTAAATTTTTTTTTTCTAATAACGGTTTTTGATTATTTTTGTACCCTAAGAAAATGTTGCCTACAACTAAGTCACGAAGATAGTCTCACTTTTTCCCCTGGATACATTTAGATCTAAAATAAACCTTGAATCTTTTTTTAATTTTTAACTTTTTAAAACTGCATAATATAACATATGCAAAGCAAAGAATGAAAAAAGTGATAGTTTTCAAAGCAAGTAGTTACAGGACAGATCCTGGAGTTTGTCATGGGCTAACATACCATCATCTCAGATTTTTGCTGCTCCAGAACATAGGAAGCTAGAAGGAATAAATATTTTTTTTATCATCACAATGAATTTTTTTTTCTTTTTTGTGAAAAATAACATATTTGCAAAACAGCAATAAACTTCACAGCACAGCAGTTAGTTGTAGAACAGAGTTCAGAGTTCGGTATGGGTTGCAATTTCATTTTAGGTTTTTACTTCTAGCTGCTCTAGGATACTGGAGACTAAAAGAAATATCAATTTAATGATTCAGTAATCGTATTCGTTTGTTAAACCCTACCTTCTCTGTGTAACTCCACCATCACCTCTGATCTTTCTATTCCACCTTAGGAAACCTTGAATCTTTTTAAAGGTGTGAAGTAGGGACCAAAGTTATTTCACTCCATATTCCTACACAGTTGTCCTAGCACCACCTGTTGAAGCCTATCTTTTCCCCATGGACTTACTCTGGCCTTTTTGTCATATATCAGATTACTATATGTGTGAATTTACTTCCATGATGTCTGTTCTTTTCCATTAATCTATTTATCTTTTTTCTAGGACCACACTGTCCTGATTACTTACTTTACAGTAAATCTTGAACTCAAGTAATACAAGTTTTCTAACTTTATTTTTCAAGATTTCTTTGCATATTAAGTTCTTTTAATTTCCGTATAAATTTTAAAATCAGCTTCTGAATTCCTACAAAAAAGCTATTAGGGTTATAATAGAAATTGTTATAACAATATATTGAGTCAATCAATCCATTATTATGTCTTCCCATTTATTTAGTTCTTTGATTTTTCATTACTTTTTTGCATTTTTCAGTACAAAATCTTAACTGTATTCTGATAATTTTATTTTCTCATTTCTACTGGTATAAAAAATATAACTCAGTTTTGTATATTTACCTTTTATCCTGAGATCTTGTCTAATATTAATTCTACTAGTGTTTTTGAAGATTCCACATAAACCATCATATTATCCGTAAGGCTACATTTTCCTACTTTTAATACCTTTACTTATACATTTTTGACTTATTACATTGGTTAGAATATCTAGAATATTCTTCTTTTTTATATATTCCCTTTATCAAATTGAGGAAAATTGTCTATTTATTTGCTGAGCATTTTTCATGAATGGTGTTGCACTCTGACAACATTTTTCTGTATCTATTGAAATGATCATGTGGTTTTCCTCCTTTCTTCCTGATGAATTATATTGATTTTCACACTTTAAACAACTTTTGCATTCTTGAGAGAAACCCCATTTGACCTTGCATTTGTCACTTTTGTTTATTGCTAGATTTGTTTTGCTAATACGTTTTGGAACTTTTGTGTCAGTCTTCATGCAGAATATTACCCTGTAATTTTCTTTCATAAAGTCTTTGTTAGTTTTGGTATCCGGGTTTTGCTGGCTTCATAAAATCAGTTGGGAACATCCTATATCCTCTATTTTCAAAAAGAGTTTGTGTAAAGTTGGTGCTATTTAGTCCTCAAAGTTTCATAAAATTCATCAAGGAAACCTGATACAACTGGTCCTGTATGTGTGTGTGTATGTTTTTTATAATGATTTCAATTTCTTTAGTAGACACAGAACTATTCACATTTTCTGTTTTATCTTGGCAGTTTTGGTTGCTTTCATTTGTTAAGAAATGTGTCCATTTCATTTAAATTGTTGAATTTATTGTAACATGTTCCTAATGTTTCCTTTTGTTTTAAAATGTACACAGTATCTTTTAATATCTCTTCTTTTATTCCTGATATTGGTAATTTAATGCCTCATTTTCTTGACAAGTCTGGGAAAGAATTTATCTTTTTTTTTTTTTTTTAATCTTTGAAAGACAACTCTTTCATTTGTTTTAGCAGAATATTAACTTGACTAACTTCAAAGTCAAAATTTTCTTTTTCTTGCAGTGAGCAGAAGCTGAAATCTCTGTTCAGGCTTTTTTTAGCTTAAGAAAGTAAATGCAGGACATGAGACTTTATAGAGTTTCAGTTAGAGCCTGGGTGTTCTTAGGAGTTAACAGGAGTGAAGTTGGTTGAGGTTTGGCAAACCATGGCAATTAGCAGTATTTATCTAAAGCTTGCATAAGAATAGCCTCCAGTATCTTCGTGACACTATTTGATTTCTTTTAGCCACTGATGCCTTATTTTATTATACTTCTTTCCCCCTTTTTAGTCATAAGGCATTGTCAATCCCACAGTTCAAGCACCAGACTCATCCCTGGGAGTCATGTCCCACATTGTCAGGAAGATTTTTACCCCAGAATGTCATGCCCCATGAAGGAGGGAGGGTAATGCTATTCCTTGCAGAGATGAGTTTAGAGACAGAGAGGGAGACCACATCTGAGCAGAAAAAAAGGTTTCCTGGAAGTAACTCCTGGAACTTGTTATGGTAGTCTTAGCTCCTCCATTATCCTATGAAACTTATTTCTATAAGACTCAAAATCAAGGACTTGGCCTATTTTCTTGGGCGTCCCCAGTGTTTGAGAGGATACCCTGGGTTTTACAGATGGGAAAGTTTAATAGTTCTATATATTTTTCTTTAGCCCCTCAAGGGATTCTACCAATACACTTTAATTATTGGCCCACATAGATTGTAAACTCTTATAGCAGCCACACTTAGACTCTGATATTACATTAAGCTATACAGAATTACATGGCCTTGTTCCCATACTGGGCCATGTATTTGGATTATTTAAATGAGCTATCCACACAGATTGATTTAGATTGTGCGTCCTAGAAAATTTTAGGTTCTAAACATAATACACCTCTCTGCTTTTAGTTTCACATAGCAGGTGATCCTCTATAGTACATACACTATCATCTTTTACCCTGTGTGCTGATTAATCTTAGTCCCAGCCAGACGGGCTTCATTTTTATGTCTAATTGAAGCCTGATCTCTTTTTCAGTTACTTTAACTGTTACTGTATGTAGCTATGCTAACTTTCAGGGCTGCGGAACTCCATTTCTGAGTCTTAGGTGTCATGGAGTCATTCAAAGTTCCAGAGAAACACCAGTTTATACACATATAGCTCATTGTGTCAGCCTGGAAATACACTTACAGCTTCAGACTAAGTGTGGCTGCTATAAGAGCTTAGTCTAAGTTCCAGTTTTCTTATAAGTATTTTCTGAAAGAGACCTTGGCATATTTTTATTTTGCACAACTCACTGTCCCCAGTTCATTGTATGCCTCATGATGTCATTTCTTTATGTAGCCATAAATGCATGTATGTGTGTATATATATATATATCACAGTTTGCTATTCTCCTTCTCAGTCATTGTACCCTTTGGTCTTAATCTATTGAGCATCATGGATAACATCCAAAATAAACCGATGTTACAGTGTTCTCAATTTTAGAAAATTTTCATTGGTCCACGGAGACAAGGAACTGATAAACACAAGCCTCACCAAATATCAAATCAAAACTTCCCTTTAACTCTTGCCATCTGCCCCCTACCCTAATTATTTACCCCTGGTAGTGTTGTGGTACTGTTCATGTCTTCCTGTTAGCTATTGCCCATAGCATGCAATTTTAGTATTCCCCTCTGCCCCTTTATTATTGACTTTTTCTACAATATCAAACCTTTGAAATAGTTCATGTGAGAACTTATAATTGTAGATTTAATCAATGGGATACATGGTACTATACATCCCCTTTCAATCATATTCACCTTCAGTATGGTGATGTTACTTATAACCCCACTAATCAGCTACCATTACTTCTATCCATTCCCTTGTATTTAAATTCAACTTCATTGGGTAATTTTCACCTGTCTCTAGCTCCTGTGTACCTCTAGGTCCACTCTATTCTCTGGAATTACCTTTTCAGAGTCACAATAGTGAAATCATACCATATCTACCCCTATGTGTCTGACTTATTTCACTCAGCCTTATGTCTTCTAGATTCACCCATGTTGCCATATGTTTCAGGACCTCATTTTGTCTTACTACTGCATAATATTCCATCACATGTAAATACCACATTTTGTTTATCTACTCATCTATTGATGGGCACTTGTATTGTTTCCATCTTTTGGCAATTAATGAATAGTGCCTCTATGAATATTGGTGTGCAAATGTCTGTTCGTGTCACTGCTTTCAGCTTTTCTGAGTATACATTGAATATTGGTATTGCTGCGTCATGGGGCAACTCAATATTTAGTTTTCTGAGAAATCACCAAACTGTTTTCCACAGCAGCTACACCATTATACATTCCCACCAACAATGAATAAGTGTTCCAATTTCTCTACATCCTCTCCAATATTTGTAGTTTTCTGTTTGTTTAATGGCAGATATACTTATAGGTATGAGGTAATATATTATTGTCATCTTGGTTTGCATTTCCCTTATAGCTAATGATGATGAGCATCTCATCATGTGTTTTTTTTTCAGTCATTTGTATGTACACTTTGGAAAGTGTCGATTCATATCTTTGTCTATTTTATAATTATGTTGTTTGTTCTTTTGTTGTTGAATTGCATAATTTCTTTATATATGTGGGATATCAAGCATTTATCCAAGATGCGGTTTCTAAATACTTTCTCCCATTGAGTTGGCTGCCTCGTCCTTTCTTTGACAAAGTCCTTTGAAGCACAGAAGATTTTGGTATTAAGGAGTTTCCATTTATCTATTTTTTTCTTTTTTTGCTTGTGCTTTGGGTATAAAGTTTAAGAAGCTACCTCCTATTACTAGGTCTTGAAGATGTTTCCCTATATTTTCTTCTAGGAGTTTTATGGCACTGGCTCTGATATTTAGATCTTTAATCCATTTTGAGTTAATTTTTGTATATACTGTAAGGTATGGGTCTTCTTTCATTTTTTTGGCTATTGACATTCATTTTTCCCATGTCCATTTATTGGAAGGACTTTCTGTCCTAGTTCAGTGGATTTGGGGCCTTATCAAAGTTCAATTGCCCGTAGATTTGGTAGCCCTGACTTCCTTTTGATAAGAGGCTCACATAACCCTTTTCCTTCTGTTCTTTCCTCTCTCACAACCTTTCTTCCTTTTTACCTTTCTCCCTTTCTCTTTCTCTCTTCTGGCCCTCCCTCGCCATTTAGTGAGTAGAAAATGCATTTAAATTTCAAAGCCAAGTGTTCTGGTTTGCTAGCTGCTGGAATGCAACACACCAGAGAAGGACTGGCTTTTAATAAAAGGGGATTTATTTTGTTGGTTCTTCAGAGGAAAGGCAGCTAACTTTCCACTGAGGTTCTTTCTTACGTGGAAGGCACAAGATGGTCTCTGCCGGTCTTCTCTCCAGGCCCCTGGGTTCCAACAACTTTCCCCGGGGTGACTTCTTTCTGCATCTCCAAAGGCCTGGGCTGAGCTGCTAGTGCTGAGATGAGGAATGCCGAGCTGCTTTTTCCTGTGCTATGTTGCGCTCTCTCATTTAAGCACCAGCAAATTAAGTCAAACGTCACTCATTGCAGCAGACACGCCTCCTAGCTGACTGCAGATGTAATTGGCAACAGATGAGGTTCACATACTGTTGGCTTATGTCCACAGCAACAAGATTAGGTATGCTCACCAGGCCAAGTTGACAACTGAATCTAACTAACACACCAAGTATGTACATGATGTGACTTCCTGTTAGTAAGGTCTTCCAGGATCTCTATCTTCTAAATCCTAGGCAAGATGCTCTTTCTCAAGTAGATGAATGGTTTTTGAGGCCCCTGAATTCTGTTATACAAAGAACTTCTTTCATAAGAATTTCTTGGAATTCTGTGTGCCCAAATGACAACTATTTCATTTCCAACTCTGAAAAAGGCTTTTGGTTCTTTGGCTGTTATTTTAAGATATCACCAAAGAACCTAAACAAAGACCCCTGAATAAATTGAGATCTTTGTAATTTTTAAACTCTTATATGGAAATAATTGAGCTATAGAGTCAAGGGCACTGTTGAATAGTAATGAAAACTGCTTCTTGAAAATTCATTGGCAGCCAGCAGTGCTTCTAATGTTTTTTCTTTTGTTTAAAAAATCAGTTTCAACATTGCTGGCATCAGGATTTCTCATCTTGAGCTCAGTTCATAATAACTTTAGGTATGATTTTATTTTAAACTTTGATCATTCTAAACTATTAGGTTGAAACATGAAATTATAGTTGTGATGGCCAAAATAGTTGAATATTGGCAATTTTAGATGGTTAACTTTTGCTTTGTGCACCTGGAATGATTAAGTCCACACATCTCCAAGGATAGGTTATGGTGTCCAGTTGTTTAGTCAAGCAAGCTCTGACCTGATTGTTACTATGAGGGTATTCCATAATTGGATTTGTATGCATAGCCAGTTGATTGCATCTATAGCTGATTGCATCTATAATCAACAAAGGAAATTGCTTTCAGCAATGAGGGGAGTTTCCTCATCTGAGCAGTAGGAAGTCTTAAAGCTAGAACTGAAGATTTGTGAAATGAGAAGAATTTTTAACTCTTCTTCAACCATACAGATTCTACTGGGGAATTCAGGATCACCTTGTTTGGAGTTTCCAACTTGTGACCTTCCATACAGAATTTGGACTTGCCAATTCCATTGTCACGTGAGCCGGTTCCTATAATAAGTCTCATACACACACACACATACACACACACACACATTCTTATACACTGTCCATTTCATTTCTCTGGAGAACCCTGATTAACGCAGTCAGGCATACCTTGCTTTACTGTGTTTCCCTTTATGGCACCTTTGCAGATACTGTTTTTTCACAAATTGATCAGTCAGCAGGTATCAACATCAAGGTAAGGCCCTCCACCAGCAAAGAGACTGACTTGCTGAAGACTCAGATGATGGTTAATATTTTTTTAGCAATAAAATATCTTTAAATTAAGTTATATACATTGTTTTTTGCCATAATGCTATTGTACACTTAGACTACAGAATAGTGTAAAGTTAAGTGTTATATGCACTCGGAAATCAGAAAATTTGTGTGACTTGCTTTATTGTAATGTTTGCTTTAGTGCCTTGGTTAAAAACAGAGCCAACAATATCTCTGAGGGACGCCTTACCTTTTAGTGTACATATATATATATATACATATATATATTACACACATAGTAGGCATCTTTAAAAGTGAGAAAGAGGAATAACAACTATACCATTTATTCTTTCTAGAATGATGCACAAGGCAGAAGTTACACTTTCCAGTGGAAAGCTGATAACTTCTTATCTCTGGAATGACTTGGGAGCCTGCATCAGAGTCTCCTCGCATGTGTCCTGTATTCTTCAATAAAAGGAGATATATACCATCTGGGAGAAATCTCTCATCAAAATGGATCTTTTCATATTCTTTCCAGAGATAGATTTCTCATAAATTACTTCTTTTTGAATTTTCTTTAAATTTCTACTGACAACATATCAAATCTTGAGCAGGCATTTACTTATTTTTCTCATCTCTTATGGGAAAGGAACCAGAAATATAATTCAGAAATCTTACAACTTCTAATAAGTAATATTGTCCCCTTCACAGGCAAAAGGTGGAAACATTTTCATTTTGAATGAGGAGCTTTCTGCTTCTCAGACTGAAACTAACCCAGGTGTGGTCCCAAACTCTGATTTAATCCCTACTCCACTAGAGGTCATTGAGTGCATTTGACCTGGAGCCTAGGTGAATAGCGAAGTGATCTATTTGCAATGTCGGCTGTCTGAAGAGTTGCAGAGTAGAGGGTTGGTAGGACTTAAGTTTGGGCCCTCTATTAGCTTTTACAATATCAGATTTTTAAAAGATATAGCAGAGAAAGAAAAATTCTTAAAGCAATTCTAAACCTTACTTGTGCCAAAAGAAGTTGGTCAGTTATTTAAACTTAATTTTGGATCATCCAGTCATGTGGGAAAGAAAATATCTGAGGAAACCAATGTGTTTGGACAGGCAGATTTCTGATATATTCAAGAACATGAACCAAAGAGGGATATAAAAGGGGATAAGAAATGACAAATACAAAAGAAAGTTGTCACAGACCTTTAAGAATGTTTCTAGGAAGTCTGAAGTTTGTGATACATTAAAGTTCATAGAAATATCATCTAAAATGGGATATAAATGCTTTAAAGCTATAGGTGAGACAAGAAGATAAACTGGAGAGAAAAGGCACATTTGCTTGGGGCATAGTAAGATGGTACCACCATTCAATCTTTATTTTATTTCAATCTTCTTCAAGAAATCTGATCCTCAATCTGCAAAGTGTCAAAAAGCATTGTTAAAGGGGAATAAAAGATTTATACAAGACACAGTAAGATAATCCAGAGGTCAACATACTTTTTCTGTTAAGGGCCAGACAGTGTTTGTACTTTCGTGGACCTTACTGTCTCTGTCACAGCTACTCAACTCTGCTGTTGTACAAGCAGCCACAGACAGTACACAATGAATGGGTTTGACTCTCTTCCTTTCTAGATCTGGAATTTCATGTAATTTTTTTTTTTTGCATGGGTAAGCACTGGTCATGTAATTTTTTGTTCTCCTATATTCTACTTTTGATTTTTCAACAATTTAAAAATGTAAAAAAAAAAAATCTCTTCTTGGTCTGTATAAAAACATATGCTAGGCCATATTTGGCCTACAGACTATAGTTTGCCAACTCTAAAATAATAGATCTTTTTTTTGCTAAATTATATCCTTCTCTACTTTTAAATGAAGTATACTGAAATACTAGAAAATCTACAGACATGACTGAAGAACCACTGTCAGAAATCAGTAACAGATGGTGTTGGCTGAAGGAAGGGTCAAATTTGGAGATAGATGGATACTCATTTTCTAAAAAGTGCCCAATTGTCACTTCTGGGAATTACAGACCAGAATGTTTGAGATCAATCACTGGGAGTATATTGGAGCACATAATTAACTGTGAGTGCTGAAAATCGATTACCTCCTGGTTTAAGTTAACAAAAATAAGTATCAGACAAAAAAATGGCAGATCAGATTATTAAAACAGATGATATATTGAGATTATAGGTACATTTGGCAGAAATCCTTTCAACATATACTACCAGATGAAAAAAGAAACTGACTAATGGCATGGTTGCATAAGGTTGAAATTATTTAATGACCAACATGTATTAATTAATGGGTCCATAATGGACTGACTGTATAAAATAAAGCTGTTTTCTTATAATGCTAAATGCTAAATTGGAAGACTTAATGCTGGCTCAGCTTTCCAAATTGCTATTTGCCTGAATGTCAACTTGAATACTAAAGCTGTGCTCCTCAAACTTCAAATGACGGACTTTAGCAAGGACTTCCAAGGGAATCAAGTTGAAAGATACTCAGGTTATGAAATAATGGATCCAACCAAAAAGACAAAATGGAAAAAACATAATGGGAAAAGTTCAATTAGTTGAAAACAACCCCCTTTATTAAGTTTAGCTTCAAAGGGCTTTGCATAACTGCTTCTGGTTTCTATACCCATCCCCCCCAAAAAAAGATTAGGTTTTAGTTAATTACATACTCACAATTAATCAGTGATTTCACATTTTTAAAAAAATATTTATGGTGTGCCACTCTTTCCCTTTCCCTTCCTTGTGCTTCAATTTAGGAAATTTTAAAATAAAGGAAGAATTGGAGTCATTTGTGATTTGGGACTTTTCCTCATCAAAATGATGACTTGGAAGCATTCTTGGTTACCATTTTGCCCTGGAGATAGCTTTTGGATCACTTGGTTGGGTCAGATTTTCATGAATTATAGGGCTGCTCATTATAGGCCATCTGCAGTCTTAAGTGGTTAGTATGCTTTGCTTTTAACCCAACCATATATCAAATGTGCTAGAACATCAGTGCAGGAGGCAGCATAGCTGGGCAGTAAATGCTGTTTTGAGTATGGTAAGCATATCAGGAAACTTAAGTTCTTTAAATAAGCTTCTAGTAATTTACTGTGTAATATTGTGCAAATTATTTAACCACTCTGAAGACAGGAGCATCAGTTTCTTTATCATTAACAGATGTTCGTGTATAATTAGGCATGAGGCACGGTTGTCACTTCCTTATATTCATGACTATTTTTTCCCCTGCCCAAGCAGCCTCAGAATCCTTCTCAACACAGAGGATGACTAGGAATCAGGTGTACTTGGCATGGAATTTGAAGAATATTTGTCATACCTGAGTGACATGGTCTGTAGAGTTCCTTCCCACAATAAGAGTAGAGACTTCCAAATTTTGGAGTTTGAATATTTTAGCATTGCTAGTTTCATTTCTTAACATCTCTCCCACATATGCCATTCTTCTAGCAAATATTATATAGCAAGTCATTAAAGTTTGTTATTATTATTATTTTAAAATATTCCTGGTCTTACTAGGATATACTTTGGGAGTTTTATAAAAGCTAGTCCCTCGAAACCTTCAGCCCCTCATTCTTAAAATCTGATTGCTGGTATCTAGAAAGTTGTAATCAGTGGTGCATATAAATCTATAATGTAGAATTCTTCCTCCCAAAAGATGTTTAGGTCAATCAGTATATCTAGGGTAATTCTGTTATCTTAGAATGATAAATTGGAACATTAGTTTCGTATTCTATATTCAAACTAACCACCTGCCTGATACTCAGTTGCTCTGCAATTCGACATGGCAGTCATTCACTAATTTCAACTTGAGTGTGGGCTTCTAATTTGGAGACTTGCCAAACCACACTTAATGTCTACTGACAACCTTTCCCTTTTCCCTCCATATCCTTTCCTCAGCATTTACATTATTCAGGTATTTTCTTTTCACCTTGAGCCTTTATGTGGCTCTCCTTCCTGCACACTCTTTGTGCTCCCTTTCCTCCATGTTCACCTAAGCCACTGTGAGGCGCAGTCATTGTAACACATTCATGGAAGTAAAGGCAGATGCTGTGGCTCTCTGCCCAGATGTATGCAGATGGCTGTGTGAATAATACGGGAAGCATTTAGCAGTATTTTAAAATTAGCATTGATTTTTGGTTGTTGGTTCTTTTCCAAAAAGGGTTTCCTTCCTCCGCATTGTCTACCAGAAGCCTTCCTTGCTCCCCAGCAGGTCTCTTTCTCTGTGCACTTGAAACAGCCTGCCTTTCAGCCCAATGTCCGTCTCAGTTTTACTCTGTTAAAGGCTTTATCAAAGTAAGATGTCATTAATGTCACCTGCAGATAATGAAACCAAGTCTCTAGGTCTTAGGAGGAGCCTAAGTGAATTAGAGAGCTGGAGTCATTGTTCAAATAGTCCAATCGGTGGTAGGGATCACAAGTACAGTCTCACTTGGAATACCTTTGTGAACCAAGTATTGCTCTCTGTTCTTCCAATTCTCCATGCCTGTACTTTGCCTGGGGAGGATTCTGACTCCTCTCTGGTCACTCCCCAGGAATCTTCTTCCTCAGAATTCAGTCTGCCTTCAATTTAGGGGAATATACTGTATCATATGCAGGTCTCACTCTGCTAATCAGACTAACCATATTTTATAGTTAACAACTACTTGGAATTTCTTTGTTAAGAAGAAGCTATTTGATGGAAGAAACCTGGGTGATGCTGAAAGTCATCCTTTACAATTTAGGCAGGCAGTGGAAAGATTTACAATGTATTTTCTTTTTGACTCCTTCCAGCTGCCTGGAGCAAGCATTCATCTTTCGCTTCCGTTAATAGGATCTGACTTGTGACATCATGTTTTGAAAGGCTGCAGTTTAATGGGTGTGTTTTCTCTCTAATACACATGCATTATGTAGAGATTCTAGAATTTCATTTTTATTGTATTTTTAAGGCTATACCAGCCAACTGCGTTGGTAGCTTCTTCCCCTACAGACTCCAGCAATTCTATGGTAGGCTTCTGACTTGGTCCAAGTACATTGTAAATAAACATCCTCCCATAATATATATTTTGAGCTTGGCTTACAAAAGAGTGGCTTGTCCTGTCAATTATGTGTAACACAGACAGGTTAATGACATTTATCCTCCTTAGGTTCCCAAAACAAAAGGGTAGGAATAACTGCATAATCTTTATCTTTGATTCAGAGGTTTCTGAGATGGTGGCTTCAGTGTGCTTGAAGCCCCTTGTCCCAAACTTTAACCTTGGTGGTGAGAATAATGTGATGCCTGCTACGTGGAGAATTGTGCTCATCATAAATCTTCAAGGAGGATTACAGAAGTGCTGAACCTTTAAAGGGAGGCCAAATGGTCCTTAGACTGCCTTCAGTACATACAACGAACAGGTGTTAAAGCTTGGTGGCTGGGATGCATACTGGAAAGATGGTGATCTAATTCTCACATGATTTCAAGTGGTCAAGGTGACTTTTATAGTTAACTTTTAGCAGAATTTCAATGCCTAGAAGTTGTTCTATGACATAGACAGTTCATTAATTTTTTCCTCCTATTTTCAAGGAAGAAAATGTCAGTGTGACAATTCAGGAAGCTTTAACATCTTCATAATGCATGGTATCCTTTAGCTTGGTTAGGACATTTTAGCAGATATTCTTATAGTTGTGAGATGATATCTCATTGTGGTTTTGATTAGCATTTCCCTTATACCTAATGAAGATGAATATCTTTTCGTGTGCTTTTCAGCCATCTGTATTTCTTCTTCAGAAAAACCTATATCCATCTCTTTTCTTAATTGGATTGTTCTTTTTTAGTTGTATGATTTCTTTATATATTCTGGATATCAAAGCCTTATGAGAGACATGATGTCATGGTCAGGTTCATGTGTCAACTTGGCTGAGTGGTGGTACCTGTTTGTCTGGTTGGCAAGTGCTGGCTTGTCTGTTGCAATGAGGACATTTCATAGAATTAGATCATGATCACGTCGGCTGCATCCACAGCTGATTCCATTTGTAATCAGCCAAGGGGAGTGTCTTCTGCAATGAGTGATGCTCAATCTAATCACTAGAAGCCTTTTAAGGAGGATTCAGAAGAGACAGGCTCTCCTGCTTTGGCTGGTGAGCCTCTCCTGTGGAGTTTGTCCAGACCCTCCATCAGAATCATTGGCTTCACAGCCTGCCCTGTGGATTTTGGACTCTGCGTTCCCACGGTCATGTGAGACATTTTTATAAATTTTATATTTGCGAGTGTTCCCTGCTGATTCTGTTTCTCTAGAGAACCCTATCTAATACACATGGTTTCCAAATATTTTCTCCCATTGAGCTGGCTGCCTCTTCACCTTTTTGACAAAGTCCTTTGAGGCACAGAAGCATTGAATTTTGAGAAGTTCCCATTTTTTTTCTTTCATTCCTTGTGCTTTAGGTATAAGGTCTAAGAAGCTACCTTCTATTACTCTGTCTTAAAGATGTTTCCCTATATTTTCTTCTAGGAGGTTTTTGGTACTGACTCTTATATTTAGGTCTTTGATCCATTCTGAATTAATTTTTATATATGTGTAAGGTAGGGGTCCCCTTTCATTCCTTTGACTATGGATATCCTGTTTTTCTATGCCCATTTATTGACGAGACTATTCTATCCCAATTCAGTGTGTTTGGGGTCCTTGTCAAAGTTCAATTGACCATAGATTTAGGGGTCTATTTCTGAACTCTCAATCCGATTCCATTAATCAATATGTCTATCTTTGTGCCAATACTTTGCTGTTTTGAACATTATGGCTTTATAATAAGCTTTAAAATCAGGAACTGTAAGTCCTCCTATTTCATTCTTTTTTAGTATATTTTTATAGATATTTAGGGCCCCTTCACTTCCAAATAAATTTGGTAAATAGTTTTTCCAAGTCTTCAAAGTACGTTGTTGGAATTTTGATTGGTACTGCATTGAATCTGTAGATCAATTTAGGTAGAATTGACATCATAACAATATTTAGCTTTCCTATCCATGAATATGGAATGTTTTTCAATATATTTAGATCTTCTTTTATTTCTTTTGACAATATTCTGTAATTTTCTATGTACATGTCCTTTATATCCCTCATTAAGTTTATTCCTAGATACTTGATTCTTTTAGTTGTTATTGTGAATGGAATTTTTTTTTTGTCTCCTCAATTAGATCATTACTTGAGTATAGAAACATTACTGATTTTGGTGTATTAATCTTGTTTCCATCCGCCTTACTGAATTTATTAGCTTAAATAGCTTTGTCATAGATTGATCAGATTTTCCAAGTAAATGATCATGTCTTCTGCACATAATGAAAGTGTTACTACTTCCCTTCTTGTATGGATGCCTTTTCTTTTCTTTTCTTGCCTGATTGCTCTAGTTAGAACTTCTAACACAATGTTGAATAGTACTGGTGACAGTGGGCATCCTTGTCTCATTCCCTATCTCAGGGGAAAGGCTTTCAATCTCCACCTTTGAAGATGACGCTGGCTGTGCAATTTTCATATATGTCCTTTATCATATTGAGGAAGTTTCCTTCAATTTTTACCTTGTGACGGATTTTTATCAGAAAAGGCTGCTGAATTTTGTTGGATGCTTTATCAATGTCAATTGAGACAATCATGTGATTTTTTTTCCCCTTTCAACTTGTTAATATGTTGCATTACATTATTTTTCTTGTGTTGAGTCATCCTTGCATGCCTGAAATAAAACTTCACTTGGTCGTGGTGTATAATTATTTCAATGTGACTTTGGATTCAATTTGCAAATATTTTGTTGTGAATTTCTGCATCTATATTCATTAGGAAGATTAGCCTGTAGTTTTCCTTTCTTGTAATGTCTTTATCTGGTTTTGGTATTAGAGTGATCTTGGCTTCATAAAATGAGTTAGACATTGTTCTTTTCTTTTTCCTAAATTTTTTGGAAAAATTTGAGCAGGAATGGTGTTAATTCTTTTTGAAATGTTTGGTAAAATTCCCTTGTGAAGCTATTTGGCCTTTTCTTTGTAGAAAGATTTTTGATGATGGGTTGACTCTCTTTACTTGATTCAGTTTGTTGAGATCTTCTATTTCTTCTCAAGTCACGGTGGGATGTTCATATGTTTCTAGGAATTTGTCCATCTCATCTAAGTTTTCTAGTTTTTGGCATATGGTTGCTCATAGTATCCCATTATGATTTTTAAAAAAATTTCTTCAGGGTACACATTAATGATACCCTTCTCATTTCTGATTTTATTTATTTATATTCTCTCTCTTATTTCTTTGTCAGCCTAGCTAAGTGTCCATTGATTTTCTCAAGGAAGCAACTTTCTGTTTTATTGATTCTATTTTTTTTGTTGTTGTTGTCCTCCAATTCATTTCTGCTTTAATCTTCATTTTTCTTCTTCCACCTGGCTTAGGTAGTTTGCTGTTCTTTCTTTAGTTCTTCCAGGTGAGCAGTTAAGTTCTTTTTTTTTTCTTTGATGCACAAAAGTGTTTAATTTTGAGGAGATCCCATTTATCTATTTCTTTCTGCAATGCTCGTGCTTTGTGTGTAAGATCTAGGAAACCGTCTCCATGATAAGATTTGTAAGATATTTCCCTACACTTTCTTCTAAAAGTTTTATGGTCTTAGATCTAATGTTCTGTCCTTGATCCATTTTGAGTTAATTTTTGTATAGGTTGTGAGCTATGGATTCTCTTTCATTCTTTTGCATGTGGATATCCAGTTCTCTAGGCACCGATTATTGAAGAGACTGTGCTGTCCAGATGAGTTGGCTAGACTGCCTTATCAAAGATCAATTGTCCACAGATGAAAGGGTCTATATCTGAAACTCTCTATTCGATCCCATTGGTCAGTACATCATCTTTATACTAGTATCATGCTGTTTTGACTACTGTAGCTTCGTAATATGCCTTAAAGTCAGGTAGTGTGAGACCTCCAGCTTCATTTTTCTTTCTCTGGATATTTTTAGCTATTCAGGGCACCCTGCCCTTCCAGATAAATTTGCTTATTGGTTTTTCTATTTCTGAAAACTAAGTTTTTGGGGTTTTAATTGATATTGTATTGAGTCTATAAATCAATTTAGGAAGAATTGGCATCTTAACTATATTTAGTCTTCCAATCCATGAACACGGTATGCCCTTCCATTTATTTAGGTCGTCTGTGATTTCTTTTAGCAATTCCTTATAGTTTTCTTTGTGTAGGTCTTTTGTATCCTTAGTTAAATTTATTTCTAAATAGTTTATTCTTTTGGGGTTTTTGACACGTAGTATCATATTATCTGCAAACGGTGAGAGTTTTACTTTTCCTTTTCAACTTGGATTTAAGCAGTTAAGTTCTTGATTTATGTTCTTCTTTTTTAATATGAGCAGTTAGGGCAATAGATTTACTTTTCAGCACAGCCTTTGCTGCACCCCATAAGTTCTCATATTCCATATTCTCATTTTCATTTATTTCCAGATATTTACTGATTTCCCTTGCAATTTCTTCTTTAACCCACTGATTATTTAAGGGTGTGTAATTTAAACTCCATATATTTGTGAAAATTCTGGTTCTTTGGTGGTTATTGATTTCCAATTTCATTCCATTATAGTCAGAGAAAGTGCTTTGAATAATTTCAATCTTTTAAAATTTGTTAAGATCTGTTTTGTGCCCCAGCATATGATCTGCCCTGAAGAATACCCCATGAGCACTAATGAAGACTGTATATCCTGGTGTTCTCAGGTGCAATGATCTATTTATATATCGTTTCTAGTTCATTTGTCGCATTGTTTAGGTTCTCTATTTCCTTATTATTCCTCTGTTGGTTTTTTTCTATCTGTGGAATGCAGTGGTGCATTAAAGCCTCACACTATTATTGTTGAAACATCTATTACTCCCTTCATTATTGCTAATGCTTGCGTCATGTATTTTGGAGCTCCTTGATTGGGTGAATAAACACTTATGATTGTTATTTCTTCTTGGTGAATTGTCCCTTTTATTAATATGTAGTGTCCCTTTTTGTCTTTTATGGCATCTTTACATTTAAGGTCTATTTTGCCTGATATCAGTATAGCTACTTTTGCTTCCTTTTGGTTACAACTTACAAAGAATATCTTTTTCTGTCCTTTCCATTTCAATATTTCAATCTATTGTGTCCTTGGGTCTAAGATGAGTCTCTTGTAGACAGCATAGAGAGCCATATATAATTCTACAATCAGCTTTGGTCTTTCCATACCTCTTATTGGGGTTGTTTGGGCTATGGCATTTCTACATTTTTGATATTGGAAGGGTCTGTCACTAATATGGGGTAGGGAGATGGAACTATCTGATGTTCTGGAGAGGCTGGGCTAGGTTTCAGGACTTATCTGGACCAGGGACCCATCTGGAGGTTATAGCTTTCTGGCAAGTTACTCTAGTGCCTAGAACCCTTGTGGAATCATGTATATTGCCCTAGGTGTTCTTTAGGTTTGGTTGGAATGGTTCTGGTTGGGGTTTGGCAGGTTATGATAGGTAGCAAGGTCTACCTGAAGCTTGCATAAGAGCAACCTCCAGAGTAGCCTCTTGACTATTTGAACTCTCTGCCACTGATACTTTATTAATTACACTTCTTTTGCCTCATTTGGCCAGGATGGAATTGTTGATCCTACAGTGTCAGGTCTCGATTCATCCCTGGGAATCCTCTCCCACATCACCAGGGAGACTTTCACCCCTGGATGTCATGTTCCATGTAGCGGGGAGGGCATTGATTTCCTTTGCAGAGTTGTCTCCCTCAATTTTGAAAGATAACTTTGTTGGATAAAGAATTCTTCACTAATTCAAGATCTTAAATATATTGTACTAGCTTGTTGAGTACTCCAAACTTAATTTAACATGGCCTCCCTTGTAAGTGATGAATCACTTTTCTTTTGCTTCTTTCAGGACTTTCTGCTTCTCTTCAGCATTTGACAGTCTGATTGGTGTGTGTCTTTGAGTGGGTCTATTTGGGTTTATTCTATTTGTAGTTCATTGGGCTTCTCTGATTTGCATATTTGTCTTTTATAAGGGTTGGAAAATTTCCCTAATTATGTTCTCAAATAATCTTCCTAGACCTTTACTCTTCTCTTTTCCTTCTGGTTACCAATGATTCTTATATTTGTGTTCTTTGTGTTGTCCATCATTTCTCTGAGATCCAATTCAAATTTTTTCAACTTTTTTCACCATTCATTCTTTTGCACATTTGAATTCAGTTGTCCTGTCCTCTAATTTGCATATTCTTTCTTCTGCCCCTTCAAATCTGCTCTTGTGTGTCTTTAGTATATTTTTAATTTGATCTACCATTCTTTCATTTCCAAAAGTTCTGCTATTTTTACATTCATTCTTACAAATTCTTCTTTATGCTTTTTGAGTGTCTTCTTTATATCCTTTTCATCTTTAGCCAACCCATGGAACTTATTTAGATTTGTCTGAACATCTTTGACTAGTTCCAAATTCTGTGTTTCCTTTGGTGTTTTAATTTGGTCATTTGGCTGGACCGTATTTTCTTGTATCTTCCTGTGGTTTCTAATTTTCTGCTGCCTTTGAGGCATTTAATTATCTTGATAAGATTATTTGGAAAGTTGCTTTCCCATGTTTTGAGATTTTGTATTGGCTTGGGTGTGTGTTGAAGGTCTCCTTTTGTAATTGGTTTGTCAGTAATTCTCTGCCAAACAAAGGCTGGGACCTCAAATAAGAGATCTTCTGATTGAAAATCTGCTAAAAGCTAGGTAGAAAGGCCATTTGTTAGATTGCACTTTCCACATCTTCCAGGAAGATGGCACTCTTGGGCTTGTCTCTCTCTAACTGCTGTAGCAGGCTTGGCTGGGACCTAACCAGGTGCAAAGCCAGTCAGGGCCATGGGTTTCAGTGCAGGCTGCAAGCCACCAACCCCAGAGCTGGCTGTGGGCAATGTGCACCTCAGTGGAAAATTAGCTTGTGGGTACGATGGGTCTGGTGGTCACCAGTCCCCTGCAAGGAATGACCTTGAGCTGTGGGGCTAAAAGTTTCAAGTTCCCCTGCCCAAGGCCAGCCCAGGACTGCCTGGTGGCATGGCCAATTCCCTGGTCCCCGCCTCTCTGCCTGTGCATGCTGTGAGTACTCCAGGCCTCTGTGGCAAAAAGGTAGAAGCAGTTGATATCTGTTGCAGACCAGGCCCCCGCAGTAGCTTGCCTCAGGAGTAGGCGGTTTGGCACTGTACACAGCAAGGGCTCTGTATGTGGTAAAACAAGTTTACTGGTTTCCAGGTTGCCCATGAGAGCTCCTTACAGTGGAGCTGAGAGGGAAGATCTCTCAAGCTCACATGGATTTGGGAATGTGGGAGCATGTCTCTCCTTCAGCTCTGCTGTGGCCTGCACATTGTAGCCTACCCCAGGTACACATAAATTCACCTTGTCCTCTCATAATGTAGAAGTGCCTCTCTGGTCACTTGTTCTCTGGAACAACGCTCGGTCGTTTTTCTGTTACTTCTGTAGTTCTTCCATGGAGGAGGGGTGAACTCAGCCTATCCTATTCCTCCATCCATGACTGGTGTCATTTTAAGAAGAGGAACTTTAGACACAGGAAAAAGGGAGAATGCCATGGATTGTTGGCAATCCACTGCCAAAAGCCAGAGGAGAGTCATGGAGCAGCTTCTCCCTTACAGGCTTCAGAGGAAGCCCTGGCCATATCTTGATTTCAGATTTCTGGCCTCCAGAACTGTGAGCTGATAAATTTCTGTTGCTTTCAGCCACTGCCCAGTGGTAGTTTACTACAGCAGCCCTAGCAAACTAAGACAATATAAAACCTGGAAATAAAAAATCAGAACTTATTTTCTCAGCACTTCTGGACATTTTTTTGTGTGTGTGCCTGTAATACTGTTCTTGCTCATTCTTCTTAGTAGCTACATGTCATAGCAATATAATGGTTTGCTAAAACTTATTTAACCAATTCCCTATTGATAAAAAAATTAGGATGATCCTATTTTTAAAATATTACCCATAATACCATAATGACTATCCTTGTTACACTCTTTTTCTATTTGCATCAATATTGTTGTAAGACAAATTCCTAGGAATAACTTGGTCAAAAGATTTGTCCTTTACATATTCAAACTGCCAAAATGCCCTATAAAAATGTAAGAATTAGTACTCCCATTTTCCGTCACCCTGACAAATATTTAATAGCTAAATGATTCATCTGTATTTCCTCGTCTAAATATCTAGAAAACAATATTAGACATTTCTTTTCCTATTTTACAAATAAAGATATGGGGACTTGGGTGGGATCTTTTGCTGTCCAAGGATACACAGATATAGTAAGTGATGGGCTGGTTGGAGGAAAGGCCTCAGTCCAGAGACACTGTCTTAACCACCGTGTCCCAGTTGTGTTTTACCCAAGCTCTGTAAGTCTATGTCTCTATAACTCCCTTCATTCATACACCATTTCAATGTTTGCTATATTCTTACACCACTTCTGCTAATACGTGTTTCCTACACTTACCAAAATTCTACAGTTTTAACTTATTCAAAAGGATAACTGTACATTATAAATGGAAAAAAATATATCAATCTTGCTATCATCAAAAAAGGGCAACTATCAAAATAAATTAACTACAATGAAAGCAAAATAATTGCATTTTATTCTTACTAGGTGTTGTTGCTTTGGAAGAAGCCTTTAGTCTCAGAGCTTATTCTTTCTTTGTGGAAAAAAGCATAACTGCGGCTGCTAGAGAAGTGTTAAAGCCCTACCAGTGCCACATTGGGACTTTATCCTGATATGATCAGAAAGATTAAAAGATAATTGAAAAGTGTGATTAAATTTTTTTTTCTATTGCTGTATGGCTGGGTGACATTTCATTCTTTTTCTGTGCGAGTATCCTGTTAATTACAGCACCATTTGTTGAATTTTTGTTTGTTTGTTTTTGGGTTGTTTGCTTGTTTTGTCTTTGGGAAGTGCATGGACCAGGAATTGAACCTGGGTCTCCTGCATGGCAGACAAAAATTCTACCAT
This sequence comes from Tamandua tetradactyla, assembly GCF_023851605.1. Taxonomy (NCBI): domain Eukaryota; kingdom Metazoa; phylum Chordata; class Mammalia; order Pilosa; family Myrmecophagidae; genus Tamandua; species Tamandua tetradactyla. The sequence continues at coordinate 30,805,559 of NC_135327.1, read as the reverse complement.
TGAACTACCCTTGCACCTAGTGTGATTGAATTTTATACCCCAATTTAAGCAAGTTTTTAATCTTAATCTGCATCCTTGTGGGTGTGAACCCATTGTTGAGAGAAAGCCAGAGGCCAGAAGTCAACAGAGCCAGAAGAGAAAGGAGAAGGCATCACCATGTATATCTCCATGTGCCAGGAAAGTCAAGTATCCCCAGGATTGCTAGCCAGCCAGAATGCTACCAGCTACACCGGGAATAAGTCTCCTAGCTTCCAAGACAGTGAGCTAACAAATTCTTGTTAAACAAACCCACTGTGTGGTATTTGTCATAGCAGCTCAGACAGGCTAAGACAAAAAGCAACTATCTTTCTTACCGTGTGATTTAATGTTGTTTAACACCAAAGTGGAAGTACCATTTGAAGTGATCTTTATGAAGCATTATTAAGTTATTCTCTCATGGCAGCCAGCAAAGGAAGGGAGCTGGAGGAAGACAGGGCCTGGAACTTTCTATTGCTTGGCTAGCCTTAAGGTTGGTAAACATATGGAGATAAAGAAGCAAAACAGAACAGCAATACCTTCTGTTAGCTGAATCCCAGAGAGTGTTGAGAGTGACTCCTGTGTGTTCAGCAAACACTAATGAAATGTTCAGAGTGGAGCACCAAGTGCTGGGAATACGATGAAGAATATGTGGTCTCTACCTTTGTGGATTTTTGGTCTACGAGGAAAGGATTTGCAACTAACTTATGAGGCAGTTTCATGCACAGGTCAGGAAGGGGGCATATGGTCTGGCACATTCTCTGGAATGCTGCCTGGAGGAGGAGCGGCTGACTATTTTGTTGGAAGGAGAACAGAAGCAGTGAGCTTTCTTACCAGAAAGGGAAGTGTGTAACCAAGCCCTTTGGCTGAAAAGGGTGTGGCTAATGTGGAATGACTGAGATGGAAAGTGTTCATGCTTTCTGGGATTCATGCTTCCCTTTTCACATATTAGTACAAATTCTAGCTAGGCTTCTGGCCACCAGTTTAAGACTACATCTTTCAGCCTGCCGTGGGGCTTTGGATAGCTGTGTGACTAAGTCCTCCTCAATGGCATGAGAGAAAAGTGGTGCATGTAACATTCGAGGGGCAGCTTTAAAGGGAAGGGGTGCGCACACCTTGGCCCCACTCTGGGGTCGCCAGGCTTGGCACATAAAGTTAGAAGTGTCCCATAGTTTGATCTTGCAACCCTGCCCCTTAGCCCCTTCCCACTAGTTGGATTCCAGATGTGTTCGTAGGAGCTTTGCCACCCACCTTGGACTATAGGGTAGAAGCTGCATGCTGAAAGTGTCTTGGCTACACTACACAGAACCTGGGGTCTCTATTTCACAGAGGAGAGCCTCCATGTCAGCTAAGGTTATTACGAGAGAAATCAGTAACACATTTAAGCCCCTTCTATCTGGTACCTTTTTAAGGAAGTCATATAATATCCCAAATAGTACAGCAATTATTTCTCCTCTAGGTACCTTGACTTTCAAATTAAGAGCTTGTCATTCTCTTTAATTCTCCGCTCAAGGGTATTATTACATTTAATTCTCCCAGAATGAAATAGCACTGAAAAGGAAGGAATCTCCAAGTCACAAAACAAATGGTTGAAAGTCAGTTTTTCTAATTCCTTATATTCAGTTTCTGTTCATTTGAACTCAGATAATGTAAATGTATTAGAGTGCAATCTTTTGATGAGAACTTGAAAGTTAGATACCACCATCAGACTTCTCTATTCCTCACATCTTTGATTCTGTGAAGGATTGTTTTTGTTTTGGTGCTTGTTTTATCAGCAGTACAGAGAAAATGTTTTTAGCTGACACAATGAAAAGCACACCATTTTAAGAATAAATAATGCATAGTATCTTCAGTACTTCTCTCAAGCCATGTGAAAATACCCTGTTTCAGTTATTTTAGCAGCTCTTTTAGCAGCTAAAGTCTTGCTTCTAGGTCTTGTCATCTTGTCCCCTTCTCAGAAATTTGTCTAGTATGTGAAATTCATTCCTGGTGTATTTGAGCTCTGCTATTGTGTCCCGTTAAATGTAGGAAATCATTATGGCATGTGTCAGTCATAAGAGAAAAATAAATTCCAAGGATCTCTCTATATGTGTGCCAGTTTAATAAATTTTAGAGAACAGATGTAGCTGCCAGTTCCTTCTTCTGCCACTTTTCCCCTGTTCAATAAAGGGCTACAGATGGTTCTTTCCACACTGATATCTTCAGTCTTGGCATGAAGGCACTGACTGCTGATTTTCCTTTGGAAATTTCCTTTGGCTCAAAGGGCCATGGCAAATTATGTGAGCAATGAGTCTGCTTTGCAGTCTGACCATTTGGAATCCCAGAATCCTTAAAAATTAAAAAATGACCCAGTCACCTTTTAGCATTCTGTGCATAGAAACTGTCAAGTTATATTTTCTTCTTTGCTTTTGATTTCTTACATGCTTGACATATAGGGTCTCAGAGCTGGGAAAGAGGCTATTTGGACCATAGTTCTGCCTTAGGAACAGCTAGAGCTAACCTATCAGAAAGGGTTCAAAATCCAGTCACAGTTAATTGTTGAACAGATCAACCAAGAAAAATGGAAGCTACCAATTTTTGGTGTAAACAAACAAACAAAAAATTAGGGATTGAAAAACTAAAAGATTCTAAGTTACCTATCCTACTGAATGAATTCAGTAAATGCTTATCCTTTGAGGGTTGATATTAGTGGCTTGTCTTACTCCCAGTGTCCTGGAGAGGAGTCTGAAGAGTTGTGCCTGTTTTACACCTGTGTAGTCCTTATCCAAGGGCAGCCAGAAGGGCTCCTTGGACATAGCTAGCCAGACTTTGAGCCATGGAACCACAAAATTTGACCTCACTTGTGATTGGAGATTGTCTCATCCGGAAGCAAATATCTATGAGTTACATGCAGGTAGGATGTCCATATAACTAATTGTCAAAACCAGGATATTATTGAGAAAGAGAGGAATGATATTAATGACTATGTTGGGATATAATAGCAGGAATGAGCTAGGGCACTTGGGTTCAGGACATAGAATAATAGCCGTAAATATCATCTAGATGATCTTCTAAGGGCTTCCCCATAGATCATTATAATTAATAATATGTTCTGATGACTCCCCTTTTACATACAGGAAAATCGAGGCCAAAAGAAGTCAATTAACTTCCTCCATTCGCAAACTCAGAAAGTGGTTAATTCAGAGAAGCCAATGTCCTTTGGCATGGCTTGGATAGAGACTCCTGGCTGTTTTGGGGAGTGAGTATCTAGCCTCACCAGGGTCTTTCTCTCAGAAGGTTTAGCATGACAGAGAGGGACATAGAATAAAAGTGAGGTAGAAAACATGAGGCACATAGCAAGAAAGCAGGGGACATGGGTCTGGAAAATTAGAGTGTTGGCAATGGGGACCCATGGAAGCCAACCCAGTGATGCAGGAGGACTGAAGCTTCAGGGCTACCAGAGCTTCTTAGGGCTTCTGAATGACAGTGGTTTGGGTGATCATGGATTTTGCTTGTCTTCAGAGAGTTTGTTGCTGTCCTCAATCCCCCAGCATGTCTGAACCACCTGAATCCACTTCTTCCCTTTAAGATTTAAAAGACTTTAATGGGTGCAGCAAATTACCCCAAAAAGCCTTGATGCACAGCCCTTGGCTATTTTGCTGAAGCAGAGTTTGAATTTTGAGAAGCTGGGAGCCTGGAACTCAGAAGGAAGTGAGCAAACCCAGCTGCCTGCTGAGCATCTGCATCTTAACAACGCTTTGTTGGTCTCTTTTTATCATCCTACATAAAGCAGCCTGATTGCTCCACAGCTTTTCCTTTCTGGAAAATGGCCAACCAATGCTCAAACTAAGGGGTTGCTCAAATGCTCTAGGTTTTTGTCTTATAGGAGGAGAGTTATAAGATAATTGGTATTCTTGAACATAGGATTCATGAAGGTCTCAGGTTTTATACCTGTCAGATACCAAAGAGTGCCCACAGAGGATTGCAATAGATTTCTGTGGACCCCTCAAGTTCCTCAGAATTGCTTTAGGTATGCTATGGAAACTTACTATATTTCATTTTTAAATTGTGTGTGAGTTAATTTGAAAACACCAATGAAAACAAATGTCTTCAAGTATGTGTTAGACAAAGTCTAACCCATTGCAGAATACAAGATATTAGCTTTTGCCAAATCAACTCCTGGATGCTTTGGAGCCAGGAGTCCTGGCTGGGTTGCTGGTTCCAGCAATCTCTAGATTATACAAGATGTATAACTTGGAAAGTTGCTTACATTCTTTGTGATGCACTTCCTTGTTTGTGAAATGGGTGTGATAATAATACCTAAACTGTGCAGCTATGTAAGAAGTGAATGAACTTAAAATAGCTAAAACATTCAGAATAGTATTTGGCATACAGTGCATGCAAAATAGATGTCAGCTCTTCATTATCATTATTACTGTTGAGCAAAGCTCAGAATTAACCTTCTCCTGTCATTTCATTCATCTTTGAACTTCTTGTGACTGCATGTTTGATTTGGAGAGCCACAGTTCTGCGCTGGCCCGTGTTTATAAAGCTATTCATGTCAAATTACATAAACTGTTCTATATATTCTAATACTAGAATAATTCTAGTGTCCCACTAGTGATTAGTCAGTATATAAGGATAAACAATGACAAGGAAATATATAACATCACACTGAGATGAAATACTGATTTTGGGTGCTTCTTATTTCTCATTTTATTATAAGGAATATATGTGGTATATTATGTAATTTTTTCTATTTTGAATTTTATAATATAAACATATGCCATATATTTTGATATGTTTTGTGTAAAATAACTCACAAATGTCCATCTTTTATTTATAAATATATACTTCATACATAAACACATGTAAGTTATATGAACATCTATTTTATATTTATCTTTTCATATAATATAAAAATATCTCTATAGATATATGTATTTTATATATATCATAAAATATTTTATATGTATATATTATAAATCTCAAAGATAAATGTAGAGATTGCTATAATCAACACTTACATATCTGTTATCCAGATATAATAGATTTGAACTTTTAAATTTTTGTTTACTTTATAAAATAAAAGCATTACAGAATCAGTCACCTCTCCTCCATTCCATTTCCTTCCTAACTCTCCTTTCCCTTTCCAGTTACTGCTGTTCTAATGCTGCTCTGTATTGTATATGTCTATCATTTAAATATTTTAATGTGTGTTCCACAAGCCAATTCTATTATTCTTATTAAAAAAGCAATAGAAATATTATGCTACACAAATTCTTTTGCAAATTCAGGTATGCACTCAAATTTTTTAGATTTACTTATGCTGAAATCTCATCTTCACCTTCATTTATTTTAATTCCCATGTAGTAATACTATTATAAGAATATATTGCAATGAATTTGTCCATGTCTCAGTAGACGTATATAGAAGTTGTTTACAGTCTTCATTCATATAAAGAATGATATAGTGTATATCCGTGTGCAAATATGTGAGAGCTTCTCCAGGGTATACATGTGAGAACTGAATTGGCAGGCTGCAATTGCTAGTCTTACTTCTATATTTTATTTTAACAAAATCAAACATTTATAGGTTTTTAAGATTTTGATACAACTATAATAACTTTACTCAAGTTTTAGATGAGTTTAATTGAACACCATTTGGAGTTGAAAGGAAAATTGAAAAACAGCTAGCAGTTGGATTTGTTTATTAGTATTACCAAGGATTTGCTCAATACTGCAAGGAAGTAGAAAAAAACAAAAATAAATTGGATAGTGAGGGTGCTAGGAGTCTGCGGCCACCATTAGGAACTCCCACTGGGAATATGTTGTGCTCTTCAAAGCCCCTGCCTTGCATGTAGCACCCTTAGCTCTCTTACTTCAAAATTGTCTCTAGTAGATTTTATTTTTTATAATATATTAGTATGTTTAAAAATGCATAAAGGGCAAAAATGATGACTCTTGAATCTTCTTCACTTAATTTTAATCTATAAGAACAACCACTTTAACAATTTTTTATAGATAATTATTCAGATTAATTTCTATGCATTTGTAAATGTCTGTGTGTACATGTGTATATGTCCTAAATAATATTTAGGAAATATAACGTTCTGCAAATTGATAATTTTGCAGAATGTTATATTCCTTGGGTTTGACTTTGAGTTTATATATGAAATAACATAACTATTTTAAGTGTGTTAATTACATTTATGTCAATAAAATTCAGCATTGTTGTATATTGCGGCACTGATTAAATTAAGTAAGATTCACAAGAAACAAAGATTTTATCCGGTATCAAACTTTTCCTAATTCAAGGATATAAGTGATCAGGAGGTACAGGTGAAGCAGGGAGAAGTCCCAAAATGCCAGCACAGCTCTCCGTATTCTTTCTTGCCATATTTGGGCATTTTCTGACGAAATTCAACACGTGGGATATATCAAAATGTATGCAGATGCACAACCTACCCAAACATCTCCTTTTTATACGCTGATTTTATTTAACTTGTATAGTATTTTCCAGGGAGCCATATCCCACAGATCCAGAGATTCCAGGCCTGTTTAACCACATGCAATCCTCGATAGACCAGGTATGTCCTACTGAAAACGTTCAATAGATTCCCCCTAGGGAATGCTGTTAGTGATTTTGCCAGCTGGTCTGTTATAAGCAGACTTGACTAGGTCACATCTCTTTCTTTCTTGAAACTTCTACAATAAAGGGGAGAAAGAGTTCCAGTTCTGCTGCAAATCCTTTCCTTCCAAGACTCCATGAAAAGATTCACTGGAATTGAAAATAGCCACGAAATAACAAAAGGTCCATGGTTAAAGTCACTTTAAAATCTTGGCCCATTGGTTTCAACAGTGGCAGCTGTGGAACTAATGGAGAATGTCTTTGTTACACACTTTCATTTTGTTTAGGTCTGAAATAAAGTTTCCATTCCACTTTATATTGCCAGGCAAGAGCTAGTCCCAGCTTCTAGCTCTCATTCTTCATGGAGCTTGTCACCAACCCTTAATCCTGCCCTGAGGTGAATCACCTAAGTAGAATATTGGACTTGTTTTGTTTAAACTGATGAAACACAAACGTACCAATGTTTTTCAAAGATATACCTTAGCAAGGATAACAGGTTCCTGGATGTAACTCTGCCATTTGTTTATTTTTCTGAACTTCTCAGAAACTTCTATTTATATTTCTATTAAACTTCTATTTATATCTATTTAGATATAAATAGAAACAGTTCTATTTATATCTGAATAGAACAGAGGGATGTGTTGTTAGTGGACATTTGGTCACCTGTTTTCAGAAATGGAATAATTCCACTGGAACTCTACACTATGCTGGTTTGGTCCATTTGTTCCTCGGTACTGCTTCCCAATTCAGAGGCCACATATGATTAAACAATTGTGGGTAGATGACTGCTGAATGGCAGGAACTAGGTACAAAGAGATGATATTAATAGTTATGGGGTTTATAAACAGGAGAGCTTTCGCATTGAAAATACATATTCATTGTGTGCCAAACCCAAGAAATGGATTTTGTTTTGAAACCATGTAGGAAGAAAAAGCAAACAGTTAATTCAAAGGAGATAAGGCATAGGTGCTTCAGAACAGATCTCTGCAATGATTATCACTGGTTTGGTTTAGAAAACATCCTCTCATGTACCAAACGTTTCACATTAATTGCAGAATATGGTGGCTATTAAAGCAGCAAAAGGTTGTATTATAATTGTCATACTACCTCACACCTGGCTTTCTGAATAACAATTAAAACTGTGGAATTATTAACCACAGGACATGCATGAATCGCACATGGAACTTCAGAAGGGCTATTTTGTAACATTAAGTTTGAAGGTAGTCATCAACATCTGGAAGCTGCAGCTTATAAAATTATTTTTCCTCCTCTGAGAGGTTCCTGCCCAGAGTTAGTATTGCAGGCCCCAAGGGCAACCTGAACCAAATGTGAACATTGGCTTTGAGGGAGCCAAATGGCTTTCAGGTCTCAAATCTTCTATCTCATAAGGTCAATATGTTCATCCAATCAGACAAAAAATATTTGCTTCTGAGATGACCTGTGTCCCATTTTTCTATTGATGAGGGATGAAAGGAGACAGAACAAGAAAGCTCATTTACTTCCACATCTCTTGTCCAGGATGTCCTTATGTTGTCAGATCCACATTACTGGTAATCTAGGATTTAAGAGGGGAAGGAATAGAATCCATGTGAAAAGAAACCTTGAAAAAAAAAAGCCTTTGGTCTAAAATGGCTAGATTGAGAGAAGACATAATTGTAATTATTTAAGTCAAACTGTATGGTAAGTGGATAAAAATTTATTAATATCAGGAGGGGCACCTGCAGTTCCACAAATATAACAAACCACAAGGAAAAATGGTAAAGATGTCTAAAGACAAGTGGTAATGATGACTCATATTTATCGAGGGCTTACTCTGAGCTAGTTGCTTAGCTGGGAACCTTGAAGGCATCTCATTTAGTCTTTATAGCAGCCTTATGAAAGGGGTGCTGCAATTTTGCTCATCTGACAGGTAAGGAATGGAGGCTCATTGGATTTAAGCAACTTTTTGAGGTTCATGCAACTAAGGGAGTGCAAGTTTGTTCTCTTATCCATTGATTCCAGAGTATCTTACTGTTTCCCACAGCACTGTAGTCATTGGACTTACTAACACATTGGCTTGAGAGGAAACTACGGTTTAGTTGATGATATAAATCTTTTAATGACAGAAAGGAGTACACAAGGTTCCAAAGAGAAGTTTACAGGTTTAGCTAGGTAAAGCATACCTCTCTCCTGGGCCATCCCTTGGTGTCCTGCAAATAATATCTGATAAACTAGACGCATATGGGGTCTCATAGGGTTTTGGTCTTGGGAATGTTGTGGCTGACCTGGACCTCTGATTTAAGATTTCTGTCTTACTTTTTGGATATTGCCCCTATTGATTTATGAATCTTACATATTCTACTAGACCTGGTAGCATTTCTTAGTTCTGGCCTGTGATTCTGAAACCATTCCAAAAACCTCTGCCCCAATGTACCAGTACAAGCAAAAGACAAGCATTTACCTATTTTATAGGTGAGGGTCAACAAGAGGTGTGGTCAAACTAGGTATCAAGGTGAATTACAAAGTATCTGAGTTTTGTATGTCATCTTTGTTGACTAAATTAATAGAATAGGAAAGTTATTGTAAATGTAACAGAGAAATTGGTCTTGTTGCTATTTTTGTTTAAATTTCCACTCTTGTTTTCAGTAATTTTTGGCTCCAAGTAACTGAAACTTTGACTTTGACTTAAAGCATACCTATTGATTGGGTTTGCTATATTAGAAGGAAAAGAGTGGCTCAAGAACTCAGGGCAGGAAATACACAGAGGTTTGAAGAACTGAAACTAGAAACTATAAAGTTTTTCTCTTTCAAGGATCTAATGAGGTCTCATTTCTGCTTTGTCTCTGAAGATCTTATTCTTCTGTCTTGGTAATTAGACTTTTTCTGTTTCTTTAAGCACATGGCAGAAAATGATCACCCCAGCCCAGCCCTACCTCCTTTCTCAAGTTCAGAACCCAAGTGAGTCTCTTAAACCCAATTTCAAAATCTCTGGAGGAGAGAATATGATGGACCTAACTTGGATTCTTGTTGATCCTGGGGGAGTGTGGCAAGATCGGCTTCTGCCCCTCATTAGAGGCTGCCAGAAACAAACCTTTGAGAGGGTGGCATAGTAAAGGTTCTGTGGGTGGAGGGAGTTGGATGGGGGTGTGCGGGAGGCAGTGACTAGTAATGGAGGCTCTGGCAGCCTCTGGCTTATCTTCCTAGTCCTTAGCTGGTGTGTTTTAGACTATCTAACCACATACTGTCAGAGCTTGCCTTTCACAAGGCTCCCAAACATCTTATTGATTGATGGATAGTGCTGTTTAGTAGGAATCAAAAGTTGTTTTGTAGGGTAAAAATTACTGAATTTAATATAGGGGATGTAGACATCAGTAATTAAGGACATGGATTCTGTAGTCAGATTGCTTAAGTGTGTATCCCAGCATCAAAGCCTTCCAGCTGTGAGACCTCAACTTCTTGGTGCCCATGTGTTTTATTCCATAAAACTAGAATAATAACTACCCCAAGGGATTTTTTAGAAAAATAATTGCTTGAATATATATAAGCTCTAAGAACATGTTCCATCATGTAGCATTCTTAATAAATATTAGAGTTGTTTGATAAGAGATTTTATGAATTATGAGACTTTATTGTTATGTGATTAAATATGTTTAAGGATCTTTATGCATTAACTGTCAAAATTCAAGGGATTAGGGAGAATATGTGACTTAGAAAGATAGAGTAAAATAGACATGATTAAGAAGAGGAGGTTCAAAATGACTGCAATCTCACAATGACAAAAGAGTGACCCAGCCAAGTGGAACAAAGGGACCAGTGAAGTGTAAACTGTAAACTCACCCCATGTTTGCCTCTGTTATGGGCTGTCCCTCCCCCATCCCTTTGTGTTAATATGATCATATGAAATGCCACATGCAAATTAAGTAAATTATATTTTGGCCAAGCAACAGAAACTCTAGCTATTATCGCCAAGGTGGAAGGTCAGGGAAAGTTTGAAAGAAGTTTGGGTAGCGGATGCAGGAAGAGATGGAGAGGGAATGAGTTTAGTTGTAAATGTGGGGGTTTCTTGGGGTGTGTTGCTTCACCCATTCCAGCTGGATACTTTGCCCCTTAGGGGAATAATCCTGGTATGGAAAATGGTTTGCCTGTATCTCTTTGTGGCTTTTGAAAGTTGACCTGTGCTCCTAGCACTATAGCCACATCTACTTTAGCTTACTCTGCCTGTTCTTTTCTGCTCCTGGGGAAGGCCAACCCTTGCCAGGGAGAGAGTATAGAAAATTGAGCTGTAGTTACTGTAACAATAATGGTTCATTTTAGATAAAAATGAAGGTCAGATATGTTGGGCATTTTATACACAAAGAGTGACCATAAATTTTGATCTTTCAAGCAGCTCCATTGAGAAGGTGAGATAAAAGCTGTCAAGCATGGTACATGGCAGGTGTCCCTAAAATTGGGTCCGCATACCTTCTCTCTCAAGGACCTATTAAACCACATGCACTCTTGGGAGAAAAGCGATTTGTTTGAAATAGAATCATCTCTGACCGGAATGTGACCGTGCCATACCATGTTTCTCCTTCTCTGGTTTAATAGAATTTTTGAGTGAAAACTGTTCTGATTGCCAGTTCTTGCTAGAAGCAAATATAGTATTTAATCTATGTTTTTTTTACCATTCTCAGTTATTATCTTTATTTTTTTAACACTGTGTATTGGCCACCATGATATCAACCCCCCAGTCAGACTAAATGATTCACTTTACGTATAAAAAAAACAATGCTTTGATAGTTTTTGTTTGTCATTTTTTTTTCATTTTTAGCTAATAGCAAGAATAAATTTTGAATTATTTCTGAGAAACAGAAAAATGGGCAAAGTCACCTACAGATGTCTTCTTTACTGGTAGAATTTGATTCAGATATCAAATTTTATTTTTTCTTTTAAAATCTGATATAAACAAACACATGAGCACCATAAATAATGCTTTTGCTCATTTGGCTTTAATGATGTTGAGAAAATAAGCTTCGATAACAGAATGTGTTTAATTTTGTGCTTGGTAAAGCTTTGCTTACAATGCAACTAAGCAACTATTTGGTCTCTTGAATTATTCAGTGTTTTTATACTGTTGTTATATGGCTAAAATGTTACGATAGTATTTACGAAGAGTCAGTATTTCTGATGAAGAAGAAAGTGGGAACATAGTGTGCCTCCTTACCCACCATATGAGAAGCTTTAAAAAATTCTTTCACTAAAGATGCACTTTAAGTTTATGCTTAGTGAGTGTAAAATGATGTAAATATAACAAAATAAAAAAATAAATTAAAAAGAGAAAAAAAAGCAAGGGCTCTGGTATCTTCTGGTATAGCAGAATTTCTGTGTGCATTGATTTTAGAGTTTAGCATGTTTTATTCTACTTAGAAACTTTAAAAATTGAAAAGCTGTGAATATATTTAGTCTCTCAAAACTTCTGTGTGTGTGTGTACAGGATATATAGATATATATCCTGATTGTAGGTTATTTGAGGCAGGTAAGGTATAAGAAAATTAGCAAAAAAATACCCATTTTGGAGTCAAGAGATCTGGCTACCAATCTTGGCCACAGAGCTGGCCTTACCACCTAGCTTTAAAGGATTGAGTAAGAAAGAATGCTGCCAGGTGGGCCACGGTGGCTGAGCAGGTAAGAAGGCTTGCCTGCCAAGCCTGAGGACCCGGGTTTGATTCCTGGTGCCTGCCCATGTAAAAAAAAGAAAAAAGGAATGTTGCCCACTTTCATAGTGATAAATAAGAAATCATCTGGTATAGTACTCAGCAGTGTAGGTGCTCAAAAATATTTGCTGGCACCTGAATCACCCTTTTTCCCGTTGCAATGCCTTTTTGATGAGTAATAAACTTAAGTCAACAGCCAATGAAAAGTGGATTTTTTTTTAATGATAGGGAATTGACAGGGTTATTAACAGAGTGATGCAATGGACGTTTATAGCTTGAAGGAGGAAAATAAATTTACAACCTCTCTGGAGGGCAAAAGAGGCAGATACATAAAGAGGAATATTTGCCAGTATGTGCAAGAGCCTTCAAAAAAAAACCCTTTAGTCAAGTGAAGAATTCTACAATTGGTGATTCATACCAAAGAAAGAACAAAGACTTATGTGTAAAGCTGAACGTCATAATGCTACTTTTATCAATGCTGCTTAGATTAGGTAACAATGCCCATTAAGAAAATGATGTTACTTTAAATCTTTCACTAAACATGCACTTTAAGTTTATGCTTACTGATATTACTTTATGTTGGAGTATTGAACAGTTGTAAAAACTGTGTGAGGAATATGTGGTGTTGTGGTATCATGCTTATGATAAAGGTTTCATTAAAAGGAAACCAGGATATAAATATTTAGAAAAATTTCAAGGTAAGGAGAGAAAATCTATAGTATGTTGATAGAGAGAAAGCTTGGAGGAAAGTATACCAAAATGTTACTAGCATTTATCTTTGAATGATTTGATAAGGGGGATTTTTTTCCTTTACTTTGACACTTTAATCACATCACATACTCTTTATATAAAGATATTTCCTTGAGTTATTTTGCGACTTTTTTAGTATATATACATTTGCGTGTGTGTGTGTGTGTATATATATACATATATATATGAATTGTATATAATTTACAGTGTATTTTTAAAATATTGGTTATGTGCTTTTCTTTTTTGGTATGCTGGTGTTTTTTTCTTTTTCTTCTTTATTTAAAAGCATAACATCTCAAGAGAGATACATACAAGAGCCATAGTGTTAGAAGCTTAATAAATCTCAACATAATGAACTGAATCCCTTCTACCTTAGGTGTCACATTATTTTTTCTTTGACTTAGGAGTTTTGGGGTCTACAAAAATAGACAACCACAGTGAAACTTCAAAGTAAAGAGCAAGTTAGAAAGGAAAAGAAATGTTTATTTTATTATTATTTTAAAATAACCTATGGCAAGAAGCATGTGAAATGTAAGAACCAGCTAGGTAGTTTTTCACTGGCTTTTCCCTCCAGAAAATTTTCATTTTTTAATGTACATTTATAACGTAATCTCCATTTTAGTATCAGTTCAATATTGAAAAGTCACTTTAGTTTCAAGAAAGATCATGAGAGTAAACTTTTGGGGGAAGAAAAAAGTCTTGTTCTTTATCATTGCATTAAGACAGAGTGCAAAAATTATCCTTAGAAAGAAAGTAAAGGAGATCAGTCAGACCTTACAACCTCAAAACACCATTAACGTATGCTTACAACATGAAGTATTCCCCAAATGTTTATTGTTTGCTCTTAATGCTTGTGTTAGATATATAGTTTGTGCTTCCAAAATACTCCTCACCTTTCTCCTATTAACAAGATAGGTGATTTTAAATTTTATTCTATTTCCTGTTTTTCAAGATTTCTACAGCATGTGTGTATAAATATTTATGCATCTATCTCTATATCTATTTTGTAAAATCAGGAAAAGAATGAATAGTTGGAAAGTGGTCAACATCTCTACTAGATTTAATTCTACAAAATATTTAAGGCCAAAGTTTTGCAAACTAGTTCTGTTTTCTTAAATTTCATGTGGAAAGAGCAAGCAGCTATTGACTGCTTCCCATCTTTAACCCCTGCTGAAGAAAAAGATAAATAAATAATGCTATTTAAGAAAACAGGCGTGGTGTGTTCTTCATGTTTGTATCCCTAACTCCTGGCACAATGTCTGGCACATAGGTGCTTAATTAATATGTATGGTGTTAAATTGGATGAAATTGGAATGTATATCTTCCAATACATGGAAACTGAAACATGGAATTTAGATATGGCAGATGCATGGAAAAATTAGAGAAGCTATATTTTAGTCAGGAAAGACTGTATACCATTTCAGATGTATTCTTTTATGGATTGGGAGACCAAATTGACATGGTCACTGATAAAAAGCTTAGAACGTTCTTTTGGCTTTTTCAGTGAGAAAATCAAGCCATTGGGCATGATTTCCAAAAGAGAAAGCTCTCACACTGGGCATGTGGAAGAGAAATTATGATGGCTCATGTTAGAAAGGTGCAGACCAAAAAATTCCTCCTTTCATCACCTTCCTGGAGCTGATATTTGTTGAGGGCTTACTGTAGTCTAGGCACTTTACTTATTTATAATGTTAAACACTTTATATGCATTATCTCATTTACTTTTCCCCACAATCTCCTTAGGTTGTCCCTCTTGTAGCACATGCTCCCAGTTTCACACCCATATCTCTTGGGCTTTTTGGTGCATTCCTGCAGATTTACAATTGTCATTATCTGCATGCTTATACCTGAGAGTTCTTCACCAATCTCTTCACCTCACGTACCCAATTGCAGAAAGCCCCTGTGCTCCTAGTGCCTCAGAGACAGCTGGGAATTAAAAACCCTAAAGAGCGGCCCTTAGCTAATGACTCTCATGAGTTATTATACCCAGCTCCCTGGCCCCTTGAGTGGGCTAACTTGATGCATGTGTTTTGTACCTTCATTTTTTTCTCTCTATAGGCTTGAGTCCTTTCACCCACAATAGTAGCAGGTTTAACAGCACACCATCTATTCCCTACCTTCCCCCCCGTACTACCTTTTCACTTCCCTACGTGTGCTCCTTTCTATTCCCATACAAACTGCACTCGAAGGTAGGTCTCAAGGTCTGTTTCTGGGATAATGTAAAGGAAAACATTACAGTGTGTAGATAAAATTAATAATAAAAACCACAACTATTATCCCAATTTTTCTGTTGAGGACCCTGAAGCTTAGAGAAGTTGACATACAATAAAGAGTAACAGAACAAGGGCTCAAATTCAGGTCTGTCTGACGCAAAAGGAAAAAATTAAGATGGAAGTTCTACAATGTTCATATAATTTAGATAAACTATATGTAAAGACTTGATTGATTTTCACCAGTTTGCTACACACACATTATTTTCCATATAATCACTTTTTTTTCAGTCTTTGGCACCTGAGCAGGCACAGCCAACATTACTACAGGGTTACACTCCTTTTATATCATTACTCATTAGAAAATGTTAAACTAGTACTGTAATATTTCAGATGAGCCACAATGGGGGAAAGGTTCACAGTGATAATCCTAACTATTATAGTAAGAATGATAGCAAATACAAATTTGTCTTCCTGTTTGCCAGCTACTAAGCTGATAACTCTATGTGGATTCCCTCTTCTCATCCTTATTACAAAGCACTGGTACTGTTCCTGTGATAGATGATATGACTGACTACAGGTAAACTGAAGTACGAAATCCAGGGTCTAGCTTATGATGTTACAGAATTGGAATTTAAATCCAGACAGCTTGGTTTTAGAATGCGCCGTCTTCACCACTTGCTCATTTTCTTTCATCTCCATCATACATTTGTCTCTACGAAGGGTCCCATTACAATTTATTAACTAAGAACTGACAGATTCTGGAGTCATGGCTTTTGAAAATCATAGAAACCAAAGGCTGATCAGAGATAGAACCTAGGTTCTAAAGGATTTTCAAGCACAGGATTTTGTTCTTGTTTCATTTACAATTCCTTCTGTAGTTATTCCATACCTCACCAAAGAAGTACCTGTTTCTTGGACTTACAGGTACTTCTCTACAAAGTAATGAAATAATTTCTCTATGGGATACCTCTCCCCCAAGGATTGGGAGAAATAAATATTGTGTGTGTATGTATGAAAGAGAGGGAGGAAGAAGAAGGGAAGGAAGGAGAAGGGGGAGAAAGAGGACACATGCACACATGTATTTTAGAAAATAATTACAAAAATTATAACCTTTAAGCCATTGGACTTCAGAACTTGCGATTTGAGCTATGAATCTTTCTTCTATATAATTAGATATCCCTTCTAGAGATTTCTTATATCTGTATCTCTATTTTGTCTATATATCTATTAAACAATTTCTGGATCTAGATATAGTCTGTGTCTTGGTTTGAGTGCTGTTTATTCTCTGAAACCATATTTCTGTAATTACATTTTGCATGGAATGTAAGCAAGGCTTTTTTTTCAAATAACTATTCCCATTTCTTATGTTCAATTCTTTTCTTAAATTAATTTCCCTTGCTACTAACATTTAGCAATCATTCCTCATACTTTTGGTAGTAACGTGCAGCAGACACTGTTAATTCATATGTGCATTACAGTTGTTTGTTCTTTAGCCACCTGGTGTTTCCTGAGCACCTGTTTTGTCACTGGCACTGTCTTTGGTGCTGAAAGTGTGGAGAGAACCAAATAGATATGGTTCTTGCTCTCAAAGAGCTCACCATCTTGTTTTGCAAAATCTTTTATGGGTTCTATGATGATTCTCATTTAATTGCTTCATATGCCCAACTTTGAACCAGATTGTAGCTCATAGACGTTTAATTATTTACAGTCTTGATGATGTAGTGGAGAGTTGAGTTTTGAATTAAAAATTAGCAGCTCTGCATTCCAAATTCATTCTATTATCTTGGTCAATAAATGACACAGAATATAAGATAAGAAGCAAAACAATGGTATTATTAAGTGGCAGGGTAAAGAAACAAAATAGATCTAATGAAGATTAGAAGCTAAGGAAACCCTGCCATTCAGAGACTTAACCTGATGCAGTGATTTTCAAGAGGTTTTTCTTTTTTTTGGCGTAAACCTGGGTCTCTGGTATGACAAGTGAGAATTCTGCCACTGAGCCGTTGTCACAATGCCCTCAAGAGTTTTGATTGCAATCCCCAAAACATACACTTTCCACTGCCACTCACCAACCATATTCATACATGTGTGTAGAGATGTGTGTGCATATATGCATATGTATGTGCATATATAAATATGTGCATATGTTTATATAAAACACTAGAATAAACATATGAAATTACATCCACCTTACTACATAGAGTGTACTTTGATATTTTCAATTATATATATATATATATATATATATATATATATATATATATATATCTTTTTTTTTTTGCATGGGCAGGTGCCAAGAATCAAACCTGGGTCTCCAGCATGGCAGGCAAGAACTCTGCCTGCTGAGTCACCGTGGCCTGCCCCATATTTTTAATTATATTTTATTGTACAACATGGTATGCAATAAAATGCAGTTGAAAATTAAGATAGTATGGCAGAAAAATGAAACCAAATTACAGAAAATATAAATATCCCTGATTTATACATGTATACCCATAGCTTGTTACAGTTCTAAACAAATGCTAACATGTTGTTGTAATTCTTTGTACCATAAATATGGTCATATCTAATTTTTTTAGTTCTAAGGGAAAGTTACTTCATTTCTCTAGGCATTCTCATTTATTTACTAAATCTTAATCCTTTAGAACAATTTAGTTGAACACCTACAAGCTGTCCATACTGTTAACTTGCTATAAAACAAGCACAGCCCCTGACATCCTAGTTGAAAGACTAGTGGGTAAAGGATATTTAAAGAAAATGTATACTTAAAATTTATAATGAAAGAGAATGGGAAATGTTTTGGAGAAATATGTAGTGTCCTAAAATATGAGAGGGATCTAAATTGTTTTAGCAAGGCCAAAGAAAATTTCTAAGTAAATGAAGTATAAATGAAGATTTGTGAGAGGAGTTGAAATTACCCAGGTCAGGAATAAGTATACTGTAGGCAAAAGAAGCTACAGGTGAAGAAGGCCCAAGGCTTCAAGAAACTATAGGTATTAATTGGAATGAAAAAAAACGTCATCGTGTAGGGGGATACGGTGTGCAGAAAGACTAAGTAGGAGAGGTAGACATGAAAGTCAGAATGTACACGATATAATAAACCCATTTAAGGATTTTTAAGATTTTATCCTACAAAAAGAGGGATAATGTTGGAGGCTTCTAAATAGGTAATACCATGATTTTATTTTATACTTCATTTTACTTTATACTTTATTTTATTATTTCATTTTACTTTATTTTAAAACTCTTATACTGAGTGAAAAATGGACTGTTGGGAGATAGCGTAATGAAGGCAATGAACCGGATGGTCTCCAAGGCTGATGAAACCTAGAGAGTCTGTGATTCTGAAACCTTTATATGATCAAACTTCTGTATGATTACCTAAGGGGATTGGTTTCTTCTTTTCATCTTTTTGACTATTTGACTTTCAGTTTTGACTTGCTTGACTAGAGGATGAATGAAATATAGACCCATCTATATATCTCCTTGGTCCTAGGGGTTAGTTCTTGCTGTCTCTTTCTGATTTCTTTTTTAGCCAAATTAGACAGGACGGCAGTCTGCTCTAGATTGAGGGAATTGAGGAATGGAAGGAGGACAAATCAGGCTAGATATAAGCTAGCTTCTCCAGACTAGAAGAAAAGCTTTAAGAACTATTAAAAATAACTTCTGTCTCTGCTATGGTGGTTAATATCCCATTGGTTTGGTTTCTCTTCAGACTAATACACTACAATCAGAAAATCCATTCATCAGTTAATTACATATCTATCTATTTCTTGACTTTCCTTGATTTTTAGAGAAAATGGAAATGATTAGAAATAAGTTTATGTCAGCTATTTATTTCAAAATCTCTTATATCTAGGGTTCCATCAGAACCCCACATATTAAAGCAATCTCCTGTTACATTGATAAGATTGAAAGTTTACATTCTATACCAGACCCTATAATTGTAAGTAAATTTACAATACCTATTTTTATCATGGTTCATTTAGAAAAATACTTTCAAAAAAGATAAAAGCTAAGTTTACTTTTGGAGTTATTAATTCTTCTTGAAAATTAATAGAATCCCTCTTTAACTTAGCCTGAGAAGAATAAGAAGAAAAAAAGAGAAAATCCATCATCTGCTAACTGAAGAGGTCAAGGATAGAAACAGCTTCCGTTGAATATGTGGCCTCAAATAGGAAATTCCCCATTACTTTTTCCTCTGCTGTGTGTGCTTGTTGTACTCTTTTTCAGGAGGTCATTTCCATGTAGTGGCAAGATGTTTACAAGAAGCTCCAAAATTACATTCTACTATCCAATCAAGCAGTCATTCCCCAAAGTTCTAGCAAACATCCTAAAATTGGAATCACATTTGCTTCATTTGGGTTATATGCTCAACTTTAAACTAATTAGTAGGACTAGTGGGAGAAAATATGCTGATTGGTCAAGGCTGAGTCATCTTTTGTTCCCATTTTTCATTTGGCAGCCAGGGTTGGGCCAGATCTGTGCAAACCACATGGACTCAGAGAGGCAGAGTAGTGGTTCTTCAGAGGAAAATCGCTTTTCGATGATATTTCAAAAGGAATAAAGGGAACAGGGTAGACAAAAGAAGAGAGACCCTATAGAATATAAATCTATGTGAGCAGGAAACTTGTCTCCATGGTTCATTATTGTACAATACCTGATACATACAATGACACTTTTAAAATGAATTTAATGCATGGGGTTACTCTTACATAAAGCACATTTTCCTGCCACCCCAAGGAATTATATTTAATTCAATTTTGATTATAGCAGAAATTGGATAGAAAGTGGTCTATATTCTTGGAGTCCATGACCTAACAAGGAATTTTGTTTGAAGAACCACAATATTAAGCTAAACAAACAGTGGGAGTGATTAGTGAAAGATCAAAAAGCAATGATAGCTAAAGACAGTATCAAGCTCAGTGAGACTAAAGCCCCTTACTTATTGTCATTGACTTTCTCAAGCTTTCATTAATTCAGTTGGAAATTATTAAAATCAATATCTAACCACCAAGAAGACATTGAACTTGAAGTGAACTTTTTGAATAAACCCATTAGAAAAGACAACAAAATTAAGTAGCGACTGTGAGACAGCCAATGCACAAATCTGCATAGAAGATTATATGACCTTTAGGATTCTGGCCTTTATCTCATTGTCCTCCAGCCACCAGATACTTTTCAATTTCTGTTTCCCTGCTCTGTAAGGGTTCCAAGTTTAAATTATATTTGCAGGTGTGAGCCTCTGTGAACTATTTCTAATCTTAGTGAATGTTTCTGGCCTATGATGGCAAGAGTAGTTTAGTATTATAGTGTTCATGGATCTGAAAATGGGAAATGAGGTAGAAAGTAAAGTAGTTAAGAGAATAGGTCTTGGAGTCAGTCATGCCAAGGTTCAAATAAGGCCTCTTCCACTTTCTCACTATGTCTTTAGGCAAGGCATTTAATGTTTTGTGAATCTGTTTTCTCATTTGTAAAAGTGGGGTATCTATATTTCCTACTTTATAGTGATTTTATAAGTGTTACATGTGACGATGCATTCTACCTATATGTGGCAAAGTATCTGGGTGATAGTGATACTCAGAAAATGAGAGTTTGTTATAAGTAAATTGCTATGCTCTGCCCCAATTAAGTGCATCTTCTCTCCAATTAGAATCTTTAGATGGACGAGCCAGCTGCTATGAGCAGAATCTCATGGCACTACAGCATCCATCCTATTTTGTTCTAATTTTCCCTGGGAAAGAGGTAAAGCAGAATAGAAGTCAGGAATGGTATGATTCCCATAATCAGAATACACGTATAGATGAGGACTGTCTCCTCTAGATATACAACTGCTTTAACTCACTTTTTTCTTTATGTGAGCACTTAGAGCAGGAAGGTCAGATATGAGAATCAGGTGCTTTGTTTATCTGTCTGTTTTCCTCTATTGATTCAAGTATAAAATAAAGATAAAATCTACTTTTAATTTATCTATATGAAGGGACAGTAGCCTAAAGGCTTGTATCATGTACTCTAATTTATATGCATTACATAGTTTAACTGTGTTTTGTTTCAGTAAACTCAACTAATTATGGTTTGATGAGGCATACAGTAAAACAAGTTTGAATTTCCTAAGGATATCCCAATCAGCAGTGAGGGAAATTGGCCTAGAAATCTCTACTTGGGAGAAGGATAATGGCATTTTGGGTAACAAATTGGAAATAATTTGCATATGGATAATTGAGTCTTGACTGTAAGCAACATTCATTTATACTCTTTTGCCAGAATACCAAAATATGTAGCAGTTTTATACAAACAAAACAGATCAATAAAATCTTTGGGGGAAACCTCCCTTCCCCAAAAAAGGGAAAAAGACTAAATTATTGCTTGGTGATACACATATGGAAGTTGGTTATTTGGGTAAAATTTTTCACCTGGGTGAGAATCTTAGAGCTTTACTTAAGATTTCTAAACATGTACTTGATAAGAGGACTATATGACTGTGATGGTTAGGTTCATAAGTCAACTTGGCCAGGTAATGGTGCCCAGTTGGACAAGCAAGTACTGGCCTATCTGTTGCTGTGAGGATATTTCATAGACTTAAATCATGAGCACATTGGTTGCCTCAATGGCTGATTATGACTGCAATTGTCTTCTGCAATGAGCGACTCTTAATTCATTTACCTGAAGGCGCTTAAGGAGAATTCAGAAGAGAAAATCTCTTTTCTGCTTCAGCCTCTCAGCCTCTTCTGGGGAATTAGTTGAGGACATTTATTGGAGCTGCCAACTTGTAACTTGCCCTCCAGATCTTGGACTCTAGTCCCCAAGGTTGCATGAGACACTTTCATAAATCTCATATATACATGTATCTCCTGTTGGTTCTTTTTCTCTAGAGAACCTGACTAATACAACATGATACTGGGAGTGGTTCTTGAGAAACAGAATCTTAAAAATGGGTTTTTAAAATTGATTTGCTGCTATTTTTAGACTCAAACGCACTAATGACTCTGTTTCCAATAATCAAGATGGCTCTGGCAGTCCATGGGGTGAGTTGGCAAGAGAGATATTCAAAATATCCCCATTAGATTCTGCTAATTGTACACTTATATGAGGCAAGGCTCTGAGTGAGAGTGTTTTTGATGCCTTTACAGAGTAATTAAGAGGTATAATGATGTCTGCTGGTTATTGTTAGATATGCTAGATATAGTTATGAGGAAAAGGGATGTGCTGAAGGCTTCAAATTTGCAGCTTAGGTGCCATATGAAAGATATAAAAGTTTTCTATGAATGCCCTGAAAGAATATCTTATTTCCTATAGCCTCAGACCTGTGATCTCTGAAAATGAGACCCAGAGTCTCATTGTTAGAGTAGCAAATTTACAATGTAAACTGAAATCTCAACCTTGCAGGGTGTCTGCTGTTAAAATGAGGGCACTGATTGGAAAGGAGTGAGATCCTGAAAATTGGAATGAGAACATATGGATTAATAATGACAGCTGTGGAGACATTGAAACCTTGGATTCTTCTGAGTTTTTTCTAGATAAACCTATAATGGTCTGTCCTGAGGACAGAGCCACACCACCTCCAGCCTGCCCCAGGAAAGAGCTACCCTGCCTTGCCTTGAGGAAATGGCTTTCAGATCTCCAGTGTACCCAGAGGGATCTGCCATCCAACCTCCACCTGAAGAAATTAACCCTTCGGTGTTTGTGAGACATGTAACCACCTCCCCCGGGGAAACAGTCCTTGCTCCTCTGTCTGGAGAAATTAATACTGTTTCAACAGATTAAAATGCAAAGGAATGCCCTGAGATGAATGGCTTTAAAGACACCTCTATTTCTTGTCATGACTCACCCCCTACCAATCCTCTTTTCTTCCATGCCCATAACTAGACTTAAGTACCAACTGACCCCAAAGGTGAGATACAAAGTGTGATCCATGAGGAGGTACATTATACTCCAAAAGAACTGCATGAATTTTCCAATTTATATAGACAGAAATCAGGAGAATATGTGTGGGAATGGATATTAAGGGTGTGGGATAATGGTGGAAGGAATATAAAGCTAGATCAGGTTGAATTTATTGATATGGGCACACTAAGCAGAGATTCTGCATTCAGTGGAATAGCTCAAGAGGTTAGAAAGGGCATTAACATTTTGTTTGGGTGGTTGCTAAAACAGAACAAAAGTGGCCAATATTTCCTATGGTTGAAATGCCAGAACTGCCGAGGTATAATGCAGATGAGGGGAGCCAGAGGCTTAGAGAGATGGGAATGTTAGAGTGGGTTTATTCTGGAAGACTTGCTCACACACCACAAGAATATCCAGAGAATATACCGTTTATCAGAACTGTGAGAAATAAACTTGTGAGACTAGTTCCATTGTCTATGAAGAGTTTTGTCACCCTTCTCTATAGGTCAGAGACTACTGTGGGAACTGCTGTCACTGAGCTGGAGTTCTTAAACACAATGTGGATAATCAGATCTGAAGTTGGCAGAAACCAGATGGCAGCACTTAATCACCAAAGACAAGGAGGGTGTATCTGTTATAATGGACAGCAACACAAAGCAGGAGTCAAAATACTCTGACCTGTAGAGATATAGCATTAGCTTATAGATCAAGGGGTACCTAGAAGTACAATAAGTGGACAGTCTACTACATTCTTGTTCAAGCTGTATAAGCAGAAGAGTTCTAGGTCAAGTGAACAGAAGTCTAACTTGAATTACAAAAACAGAGAGTCATGGCCCCTGATCAATTCCTAGACTTAAGACAGTTTACAGATCCAAAGCCCCTTGAATGAGTGGAAGGCCAGGTCCCTTTAGGGAAGACCCTGTTACACCCCCACAAATTTATACTGTTAATATTCTTCTAAGCCTTCCCCAAGGAGACCTACAGTCTTTTACCAAGGTGACTGTGCTTGGGGAAAGGAACAGATCATATATTTTGGGGATTGTTAGACACTGTTTCAGAAGTGACATTAATTCCAGGGGACTCAAAATGTCACTCTGGTCCATGAGTAAAAATGGGGGTTTGTGGAGGTTAGGTGATCTATGGAGTTTGGCTCTGGTGGGCCCCCAGACCCATTGTGTGGTTATTTTTCTGGTTCTAGAATGCATAACTGGAATAGATATACTGAGAAACTGGCAAAATCCCCCCACATTGGCTCTCTGACTCATGAAGTGAGGGCTGTTATGGTAGGAAAGGCCAAGAGGAAGCCAATAGAACTTCCCCTACTTAGCCAAATAGTAAATCAGAAGCAATACCAGCTTCCTGGAGGGATTGCAGAGATTAGCGCCTGTTCTAGTTTACTAGCTGCCGGAATGCAACACACCAGAGATGGATTGGCTTTTAATACAAGGGGGTTTATTTTCTTAGCTCTTCAGAGGAAAGGCAGCTAACTTTCCACTGAGGTTCTTTCTTATGTGGAAGGCACAGGATGGTCTCTGCTGGTCTTCTCTCCAGGCCTCTGGGTTCCAACAACTTTCCCCGGGGAGACTTCTTTCTGCATCTCCAAAGGCCTGGGCTGAACTGCGAGTACTGAGATGAGGAATGCTGAGCTGCTTAGGCTGTGCTACCTTGCACTCTCTCATTTAAGCACCAGCCAATTAAGTCAAACATCACTCATTGCAGCAGACAACACCTCCTAGCCAACTGGAGATGTAATTAGCAACAGATGAGGTTCACGTACCATTGGCTTATGTCTGCAGCAACAAAACTAGGTATGCTCACCTGGCCAAGTTGACAACTGAATCTAACTAATGCAGTGCCACTGTTAGGGACTTGAAAGATGCAGGGGTAGTAATTCCCACCATATTCTCATTCAACACTCCTAATTTAGCCTGTGTAGAAAACAGATGGGTCTTGGAGGATGAGAATGGATTGACATAAACTCAACCAAGTGTTGACCCCAATTGCAGCTTCTGTTCCAGATGTGATATCATTGCTTGAGCAAATCAGTACATCCTCTGGTGCCTGATATGCAGCTATTTATCTGGCAAATGCTTTTTCTCTCAATAGGTATTAGTAAGGATGACCAGAAACAGTTTGCTTTCATCTGGCAAGGCCAGCAATACACTTTCACTGTCCTACTTCAGGGGTATATCTACTCTCCAGCCTTATGTCATTATTTTTTCTGCACAGAACTTGATTGTTTCCCTTTCCCACAAGGCATCACACTGGTCTTTTATATTGATAATATCATGTTGATTGGACTTAGTGAGCAAGAATTAGCAACTACTCTAGGCTTATTGGTAATGCACTTACATGTCAGAGGATGGGAGATAAATCCAACAAAATTACAAGTGTCTTCCACTTCAGTGAAATTTCTAGGTGTCCAGTGGTTTGGGGTATATTGAAATATCTCTTCTAAGGTGAAGGATAAGCTGTTGCATCTGGCTCCTCCAATGACCAAAAAAGAAACACAATACCTAGTTGGTCTTTCTGGATTTTGGAGACAACATATTCCCTATTCAGCTGTGCTATTCTAGCCTATTTACTGAATGACCAGAAGAGCAGTCAGCTTAGAGTGGGGACAGTCAAAGAATCCATTTGTGACAGATCCAGACTGCTGTACAAGCTGCTCTGCCACTTGGACCATGTGATTCAGCAAATCCAATGATGCTGGAAGTATCAGTGGCAAATAGGAATGCTGCCTGGAGCCCTTTGCAGTCCTCTATAGGAGAATCACAATGCAGACCCTTAGGATTTTTGGAGTAAAGCCTTACCATCTGCTGCAGGTAACTACTCTCCTTTTGAGAAAAAGCTTTTAGCCTGAGACTTGATCTTAGTATAGACTGAATGCCTAACTGTGGGCCACCGAGTTTCCATGAGACCTGAGTTGCCTGTCGTGAGCTGTGTATTTTCTTACCCACTAAGGCACAAAGTTGGGCATGCACAGCAGCACTCCATCATAAAGTGGAAATGGTATTTAAGAGAAGGCTTGGGCAGGTCCTGAAGACAAAGTTAAGTTCCATGAGGAAGTGACCCAAATGCCCATGGCTCATACTTCTGCTACATTACCTTCTCTTTCCCAGACCAGAGCTATGGCCTTCTGGGGAGTTCCTTATCGTTAGTTGACAAGAGAAAACTTGTTTAGAGATGGTTCTGTGCAATATGAAGGCACTACCCTGAAATGAATAGCTGCAGCACTACAAGCCCTTTCTGGGATGTCCTTAAAGGACAGTGGTGAGGGGAAATCCTCCCCATGGATGAAACTTCAAGTAGCGTACCTGATTGTTTGTTTTCCTTAGAAGGAGAACTGGTCAGAGGTACATTGGTGTATTGACTCATGGGCTGTTGCTAATGGCTTGACTGGATGGTCAGGGACTTGAAAGAGCGTGATTGGAAAATTGGTGACAAAGAGGTCTAAGGAAGAGGTATATAGATGGACCTTTCTGAGTGGGCAAAAATATGAAGATATTTGTGTCCCATGAGAATGCTCACCAGAAGGTGAATTCAGCAGAGGAAGGTTTTAATAATCAAGTGGATAAGATGACTCCTTCTGTGGATACAACTCATCTTCTTTACCTAGCCACTCCTGCAATTGCCCAATGGGTCATGAACAAAGCTGGCATGGTGGTTGGGATGGAGGTTATGCATGGGCCCAGAAACATGAACTTCCACTCCCCAAGGCTGACATGGATTATGGCTATAGCCACTGCTAAGTGTCCACTCTGCCAACAGCAGAAACCCACATCCAGTTCCTGATAATGACACTATTCCCCAACATTATCAACCTGCTACATGGTGGTAGGTTGATTATGTTGGACCACTTATATGAAGAAGCAGTGATTTGTTCTAACTGAAATAGACACATTCTCCAGGTATATGTTTGCCTTCTCTGCATGCAGTTCTTCTGCAAAAACTACTATCTGTGGACTTAGAGAAGGCCTCATCCACCTTCATGGCATTCCACACAACATTGTTTCTGGTCAAGGAACCCACTTCACAGCACATGAAGTGTGGGAATGGGAAAATGCTTATGGAATTCTCTGGTCTTATCATGTTCCCCATCATCCAAAGGCAGCTGGGTTGATAGAATGGTGGAATGGCCTTTTGAAGACCCAGTTATGGTGCTGTGTGGCAATACCTTCCAGGGCTGGGGCAATTTTCTTCAGGAGACTGTGTATACTCTGAATGAGAGTCCACTGTATAGTTCTGTTTCTCCCATAGCCAGGATTCATGAGTCCAGGAATTAAGGGGTGGAAATGGGAGTAGGATCTCTCACCATCACCCCTAGTGATGCACTAGAAAAGATTTTGTTTCCTGTCCCTGAAACCTTAAGCTCTGCTGGTCTATAGGTCTTAGTTCCAAACTGAGGAGTGCTCCTATCAGGAGACATAACAATGATTCAATTGAACTGGAAGTTGAGACTTCCGTCTGGCCACTTTGGGCTTCTCATGCCACTGAATCAACAGGCGATAAGGGGGATTACTGTACTGTTTGGGGTGGTTGATAGTATCAAGGGGAATTATGACTACAAGTACACAATGGAGGTAAGGAATAGTTTTCTTGAAATACAGGAGATCCCCTGGGAAATCTTAGTACTATCATGCCCTGTGATTAAAGTCAATGGAAAACTGCAACAACCCAATCCGGGCAGGATTACCAATGGCCAGAAATGTCAGAAATGAAGTTTGTACCACTCTACAAGGCAAAGAACCATGGCCAGGTGATATGCTTGCTCAGGGTAAAGGGAACATGGAATGGGTAGTAGAAGAAAGCATTGATAAATATGAACTATAATCACTTGACCAATTACAGAAATGAGGACTATCATGGTATGAATATTTCTTCTTTGTTTTGTACTGAGTGTATGTGTTTGTATATAATGATACATATTTGATTTCCTCTCTTATCCCTTTTATCATGTGATGTAAGTTGTATTGTTCATGCTATAGTATTTAAGTTGTAGGATATCAGGTTTAAGAATGAGTATTATCCAAGGACCTGCATCCTACTTTGGAGAGATTTAGTGTATTTCCAGTTGAATGCAGAACAATTGAGTATGGTTAGGTGATAAAAAATACATGTCTGTTATTTTCTATTTAGAGATAAGTATGGTTTAAGGTGATGTGTATAATTGTCAAGCTGACAGTGGTGGACAACCAGTGAACTGTGACTATTAGGTTCATGTGTCAACTTTGCCAGGTAATGGTGTCAGGGGTCTGGTCTAGTAAGTACTGTCTTATCTATTACTCTGAGGACATTTCATGGACTTAAATCATGGGCATGTTGGTTGCATCCATGGATGATTACATCTGCATTTGGCTAAGGGCACAGTCTTCTGCAGTGAGTGACCTTATTCCAATCACCCAAAGGCTTTTAAGGAGAATTCAGAAGAATTTTTTTCTGCTTCAGCCAGCCAGCCAGCCAGCCTCTTCTGGTGAGTTCTTTGAGGACATTCATTGGAGCTACCAGCTCATGGCCTGCCCTACAAATTTGGGACTCTTCTGTCACCATGGTTGAGTGAGACATATTTATAAATCTCGTATTTACAGATATCTCCTATTGGTCCTGTTTCTCTAGAGAACCCTAATAAAATGGCCTATACTGAAACCTTAGAAGATTATATATATTACCTCTCTCTCTATATATATATATTGAAAGAGAGGGAGGTAGGAAGGATCACAGACAGATTGACACTGGTTGTGCTGGTTTGAAGGGAAGTATGCCCCCTAAGAAAAGCCATGTTTTAATATGGATCCCATTTCTTAAAGGTAAAATAGTCTCTATTCAATGCTGTGTATTTGGGACTGTGATGGGATCATCTCCCTGGTTGATGAGATTTAGTTAAGAACGGTTGTTAAACTGGATTAGGGGATGACATGTCTCCACCCATCTGAGTGGGTCTTGATTAGTTTCTGAAGTCCTATAAAAGAGGAAACATTTTGGAGAATGAGAGACTCAGAGAGGGCAGAGAATGCTGCAACACTACAAAGCAGAGAGTCCACCAGCCAGCGACCTTTGGAGATGAAGAAGGGAAATGCCTCCCGGGGAGCTTCATGAAACCAGAAGCCAGGAGAGTAAGCTAGCAGATGATGCCGTGTCTGCCATGTGCCCTTCCAGCCAAGAGAGAAGCCCTGATTGCGTTTGCCATGTGCCTTTCCAGATGAGAGAGAAACCCTGAACTTCATCGGCCTTCTTGAACCAAGGTATCTTTCCCCAGATGCCTTTGATTGGACATTTCTATAGACTTGTTTTAATTGGGACATTTTCTAGGCCTTAGATCTTTAAACTAGCAACTCATTAAATTCTCCCTTTTAAAAGCCATTCCGTTTCTGGTATATTGCATTCCAGCAGCTAGCAAACTAGAACAGATTTTGGTACCAGGAGTGGGGTGCTGCTGCTGCAGTTTGCAAATACCAAACATGTTGGAACAGCTTTTTAATTGGATAAGGGGAAGATTCTGGAAGAGTTGTGAGAAGCTTGATAGAGAAGGCCCAGAATGCTTTGGAAAGACTGTTGGTAGAAATGTAGACTCTGAAGATACCTCTGATGAGGCCTTAGACAGAAATGAGGTCTGTGTTATTGTAGACTGGAAGGAAGGTGATCCTTGTTTTAAAATGGCAGATAATCTGGCAAAGTTGACTAATGGTATTGGCTGGAAGGCAGATTTTAAAAGCCATGAACTTGGATATTTAGCAGAAGAGATCTCCAAATTAAATGTGGAAAGTGCAGCCTGGTTTCTCCTTGCAGCTTATAGTGAAATGCAACAGGAAAGAGATAAGCTGAAAAGTGAACTCTTGGGTACAAAGAAACCAGAAATTGATGTCCTAGAAAATTCTGGGCTTCCAGGAGAGGAGATCCCAAAGAATACAACCCTGTGTGAGGATTTAACCAAATGTGAAACCAGTCAGACATTTCAGAGAAAGCCAGGATCGGACATGGAGTTATCCAGGAAAGATCTGTGGAAACTCCTTATGTCTAATGGGCATGATCCAAGGCTAGTCATGAAAAGAATTAGAAATATCTTCCAAGCCATTTGCTTCAGGGCTTTCATTTGCAGTTTCATCTGGTGAAACAGGATTAATAACTCTAGGGCTAATCCCTTCAGGAGGAGGTTGGGTGGCCAATTCCTCAAGGCAGGCTGGAGGTGGGGCGGCTATGTCCTCAGGGCAGACTATTACAGGGTTATCTAAAGAAGGCTCAGCATGGTCTAGGGTTTCAACCTCACCCCCAACATCATTATCAATCCATATGTCACCATCCCATTTTTCAGGGTCCCACTCCTTTCCAATCAATGCCCTCACTTTAACGGCAGACACCATGCAAGACTGAGATTTCAGTTTACGTTGTAAAGTTGCTACTCTAACAATAAGATTCTGAGTCTGATTTTCAGAGATCTCAAGTCTACGGCTACAGGAAATAAAATTTTCCTTCAGGATACTCATAGAAACCTCTACATCTTTCAGACGGCACTTAAGCTTCTTGTTTGAAGCCTTAAGCCCATCCCTTTCACCCTTTAATGTAGACAGTGTATCTAACAACAACCAACCAACATCTCTATAACTCTTATTTCTACAAAACTCTGTAAAGGTGTCAAAAACATTATTCCCCAGAGTCTGGCTTCGTACAAGCGAAGCATTAGGAGAATCAAATGATGATATTTTGACTATCTCCTTTGCCAACTCAGTCCATGGATTGGGAGTGTCATTCTGATTATGGGAATCAGAGTCCTTAGTGTCT
This sequence comes from Tamandua tetradactyla, assembly GCF_023851605.1. NCBI lineage: Eukaryota > Metazoa > Chordata > Mammalia > Pilosa > Myrmecophagidae > Tamandua > Tamandua tetradactyla. The sequence continues at coordinate 30,774,640 of NC_135327.1, read as the reverse complement.
CTGAGCCCAGTCAGAGTAGAAAACCATTCATAAAAACCCATTTTTAAGATTCTGTTCCTTAAGAACCACTCCCGGTACCAAGATGTATTAGTTAGGGTTCTCTAGAGAAACAGAATCAACAGGGAACACTTGCAAATATAAAATTTATGAAAGTGTCTCACGTGACCATAGGAATGCAGAGTCCAAAATCCACAGGGCAGGCTGCGAAGCCGACGACTCCAATGGATGGCCTGGATGAACTCCACAGGAGAGGCTCACCAGCCAAAGCAGGAATGCAACCTGTCTCCTCTGAGTCCTCCTTAAAAGGCTTCCCATGATTGGATTTAGCATCACTAATTGCAGAAGACACTCCCCTTTGGCTGATTACAAATGGAATCAGCTGTGGATGTAGCTGACGTGATCATGACCTAATCCTATGAAATGTCCTCATTGCAACAGACAGGCCAGCACTTGCCCAATCAGATAAACAGGTACCACAACTTGGCCAAGTTGACACCTGTCCCTAACCATGACACTGGTGTACTATTAAATAAAGTCTACTATATATAATAAAATAAAAAATGTAGAGAGGGACCCCTACTTATTTAAATATGTACAAACACTATCTAGAGATCTTTTACCGGGAAGTTTGACAGCTTGCTCATATAGTTGTTAGTTATTTTATTGTGGAGCTGGCATTTGAATCTAAGTCTTTCCGCTTCTGTTGGTAATTCCCAAAATATGTCACTTTGGTAAATAAGAAATGCACTTTTTTTTTTGAACTCAGATATAACATTAAACAACATTCAATGATGAAAACTTTATTTTTCTTTTCTTATTTTCCTAGATTGTGTCGAAAAGAAACTCTTAGTTTGAATTCTGTCAGTGCTAATCCATCTCTAACTCTCAGTACTCTCCATTTTTATCAGAAATGGCAGATCTCAGGCTGCCAACACATTCTAGGAAGAATTTAGTTGTATTATTTTGTTTCAGTTTAATTTTACGTCTGTTCTCTGTGCACATTAATTGATACTGCATTAATTGCCTTGTTTGAATTATTTTTAGGAAAATATAATGGGTTGTTAAGAACAAAAGTGAGTCAATTTATAGAAGGATATTAAGCTGACGAAAGTGAGTTGACATGTAAACATCATGACAGCAGTGCTCAAATGACAGGGTAATGGCACAGCCAGACTTGGGCCATGATTGCATTTCCTGACACTTGATGAATGCTGCCTTCTAGAGGAAGGATGTACTCTCCAATTGCAAGGCCGTATCGTAACTGTCTTTATCCCCGTGCTCTATGTCATCAAAACTAAATCTAAATGGCCACGAAGATCAAATTGACACTCTTCACTACAAAGGATTCCTTTATTTCATAGATGTAGATATTCTTACCCCATTTTCCCAGAGGATTTTCTGCTATATATGCCATCTTCTACTTTTTATAGTTCCTTGTAAATGTATGTGTGTGTACCTCTGATTGTGTTTAACACATATTGAGGGCAGTACCTGTGTCTTGTGTATTGTCTGTCTAGCCAGCACCTGGCATGGTGCTTTAGGTATAGGGGTATGCAATAGACAATTGAGGAGTTCATAAATGTATATATGATCAAACAACTGCAATTGAATAGCTCCCTAATTCAGCTGGCACTTCACCATATTGCGAAGACTCTGTGTCACATTTAGGAACATTTAGACTTTGCTTTCTTGGACACTGAATAAACCAGCTCTTTCCATGTGTATCTCCAAGGCACTGGGGAAAATCTGGGTCCTGAAATGAACAAATCAGTTTTTGCTATTTTTTGGTAGTGATACATATATGATTTATAAAAAGAAAAGTGAAAGTAAGTGTCTTGAGTTTTGGAGTACCAAGTTATCGCTACTATTCTCTAGAAGTATTTTCTTAAAATTAATATGAATCAAATCATCCTGGGCTTGTCTCACTGTGCTTTCTGCAATGAGATATAGCTGATGGAAGAAAACTAAAGAGGCTGCATCTCAACTTTGTGGGATTGTAATTGTTTTTCTGATTGATTAGCATTCCAGGTGCTAAGAAGAATTTAGGGGCATTTCAGCCTTCTATAATAAAGGCTGTAACTGCTGAATGGGGTGGGATCCTATCCTTTACCAGTCCAATGCTTGCTCTTATAGCTTCTCCTTTATTGTCTCACCTTTGCTAAATTTTTTTCTGTTACTTTATCTCCTTTCTTTTCTGTCAGTAAGATGATTCCCAGAATACCTCGGGGTGTAGTCACACTTCTGGATGTTCATTATCTCTAGATGCCCTCAGCTGCAGATATTTATTTTCTACAGACCTCAGCCGGCAAACAGAAACAATAAACTCTGCCACTTGTTACCACTACAGAACAATCTAAACTGTTTTCCTCTTGCTGAGACAGTTCAGAGACCTTAGCGTCTGTAGTTTTCCCCTCTAGGTTTTCTATTTCTCAAAAGTGAAATTATATGCCAGGGATGATTTTTCATGCCCATCTCCCCCCTCCCAATAATCTGGATTTTCCATTCTTCTTTTCTTGAGTATCGCTGCAAAACCACTTATAAATGAAGATTGAATTTTTGGAAATGGCTGTTTTTGCGTCAAAGATGTTTGAAAAGTAAATAAGCAGTTTTCAGAAAACCGCGAGTATACTTGTATGTGTTATCCTTTGAAAACCTCACATTCCTTTTATAAAGAATGAATTTGAGTACAACTTCAAGCTCTTTTGAATACATAGCAGAGTATATCTGAGATTTGGGTCATACAATTTGCATACTATTCCATAGATATTTCAAAATACAAATCTCCATTTTTATTTCTAGGTTCATCATTGTCCCAAAGACTGCCTAAACTCAAAATGCAACTTTTATTTCTCAGTCAGTCATTTGGTGAAATACAGTTAAGTAGAAGAAGAAAAATAAGTAGAAACAATAGAGAAAGCAATTTCTGTGTCATCTTTTTTTATGGCATGTAATTGTTTAAGATGTGTATTTCATGCTTCAGTAAAGTTTTGTCAGTGACAACGTTTACTATAAATTCTTAATTGTTGTAGTCAGATGTTCATGGTGAATTAGGAAATCCACTAATAATTCCTCTTTGAAAGTCTGTTTATCACTTATGTTTGCTTTTGTTTTTTCTTTGTATGAAAATATGGAACGCTTCACGACTTTGCGTGTCATCCTTGCACAGGGGCCACGGTAATCTTTGTATCATTACGATTTTAGCATATGTGCTGCCAAAGCAAGCACTTATGATTGTTTGGGGTGCAAAAAACATAAACTCTACCAAAATGGATTAACTAAATGGGCATTTATTTTTCTCAGACAGTAAGTGGGCTGGAGATAAAGTCCAAGAGCTCCATGATGCCCGCTTGGATCCAGGTTTATCTGTATTTCTGCCTTGCAATCCTCAGTCTTGTGGCTTGCAGTCATGGTGTCAGCATGGCTGTTACAGCTCCTGGCCTCATGTGTGCATTCCAGGAAGGAGCAAGGGGAGGGTCAAAGGGATAAAGTAAGTGCCAGCCAAGTTTATTGGCTTTTCTCTGGTAAGTAACAGCTTTCCTTGAAACCTCACATAGTAGCATCCTGCTTATAATCAAGAACAAGGTCACAGGATCAGTCCCTTGCTGCAAAGGAGTTTTGGGGAGGTGAGCCTTTTAAATGAGAACAAAATCAGAGAAAGGGCACTTGTGTACAACTAATAGTGCTTACTCAACATATAACAACATGTCATTTGTCAGGACAGAAAAAAACTGAGTCATTTCAAAGTAGATCTCTGATTAATCACATTTAATAAAGGATATGCCAATAAACAGAGGAAGCATGGTAAAAGCATCTCTCAGACAAATGTTGGCAGTTCCCAGCCCAAGTATGATGCTAGAAAGAAGAAATCTTAGTCAAAGTGCTTTATATGTTTATGTGTAATTTTTTTTCTTTGTGTGCTGTATGGCGGGGGTCACATTTCATTCTTTTTCCAAAACAATTATAGAGTTGTTTTGGTTTTGTTTGTTTTTTTGTTTGTTTGCTTGTTTTGCTTTGTTTGGGAAGGGCAAGGGTCACATGTGTTTATATAAAGATGGCATGTATGTGTGGCAGCAGGTGGATTCATAGTTTTATTCTTAAAGTACCAGATAACAGTGGTGTTTTCCTGGCTTCACTAGGTACAGATCGCATAATGTGAACCAAGTTACTTAAGCATATTTTGCTGTGGTTTCCCCATCTATGAAACTGGGATAATAGTAATTTCTATCTCAGGGGATTGTTGGATCATTGAATAAGTTAAAAATTTTAAAGCATTTAGTAGAGTATCTTTAACATAAGTGTTTATTATTAAATACATTAAACATCCCTATTCATCAAGTTTTGTCTTTGTCAGGCATCAGAGTATATCTTTATCAAGTATGTTTTATTCACCACTGTATCCCAAGTCTCTGGCATATTCTTGGAGCTCAGTTGATGTTATTGATTTAATAAATGAGTCATAACTGATGCTAAGGCATTTTCTAGTTTGTCTGCGTCTACTTGTCTGTTTCCTATTTAACAGCAACATTGTGACTCCTACGTAGTCTGTTTAAAGACTACTAAATGGGCTTTGTGTATCTCTGATCTACACCAGAGCCCTTTTTCTTGGTGTTTTCATAAAATGTCTTCTGATTGTAACAGGCAGGATTTAGGTAACTCTGGGGAGCACCTGCAGGGCTGGCCAGGGAACGCATGCAAAATTCTTGGGACACAACGACACAGTGAGCAGCTGAATGTATCAGGAAGCTAAGCTTAACCACAAGTTTTGGAAGAAGGGAGGGGCAGTGAACACCATAGCTAGACGGGTCTCTGGGGAGGGGAACGGGAAATTCCAGACCCCTTGAAAGGGACCCCACATGGTCTAATGCCACAAAGTCCCTTTTTACCAATCATAGCATGAAGATTTTCCACTCTAAGCACCCCAGCCCAAGTAATAAAGACTTTTGTGCCCACTGACTGGGCATGTCTCTTCCTTGGCACATCCACACTTGTTTAGCATGTGCTGTCTCTTCAATAAACTTTGCTATTTACTTCCACCTGCTCATCTCATCCTTGAATTCTTTCTCATGATGAGACCAAGCCTGGAGTGGAGCTCAGCTCTGGTGTCTGTGGAATTCCAGTAGCATTATTACGATTTAATTTTGCATGAAGCTCTTATTTTTCGCATGACAACAAAGGGAGAATGTCTTTGTGCTGACCAATTTATGGTTTGGCAGTTGGGTTTTTCCTCTTGAAATTAATAAATTGACTTTCAGGTATCTACTACAACCTTTTGGAAATTTTAGCTAAGATTGAGTCTGCGTCTCAAGGTCTGACACTTTGGGCACAGGAAAAGAAAATCTCTGTGCCTAGTTTACAAATCAAGCAAATAATTTACTTGAATCAGGCTGTCTAGAGTCTAATCCCAGTTCTACAATTTAATAGTCATATAGTTTGGACAAGTTACTTTAGTTCTCTCTGTCTTTGTTGTACATAGCATTTATAATAGTGTCTGCCGAGCAAGGTTGAATGAGATAATCCTGTGTAATGTTAGAAAGGTGCTTGACATACAAAAAATGCTTGTGAAAAAATACCTAGTGACCACATTACTTAGTTCATTCTTTCTTTGAGATAATGATGTCCACTATGCAACTTCCCACAATAAGTAAATGGTCAATTCAGTGAGAAAAGTTACCAATAACTCTAAATATTTTTTATTTGAGATCAAAGATGGTGTATTTTTTCACTTTTTATTTTGAAACACTTTTAAACTTACAGGACAGTTGCAAAAATAATACAAATCCCATTCAGAGAACTTTATCTTAACCCTACCCTCAGATATTCAGCTCCACCAACTTTTATTTTTGGCCATATTTCCTTTTTCATTCTATCTATCTAACCACCTATCTGTCTATCAATCCATTTTCTGAACAATTGAGTATGGGTTGTATGCATCATACTCCTTCAACACTTAATACTTCTGTACATTTCCTAAGTCCAAGGATATTTAGCTATATAACAACTTTAAAAAAATTTATTTATTAATTAAAAAAAATTCAACAAACATAATAAAACATTAACATAATCAGTAATTCACAATATCATCACTTAGTTGCATATTCATCATTTCTTAGAACATTTGCATCCATTCAGAAAAAGAAATAAAAAGACAATAGAAAAACAAATAAAATGAAAACAGAAAAAAAAAGATTATAACTACCATACCCTTTACCCCTCGCTTTCACTGATCACTAGCATTTCAAACTAAGTTTATTTTAACATTTGTTCACCCTATTATTTATTTTTATTCCATATGTTCCACTCGTTTGTTGACAAGGTAGATAAAAGGACCATCAGACACAAGGTTTTCACAATCACACAGTCACACTGTGAAAGCTGTATCATTTTTCAATCATCCTAAAGAAACATGGCTACTGGAACACAGCTCTACATTTTCAGGCAGTTCCCTCCAGCCTCTCCATTTCATCTTGAATAACAAGGTGATATCTACTCAATGTGTAAGAATAACCTCCAGGATAACCTCTAGACTCTGTTTGGAATCTCTCAGCCATTGACACTTTGTCTCATTTCACTCTTCCCCCTTTTGTTCGAGAAGATTTTCTCAATCCCTTGATGCTGAGTTTCAGCTCATTCTAGGGTTTTTCTTAATCCCTTGATGCTGAGTCTCAGCTCATTCTGGGATTTCTGTCCCACGTTGCCAGGAAGGTCCACACCCCTGGGAGTCATGTTCCATGTAGACAGGGGGAGGGTGGTGAGATTGCTTGTTGTGTTGGCTGGAGAGAGAGGCCACATCTGAGCAACAAAAGAGGCTCTCTTGGGGGTGACTCTTAGGCCTAAATTTTAAGTAAACTTGACCTATCCTTTGTGGGGTTAAGTTTCATATGAACAAACCCCAAGACTGGGGACTCAGCCTATAGCTTTGGTTGTCCACACTGCTTGTGAGAATATCAAGAATTCAACTTGGGGAAGTTGAATTTCTCCCTGTTCCTACCATTCCCCAAAGGGGGCTTTGCAAATACTTTTCCACTCACTGATCGAATCACTCTGGGATTCATTGGGGCATCACTCTGGACAAACCAACACAATCTCATGCCCTACCTGAGATTCCAAGTACTTATGGTGTTCAATCAAACTATCTACATAAGTTATATTAGGAAATGCACTAGTCAAAATATAAATTTTGTACCACATAAACATTTTTTGCTTTAGTCTCACACATAAGGTGACATTTTAAAATATTAATTACCATCTATTTTCAGCACCCTGCAATAATGACATTCCTTTGTTCTTCCTATGCAAAAAAACGATTTTTTAAATTTGTACATTTAGTCACTATCATTATACACTCTAGGCATTCCTAGAATATACCATCTCAATCTTTAACATCTATCTTTCTTTCTGATTTCATTTATGCCCCCAGCCCTCCTCCCTCTATCATTCTCACATGCAGCTTCATTCAGTGTTTTAACATAATTGTATTACAGTTAGGTAGTATTGTGCTGTCCATTTCTGAGTTTTTGTATTCAATCCTTTTGCACAGTCTGTATCCTTTCAGCTCCAATTACGCAATATCTTACCCTATTTCTATCTCCTGAGGGTCTCTGTTACCAACGAAATATTCCAAGTTTATTCACTAATGTCAGTTCATATCAGTGAGACCATACAGTACTTCTCCTTTTGTTTTTGGCTAGTCTCACTCATCATAAGGTTCTCAAGCTCCATCCATGTTGTTACATACTTCATAACTTTATTCTGTCTTACAGCTGCATAATATTCCAAACAACATTTTGGCTGTTTCCATCTCTTTGCAATTGTAAATAATGCTGCTATAAACATTAGTGGGTGTGTTAGTTAGGGTTCTCTAGAGAAACAGAACCAACAGGGAACACTTGCAAATATAAAATTTATGAAAGTGTCTCACGTGACCGTAGGAGTGCAGAGTCCAAAATCCACAGGGCAGGCTGCGAAGCCGATGACTCCAATGGATGGCCTGGATGAACTCCACAGGAGAGGCTCACCAGCCAAAGCAGGAATGCAACCTGTCTCCTCTGAGTCCTCCTTAAAAGGCTTCCCATGATTGGATTTAGCATCACTAATTGCAGAAGACACTCCCCTTTGGCTGATTACAAATGGAATCAGCTGTGGATGTAGCTGACGTGATTATGACCTAATCCTATGAAATGTCCTCATTGCAACAGACAGGCCAGCGCTTGCCCAATCAGATGAATAGGTACCACAACTTGGCCAAGTTGACACCTGTCCCTAACCATGACAGTGGGCAAATGCCCATTTATGTCTTTGCCCTTATGTCCTCAGAGTAGATACTTAGCAATGGTATTACCGGGTCATATGGCAATTCTATATTCAGCTTTTTGAGGAACCGCCAAACTGCCTTCCACAGTGGTTGCACCATTTGACATTCCCACCAACATTGAATAAGTATGCCTCTTTCTCCACATCCTCTCCAGCACTTGTCATTTTCTGTTTTGTTGATAATGGCCATTCTGGTGGGTGTGAGATGATATCTCATTGCGGTTTTGATTTGCATTTCTCTAATGGCCAGGGACATTGTGCATCTCTTCATGTGCCTTTTGGCCATTTGTATTTCCTCTTCTGAGAAGTATCTGTACAAGTTTTTTTCCCATTTTGTAATTGGATTGGCTGTCTTTTTGTTGTTGAGTTGAACAATCTCTTTATAAATTCTGGGTACTAGACCTTTATCTGATATGTCGTATCCAAATATTGTCTCCCATTGCGTAGGCTGTCTTTTTACTTTCTTGATGAAGTTCTTTGATGCGCAAAAGTGTTTAATTTTGAGAAGTTCCCATTTATTTCTTTCTTTCTTCAGTGCTCTTGCTTTGGGTGCAAGGTCTATAAAACTGCCTCCAATTATAAGATTTATAAGATATTTCCCTACATTTTCCTCTAACTGTTTTATGGTCTTAGACCTAATGTTTAGATCTTTGATCCATTTTGAATTAACTTTTGTATAGGGTGTGAGATATGGGTCCTCTTTCATTCTTTTGCATATGGATATCCAGTTCTCTAGGCACCATTTATTGAAGAGACTGTTCTGTCCCAGGTGAGTTGGCTTGACTGCCTAATCAAAGATCAAATGTCCATAGATGACAGGGTCTATATCTGAGCACTCTATTCAATTTCATTGGCCGATATATCTATCTTTATGCCAGTACCATGCTGTTTTGACCACAATATGCTTTAAAGTCAGGCAGCATGAGACCTCCAGCTTCGTTTTTTTTCCTCAGGATACTTTTAGCAATTTGGGGCACCCGGCCCTTCCAGATAAATTTGCTTATTGGTTTTTCTATTTCTGAAAAGTAAGTTTTCGGGATTTTGATTGGTATTGCATTGAATCTGTAAATCAATTTAAGTAGAATTGACATCTTAACTATATTTAGTCTTCCAATCCATGAACACGGTATGCTCTTCCATCTACTTAGGTCTTCTGTGATTTCTTTTAACATTTGTAATTTTCTTTGTATAGGTCTTTTGTCTCTTTAGTTAAATTTATTCCTAAATATTTTATTGTTTTGGTTGCAATTATAAATGGAGTTCGTTTCTTGATTTCCCCCTCAGACTGTTCATTACTAGTGTATAGAAACACTACAGATTTTTGCATGTTGATCTTGTAACCTGCCACTTTGCTGTACTCGTTTATTAGCTCTAGTAGTTTTGCTGTGGATTTTTCAGGGTTTTCGATGTATAGTATCATATCATCTGCAAACAGTGATAGTTTTACTTCTTCCTTCCCAATTTTGATGCCTTGTATTTCTTTTTCTTGTCTATGTGCTCTAGCTGTATTCCAACACAATGTTGAATAACAGGGGTGATAGTGGACATCCTTGTCTTGTTCCTGATCTTAGGGGGAAAATTTTCAGTTTTTCCCCATTGTGGATGATATTAGCTGTGGATTTTTCATATATTCCCTTTATCATTTTAAGGAAGTTCCCTTGTATTCCTATCCTTTGAAGTGTTTTCAACAGGAAAGGATGTTGAATTCTGTCAAATGCCTTCTCTGCATCAATCGAGATGATCATGTGGTTTTTCTGCTTTGGATTGTTGACATGGTGTATTACATTAATTGATTTTCTTATGTTGAACCATCCTTGGATAACTGGAATAAATCCTACTTGGTCATGATGTATAATTCTTTTAATGTGTTGCTGGATTCAATTTGCTAGGATTTTGTTGAGGATTTTTGCATCTATATTCATTAGAGAGATTGGTTTGTAGTTTTCTTTTTGTTGTAATAGCTTTCTCTGGTTTTGGTATGAAGGTGATGTTGGCTTCATAGAATGAATCAGGTAGCTTTCCCTCCTCTTCAATGTTTTTGAAGAGTTTGAGCAGGATTGGTACTAATTCTTTCTGGAATATTTGGTAGAATTCACATGTGAAGCCATCTGGTCCTGGACTTTTCTTTTTGGGAAGCTTCTTAATGACTGATTCAATTTCTTTACTTGAGATTGGTTTGTTGAGGTCATCTATTTCTTCTCGAGTCAAAGTTGGTTGTTCGTGCAATTCTAGGAAGTTGTCCATTTCATCTACATTGTTATATTTATTTGCATAAATTTGTTCATTGTATCCTGTTATTACTTCCTTTATTTCTGTGGGGTCAGTGGTTATGTCTCCTCTTCCATTTCTGATCTTATTTATTTGCATCCTCTTTCTTCTTCTTTCTGTCAATCTTTCCATCAATCTTATTGATTTTCTCATAGAACCAGCTTCTGGTTTTATTGATTTTCTCAATTGTTTTCATGTTCTCAATTTCATTTATTTCTGCTCTAATCTTTGTTATTTCTTTCCTTTTGCTTGCTTTGGGGTTAGTTTGCTGTTCTTTCTCTAGTTCTTCCAAGTGGACAGTTAATTCCTGAGTTTTTGCCCTTTCTTCTTTTTTGATATAGGCATTTAGGGCAATAAATTTCCCTCTTAGCACTGCCTTTGCTGCATCCCATAAGATTTGTTATGTTGTGTTTTCATTTTCATTTGCCTCAAGATATTTACTGATTTCTCTTGTAATTTCTTTCTTGACCCACTGGTTGTCTAAGAGTGTGTTGTTGAGCCTCCACATATTTGTGAATTTTCTGGCGCTCTGCCTATTATTGATTTCCAACTTCATTCCTTTATGATCTGAGAATGTGTTTTGTATGATTTCAATCCTTTTAAATTTATTGAGACTTGCTTTGTGACCCAGCATATGGTCAATCTTTGAAAATGATCCTTGAGCACTTGAGAAAAAGGTGTATCCTGCTGTTGTGGGGTTTAATGTCCTATAAATGTCTGTTAAGTCTAGCTCATTTATTGTAATATTCAAATTCTCTGTTTCTTTACTGATCCTCTGTCTAGATGTTCTGTTCATTGATAAGAGTGGGGAATTGAACTATTATGGTAGATGTGTTGTGTTAGTTAGATTCATTTGTCAACCCGGCCAGGTGAGCATACCTAATCTTGTTGCTGTGGACATAAGCCAACGGTACGTGAACCTCATCTGTTGCCAATTACATCTGCAGTCAGCTAGGAGGCGTGTCTGCTGCAATGAGTGACGTTTGACTTAATTGGCTGGTGCTTAAATGAGAGAGCGCAACGTAGCACAGCAAAAAGCAGCTTGGCATTCCTCATCTCAGCACTAGCAGCTCAGCCCAGGCCTTTGGAGATGCAGAAAGAAGTCACCCCGGAGAAAGTTGTTGGAACCCAGGGGCCTGGAGAGAAGACCAGCAGAGACCATCTTGTGCCTTCCACATAAGAAAGAACCTCAGTGGAAAGTTAGCTGCCTTTCCTCTGAAGAACCAACAAAATAAATCCCCTTTTATTAAAAGCCAATCCGTCTCTGGTGTGTTGCATTTCGGCAGCTAGCAAACCAGAACATGTGTCTATTTCTCTTTTCAGTGTTTGCTGCATGCATTTTTGAATATTCTAGTTGGGTGCATAAATATTTATGATTGTTATGTCTTCATGCTGAATTGTTCGTTTTATTAGTAAATAGTATCCTTCTTTGTCTCTTTTAACCGTTTTACATTTGAAGTCTAATTGTTGGATATTAGTATAGCTACTCCTGCTCTTTTCTGGTTGTTATTTGCATGAAATAGCTTTTCCCAACCTTTTACTTTCAACCTATTTTTATCTTTGGGTCTAAAATGTGTTTCCTGTAGACAGCATATAGATGGGTCCTGTGTTTTAATCCATTCATCTAGTCTATGTCTTTTGATTGGGGAGTTCAATCCATTAATATTTAGTGTTATTACTGCATGAGTAGTACTTTCTTCTACAATTTTGTCTTTTGGATTTTATATGTCATATCTAATTTTCCTTCTTTCTACACTCTTCTCCACACCTCTTTCTTTTGTGTTTTCGTATCTGTCTCTAGTGCTCCCTTTAGTATTTCTTGCAGAACTGGTCTCTTGGTCACAAAATCTGAGTGATTTTTTGTCTGAAAATGTTTTAATTTCTCCCTCATTTTTGAAGGACAATTTTGCTGGGTATAGAATTCTTGGTTGGCAGTTTTTCTCTTCTAGTAATTTAAATATATCATCCCACTGTCTTCTTGCCTGTATGGTTTCTGCTGAGAAATCTACACATTGTCTTATTGGGTTTCCCTTGTATGTGATGGATTGTTTTTCTCTTGCTGCTTTCAAGATCCTCTCTTTCTCTTTGACCTGTGACATTCTGATTAGTACGTGTCTTGGAGTATGTCTATTTGGATCTATTCTTTTTGGGGTATACTGCACTTCTTGGATCTGTAATTGTAAGTCTTTCATAAGACTTGGGAAGTTTTCAGGGATGATATCCTTCATTAGTTTTTCTCCTCCTTTTCCCTTCTCTTCTCCTTCTGGGACACCCACCACACGTATATTTGTGTGCTTCATATTATCATTCAATTCCCTGAGTCCCTGCTCATATTTTTCCATTTTTTTCCCTACATTTTCTTTTGCTTGTCAGATTTCAGATGTTCCATCCTCCAGTTCACTAATCCTATCGTCTGCCTCTCGAATTCTACCATTTTAGGTTTCTATTGTTTTTTTCATCTCTTCTACTGTGTCTTTCATTCCATAAGTTCTGTGATTTGCTTTTTCAGACTTTCCATTTCTTCTTTTTGTTCATTCCTTACCTTCTTCATATCCCCCCTCAATTCATTGATTTGGTTTTTGATGAGGTTTTCCATGTCTGTTTGTATATTCTGAATTAATTATTTCAGCTCCTGTATCTCATTTGAATTGTTGGTTTGTTCCTTTGAATGGGCCATATCTTCAATTTTCCTGGTGTAACTTGTTATTTTTTGCTGGTGTGTAGACATTTAATTACCTTAATTAGTTTATTCTGGAGATTGCTTTCACTTCTCTTACCTAGGGTTTTCTTGCTGGATAAATTTGTTGTCTATCTGTTTTTTGACATTCAGTTCAGCTTTTTCTGCACCTCTAGCTTAGGTTTTGTTTAACAGAGGAGTATTTTTTTGTTCTTTTTTTCTTGTTTCTTGCCCTGCTTTTATGGTGCCTTTCCCCCCCCACCCTTAGGAGGGTCTATGTATGCATTATAGACCCCAGCCAGGTTTTCCCAGACTAAAGTGGCCTTCTATCAGGGGTAGGGAGTCACCTGCATCAGTTTTCCCTGAGGGTGAGACCCAGCAGGTTAAAAGAGTTTCCTGTGAAGTCTCTGAACTCTGTTTTTCTTACCATGCCCAGTATGTGGCACTTGTCTGCCTGCGGGTCCCACCAGCATAAGATGATGTGGTACCTTTAACTTTGGAAGACTCTCCCTGCTGGGGGCATGGTGGAGACAGAGGAGAGGTTGTAGGCTGGTTTTAATGGCTTCAAATCACCAAGCCCTGGGGTCTGAATTCCTTGAGGGAAGGATTCCACCTGATTTGGGCTTCACCCCTCCCCTGGGAAAGGCACAGGCTGGAGACAAGCCCTGAAAGAGTTTGTTTCTGTCTATGCCTGGGGCAGTTGCAGCCTGAGATGTCCTGGCCCTTAATCCAGAGGCCGTCAAGCCTTTGTAGAAACACAGCCACAAAAACCTCTGTTTCTTTTCTGTTTTTCTTTTTCCATTAGCCCAATGAGTGACCTCCACCCTGACCAGGTTCACCTGAACTGGGGCCTATTTTTAGTAGTCAGAGTTTGTTAATTAATTCCACAACTGGTGTTTGGTTGGGCTCAGCCCCTGCTGCTGTTAAAGTCTCTTTCCTTTCCCCACTGGGAAGCAGCCTGTGGGGGAGGGGTGCCGGCCACCACGTCTTGGGGAACTCACGATTCTGGGAGGCTCGCAGCCGGTCAGTCCAGCAGGTCCAGACTGGGATACGCTGTGTGTCCGGTCACTGATATGTCTCCAGGAGCTGTTCTGTACCATTTCTGGTTATTTAGTAGTTGTTCTGGAGGACGAAGTAAAGCACGCACATTGCTAAGCTGCCATTATGGCCACACCCCTATATAACAACTTTAAGTGCAGTTATCAAGTTCAAGGAATTTAACAATGATATAAAGCTTGCAGTCTATAGTCAAATTTTTTCAAATGTCCCAATAATCTCCTTGTGGGCATTTTCTCCTCCTTGATTAGATCCCTTCCAGGATCATGTATTGGATTTAATTGTTATTGTCTCTTTAGTTGCTCTGGTTTTTCATCATGGGTAAAGATGACTAGACTGAATTTATCCTTCAGGTATTGTAAAACTGCAAACAGAAGGAGTGCATTTTAAGTTAGATCAAAAGGACTGTTAATGAAGATAGTTAATTTGTTCAAGATGCCATTTTATAGTTATGCTATAGTATACTATTGCTCTAGGCTAAATGCAATGCTATATATATTGTAGCAATACTATATATATATGCAGTATAGATGGTATAATAAAGCTATAGTATGATTTATTCAGTGAGTATGGATCACTTACTGGGTGTTAGATATGTCATTGTTATTGGGTTCCATGTTAATTTGGAGTCCATCCTTTTGAAAACTGCTATGTTCCAGGCCTCCTGAAATATCATTGTGCAATCTAAAAAGGGGAATTTTGTAAAAGAAATTAAGAATGAAATGGAGCAGATACATAATTAAAAGTAACATTTAATCAACTTTCCTATACAATAACTCTTATATTCCTAAAATATAATAAAAATTTCACAGTTTTCATAAAACGTTTTGTTTCATTTTTATCCTGTTTCCTTACTTGTATTACTGGGAAAACTTAAAAGTTAAAAATTTGTAAAAATCTTTATAAGCCTAAGAAGTATATAAATTTAAATTAATTACACTTTGATTTTATTTCCCTCCCAATTTAAGTGATTTGGTGAGATTTTAATGTATCCATTTTTACATGGTATTTACATTTTTTCTTGTATATCTTCTTAATAAACGCCCTTCTTGGTTTTCTACTAGGCCATGGACATTGGGAAATCATAAACTTATTCTTGTATCCCAAGCACCCAAAGTTCATCCTTCCATTCACTTCTTGACCAAAAAGAACAGAATTGGTACTTACAAATGTTTATTGACTAAATGAGCAAAAATGTTAAGTAGAAAATTGGAAAATAAAATGTCTATGAAAATGTAAAATAAGAAAGAAACAATTTATAATAGCATTCTGCTAACAACTTAATATATTTTCCTGCCATTTGTTCTATTGAGAGTACTCAGACATAGATATGATCAATTCTTCATAAAAGTATAAACTATTTTCATTATTTCTTAGCAAATTTTCTTTTTTTTTTAAATAAATTGTGAAGCCTTGACTTAAAGGAAATTCATTTGATAATGAGATTTTCACTTAATTCATGTTGCTGGGGCTATTTTAAATCTGAGGGAAATAGACCAAGGCCATCTTCTCCAAGAATTTGCTGAAACTTGAATCTGGGCTTGCATTACAGCAGCCTCTTGGGAGAGGGGTATCTGTGGTTTTCAGAAGAATCAGCTCTGGAAGTTGAAAGGGACACGATAATGTGTATTGTGCCTCTAGATTAATTCTACACAACTCTAAATTCAGACTAGCTCTACCTTGAAAAAAGGTCCACAAATCCTTTAATGGTAATTGTCAAATACAAAAATTCTAAACATTAAATCCGTATTTTGGGTAAAATTATTGCCAAAATTAATGTGGTAAAGCACGAACTAAACTGAAATAAAACAAGAAATAACTCCTGTTCACACATTTGGCTGCAGAAATTTTAAGCTTGTTTACTCGGGCAACTGTACTACCTTTCTAGAATTAAAATGCTCTCAATTCAGACTCAAATTTTGCCTCTCAATTTCAGATAAACAGCTGTAGACTGGCATTTTCTTTGAAGGTACTTAAAATTTTTACAGAGACTAAAGCAAAGGCTGTTAAGAGTTGGGCTCTAAAGATAGAATGTCTCCTTCTGTATCCTGCTCTACCATTCATTACCAGTGACTCCTTGAAGATACTGATTTTCATTATGTTTCCACTTTCTCCTCTGTAAATGAGGTTAATTACAGTACCTAATGTGGGATTATTGTTACCCAGACAGACACAGGGTTACTGTGTAATTGCATACATATTGCTTGGCATGATACCTTTGTAGTCCTTTGTCAGGACCACCAACACGCACAATTCCTGGCACAGAGTCAGTGGTTTACAAATTTGTTGAATATGAGAATGAGAAGGGGGCAATCAGGACTAATGCCTCATAGTAAATAGATTAAAAAAAAAAAGAAAAGTAAAACCAACAATGATTGGAAGGGCTCCAATCATTCATCCCCAAATCTAGATGTCTAGAAGACATATCCTAGGGGGGATTAAAAGAAAACTGCCTTTTGGAAGAAATGCTAAATCTCTAGATTAGAAAATATTCAGAGATTATTCCAGAATAATTATTCTAATTGGGACTTTATAAACTAATATTTAACCAAACTGAGTATAATACGTTATTAATTATCTGAAGAGGAAAAATCAGGACAATGAGGGATAACATTTTATAACGTATCCAAATATATGTTCTTTGTAAAATAGTTCACTGCACGTTTTAGAGTATAAATTATCGGTGGGCTCATTTTAATAGTTTCCCTGTGGAATTCTGGTCTGATTTTCATTTTCAAGTCATAGTATGTTTTTGAGAGAGAACCACCTCCAGGTAGCCAATTTCTTCCTTAACTATTGACTCTTCATGACCCTTACGTGTTTTAACACTAGCTTAATCCTAGATTTCCCAAGTACAAAGAGACAAGAGGCTACAGTATTGTTTCTTCATTGATAATTCAAGACAATTTTTCTAAGCAAAAACATTTTTAAAGGCTAATTTTCTAAATGTATTTATAAAACACTTACCTTCCATTATTTCCAATGTTCAAATCCTTAAATACATATTCTTTCTGAAAATAAGTGAAGTATTTGAAGCACCAGTTTGTTAGTCATTTTAAAAGCGCAATAACATTGTCTCCCTAGAGACATATATAAATTGGACTTAAAATATAAATTTTTGGTCAGCTATTCATTTGATAGTTGTTCTTTTTCAGGATGCACTTACAAATAATCTAGAGGAACAATAGCTGAGAACCTTGGAAGAATGAATTTAAATATCTTGATGAGAGAAATATGTTTTGCATGCTGTGAAAACTTTCAAAAGCAGACAAAGACTAAAATGACTTCTGGTGCAATGAAGCTCAGGATTTAATAAAAAGTTTTAGTGTACATCATTTATAGTGAAAACACCTGTCTTTACTCAACCAACTTAATAGTACCCCAATTAGTTACCTTTAATGACATTCCTAATATTAAGGTGACATTTTAACTGGTAGGGTGATCATTTTGACTCAGTCAGGAATACAGGTATATACATATACCACATATTTTATAATGAGATGTGGACTGGATGTGTTCATATTTGTGACTGCTTCCCTTGTAACAGTGTTGTGTTTACCTCCATCTCTGTGATCCTAACCATTTTGTGAAAAAAATATGAGTTTAATAAATAGTTGAACAGTGTATAGTTTGGAGTTTTTGGTGGAGGGAAGAGGGCAGATAGGGTAGGGACCTCCAGAGCAAGAAACAACAGAATGGTGAGTTCCCTAGGTTTTCTAGTTGTCTCATATAACAGACTCAGAACTGAAGAAACCAGCAATCTAGAAGTGCCAAGGAGCACAGATGACAAAAAGCCTCCCTATCTCTAGACAAGTGACAGGGAGCAAGGCAGTAACTGCTGTGCACCAGCCAAACACCACAGAAAATTCTCTGCCAGCCCCTCACCCAGGCCAGCAAATGCCTGATGTGGGGGTCCAGAATTTCACCCTCACAGGACTCCCCCAACACCATGCCAAAGTGGTATCAAGGAAGGCCCACTGGGAGCTGAGACTTTACCAGCTAGCGAATGGCTCTTCTATCCCACAGTGTCAGTGGAGACCTCATGGACTTCCAATTCCCAGCAGTAACTTGTACCCCTGACCCTCCCTCCAAGGGTGGGATCAGAGGAGGCAACATATAACTGAGTGCTGTTTTTTATCCATTCTGAAATTTCTGTATCTTAATTGGATATTTAGAATACTCACATTTAAAGTGATTATTTTTATAGTTGGATTAATATCTACCCTGTTTGTAACTGTTTTGTAGCATTTGTTCTGTTTTCTTTTCTCTATTCTTTTTCTGCCTTTAATCTTAATCAAACCTTTTTTGAGTTTACTTATCCATATACTGTCATCACCCAATTTTTGGTACTATTGTTACTTCAAACAGCTATACTTTAAATAAAAGCAAGAAAAGTAAAACATTTCAATTTATTCCTTCCCTGTTTATCTTTCTTTCTTTACATAGATCTGAGTTTCTGGCCTTTATAGCTTCATTTTGTATGGAAAACTTGTTTCAACATTCTAATTTGAAGAGCAGATCTGCTGGCACTGAAACTTCTGTTTTCATTTATCTGAAAATATATTTATCATTTAATTTTGAAGGATGATTTTACAGAATGTAGAATTCTAGGTTGGTGAGGGTTTTTTTTTTTACTTTCAATACCCTAAATATTTCATGCTACTCTCTTATCACTTGCATGGCTTATAAGAAGTCTGCTATAATTCTTATTTTTTATTCCTGCAGTGCACTGATGGTTCAGCAAACATTTTCTATTTTTCTGTTAGTGCATCTTTAATTCCTAACATTTTCCTTTTGTCAGTCTTTTTTTATTTGAGAAGTTTGTAGGTTTACAGAAAAAAACATGCACAAAGTACAGAATTTCCATAAACCCCCAACCCACACACAGTTTTCCCTATTATTAACACTTTGTATTAGTGTAGTACTTTTGTTATTATAATTATACTATTAACTATAAACTGTAGTTCACGGTTTACATTAAGGTTCACTGTTTGTGTTGTATAGTCCTATGGCTTTTTAAAAATTATTCTGGTCACCACTAGACCTCCACTACTAGCAATGATAAAGGGAGTTCTTCAGAATGAAAGGAAACAGCATCAGACAGTGGATCAAAGTGGCATAAAGAAACAAAACCTCTAGTAAACGTAACCATGTGAAAATTATAAATGTGGTACTATTGTATCACATTTTTAGGTATGTAACTCCACTATTTATGTCATAGAGATAGCGAAGTGCAAAGGCATAAAAAAGTAATGATACATCCATGGTTATAAACATACAATATGTGAAAGCATAATTTGTAACAAGCACAACAAAAACATGGGAGGACAGAGGAGTATATGAGTGGTTATTATGTGTATGTAGTTGAAGTTAATTGGATATCAAATCAAATATTATTATAGATTTTAAGATGTTAAATTTAAGTCCCATGGTAAGCACAAAGAAAATATCTGAAAACATATACACAGAAAGAAATGAGAAGGGACTAAAATGTCATATTACAAAAAATTGAATAAATTTGAAGGTAGGGGTTAAGGGGAGAATAAAGGGGAAAAAGAAGACATGAGCCTTACAAAGATCAAGTAGTAAAGTGGCAGTAGAGAATCTGGCATTATCAGTAGTTACTTTAAATATAAATGGATTAAACTCTCCAGTGAAAAGACAGAGATGGCAGATTGAGTAACACAGGATGACTCAACTATATGCTGTTTACAAGACACAAGTAAACAGCATATAGTTGAGTCATTCAAAGACACAAGTACACCTAATGAAAAGATGGAAAAAAATATAACATCCAAATAGCAACCAAAGAGAGCTGGGATGTCTCTAATATTAGATAAAATAAATTGTAAGTGAAAAACTGTTACCAGAGACAAAGAAGGTCACTATTATTGATAAAGGAGTCAACAACAAGACATAGAAATTGTAAAAATAGATGCACCTAAAGGCTGAGCCTTTAACACATGTTGACATTTGGAGGGAGAAATAAATGGTTCAACATTAATAGTAGGAGACTTCACTACACCTCTTTCAATACTGTATAGAACTTCAGGACAGAAGATCAATATGGAAATAGGAGACTTGGGGAATACTAAAAACCAAATAGACCTAACAGACTTATATAGAACATTTCACCCAACAGCAGCAGAATGCACACACTCTCAAGGATAGACCATATGTTAGGTCTCAAAGCAAGTTTTAATAAACTTAAAAATGTTGAAATAATACAGTAGTGTCTTCTCCAACCACAATGGGATGAAAGTAGACATCAATAACAGTGAGAACCGGAAAAATTTTTTAAAATATGGGAATTAGCAACACATGATTAAACAACCAAAAAAGACAAAGAAGAACTCACAGGGAAGTTAGGGCAGATCTTGAGGCATTTGAAAGTGAAAACAAGAATGACACAATTTATGGGATATAGCAAAGACAGTAGTGAGGGCAAATTTTATTATATAACCTTGTGGAGGAATGAAGTTCTGATGTACATGACAATATGGATGGACTCTGAAGACATCATTTTGAGTGAAATAAGTCAGACACAAAAGGACAAATGTCTGATCTCACTGATATGAAATAGTTAGAAGAAGAAAAGTCACAGAGTCAGAAATTAGAATACAGGTTACCAGGGGTTGGGGTGGGGGTAAGGAATAGGGATTTAATATTTAACTGGTATAAAATTTGGTTGGGGTTATGGAAAACTTTTTGTAATGATAGTGGTGATTGTAGCACAATATTGTGAATTTAATTAACACCACTGAATTATGTCGATGTTGCTAATAGGTGAAGTTTTAGGTTTTATGTATGTTACCAGAATAAAAGACTTAAAAAACATAGAACCATACAACACAATAAATGCCAGTGTAAATTGTGGGCTATACTTAGAACAATTATAATGATCTATCATCAATTGTTAGAAAGTTACCACACTTGTGCAATGTGTCAATAGGTAAAACTGCGTGTGTAACTGGGTAATATTGGAACTCTATATTTTCTACATAATATTTTGGTGAACCTATGATTTCTCTAACGAAGTTTGAAAAAACTATAAGACAAGAACAAAGAATTCCCACACATCCTTCATCTAGATTTTCCAAATGTTAATACTTTCCCACACTTCCTATATTATAATTACTGTTCCCTGTGTGTACTGGCACACAGATATATAAATATGCATAAAGAAATATATGTTTTTAATATTCTCAGATGCTTAAAAGTTAAAGACATAATGCCTTTTCACTTCCACATATTTCAGTATGTATGTTCTAAAAACAAGGATGTTCTCTTACTTAACCAGATTATAAGTTTCAAAATCAGGATATTAACACTGAGAAATACTATTATCTAATCTACAGACCTTTTATTCTGATTCTTCCAGTTATAGCACTGATGACCTTTCTTGTTTTAGGATTTAATCTAGGAGTCTGCATCAAATGTATTTGCCATGTCGCGTTCATCTCCTTTAAGCTGGAAGAAATCTTCTGTTTCTCCGAGTCTTTCATGACTTGATGGTTTTGAAGAAAACTGACTATCAAATGTCCCCTGGTTTGCATTTGATGATGTGTCCTTGTGATTTGATTCAGGTGACCCAGTGGTGGCAGGGATCCTACAGATACTATGCCCTGTCCTCAGTGCATCACGTCAGGAGGTTCTGGTCTCTTGGTTACGGAGGAATCTGCCAGTTTCTGTACTATGGGGTTGTGATGTCTTCCTCTTTAATATCATGTCTTCCTTTTTAAAGTATGTTGTGGGAAGATGCTTTAAGAATGTGTAAATGTCCAGGAAGTCACATTTGAAAGGTGAGGAGAGACTGGTTAGTCATGAGAATCCTGTTGGGTGCAGAGGTACATTTCATAAGGAGAAAAACTGAATTTGGAAGTCCATGCAGCTAAGAACCTTGAGTTCTTCAAGAAGTCCTTTGTGACTTCTTGAGTTAGAGGGAGAGGGTGAGCATTCAAGGGAGCCAGATGCAGCAGGCAGGTCTATATCAAGCAGGGACTTCTAGGCTAGGCTGAGGATATTAAATATATTTAACTTTAATCCCAATGCAGTGGGAAAGCTTTAAAACTTTTTAAACAGAGGAGATATGATAAATTTGTGTTTTGGAACGATTGCCCTGGCTATATCAGAAATAGATTGGAAGTTGGTCATGTGACATGATTTTATTTCCATGGTGTGATGCAAATAGTCAGTTCTATTACTGAATGGATGATTAACTACTTTTAACTTCATCATTTAATTAGACTATAAAAAAATAACCGATTTTGCTTTGACTTTTACTACAAAAGAATATACATTTATTCCCTCAAAAATAACTACATTCTAATGTACACTCTGGAGACTGGAACACAGCAGTGAATAAAACAGGCAAAAATCTCTGTCACTGCAGAATTACAAAATATGATATTTTAGAATAATTAGATAATACAGTTAATATGTTGACTTTTCTATCACAGTTTATTCTATATACGCTTTTGTATGTCTTTATATAGGGGGAAACTATAATCTCATGATGCAGAAAATATTATTAAATATCCTAGTGTATATCATTATAAACAAAAGTACAGCATAAGTTTTTCCTTTGCAAAGGTGTTATTCTTTCTGTAAACTCTCTTTGAACTTACTATGTTTTAAGTATCTTTATAGATACTTAACTCTTTGTGTAAAATATAATTTTGGTTTGCTCCATAGTACTGTATTGTGTTAAATGACCATACATTATTTAGCTAATCCTAGAATACAAACCAAAATGGAGTGATTCAGTTGAAGGAAGACAATTGTTCTGTATAATCGGCTAATAGAATTTGCTTGCTCCTGGTGTCGGCTACTCCATTGAAAGAGATTTTACTGCCTGGCCTATTCACCAAAAATAGAAGGGGCGGGGATGTCTGTCTGTAGACATGCATGTAAGAATGCCTGAAAGAAGTGATTTGATATGGAAGAGCTCATTCCAGAAGTGTGGTGGGACTTTGCTCTAGAAGACAGGTCCTCTAGACCTGCAATGTGGACAACCAACAGGTTTTAACAGATATTATACCTGATGTTTAATTTTCAGCTGTTCCTATTTGCCCCAGAATTCTTTCAACCATTGAGAAAGAAATGAAAGTTCAGCACAGAGATGTGAATGAAAGGATCAAGTTATACAATTTTAATACAACACAAAAGGGCAAGGCAAGGATGTTTAAAAAACGAAGCTTGCAGCCTTTAGCTTTCCCTAAGTTTGGAGGCACACACTGGAGTTCCTCCAGTGTAATTACTAGAAATGGGGGTTGCAAAGCCAAAGGAAAAGCATTCTATTGTCTGTAGGCAGTATACTATGGTGATCAGGAGTTCAGGTCTGGATACAGAAGGGTCTGGGTTAGAATCTTCGTTCTGCCTCTTGCTTGTAAAGTAACTTGCTCTATGTCTCTTTCCAAGAGTCTGTTTCCTTGCCCATAAACAGAGGGACAATATGAATATCTAGGACATAAGGCGTCAGTGAACAGTCGGTGAGATCATACATATGAAGTACTTAGGCACAGTGCCTAGTGTTATCAGTTAATAGGTTTTCAGCATATATGATGAGTATGATGGTGATAATTAGGATGCAGCACATGCCCGAAGCTTTTGATACATATTGCCACATTGCCCTCTGTAAAGCTATATCAAATTCTATTTCTCTCATGGTGTATGAGAGGCCATTTTCCCCCATTCACTCTAGGAATTATAGCTGGTAAGACATCAATATTTTGAATTAAATATCAGGTGTGCATTCAATGACAATTTCTTACACACCGACTCTGTGCTGGGTCATTTGTTCAGCACTGCAATATGCAGTGAACTAGACTGACCTGCCCTCTGCTGTCATGGAGTTTATATCCCAGGAGATGTTTCTTTTGTCCTTACTGATTTATAAGTCCTTTCCTGCCAATGCATTGTTCTATGCTGTGACAAAACTATCATTTTATTTATGAAATAATTTTATGTAAAAAATCCTTAGATTTCATGTAGCTTTCTGCCTATTGCAATAGCCAAATCCTAGAAAAGGTCTTTCAGACTTACCTTTCTGCTTAAGGAAGCTTACACCTCTTGGAGGAATCCAGTCTTCACCTATATAATTTAGCAAATGTTGGATCCTCTACCCATTTTCCACACATTTTGCAGTTTCACAGGAGGGAGAAGTGGCAAGTGGACCCTATCTGAATCCATCTAACTCAGTCTCTCTGACCTCTGGATGGAAGAGATTTCTCAAAACTTTTAATATGTGAATCACAGTTTTCCCATTTTCCATAACTGGTGGTTTTCTACTTCCTTCCCTCCTTCTCTCCCTCCTTCCTTTCCTCTTTTCTTCCTTAATATCTAAAGTATGCTAGAGGATAACAGCATAACATGGACATCTTGTGGGAGGAAGATAGTTCCTGCGCATCTACAGGACACAGACATCACATGTCCTCAGCATTTCTTGAGCTTTTACTCTATTCAAAGGATTCCTCTTTACTGACTTCAGAGTTCACAAGTACTGGAGAAATAATATATATATATATATATATATATATATATATATATATATATATATATATATATATTTCCATATATAAAAATATAAGTCAAAACAAAGCTGTATCACATAGTCAGAAGAGGGTCTGATGTGTTCTGAGGGGGAGGACAGGTGTCTGCAGCGAAGCTGGTCTTTACAGGTGCAGATGAAGGGGAATGGCGTTCAGGCAGTGTAGATGACAAAATGCAAAGCAAAACTTCTCCCTGCCCTCACTCCCACTTCTTCTCATCTTGGGGTTATCTTGACCATTTAAGTTCTTTGATTTTCTGGTGTTTACCTCCATCACACTATTGTGTATGTGTGTGCATGTGTGTATGTATGTGTACACTTCTTTTTTAATTTCTTGACTTAGGAAATAGATTTAGTTAGGTCATGCCATTGATGCTATTGGCATTCGTCTTGGATGATGAGCAATTAGATCTACTTAACTTCTCTTCTCTCCAATTTTGTCGATTATACTTTTCTTTTTAAATTTGTCCTTCAATTACCTTTTTCAGCTTTAAATGCTATATTGAAAACTCGACAGCCTTATCCATTACTTTAAAGGGAAAAGCCCCTCTTCAATATGAAGCAGGGTTTGTGAGTTGAATGCTCACCTCTGGGTGAAGTTGACCATATGACTATGATTGCGTTGCACTAAGAAAGTGAAGCATAGCTGTCACTGTGTGCACTCTCTCTCGTGCACACAGATATGGAGGATACGGGAATCTTCCAGAAAGAGAGATACTTGTTAAGGAAGAGTCCTTTTGCTCCCTTTCTTCCAGAGGTTGATATGCTTAGTTATGCTTCTTCCAGGTTTAGGCACTTCCTGAGGGGAGGCCCGTATTAGACCCCATGGTGGGCAGATGACCCGTCCCCATGGCTACTCACAGCCTAGTCACCAGAACTTGGGGATTTGTCACCTCACATAAAAATGGACCTTGCTGATGGGATTAGGGTAAGGACTTTGAGATGGGGAGATTATTCTGGATTATCCAAATGGGCCCAATGTAGCCACAAGGGTCTTTATAAATGCAAGAGAGAGGGAGGGGACTTAGGGTCAGAGGCAGGAAACAATTGGATCTGACCAAAGGCTGTTACACAATTTGGCCCCTCGTCCCTTGACCCACCCCCTGTTATAAACTTTATTAGTTGCTTTTTCCCCTCTATCCCCCTATTATACCCTACATTTGGCTTTACCATATTACACATGTCACAATGATACACTTGTGAGTTCAAGGATAGAATCTACACAAAAATTCATCCTTGTATCACTAGCATCTAACCCAGATCTTGGGTGAGAATCAAGAATACATTTGTTGCAATGAATTATCACATTGCTTTTAAATTATTTTAGCTTTGTTTCTTCCACTGGACTGGAAACAATTTAAGGATAAGAATCACATATTATTAATTTTTGTAATTCTACCCTCTAGCAGATGCCCGGCACATAAGCAGATACCGATAGGTGTTTGTTGTATAGAATAATTCATGACAGGCTATGCAAGTTAAGCCTTTTAACTAAGAACTTCTCTTCAGTAATTTTATATCCAGGCAGATCCTTTAAACAGGTGACCATTTAAGCATATTTATTTAATGTTTCCCGGCAATTTTTTTCTTCTGTTGCATAACAGCTGCACTACTAACCTATTTCAGGTCCCCAAGACTCCATTGTTGTTGTCCATTCCTTCCAAGTTAAGGCGTACTCTTCATTTTTAAAAGGATGAATATTTATACTCTAAGTAGGGTAAATGCATTAATTTTAAGTGGCTATTCTCACATTACATGAATCAGTTTACAAGACCCATTCTAAGTTTAATTTGTTAAGAGAAGGAATAGGAGAGGAAGGGAAATAACTTTGAAATGCTTTCTTTGGACATAAATTTAGAATGGAGAATCATGGAAAGGAAAATGGTAAAGAAGATGTTAGAGAGGGAGGGAAATTCTATAAGTTCAAAAAACTGGTATCCATGTTTGATATGTGTTCATGTAGATTTACATAGATTCCTTATTATAAATATGACAACTCTCAGTTGAATGAGATTTAAGACTGAAATTTTATTAATTTACATCAAGCGCTTTTATTGCATGCTAAGCACTGTTTTAGGGTTTCTCATAAATTATCCCATTGTAACCTTATAATACCTCTAGAAAGAATATAATAATAGTATATTCTTTCAATAATAATAGCAACTATTCTTATGCCCATTTCATAGATGGAGAACCGAAGCACATGGAAGGGAGAGAGGGTTTGCTGGATTCACATAGCCTGTGGGTAGTAAAACAGGACTTGAATTCAGCTGAGCTCGCTCTAGAGCCTAAGCTCTTGGCTCGTGCTCAATGTGGTCATATATATTAGATGGCTGAAACTGTCTGAACTTAGCATAGGGAGGCTCCGGCAGAAAATTCTTCCAGCAATTCCTGTCACATGTGCAATGGAGCATCTTTTTGTTTAAATGAAAATGATCAAGGAAATAATGCATATTCATTTAACAATTATCAGAGACATATCTTTTAGATCTCCTTTGGCAGCAAGTATCAAAATGTCCATTCTAAATTGTTCTAAGCAGGAAAAAGTAAATTTAATGGCTCTAGAATTGAACAGAACAAGACAGATCTGGCTTCAGGCACGGCTGTCAGCTGAGACTCAAGCACTATTGAATGTTACCTGCTTTGCTGTATCCATTTCTCAACTGTGTGCCTTCTGTATTGACTCTAATCTCAGACTCTTCTTTATTTGCAGCATGGTTGCCAGGACAATCTTGGGCTAAGTCCTTCCAAGGTCAAATCCAAGGGAACAAAGTGGGGATCTTTTCCCCAATATTTCTAGCAAAAGCTCCAATGTTCACTTTGATTGGTTCAGCTTAGGTAATATGCCTATCTTTGAATGTGCCTGGCCCCTTGGGCTGGCGGACTATTTCTGTCCTTTATATGCTCTGACATCAAGGTTGAGGAATGGAACTCTCTTCCAATCACATGGACTGAGAATGGACAATGGTAAGATGCAATTAAAAACTCAGAGATGGCTAGCAAACAGGGAAATGGATGCTGGGGAGGTAAGCTACAAATATTCATTACAAATTTTGAATTTAATTTATGTGGGAGTATAATCAGCTGTTTTTTAAAAAAACTATTCTATCCCATATAATCGGTGGAATTTAATACCTGAATATCTTCCCTTTAATGAAGAACATCTATGCTTACAAAATTAAACTGGATTGCTTTGAGGCCAGGTTGGAAAGATAATTTAATGAAGTTCTTCAGTGTAACACCTGTAAATTGCTTTTCTCATCCTCCTGCAGCAGAAAATACTTATAGAACTCTAGTTGTGATTGTGTGTTCAACCAGAGACAGGCATTGCTACATCAATTAAGATCGCCAATGGATTATGGAGCGCAGACACCGTGCACTTTGGCAGAACAGGGGAGTCAATTTTCCACCTCAATAGCTAGAGCAGTAGAAAGAAATATTTCTGATATATATGAAATTCATGGCAAATATATGTTTATCTGAGCCAGACTCTCTTCCCATTCTCATTTATAATCATTATGTTTTAGTCTTTCTGACTTCAGTGGTTGCATTTTTTTTTCCTTCAAAGTTCACTTAGGAGTAATCACTTTATTCAAAAGCAAATTAATATAGGAGTGAGTGAAATCCACAGGATTCATCTCCCTCCTTTGTATTTGTGTTCATCCTGAATTAGGGTGGGTGGCAGTGGGTGGAGAAATGGGAGGGGGCTCCTTAAGGAAGTACAATCATTCATCATGAAGAAAGGTGACAATCTTTCAACTAGAGTTCATAATGAGTCTAGTAACTTATAACTTCTATTTTGAAGGATGTGATAGATGAGATGAACAGTAATAAGAATTGGGAAGAAGCCCAAGTCTTTCCCCAATACTTTGAAGAAGAAAAGGAAGGAACATAAATGATTGAGGGAACATAAGTGTTATACCAAGATACAATCTCAAAAGACAGCCTAAAGCACATCTTGCCAGTATCATAATCTGAAATACCTTCTATTAGCCGGATAGGCCCATTCCCCCCTCCAAAAAAGAAAAGTACAGGGAAATCAAATCTTTGTATTTAGCAGTGAACATTGCAGTGTTTAGCAATGAACAGGGGGAGGGGGTGGCAGGGTGGATGTTGGGTAGAAGTTGGCTATGCTAAAGGGTTGAATCTGTTGGGGTCACTCACAATCTATGGATGTTCGGCAAGTGACTTACTCTCTAGAGTATTCATTTGTAAAATGGGTGTAATAGAACTACACATTTTTAGTGTGGTTCACTGGACTAAATGCAAGTAAATTTTTTTTGTATGGTACCTAACAAATAATTGAAGCTTATTAACATATTTTCTATTATCTTTTTTTATTGGCTGCATATTATGTGCTGAGTTCCATGATCAAACTTTTACTACCATTCATCTCTCCTTCTGACTGACAGGTAGACTATGTTAGGGGGTCTGCAGCCTCTCCCTGGGGCCCACAAATACATCCTGTGCTCAGGATCAGGTGTATCAGGCTGGAGGGATAAAATACCACTCCTAGTAGACAAGAGGATTGTCAGTATATTCCTTCCCGTATTGTCCTGATCATAAGGAGACAGTCATTGGAGACTGTTTGACCCTGGTGGGCATGTTTTAGGGCATTGCACTCACACTCTGGTGGCATCTGTCCCTGGTGGGGAAGGAGCAGAGTCTTTAACTGCAGCAGCACAGGAATATGAGAGAGGGCTGCTGTGCATAGAATATCTCCCTGTGTCAGGAACAGATTGAGATCCACTGGCTGTAGGGAACTGATGCCCACTAATGAAGCTGATCTTTTTCTGCCTATCTCTTTTCTATGTGAGTAAAACTTCTTTCCATCAGAGTCTGTGTGAATCATGCTTTTTTTCTGTCAACCTTGACACATGTACTGGAGTAGGTTGACATCTCTCTAGGAGTCTCTCCTTCTGACTGATGATGTTATATCATTAAAGCAACCCCATGTGACAGACATTGTTAATCTTTTCATTTTTCAGATAAGGAAACTGAGGCTATGAGAAATAATTTTCCAACTCATATTTTAATGAGTTGTAGAGCCATCAGAATTAAGCTTAAGTTTCTTTGAAGGAATATTTTGTCTGTGTGAAACTTTTACATTAAAAAAAAATGAAAGGAGGTAATTTCCCCAATCAAGGTGGCAGAATGAAATACTTCAGGCTCTGTCTTTCCACAGAAGCTTTGAACAACCAGAAAGAACTGGCAGAAACATCTTTCTCAAAGCTCCAGAAAACAGTTAAAGGATGGCAGTAACAGGGTAAGCATGCAATCAAGAAAAAGGCTACTCAAAAGTAGTAGGATGTCTGGATGTCCTGGTTGGCCCTTTCCCCAGTTCACTCACCGGTTCAGCACAGAGCTGACTTGTACTCCCAGTTTGGATCCTTGGTTCTGGTTCTGGAGGGAGCAGAGTAACCCTTGCACATATACTGAGATCATGTGTATCTGGCCCAAGCTGTCTGTTGGTAGCCTGTGGGACAGAACCAAGACACTGTGTCACATAATAACCATTCCAAAACTTTCCCTGCTAGTAGAAGGTAGTTCACAGAGCTCTCCTATAGAATTCTGTGGGAGAGAAGGCAAATAGCTTCCTGAAAAGGATGGGTGGGAAGGAAGGGATTGCTGGGAAAAGGACATATAGTGTGGTGTCCAGGACTGTGAGGGAACTATGTCCTAGAGAAGAGGGGACATTCATAGCCATATACCAGGAGAATTCCTAGGTCCATGCATGCACGCCCAAAACAAGACACGTGTGCAGAAAAGATCAGGGCTGCCCCTACACATTGGCCTCGAACCATTCTCTAAAATCATTGTATGGGTGGGTTCTGAAGGAGAACATTTGCACAAGTCAATATGCAAGGAGTGTGAAAAGTGTTTTCCTTTTTTTATATATAGCTTCTGGCATTAAAAGCTCTACCATAACACTGGCTGGATACAAGCTTAATGAAAAGATTCATCAGAGTCAAAATTCCAATTAACACATTAAAATATCAAAATGCCCAGGTTTCAACAAAAGATTTAAAAACATACAAAGAAATAGGAAGTGATGGCCCAAGCAAAAGAGAAAATTAGGCATTGGAAACTATCAGTTAGGAGGACCAGACTTTTAAAAAAGTCTTAAATAGCTCAAAGAGCTAAAGGAAAACATGGACAAAGAGCTAAAGGAAATTAGAGAAATGATGGATAAACATGATGAGAATATCAATAGAGAGCTGGAAATATGAAAAGGAGTCTAACAGAGCTGAAGAACACAGTAACAGAAATTTAAAATTCCTTTCAGGAGTTCAACAGAAGATTGAGGTGGAAGAAGAAAGAACTGATGAACTTGAAGTTGACACTTGAAACCATCCAGCCTGAGGACCAGAGGCACAAAGAATGAAGAAGAGTGAACAGAGCCTGAAGAATACCATCAACGCTACCCATTTGTTCATTGTGGGAGCCCCTGAAGGAGGATAAAGAAAGAAGCAGAGAGAATGTTCAAAGAACTAACGGCTAAAAACTTCCCAAATTTAATAAAAGACACAAATCTACATGTAGATGCTCAACAAACTCCAAACAAGATAAATCCAAATAAATGCATACTACAGAATATTATAATCAAAATGTCAAATACCAGAAATGAAGAGAATTCTGAAAGCCACAAGAGAAAAGTAATGCCACATACAAGGGGGCCTCCATAAAATTGTGCCAATTGCTCATCAGAGACCATGGCGGCAAGATGGCAGTTGGATGACATATTTAAAGTCCTTAAAGCAAAAATTTGCTGACCATGAATTCTGTATCCAACAAAACTATCTTTCAAAAATAGAGAAATTGCAACATTCCCAGATAAACAAAAGCTGAAGCAATTCATCATCACTAGACCAGCCCTACAAGAGATGCTAAATTGATTGATAGGAAAGAACACCAAACAATAGATCAAAGTCACCTAAAGATTTAAGGATCTCTGATAAGGGTAATAACCTGGATAAACACATATGCCAGTACTATTGTATTTTTGGTTTGTAATTCCTTTTTACTTCCTACAGAACCTAAAAAAGCAAATTCATAAAACGTAAAGATGAATCTATATTTGTGTAAACATGAAATTTCTGACAAAAACTACATAAAGTTTGGGGACAGATTTTATGTATGCTGTTGAAGTTAAATTTGTATCTAATCAAAGAAGACTGTTATAGATTTAGGATGTTAAACTTTAGCCCTATGGTAACAAAGCATCAGAGAACAGTCAAGTACACAGAGACAGAAATTAGAGTAAGTGTTGGCAGGGCTAGAGCAGAGGGAAGGGGGAATTAAAGCATAATGGATACAGGGTTCCTATCTGGAGAAATGGGAAAGTTTTAGTAATGCAAGGTGATGATGGTACTAAATCATTGTGAATATGCTATGCTTGGAGATGGTAGAGATGGGAAATTTTATGTGGTGTATATGTTTCCACAGTTAAAAATAATAATAGAAAAAGAATAAGCAACTAAAAGAGACAATGACGACTAAATGCAATACATGTTCCTGGGTGGGATTTAGCAAGGGAAAAGAAAAGGTTCAAATGGGACATTTTGGGGGCATATGAAAAAAAATGGAATACAGACTGTACGTTTTATATCAATATCAAATTTCTTGAACTTGATAGCTGCATTTTAGGTGATTACATAAGTGAGTATTTGTTTTTCGAAATGTATATGGCAGTATTAAGTGGTTAAGAAGCATGGCATTTATAACCTGCAGTCAAGGGTTCAGAAATTGGTTTGATAAATAGGCAAACAGATGGATAGATCGATGGATTAATAGGTTGGAAGGCAGAATGACATGGCAAATGTGGCAAAACTTAAAAATTGGTGGTTCTGGTTATCTAGAGGGGAAGGGATATATTCAACTTCTCTGTCCGGGGTCTGTATATTGTTGTAACTGCTCTGTAAATTTGAAAGTATTTCAGAAAAAAGTTTAAAATGAAATAAAAAGAAAAAATCCTTGGAAATCCTGACTCTCCTGCCTTGCATTCTGACCATATATTCACAGTTCAGTTCTTTGCCTGAATACTGGTTTTCTACTGTCAGCAAGAAATAAAGTACAGGTACTTTCTTAAGCATAGAAATGAGTGGATTGTGAAAATAGATATGGATTGGGACAGAGATTACTTGTATTTTTAAAAATATGCTTTTTAAAAATATAATTAATAGTTTAACAAAACTACAAAGTACTAAGTGTTCAAGATATATAGAAGGAAAAATAATGTCAATTTAATTGAACAGATATAAAAGTTATGACTTAGCTTTTGTCAAATCTTCCTACCAAACTTTATAATTGAAAAAATTTTATCTCAACATTGAGACTAGGGGGAGGAAAGCAAGGTGCCTAAGGCACAAAATTTGAGGCACTCTGAAGGTCATGAAAGTACCAAACTCTGTTACATTTTTTATTACAGCATGACAAATTGCAAGTTTACTGGTTTAAGATAACCTGTATTTATTATCCTACAGTTTCTGTAGGAAAGGAATCCTAGCACAGCTTACCTTGATTACAGCTTGGCAGAGTAACAAGCCACCAGCAAGGGCTGGGCTCTCATTTTCACCTGTGGAATTGTCCACTTCCAAATTAACCCAGATGGCAAACTTCATTTTCTTGAGGCTGTAGTACAGAGGGCTTCAGTTTCTTCTTGGTTGCCAGCTGGAGGCCACCCTGAACTCCAAGAGGACTTTCACAATTTATTGGCAAATTGGGTTCCCCAAAATGGCCACTTGCTTCCTCGAAACCATCAAAGAAACAAGAGACCCTGGCCACATGAGAACTGAGACGTTATGTAACATACTCTCATAGTCATGCAGTAGCTTGTGTTGCTTTCTTTCATTTTTGTAGGAAAAAAATTAATTTTAGTAAATAATAGTTCAGTATGGCGTGCAAGTCAGAAAGTATCAAAATTAAGAAGAGGGTGGAAAGCATAAATCAAAAAGTAGTGTGCTCTGCCTGAAAATGTAGAGCTGTGTTCTGGTAGCCATGTTTCTTGAAGATGATTGTGTAATGATACAGCTTTCACAATGTGACTGTGTGATTGTGAAAAACTTGTGTCTGATGCTCCTTTTATCTACCTTGTCAACAGACGAGTAGAACATATGGAATAAAAATAAATACTAGGGGGAACAAATGTTAAAATAAATTTAGGTTGAAATGCTGGTGATTGGTGAGGGGGAGGGGTGAGGGGTATGGTATGCATGATTTTTTTTCTGTTTTCTTTTTATTTCTTTTTCTGAATAGATGCAAATGTTCCAAGAAATGATCATGATGATGAATATGCAAATATGTGATGCTATTGTGAATTACTGATTCTATAGGTAGAACGGAATGATCGAAAGTTAAGAATGTTTGCATTTGCTTGGTGTTTTTTGGTATTTTAAAAAATTTAAAAATTAATTTAAAAAAAGTAGTATGCTTACTAGAACTCTCATAAACGAATAGTGAAATAATGGGGATTTCATTAGAAATATTTTATTTCAAGTCCCACAAGACCCAATTCACAGAGACTCAATGAATAAAGGAAATTATTTCTCAAATAATATGTCTGAAGTTAGGGCAGCTGCAAGGTTGGCTAATTCAGAGGTTCAGTGATACTATCAACAATCTAAATTCGTTCTGACTTTCTGCTCTGTCATACTTTGCATGCCATCCTACTTCCCTCAGGGTGACACGATGGCTGCAGTAACTCCTGAGCGCACATCCAACTCCAAGAGCAGAAAAAAGGGTCTATCCCTTCCTTGTATTTCTCTTTTATTTTTAAGAGCTAAGAAATATTTCCAAGGGGCTCCTATAATGGCTTTATCCTGAATCTCATCAGACAGAAAGGGGTCATAGTCCATTACTCAAGCCAATCAAGGAAGGAGGTTGAAATGCTGATTGATTCAGATTAATCAATCTTTACCCCAGCACTGGGCCTGGGGTCACTTTGTTACAGCATAAGTCCCCAGGGATAAATATAAGCAAAATCAAAGTCCTTGCAGCAGAGAAGTATGGATGTGTACAAACACAGGTGTGTGTGTGTGTGTGTGTGTGTGTGTGTGTGTGCATGTAGAAGGTGGCTATTTGAGTAAGGAAACAACAGTGCTCATAACTACATATTTAGTGTAGGGGATACTTCTTCCAAAGGGGTTTTGGAGCCGGACAGTTAGATGAAATCATGGCTCAAGCGTAGACTAGCTAACTGACTTGAGTAACTGCCAGAAACCTGTAAAATGGAGATAGTAATATTACCCACCCTTGTAGATTTTGTGAGATTCAAATATGAAGTGTTCAGCTCAGTGTCTGCCACACAAAGTGCCCAGTAAATGATGTTACATGAAACCAGGGCAATGACATGTATTACTATTATGCCCTAACTTGAGTTTTCTTACAGCAATGCACACCTATAGGATTGCTTTGACCTTGCTTCAATGCAGTGAATAAAATAATGAAATAAGATTCTTAAACAACTTTCCCAGATTCTGCCAATGTGTGCAGGAACTCTCTTTTAATGCGAAGAGAAGATCTGCAGAGATAACTTCTTAGGTATGGTGTCATTTCTTCTCCATTTAGAGCTTTTGAGGTTTTTCTGAATCCCCAATATAAGCTCAGCACAAAAACACTTGTGCCAACATCAAGGTCATTTTTTATTTTTATATGTACTATTTCTCTCATGACAGTCTCATCTCCCAAGTCGAGTGCCATGGGCAATTGTTTGTTTATGGCATCTCTACATCTTCCTTTCTCCTACACTTTCTGCCCTGGAAAAGTCATAAAATATTTGTCTGTGGTGGTTGGTTAAAGCATTCTTGGAAATAGTTCATGAAGTTTAATTAAAGGTATTGAGAAACATTTATCTGGTTGATATTCATCCAGGATAACAGGGAAATTACATATGAATGACTGCTGAACACTAAAAAAAGGTAAAATGCCCCATCAGCCCGAAAGCAAGCAGTCCACAGGGACCTGCATGCAATGCTGAAAATAGTGTCATGTTAGTGAACCAGGCTTTCCACAGTTAAAGGGGGGTGGGTGGGCTTGATTGAAAATAAGCAGAGGGTGGATGAGGAGGCCAGCAGGAAATCTGCAAGAATGGGCCACACTTTAAAGTCAGAACATTTTTAATTGTAAATGACTGAAACCCAACTCAGAGGATTGAGCAAAGACTCACTGGAGTCTTGCCCAGATGACTGAATCAAGTGGTGCAAATGAAGTTGGCATTGTGTATCTTTCTCCCTTTTTGGGCTCACCATTTTCTTTTCTCTGTGCCAGTGTTATTCTGAGGTGGGGTCTCTTCAATCATTTCTCCAGGTCTATGTGGGGCCCTCACAGTAACCTCAGAGAAAATTCTCTTATTTAAGGATTTCCATAGAAGTCTGGGAATTGGGCCTCTGTCTTTGATGTCCTGATACCGTGGACAGGGTGGAGAAAAGGGGAGAAGGGGATATGGAAGATGCTATGCCATCTACTCCTCCAAAGCTCACAAATCTGAACTTTGTGGAAAGAGCTGAGGCTTAACCCTGTCAGAACTGTTTCCTCCAGAAGCCTGGGCTGAGCTTGGCATAGACAGTGTTGCTTAGGCAAAGAGAAATGTAAATTTGTGATGGGGTGGTTCCCCTTTCCCCACCCCCATTTTTGTGGAGGCCAGGGAGACTTGGCTTTAGGAAGAAGGGTAGGAAACCAGCACGGCTTGCTCTCTGGGAGTTCTGCAGCTATGTAGGTCAGGGGTGAGCCCCGAAATCGTGTTCTCAGAGAGGATGTTTCCAAAGGGGCAGTGGCAGGGCTCTTCCCTCAGTTGACTATGGGTCAGGAGCTAAGTTTTCTATGCTGCCTAACAAATAGACACAGCTTAAAACAACACCCACTTATTCCCTCACATTTTTGTACTCTGAAGTTCAGGTGGGCTCGGCTGGGTTTTCTGCTCAAGGTTCCATGAGGCTGAAATCAAGATGTCAGTCAGGCTGGCTCTTATCTGGAGGGACTGGTGGGTGAGGATCTGCTTCCAAGATCATCCAATTTGTTGAGAGAATTCAGTTCATTGAAGCAGTGTGACTGAGGTTCTCGTTTCCTTGCTAGCTGGATGTCCCTCGACTCCTAGAGGCCACGCTTAAGTCATTTCCATATGACCCTTTCCATCTTCAGCCAGCTAAGGCATGTATGTTGGATCACCCTCATGCTTCAAATCTCAGGGTACTCCTGCCACCAGCTGGAGAACCACTCTGTTTCATCAGACCATCTCCTAGCTTGAAGGCAGCTGTGCTGTGAAACAACCTCATCAGGTTGTAAAATCCACCATATTCAGTCAAGACATTAAGCATGCTTGTACATTGGATAGGAAATCTTGGGGGACATTTTAGGACTCTGCCTTCCACAGGGAAATCAACAGGGAGTGGACATGGGAAAGCCTTGGAGAACTGCTTCAAGCCTAGGAAACCTCTCTAAGGGCTGACAAAAGAATTTGTGAACATATGAGAAAGGGAGAAAGTGGATCTCTGCCGTGCTCCTCAGCCATTGTAATTTGGGTGCTGATATTAGCGAAGGTTAGCATAGAATTATGGTTAAAACCAGAGATTCTACAGCCAGACTGCCTAGGTTTCTATCCCAGTTGAACTTGGGTCACTTACTAACCAAGGCACAAGGTCCCCAGGATGCAGGATCCATACTCACATGGGCACCACTGCTCCCTCTCCAGGTGAAACTGGGTGAGGAGTCTTAGCTTTGGAGAAGCTCAAAGTGGAAGTCCCCAGGGGCACTCTAAGTTGATTAAACTGGTTAGGCAAGTTATAAAGCATCAGTTAAGAAACTGATCCTTCCTAGACTCCACTGGCGATTCTGACTTTAAAAAGCACATGATAGGGTGGGCCACGGTGGCTCAACAGGCAAGATTGCTTATCTGCCATGCCAGAGGACCCGGGTTTGATTCCTGGTGCCTGCCCATGTTAAAAAAAAAAAAAGCACATGATAAATTCCACTACACTCATCTCAGCCAAGTCAAAGCCAGATATCCAGTACCCTAGACAAAGAGAGAAAGCTTTCCCAATGCCCAGCAGCTGTAAATTAACTCTATCCTCCATATCTCAATGCCCTCCTCAGCAAAGTATGGGCATTAACAGTACCTTTTAAAAGTGTCTTTTAGGATTAAACATTTGTAAAGCACCTAGAAGGGTGTCTACCTCATAGAAAGAATTATAAAATGTTCTCTTTTTTTTTAATTTGTTTGCCTTTTGAAGAATATACACTTGTTCTTATTTATTCCCAAGTGCCCATGAAACCTGGAGAGATCTATGTTACATGAACAACCAAATTCTCCTCCTTTTGCAAAACATTTTCTGGGTGCTACTGGCCCAGTCTATAACTTAGAGGAGAAAGGGGTCAGACTCAGGTGCTTTGGCTGGACTTGGAGGAAGCCTATTTAGTGAGATTTTTTTATAAAGGCTTTCTAGGAGGGAGAATTGAGCAAGTCACAAGCAGTGAATTCATCCTATGAGTCCAGATCTGCTTATTTTCCTTGACATTGAGGCATGTATTTAAGTAGGCTCATTCTTCATGTTTTATCAAACACATTATAAGTGTTTATGTCTGAAGAACATATTCTGTCCTCAATTATATCTCAGACCTTAATTCTGTAAGCAAGACTCTGTCCCTATTTGCATTATTTTGCTAATTAGTCTTTTCATTCTCCACTATACATAAATTTAGTTTTGGGTGCAATATTTTGCCAGCAGTTGTATGAAAGATAGCTTAAAGCTTAGTTATGTTTGTCACCAGGAAAAGTTTGGATTTTAAGTAATTTTTAAGTCTAGCTTTCATCAGTTTATGGCCTTCCTGTCAGTCACACTAAAATGGTGAGTAAGTTAAAGTGTAGGAAGGGGTGGCAGAGAGAGGAATCTTAGAAGGACTGAAATGGGTATTTATCAGAATTTGTAGAGGTGTGAAATATTTTTGACACACATACTACAGAAACGTACAAATTGGAAGGGATTACACTTGCTCTTTTTTTAAATATAATGTAAATATAGATAAGAAGCTAATTATCACCAAAATTTTTTTAAAAGTCCTTTGAGAAGCTGTCTACAGAATATATTTAAAGATTTACTATTTTTCAATATGGAGCCTGAAGCAGGCAAGCCCTATCAGGATTACAAGTGGTATAAAGGGTATCTTTGTTACTCATTTTCCCCTGAATTATTTTTTCTATATTAATTATCCAGTTAAGTTTCCTTGATATGCTTCTCCTTTTGCTTTTAAGACATTTTATATCCAGGAGTCTGAGCTGGGATTAGTAAACAGCTAATAAAATTATGAATTGGAACAGTCTATCCTATAAAGATTGGTGCTCTCAGTGCTGTGGTACAGACTGATAAATGAGGGAGAACTACGGACTGAAAACCTATGTTTTATCAGCTGCTTGTAAGGGAATCAATGGTACTGTATGATTTGGAAAAGGGGAAGTGCAGGAAGACTAGAAAGTTTGTAATAAAACCATATTTCATCAACTCTGGGATGGTACGTATTAGATACATGACCTTATTTAATGTGCCAATAACAAATGACATCAATAAACATCTTTTCATCTGCTTGTTGCCCATTTGTATATCTTCTTTTGTGAAGCATCCCTTTAAGTCTTTGTGCATTTTAAAAAATTGGACTGTGATTTTTTTTAATTAAATGGTTTTAATTCTTTCTATATTTTGGAATAAAGTCCTTTGTCAAATATATGTAATGCAAATCTCCCCTCTTCAGTGCATGCATTTTCTTAATGATGTCTTTTGAAAAGCAAATTTGTAAGAATTCTACTTTATTAAAATTTTTTTTTGTTTAAATGTCAGGAATTTATTGGCTCATGGGATTAAGAACACGTTTTGCTGGGGTAGGTGGCTCCAAGCCACCAAAGGTCTTATCACGTTATTCAGTTCTTTTACCTTCATATATAATATGGAGTTTTGAACTAAATCATCTCTGAGGTTACTTCTAGCTCTACAAATCTAGGGCTATTCAGCATGGAGAATCTCTTTTGCAGGGTTTGGGGATGAGCCAACTCCCCTTAGGGTAGAGGTTGCCACAATTCAGTTGGAAGAGGACTGTAAGGTTTGGGGACCAGAATCATGAGATGATGACATCAGGTGGAATGGGCTTTTTCTGGTATGGCAACTTGCTGGCAGAGAATTATATTGCCAGGAAATAGCGATCCACCCCTACCTAAGTTATAGCAGAGGCCAGGAGTTTCTCTTGGCTGTATCTTTAAGGGTGAGACCACATAAGAGCGACCTGTCAGTGCATGGAAACAGGCAATTAAAAACATCCTTGTCTGACTTTCCTGGATAAGACCTTCAGACATGTTTATTTTTTCCTGGCAGCTTTTCATGTTTTTCATTTTTATAGATTTTGAGCAATTTGATTAAGATATGCTTTTGTATATTTCTTTTTTATATTTTTGTGCTTGTGAGTCATTGAGATTCTTTGCTCTATATGGTTCTTATTTTCATCAAATTTGAACAATTTTCTCATTAGGGTTTCAAATACCTTTTCTTCCTTTTCTTTAACGATTTCAATTACCCATTTAAAAGGCCACATGAAATTGTCTGACAACCCCATGGTACGCTTTCAATTTTTACAAATTCCTTTTTTCTTCTGTATTTATTTTGGATAATTTCTATTGATATGCCTTCAAGATGCTAATCTTCTCCACTGTAATATCTAAAATTCTGATCTGGTATATATATATATATATATTTCATCTCAATATTGTAGTTTTCATCTTTAGAAATTCAATCTGGATCTTTTAAAAAAATATCTCCCATGCATTTTTTTAGTCAAATGAATATGGTTAATAAATAATTGATTCAGTAGTCTTGTCTGTAATTCTAACATTTGAGTCACTTCTAGGTTGGTTCAGATTGATTAGTTTTTCTCCTCATTATGGCTCATATTTTTTTCTGATTCTTTGCATGCCTGGGAATCTTATAGTAGCTGCTCATTCAACATCATTCAGATCTTGTGAAATTTTACCTTGTGGGGTGCTGCATATTTTTGTATATAAATTTAAGCTTTGTTCTAGGATCCAGTTAAGTACTTGGAAATAGTTTGATCCTTTCAGTTCTTACGTTTAAGATTTATTGGACAGGACCAGAACTGCTTTTTCAGGGGGCTTATCATTTGCAAGGGCTGACTAAAGACTCTTCTCAGTGCTCTATGGAATGGCCCATGAATTATTCCAGCCCTGCATGAATACCAGTTATTTTTCCCTCTAATCCTTTCAGGTGGTTCTGATCCTGACCTTGAATAGTTTCCTCACCTGCTTGCATGGATGAGTCCTTTGTTGGCTGCTCCAGGAGTATCATCTGCACACTTCTGGAGTTCTCTCCCTCTGCATCTCTCTCCTCTTGTACACTGTCTTGGAAACTCTTGTCTACTTAATCTCGACTCGCATCTCTGTCTCATCAATTCAAGGAGCCCACTGGGCTCCACTGGGGTCCCCTTTTCTATTTCAAGCCTGAAAATCTCTCTCAGAGGTAAATAGGGGAAATCATGGGGTTTACAGATCACTGTTCTTTGTTGCCTGAGGTCCAGTATCTCACAAGCTTGTTTCACACGTTTATGTTTTGAGTTTGTGGTAGTGGTGATGGCGGACTTGGTGCAGTGAACTCTGTCCGTCTTGGCTGAAAGGGGAAGTCCTTTGTTTATGGCTTGACTTTGGACAAGTTACTTAATCTCTTGGAATAGATATCAGATACTCTGTTGTTTAGGCATTTTTTTTTCTCATCCAGAACTGTCCCTTTTCACTTGATGGAGCTGACAGTTGCATGTCCCTGCCTTTCCCATGACATACTTGATCTTGTGTGCCAGGCTGGCCTGCCAGTGTAACTCATGCCACATTTGGGTATAGGGAGACTATAGATTACAAACTATAGAAATCATAGTTGTTCTAGCAAAAACCTGCCAAAATTTAGTTAAAAAACCATCAGTCTCATCTCTGGTATCACCATAAAGACAATACTGTCATAGAGTTACTGGGATTAACTTTGCAACCATAAGGAAAATGCTGTCTTTTAAATAATACAAGTGTCCCGACCCAGCACAACCCCGAGACCAAATAACACACTAGAAAGAAAATTAGGGGCTCATGGGCAGGAGGAAGATCTTTCCAGGGGCAGCTGGTTGGGAGAATTAAGTCTGCATTCCACCCAAAACCAAGAGAGAAAAGAGAGAGAGTTGTGCCTAGGGTTTGGCTTGTACTGTTTAACAACTGGTGAGC
Organism: Tamandua tetradactyla; assembly: GCF_023851605.1. Classification (NCBI taxonomy): domain Eukaryota; kingdom Metazoa; phylum Chordata; class Mammalia; order Pilosa; family Myrmecophagidae; genus Tamandua; species Tamandua tetradactyla. The sequence continues at coordinate 30,732,532 of NC_135327.1, read as the reverse complement.
TTTGGTTACAATGAAGTTTCCGCAGACTGTGTGAGATTTGGCTATTAGGGGAGGGGGTGGGTTTACATTCTTTGACCTTTAACGTCTTTGTTGGCCATGTGGGTGTCTGTGTAACTTGTTCTCAAAATGGAGGAGGCTGGGGGTGGGGGGTTGGACCCTGGGTCCTTACATAAGTAGAAGGAAAATATGTTTTGGAGATGCATAGAGAGAAAGATACAGTCCTTATAGTCTAGTTTGGGCTTATGGATTCAGTTCTGATAGGAGCCAAAAGTTTCCATTTTCAAATTGTGCAAATCAATGCATGCCTCCTTTCCACTCTTTTCCTAATTGTTCCCTTGCTTGCTTTTCCTTTTGAATGAATGCATTTGCATTTAACTAATACACCTAAGATTTATTTTTTCACATTAAAAAAAACAGGACATATGTCCTCACACACATCCATCCATTCTGGTGTTGTCATCATCAAATGGGATTATAGTCTGCTCCAGCAATTATTCTCTCCTCTGATAATTGTTCTTTGTCTTACTTTCTGTGTCCCTTGGTTGATTTCGAACCCCCCCCACCTTACCTGGTAATCAGCAGAAGCTGGCCACGTGACCCAGCTCCATCTGCACATTAGATTACCGTCCTCCGTATTGTTTGGTTCAGGAAGGAAGGAGCATATGATGCAAGCTAGTCCAATGAGACCCAATGTCCAGGAATTTAGCTATGACTGTATGGAATTCCTCTGAGATGACCAGTACATAATGCATGGAGTGGATTAAGTTAAGAGGTCCTACTGAAGAGACACCAACACCAGAAAATTGAACAAAGGGAGGACGAGGGAAAACAGACTATCACTTTACTTACCAAAGCTCCTGTAGTCACTTGTGCAGTTTTAAATGATATAAGCCAATAAGTTACTCTCCTTTTTCTTAAGCCAGTTTGAGTTGTGCTTCTATCACTTATAACTTCTATTGAGTGATGGTGGTGGGGATTGCCATTATTTACACAATTTCTATAATTTTTATATACTTACTGGCGATGATTGTGAGGGGCATCACCACATTTTGGCAACACAATTCTTTCCAGCACCCTTCTTTTCTGATTCTTGCACAATGAGCAAGTAGTTTCTTAGGGCATAATGCCACCAGTAAAACGACGTCAGGCTGGTGTGTGTGCAGTTGCTAAAAGACATTTTGCATGATTGTACTTAAAAAAGTGCTTCTTTACTTTACATCCAATCCACCTTTTACCATATACATCCTCACATTTTAAGTTTAATCACTATACCAGTCAGTTTGCAAAGCTCTTCAAATAAGATGCAGAGTTCCAGCTGCCTTAGAGAAGAATTGTTAATGAAGCCCTGGGATGAATAAAATATTATGTCTTCCATCACCTCTTTATAGGATGTCGGGGGTTACTTGTACTTTGAAAGTGGTCATCATTCTTTAATGACAACTTGTTAACATTTAGATTATCATTTTGTGTTCTAGCAAGTAACCATGCTGGCAAGCTGCAAAGAGAACACTGATATTAAAGACATAGAACAGTTCTCCTGCCTGGAATTAAAGACCTGTTTTCATTTCGTTCTTATAAAATACTCACCAAAGCAAAAAATCTCCATCTGCTCCTCAGGGTCCAGGATGCTCCGATCCTAGGAAGTGGGTTTGGTCCTGAAACTGGTTGGATGAGTTCTGACTAGGTGTATAGAGTACTAAAATTGGGGTCTAAAGGGAAACTGAAAATAAATGTTAAAACAAGTGATGCAGTGCCTTATTCAAAACGTGTTCCACAGAGCAGCAGCAGCAGCTTGTTAGAAATGCAGAATCTCAGGCCAAGCCCAGATCTGATGAATCAGAATCTGCAGTTTATCAAGTCCCCTCCCTTGGTGATTTGCACACATGTTAAAGTTTGAGGAGGACTGAAACAGAGCATTTGTTTCCAAATTTAGTTGGGTATTACAATCACCTGAGGAGCTTGTTTAAAGACCACATATTCCCAAAGCCTGTTAAAAATTATAGTTGCATGGCACTAACCCTGAAGATTCTTTTTCAGTAGGTTTGGAAGGGTTTCAGGTATTTGACATTTTAACATGTTCCACTTGTAATTTAGATGCACAGCCAGCTTTGAAGGCCACTGTAGAATGATCCCTTAAGTCTGAGTAGTAAGCAGGTTACCTTGGAAAGTACAGAAAAGTTTAGCAAACGAAGGAAAAAAATGGAAATTGAAATGATTTCTAATCCTGGGTTGTGTGTGTACACATAAATAACTTTATGCATGCATCTAAATACATGGTTACATACATATTAGAAATGTCTCGCATACACACAGATACAGTCTATTCATTTATTTGTATATGTGTGTCTGGTATAGAAAAGTGACAAATTTAAAGAATCTGGGCTCTGCTTAAACTGTGCTGGTGGTTGGGTAGGTACCACTTAAAATTTTCCTCTTCTTCCTTCCCTGGTTTGGTTAGCAGCATCAGCATTAATTTCTTTGAGAATCTACACACACATATTCCATTTACTCATAGTCTAGTCATGGCCATGAACGTGGATTTTGGAGATGACTGCCCATGGTAGAGTCCTGGTACCTCCCACTTTCTACCTATGTGGCCTTGGACAATGTGCTTACCTTCACAGCCTGGTTGACTAATCTGTAAAATGGAAGTAATGCCCATTTGTTGAGGTAATTAAATAAGTTAACACCAAGGCTTATAATGTATGTAAAATAGGTAATATATGTCTATACAATACACTCATGTGAAATTTCAGAAGTAATTTTTCTTTATGCTAACAGTAGTCAAATTTCTAATTTTTGTTTTTGATACTAAAGAGGTGATTACTAGTGATCTCATAAGTTTGGTGATTGCTACCTACCTTTACACCTGGAAAACATGCATCCATTCAAACATACACACACACACACACACAATGATATATGAAATGGCAGGGCAGGTTGCTGGTATCAAGGAAGACAACCATGGATCCCAGGCCAAGGATCCTTGCATTATCTCTGGTCTGCTTAAGGGCAGGATCTGCGCTTAGTGATATTTGTATCCCCAGCCCCTGATAACTGTGTCAGCCCTACTGCAGGTGCCCCCTGATTGGCTATTATAATTGATCATGACTTCTGGGTAATCTATTTATTGTTATGAAATCTTGATTTGCAGTTCTTCTAGAAAAGAGAAGAATTGGACATACATTACTATATTTGCCATAGAAAAGTGCTTCTCAGACTTCAGTGTATACAAGGATCACTTGGGATTCTTGTTCAATGCAGATACTGATGTGGGCCTGAAATTCTGCATCTCTAATAAGCTCTAGAGAATGCTGCTGATGTTGATCCAGAGACCTCCACACCTCAAGGTGCAAAGTTATAGAAGATACAATATAGCATGCTGGAAAGAGGAGGGGAACTTCGGTTAACATCACACCTCCTGCATTACTAAATGCATATCCCCAAGCAAGTTCACTCATTCAGTGTGCATTTCTTGAGCATTTACTATCTGCCATGGAGTATTTATTCCAGGCACATGGGATAGAGTGGTGGATAAGTTCAATATTGCCCTGTTTTTATTAGGTCTAGTTATCTAACAACATGCATCTTAATTATAATAATGGAACTTTTTCCTAAAGACTGATTGAGGATGAAGTAATAAGCTATTATAAGTAAATCATCCAGCAATACCTGGCAAAAAGTTAGGTACTTAAAATATTACCTTTGTTTTTTGAGGATATGAGCTCAAATACTCTGATATCCTTCCTATATACAGGTACTTCAGAGTTAGCTTTGATGTTGGCAATATGATAACTGGTTGGAAATCAAAGAAGGAGAGTAAATCAAAGTTTCATGAATAATACATAAGGTTAATATTGTGTGGTATAATGGGGTGTTGCTTATATATAATTTAAGGAGCCTGGGTGAATTTTTGGAGTAAATTATTGGTCATGAATCGAAAGTCATGATCCCTGATCTTTAGTTTTTCACTGAAGCTTTTTGAAATTCTAGACAGATGTCCATAACTTAGATTCCACTTCCTGTAAAATAAGATAGTGTAGACTTAACTTATGCAGAAATTGTTCTTGCTTTCTCTTATTACATTCCTCTCTGAGGCGATCAGAGATCAAGAACAAATGAGAAAAGAGAAATCCTAGCAAAAAATAAATGGCTCATACTTAAAAATATTGTCTTAACACCTGAAGAGAGCTTGCAGCAAGGATATTTTCTTCTATTTTACCCATTGTCTACATTTTATCTTCCTTCCTTTTATTTCATTTAATATCTGTAGGTGTCAACCAAGAATGCACATTAAGATTATTTTGGGGACTTTAAAATATATGCCAGTGTATCCACCTCAAACCAATTAAATCGTAATCTCGGGGGGTGGGTCCAAATATGACTATTTTTAAGCTCTCTAGATCATTCCAGTTTGGGCCAAATGGAGTGTGAAAAATGGTGCTGTGTGTTTTTATTGGTTAGAAATGTGGCAATGCAAATACTAACAGCAGCTGTCAGCCAGAAAGACAGTGCCTCATCCTTTCAATGCTGCAGTGACTGGCCCAGGGGCAGCAGCTCAGCACCATTCAAATCACTCCCAAGGTGTTTCCAAATGAGGTCCCATCTGAGGGCCAGTGTCTCCAAGGAACATTTTGATTGCAAACTGTAGTGCTTGATCCAAATGCTGGCTTTGCAATCATTTAATGTTGTATAACAATATATTAAAGAGAATGTCAAAGATGAACTAGAAATGATCACATTACATTTTAGATCACATTACTAAAACTAAGGTTCTTATGTCCAGGTAGTTTGCTAGTGTTCTATATTATTGCCATGAAAATGATTCTTTTTTGGAAAATAACTTTATGTTCACGAAGACTCCCTAATGATTCAATATAAAGCAATAATTTCCAACTTCATTCCTTTATGATCCGAGAAAGTATTGTGTATGATTTCAATCTTTTTAAATTTGTTAAGACTTGCTTTGTGACCCAGCATATGGTCTATCTTTGAGAATGATCCATGAGCACTTGAGAAAAAGGTGTATCCTGATGTTGTGGGATGTAATGTCCTATAAATGTCTGTTAAGTCTAGCTCATTTATAGTAATATTCAGATTCTCTATTTCTTTATTGATCCTCTGTCTAGATGTTCTGTCCATTGATGAGAGTGGGGAATTGAAGTCTCCAACTATTATGGTATTTGTGTCTATTTCTCTTTTCAGTGTTTGCAGTGTATTCCTCACGTATTTTGGGGCATTCTGGTTCGGTGCATAAATATTTATGATTGTTATGTCTTCTTGTTTAATTGTTCCTTTTATTAGTATATAGTGTCCTTCTTTGTCTCTTTTAACTGTTTTACATTTGAAGTCTAACTTGTTGGATATTAGTATAGCCACTCCTGCTATTTTCTGGTTGTTATTTGCATGAAATATCTTTTGCCAACCTTTCACTTTCAACCTATGTTTATCTTTGGGTCTAAGATGTGTTTCCTGTAGACAGCATATAGAAGGATCCTGTTTTTTAATCCATTCTGCCAGTCTATGCTTTTGATTGGGGAATTCAGTCCATTAACATTTAGTGTTATTACTGTTTGGATAATATTTTCCTCTACCATTTTGCCTTTTGTATTATATATATCATATCTGACTTTCCTTCTTTCTACACTCTTCTCCATACCTCTCTCTTCTGTCTTTTCATTTCTGACTCTAGTGCTCCCTTTAGTATTTCTTGCAGAGCTGGTCTCTTGGTCACAAATTCTCTCAGTGACTTTTTGCCTGAGAATGTTTTAATTTTTCCCTCATTTTTGAAGGACAATTTTGCTGGATATAGGAGTCTTGGTTGGCAGTTTTTCTCTTTTAGTAATTTATATATATCATCCCACTGTCTTCTAGCCTCCATGGTTTCTGCTGAGAAATCTACACATAGTCTTATTGGGTTTCCCTTGTATGTGATGGATTGTTTTTCTCTTGCTGCTTTCAAGATCCTCTCTTTCTCTTTGACCTCTGACATTCTAACTAGTAAGTGTCTTGGAGAACGCCTATTTAGGTCTAATCTCTTTGGGGTGCGCTGCACTTCTTGGATCTGTAATTTTAGGTCTTTCATAAGAGTTGGGAAATTTTCAGTGATAATTTCTTCCATTAGTTTTTCTCCTCCTTTTCCCTTCTCTTCTCCTTCTGGGACACCCACAACACGTATATTTGTGCGCTTCATATTGTCATTCAGTTCCCTGATACCCTGTTTAAATTTTTCCATTCTTTTCCCGATAGTTTCTGTTTGTTTTTGGAATTCAGATGTTCTATCCTCCAAATCACTAATTCTATCTTCTGTCTCTTTGAATCTATCATTGTAGGTATCCATTGTTTTTTCCATCTTTTCTACTTTATCCTTCACTTCCATAAGCTCTGTGATTTGTTTTTTCAGTTTTTCTATTTCTTCTTTATGTTCAGCCCATGTCTTCTTCATGTCCTCCCTCAATTTATTGATTTGGATTTTGAAGAGGTTTTCCATTTCTGTTCGTATATTCAGCATTAGTTGTCTCAGCTCCTGTATCTCATTTGAACTATTGGTTTGTTCCTTTGACTGGGCCATATTTTCAATTTTTTGAGCATGAACCATTATCTTCTGCTGGCGTCTGCACATTTAGATAGATTTCCCTGGGTGTTGGATCCAAAAGTTTGGAAGATTTTTCTGTGAAATCTCTGGGTTCTGTTTTTCTTATCCTGCCCAGTAGGTGGCGCTCGTGGCACACGTTTATCTGCGGGTCCCACCAGTAAAAGGTGCTGTGGGTCCTTTAACTTTGGAAAACTCTCACCGTCCGGGAAGTTCGCTAACTGAAGCGGCTTGGAAGAGTGCCAGCCGGCCCGGGGTCCGAATGCGGGGAGGGTCGCTGGCCGCCGCAGCCCGGGAAAGCACCCGTCTGAATTTCCTAGTTGGCCCAGGGCGCCAAGCGTGGCGGGAGGGCACCAGCCGCAGCGGCCCGCCCGGGAGAGTGCACGTTCCCGGGGAGTCACGGGTTTGGAAGGGGCCCCCCCACTGTCACCGTTCTCCGCGGCCTGGGGATTTCCTATCCAATTCTCTCAGTTGGTCCGGGGGGCCGCACGTGGTGTGGGCGCCAGCCGCCGCGGTTTGAGGGGACTGCCTGTCCAATTCTCCCAGCCGGCCCGGGAAGGGGGAAGGGAGTGACTCCGGCCACTTGCCGCCCCGCCCAGTGAAGCCCGCGCCCCTCGGCGATCTCACCAGAGCGGGTTCTCTCATCCAGCCAGCTGTTCCAGGATGGGGTACGCTGTCTTTTTTATCTCTGTCGTGGCTTTGGGAGCTGTTCTGTATTGTTTCTACTCCCCTAGTAGCTGTCCTGGGGGAGAAAATTGCACGTGGCCCAAGTACTCCACGAGCTATGGGCGCCTCATCCGTGTGTCCCACTAAAGCAATAATTAAAACTATAAGCATTGAGTCGGACAAACCCAGGTCACACCTATGACAGCAGTCCTTTCCATGTCCTGTTGGTTTGCCTAAATACAAATGGTGATATAAATTTCTACCTCATGGGATTGCTGGGTGAGAGGGGGGTTAAATGTATAAAATAGGTCAATAGAGCATTTGGCAAGCAGTGAATTTCCAATAACGTCCATTGTTTTTATTCCCTTTCCCACTACAATTTATGTATACAGACACCCTTTAAAGGAGTAGTGTTTTTCAAGGGCACAAGGGGTACAGAATCCTTATGTCTCAATATCTGAAAATGCTCTTAGTGGTGTCTTTGAAGTCAAAGCACTCACATGTGTCTTTTCAGATAAGCATGTGTATGTCATGTATGTGTGCAAACTACCCTCATCAGTGAATTTCTGTTGTCGACTATAATCTGCAAAGGGCAATCTGTTTCTGGGACTGCAGATTGTGTTCGACACTGATCAATAATTATCACATTTTAAAGCTGGGTGCTCAGTGTTGAGCTGCTAAAATCTGACAGGCATATTTCATCTGAGGCTCATTTGCAATCTCTGATAAGTAAATGGCACAGAATTTTCATGTGCATAGTCAGCACCACACGCTGATATGCAAGATCCTAGGGTTCTCTCTCAGATGGATTTTCCATCTTGAACATTCTCTGTGATAGTCACAAGCTCAACTCCCTTATCATCAATATTTGGAGATGTATATGATGACAGCCTCATCAGGAATAAGTAGCAAGGATTATTCCAATTCAGGTGTGGACTTTACCAAATGCTGCATCTAAACAGGAAATAGGTAAGCAGGAAGCAACATAAACAACTCTATTTTTGTTTCTTATCCTATGAGTTTATTTATCCTAATTATTTCATGTCAATGAGATACAATAGTTGTCCTTTTGTCTCTGGCTTATATCACTCAACATGATGCCTTCGAGTTTCATTCACACTGTCACATGTATCAGGATATCATTCCTTTATATGGCTGAATTACATTCCATTGTATGTATAGACCACATTTGTTTATCCCTCCATTTATTGATAGCACTTGTATTGCTTCCATCTTTTGGCAATTATGAATAATGCCACTATGAACATTGGTGTTCAAATATCTGTTTGAGTCCCTGTTTTCAATTCTTTGGGACATATACCTAGGAGCAGGATGGCCAGGTCATATGGCAATTCTATACTTAACTTTCTGAGGAACAAACTGTTTTCCACAGAGACTATACCACTTTACATTACCACCAAGAATGAATGAGTATTCCAGTTTTTTCACATTGTCTTCCATACTTGTTGTTTTCTATTTTTTTAACACTAGCCATTCTAGTGAGTGTGAAATGGTATCTCATTGTGGTTTTGCTTTGAATTTCCCTAATGACTAAGGATGTTGAGCATTTTTTTAAATGTGCTCATTGGCCATTTTAAAATTTTTGCTAGAAAGGTATCTATTTCAGTCTTTTCCTCATTTTTAAATCATTGTTTTCTGTTTATTTCTGTTTATAATTTATTGAATTATAGGATTTCTCTATCCATTATGGGTATAAAACCCTCGTTAGCTATGTGGTTGCCAGATATTTTCTCCCATTCTGTAAGTTGTCTTTTTACTTTCATGATGAAATGCTTTGAATCACAAAAGTTTTTTAAAATTTTGATGAGGTTCCATTTATCTATTTTTTCTTTTGTTCCTTATGGCTTTTGGTGTAAAGGTTCTGAAACTATAACCTAACATAAAGTCCTGAAGACACTTCCCTAGGTTTTCTTCTGGGAGTTTTATATTTTGTTTCTTATATTTAGGGCTTTCATCCATCTTGAGTCATTTTTGTGTATGATGTGAGGTAAGGGCTCCACCTTCTTCTTTCCTATGTAGTGATTCAGTTTTTCCAGGACCATTTGTTGATGAGACTATTCTTTCCTCATTGAGTGAAATTGGCAACCTTGGCAAAAATCAACTGGCCATTGATATAAGACTTTATTTCTGAACTCTCACTTTGATTCCATTGGTCTGTCTCTCCTTGTGCTGCTATCATGCTGTTTTGATTACTATAGCTTTGTAATAAGTTTTAAAATTGAGAAGAGTAAAGGCCTCCAACTTCATTATTTTTAAAGATGTTTTTTTTAATATTTATGGCCCTCACCATGCATTATGTTTGATGATTGCCTTTTCCATCTACAAAGAAGCTGTTGGCATTTTCATTAGGATTGTGTTGCATCTATAAATTGCTTTGAATAGAACTGACACTATAACAATATTTATTTCTCCAATCCATGGAAACTGAATGCTGCTCCATTTATTTAGATCATCTTTTATTTCTTTTAGCAGTGTTTTATAGTTTTCCAAGTATTAGTCCTTAGCTAGCTTAAAGTTATTCCTAGATATTTGATTCTTTATGTTGCTCTTGTGAGGGGAATTTTTTCTTGATTTCCTCTTCAGATTGTTCATCACTAGAACATAGAAGCCCTACTGATTTTTGCACAAAGATCTTGTACTCTACCCCTCTCTTAAATTTGTTTATTTTATCTAGTAGCTTTGTTGTGAAATTTTCAGGATTTTGTGTATATAGGATCATGTCATCTGCAAACAGTGGGAGTTTTACTCTTTCCTTTCCAATTTGCATAAAGTTATTTCCTTTTCTTGCCTAATTTCTTTGGCTAAAACTTCCAGTATAGCTATGAATGTTAGTGGTGACAATGAATATTCTTGTCTTGTTCCTGATCTTAGAAAGAAAGCTTTCAGTCTTTCACCATTGAGTATAATGTTAGCTGTGGGGTTTTCGTATTTGCCCTGTATCATGTTGAGGAAGTTTCCTCCTATTACTAGTATTCTAAGTGTTTGTCAAGAAGGGTTTCTGGATTTTGGCAAATACCTTCTCTTCATCAATTGAGATGACCATGGTTTTTTTTTTTTTTCTCCTTCCTTTTTTGTTAATGTGGTGTCTTACATTAAATGATTTTCTTAGGCTGAACCACCCTTGCATACCTTGGATAAAACCCACGTGATCATTGTGTATAATTCTTCAAATATGCTGTTGGATTCAATTTGCAAGTATTTTGTTGAAGATTTTTGCATCTTTATTCATAAGAGAAATTGGTCTGCAATTTTCTTGTAGTATCTGTATCTGGCTTTGTTGTTAGGGTGAGGTTGTCCTCATAGAACGAGTTAGGTAGTGTTCCTCCTCTTCAACTTTTTTGGAAAGGATTGGGCAGGATTGGTAATAATTCTTCTTGGAATGATTGGTAGAATCTACCTGTGAATCCATCTTTATCTTTTCTTGGTTGGGAAGTTTTTAATATCTGATTCCATCTCTTATTCTTGGTCTGTTGAGATCTATTTCTTTTTGAGTCATGTGGTAGCTTGTATGTTTCTAGGAATTTGTTCAATGATCTGTATTATCTAGATTGTTTGCTTAGAATTGCTTGAGGTATCATCTCTTATAATTATTTTTCCCCTTGTGGTGTCAGTAGTAATAGGCCCCTTCCATTTTTCATTTCAGTTATTAGTGTGCTTTCTTTCTCTTTGCCAGTCTAGCTAAAGGTTTATTGATTTTATTGATATTTTTGAAAGAAACAATTTTTGGTTTTGTTGATTATATTTTTTATTCTCAATTTCATTTATTTCTGCTCTAACTTATTTTTCCATCTCTCAACTTGCTTTGGGTTTCGTTTGCTCTTCCTTTTTTTTTTGAGATCCTCCATATGTGAGATTGTATCTGATTTGAGATATTTCTTTTCCTAAATGTAAGCATTTAAAGCTATATATTTGCCTCTCAGCACTGCCTTTACTGCATCCTATAAGTTTTTATATGTTGTGTTTTCATTTTCATTTGCCTCAAAATATTTCCAAATTATGCTCATGATTTCTTCTTTGACTTACTGGTTGTTTAAGAGTGAATTGTTTAATTTCTACATCTGTGTGAATTTTCTAGTTCTCCATCTGCTTTTGATTTCTTGCTTTATTCCCTTGTAGTCAGAGAAGATACATTGTATAATTTCAATATTTTTTAATTTACTGGGACTTGTTTTGTGACCTAACATTTGGTCTCTCCTGGAGAATGCACACTAGAGAAGGCTATGTATTCTGCTGCTGTTGGGTGAAGCATTATATATACCTCTGCTAGGTCTGGTACATAGTATTGTTCAAGCCTTTTCCATTTCCTTAATGATCTGCCTGCATATTATATGCATTATTCAAAGGGGTGTATTGAAGTCTAATATTAATGTAGACCCATCTATTTCTTTCTTCAAATCTTTCAATATTTGCTTCATATATTTTGGGAGCTCTGAAGCCATGTACATATATGTTTATAGTTGTTATGTGTTTTTGTAGGATTGAGCTCTTTATCAGTATATAGTGACCTTCTTTTTCCTCATAACAGTTATTACTTAAAGTCTATATTATCTGGTAGCAGTATAGCCAGCTCAGCTCTCTTTTGGTTACTATTTGTGTGATATGTGTATCTTAAGTAGGGAAACGTGACTTATCTGTACTTTTGGTCACATCTTCTAAAACATACTTCACAATAGGGTTTCATCTACTGCAGAGTAATAGCTGTACTAATTAACATTTACTGAGTGCCTGCTAGATGTCAGAAGCTGTGTGCTTTATAGAATCAATTTACAAACTTTAATATCTCCAATTACATTTCTGCTCTTCTGTGTAGTACCTAAATGTCACCTACCTAGTGCCCATGAGTACTTTATAATCACAATCCTGTTTTTGTTCAGGGAGGCAAGTTTGCTAGCCAGAGAGTTTTGCTTTGCTTTCCTTTCAGCCACCCTCCTACAAAAGCAAAAAAAGTTCTTACTGGACAAAAATAAAAAAGCCTCTCTAGTGGAAAGCACTTGACTCTTTGCCTTGTTAACACCTGGAACTGGGACATAGTGCCTGGAGAAACAGCAACCATTTTGAAGCTGTGAGGAGTAAAGCCACATGCCATAGTTGTAGCCAAAATGTAGAAGGAACCGGGATCTCTGATGATGTTCTTGAGCAACTGCATGAGCCCTGGAGATGTTCCTGCAGAACTGCTATTAAAAGAAAAATATAAACTCCCTCTAATCAAGCCACTGTTAGATGTTCTGTCATTCCCACCTCAATACAGTCCTAATGAAGTACACTAGTTCAGGTGTTTCTGAACTCTCACTAAACTACTAGACTGGTGGTTCCCCCAGTGTGATTCTCAGACCAGCCTCATCACCACAACCCGCTAACTTGTAGAAATGCAAATCATCAAGTTCCCACCCCAGAGTTACTGAATCTGAAACTCTGAGGAGGGCATCCAGCAATCTATGTAATAAGCCCCCCCCTAGGTAATTCTGACACACATGATAAAGTTTGGGAGATGACTGGAATAAAGTAACTATTGAGTTGACTCTTGAATTTAGACTGCTTTTCCTTGTCCTGTTAATAGCACATTATCAAATAAATATCCCTGGAATAAAGTTATAGGGTTTGTTCTTTTTCAGTTAAAACAGTCATCAGAGGGGCGGGCCGCGGTGGCTCAGCGGGCAAGAGTGCTTGCCTGCCATGCCGGAGGACCCCGGTTCGATTCCCGGCCCCAGCCCATGTAAAAAACAAACAAACAAACAAAATATAATAAAACAAGAAAATGTTTAAAGATGTTTCCCTTTCTTCCTCCCTTCCTTCCTTCCATCCTTCCTTCCTTCTCTGTCTTTCCTTCCTTTCCTCCCTCTCTCTTTAAAAAAAAAAAAAAAAAAAAAAAAAACAGTCATCAGAGACTCCCCATTACCAAATGAATTGAGTAAAAGCATTTGGACGAGTTATTCAAAATCCTTGAAAATATGTCCCTGGCTGTATTCTTCATTTAAGTTTTTCGTCTATATATTGTCTATTCTAACTACATATTTCAGGTAAAAGTGCTGTCTTACTATGAACAGAATAGATTATTATTATTTTTTTTGGTAGTCTTTTCATTATATTTTTGTCCTCTTCTCTATCTTTATGCTTGAAATCCTGGTCTTCATTTACAGAACCGAGTAAATTCAATAGTCCTTATGAAGCTTTTAAGAGATTTTCTTTCTTTGGGTCACATATACCCTAATCTGTACTTTTTAATAGTACTTTGAATTTCTGTCATTGTATTTATGCAGTAATTTATGGAACTTGATAATTACATTTTTAAAAGAATGTAATATGTAATTAAAAATTAGACAAAAATATAATTTTATGCATAAATTCATTTTTGAAAAACATGAACAAAATTTCATGTAATCATTATAATTTTTATACATTTAATGAATGCTTAATTGCTATTGATTCTTATTTTTTATCATACCATCTGGGACACTGACACTGGAAGAATGTCTGTATTTATAAAGTTATTTTCCATTTAAATATAACAGATTTCTTTCAAAGAAAAACAAAGATCATATACAGTATGATATTAACTTTTAATTTAGGCAAAATGATATATATTTTTCACCCAAAATACGCCAAGACATAAATATAATATATCTATCATACTTTGTATTTTTAAAAATATGAGTCTTTCAGGGGCGGTGTGACAGTGGCTCAGTGGCAGAATTCTCGCCTGCCATGCCAGAGACCCAGGTTTTGCCATGCAAAAAAAAAAAAAAAAAAATAGATATATGAGCCTTTTAAAGACAGTCATGGAGACATGGCTATACATTTTATTTATAACTTCTGGCTTTAATTATAAAATTAATTTCAATATTTATATTTTTTAAAAATTAGAATAATTTTGAAGACTTTACAAAGAAACAATATACAGATTGTTAGAAAAACATGATATATATCCAAGGGAATATTAAAAAAAGTGGTGTTTAATGTATTCTGTCTAGTTATGTAACCATATATATAAAAGAATGCCTGAAAATAAAAGCATTGGGGGAAATAAAAACTTAGCCATATTTTCTCAATATCAAGTGATCCTTCATGTCTTTTTCTCATTACATTTATATTAAACATATATGTCTTTTTACCCACCTCTTTTAATACCATATTATACATGCTTCTTCATACCTTTTTTTATTGCATCTAATATAAAATATTACTCTCTTATTTTAAATAAAATCACGTTATATGAATTCAGCATAATTTATTTACTCCTCTGTTGTCATAGAATTATATTATTTCCAGATAGTCTCTATTATAATTAAAAATGTAATGATTGTTCCTTGTAAGCAAATAATAGTACGAAACATTGGCTATTTCTTTAGGACACAATCATCACAGCATAATTATTGGCTGTTAATTTTGAAGGTTTTTTGTACATGCTGCCTAGCTTTCTTCATTGACCTTATGTATGTATTTGCATTTAAAATGTTATCTTTACCCTATCATTTGGGGAAGCATTTTGTTGGGTTTGAAAAATGCAAATGGCTTATTTTGTCATTTTTTTTCTGGTTATGATCATTAGTTACTTTACAGTCAGAAAATTTCTCCCTTCTGGATTTAATTTAGCTTTTTTAAAAATAGAAAAATGGGTACTAAATTTTGGAATTTTTTTTTATTAAATTGTTAAAAACTGAGAGAGGTGTTCATTCATTCTTTCATTTACTGAACACTTATATGCAGGTTCTTAAGGCAAATAACTCTAAATGGTGGGCAAATATACCTGGGCTCTGCTTTCTCGATTCTGATTGCGGATATTTCCTACATAAAAAACTCTTGATTTTCATGTGTGAACTTTTATCAAATTAAAATAATTTATGTAAATTCTTTGAAGTTAGCTGACTGAATTACCTTGGGTTCCATGTGTTTTACTTTCCCAACTGCCAAAAAAATACCATACAGTGTATTTGCTTAATCAGTTAGAATTGAGTGGCTCATAGTTTCGAGGTTAGGCAAAGCCCAAAATTAAGGCATCAGCAAGGTGATGCTTTCTTCTTGAAAACTGGCATTTGGGGTTGGCTACTTCCCATTCTTTTTCACTTGACAATGTTTTCTCCTTTCTCCTCTGGGTTCCTTTGACTTCTGTTTTTTATTCACTGAATAAATAAAAGCCTCTCCTGAGGCTTCCTTTCTCAGTGTCCAATTTCCTTCAGCCATCTAGGTACCACCCTCAACAGCATGGACACCCTGTAACTGATAACAAACGGGTTCAAATGGGCCAGGGGTTGGGACCGGAACATGCTTTTGTGAAGGACATGACTCAATACTCAACACCATGTATTTTAATAACGGTGTTTGATTCACTTGAACTTTTTATTCTAATGTTACATTTGTCTTGCTTATCTTGCTCTGTGTTGTTTGTTTTGTTTTGTTTCATGGGAGTGTTTGTTTTCCTAGTTCAAATATTTCAGCAACAAACAAATGGAGAAATGATACTACTGATGTGAATATGTGACTATTACATGCCTTGCTTTCTTTTATTTGGACTTGTCTGCTATGCTTTGCTTTTAGTTTCTCCTATTAGACTAGAACTTCATGGATCTACTATTGGCTAAACTGGATAACTTTGGGAAACTTCTTTAACCTTGTGACTCTATTTCTTCACTTGTCAAATGATAATAAAAATAGTATGATCATTATTAATAACAATTAGATAAAAATCTATATACTATTTAGAACAGTAACTGCCAAGCATTAATTGCACATTAAATGATTCTTGTCCTTTTCCTTGTTTCCTCTACCATTTCATGTAACCTAACATTTGGTTAGACTTTATTTTTAACAATTTCAGACTTTTTGTCTTTTAATAAGGCCATTTTATCTTTTTTCCATGTTTCATTATAATTTATGTATTTGGGCTTATTTTGTACTTTCAGTGCTTTCAATATTTATGTGTTTCTCTGTTCAAATACTTCCTATTCTTCTCTTTACTTATAGTGCCACCCATGCAAAACATGATCTGGAAATATGAACAGACACCCATTTTTTTGCCCTTTTACACTAAAGTTAAAATTTGCCACCACCCCTACAGCCAAGCAGCTTCCCTTGGTTTTGTTGTCATTTACCATTTACCTTTTCTCTCAGTGTATTTATGTGGCTGTTTCTCATAGTCCCTTCCCCTCTGAGGGATTTTCTTTCATAGGTGAAGTTACTGAGTTTGCATGTCCCTTCTCAAATCCCATCTTACCTCTGATTGTTCGTACTAGACTTTCTTAAAATTGCAAACATTTGTCCTCCTCCCTCATGGTTTCTAGTGTGAAATAGATTAACTTCCACTTTCATATACATTTGGTTATTTGAAAGGGAATTTGAGGAAGGAGAATAGGTACGTAGGTAAGCTCAGGTTGCCACTTTGAACCGGAAGCACACTATGCACTTTTCCTTTCCTTTTCCCTTTAACCCCCATTGCCATAATTTCCTAATGACAATAAAGCCTTTCACCAGTATGGTACATTATGGTTTATAGCTAATAAAATGAGCAATCCTTGTGGTTTACATGACTGTCACTGAAAGCAGAATTTGAGTGACTTCATAACCCAGTAGCTACTTTGCATTTAGCCTTTCTTTCATCCAGGTTTCTAGAAGTCAAACAGGCATGACTTCAAAAAGGAAAACAGCAACAACAACATATAGCCATCTTTGATTAAATATATTCTCTGGAACTAGAGTTCTAAAATTTTAATTTAAAATAAACCTTCTTTTGCCTTTCCCTGTGGTTTTGCACTTCGGTATGCATCAGTTCAGCAGGCCCTTTTTTTTTTATCTCAACACCCAGCTCCTTACTGCTCTTTCCTTATTAAGTAAAAAGTAGATAAATAATTTTAGAAAGTCTCCAAAAGGATATAGCTTTAGGAAATCTATAATAAGGAGTATATAAACTGTAGACACACTGTTACTTGTGTCTTTAGGCATTTAGTTTCATGAATCTGAGTATTGGAATATTTTGCCCCTAAATTTCTCAGGCTGAAATCAGAGACAGGCATATTAAATTCTCATAACATATTAGAGTACGTAGCAGGATTAAATTGGGAGATAGTATAGCAGACAAGCTGACACAATGAGTTTTGGACTAAGATTGGAATCATTTGAATCTTGTTGACCAAGGTAATAAAATTTTGCAGCCCAGGTTTTCCTCACTTACAAAATTGGGAAAAACCACAATAGCATCTATCTCATGTGTTGTCAACTATGACTGAGATATGCATATAAAGAGGTTAGTTAGTAGTTCTGGGAAAATAGTTGGCTTTAAAACTGGCAAAAGCAACAGAGACATGTTATGTTGCTTTTTATGTGATGGTGGCAAATGTCTTTCTCCCTCCCCACTTCATGGGCTGGGAAGTGATCATAATGACTAAATACATACGTATGCATTTGCATTTGCGCCTCTTCACTTCACAGCTCACTTTCAGATGTGCAAGAGCAACCATTGAGTACTTTTTCTCTTAAACTTGTTTAATCTAAAGGTCAATTCCATGTCCACTGACCACTCACATTGTCGCTGTATCTTCTTAGAAAAACAGACATTTCTTGCCAAAGAGACAAGTTTGGGGTAGGGAAGACAAACTTAAATTCTACCCCTCTCTACTCTTCTCTCTCTCTCCATTAATAGATATCAGTGCCCCTGCCCATGTAACCCAGAGGCTTGTTGGAGAATGGGCCACAGGAATACTTAATACAGGAGGCTGGCAAAATTTCTGGCTACCCAAGCCAATGTTTCACCCTAATAAAATGAGCTGCATAGTTTCTCAGAGCTAAGATTTTACTTTTTTGAAGCAAAGAGCACTGATTTGGCAATGCTTAACTTTTTTTTAAACAAGTGGACATTCATTCAGGCAACAAACATTCTTACATTTTTAAGGTTAGTCCCATCCCTTGTATTTCCAACCCGAGTCCAACCTCATGTGATTTTATTCTCTATCTACTGCAGATATACCTCTCAAATTCCCCTTTGAACTTTTCCCACCTGGAGTTGCTTACTCCACATGTTCTCTCTTTGAGTAATGCTTGTTTTATTTGAATATACCTTTTCTTATTATTATGTCATTGACATGAAGAGGGCTGTGCTTGCTGAGGCCACGTAGAGTGGTGGGGTCTCTTCAGTCTTGGTTTTATTCTCCACTTCATTTGGTTGAACTCCAACTGTGTTCTTGACTCAGCCAACTTCCATGGTTGCAAGAATATAAGCATCATGAAATCTTATCTGTGTTTTCTTGGCTGTTTTTCTAAATATAATTCACTAGCTTAATGCTTTTCCTTGTTGTTGACTAAACGTGATAAGATTTGTTGCTTCCCAAACTAATTGTTCTGATCTTTTTCCTTCTGAGTACACACTTCTCTTTCTCTCTCTTTTCCATTCTCTCTCCCTCTCTCTTAATTCTCTGGCTTTTCTTTTACTTTGTGGAATATCCTCTAGTTTTCATTCTCCATTAATTCTACCAAATGCTCAATAATGATATATTCAAAGATTGCACCTCCTAGAGAGAAACTGAGGGTTTGTGAGATTATGCTGTTTTACAATTGGACAAGAGAAGCGGAAACAAATTCTTCTGATTTTACTTTAAAAGGTCTTCTTCTGGATCTTTGTTGTAAAGATGATCAAATTAGATTACAAGAATAGCAGTATCTTTGTGCAGAATAAAGAAGGAAAATATCCCTTTGAAAGGACACATAGTGCTTAATATCGCTACCCTCTCAGCTATACCAGAAGGTGAGTTAATTAATACATCATAGAGAGAAGAGTGTCCTCTGAATCAGCCAAGAAGGAAGGCAGCACAACCTATCTCAACGCGCATCAACGTTTAGGGATTCTCATAAAACCTAAATTACATTATTCTACAGTGCCCAGTTCCATTTCTTTGGTTGTACAGTGAATGTTTGCACTTGGGGATTTAACTCTATTCATGAGGGAGGTGGAGAGGAGGCTATGAACAAGGCAGCTGTATAAGTTAGGGCTCTCTAGAGAAACAGAATCAACAGGGAACACTCGCAAATATAAAATTTGTAAAAGTGTCTCACGTGACCATGGGAACGCAGAGTTAAAAATCCGCAGGGCAGGCTGTGAAGCCCACGATTCCGATGGAGGGTCTGGACGAACTCCACAGGAGAGGCTCACCAGCTGAAACAGGAAGAGACTGTCTCTTCTGAATACTCCTTAAAAGGCTTCCAGTGATCAAATTAAGCATCACTCATTGCAGAAGACACTCCCTTTTGGCTGATTATAAATGGAATCATCTGTGGATGCAGCTGACGTGATCATGATCTAATTCTATGAAATGTCCTCATCATGACAGACAGGCCAGCACTTGCCCAACCAAACAGGTACCACCACTTGGCCAAGTTGACACATGAACCTGACCATGACAGCAGCCGAGAGAGATAGAGGCACCACGTATGCTACCACCTCTGCCACCATTGCCTGAATTGGAGATGAGAGTGACACTTCTCTGTGACAAGGGTGTGAGGTAGAGTAAAAAATGGAGTCCTTGTCCCATGGGTTCTAGCCATACGTCAACCTTTTGATCCCGCAGGACTCACATATGTTTTTAATTTAATCCTCACAGATACCCTATCAGGTTGCCACAGCAAGCAAACATCAGAGCTGGGATGCAAACCAGGTCATTCAACTTTGTAGTCCATGTTCTTACATTTATACTTTGTGTGTTGTAGAGAAGAGATGAGCTTCATTACATTTGTTCTTGATGGGATACGCTTGTTCCCTATGCTTACAAGTGTTATGAAATAAGAGAGGGAGGGAGAAGGAAAGAGAGAGAATTTGTTATTTTAAAAATAGCAATAATAAAATATCAGTCTTAAGAATACGGATAGCCATATTATGGTAGGCTGGTAGGTAATGCTTAATCCTTTTGCCCAAAGACAAACAAATATGCAACCTAAATACAATCAGAATAAAAAAGACTATGTTTGTCCTTGTACCTTCATTCTTTTTTATAACATTTTGTTTTAAGGCAGTAATGAATTTCTTATTTGATTTAATTAGAAAATCAGCTGCTGTTCCAAACTAGCATTCAGGTAAGTGTCAAACTTGCAATTATACCCTTAAAAAAAGAAAAACGTTTCAGAACCTGTGTTAATAACTCTATTTGCGTTAGGCTTTAATCATCATAAAGGAGAAATGTAAATGATTCCAGGCAGTCCGGCTACATAAATAAACATACATTCTTAAGTGTGCAGTAGTTTTTCCCTGAGAAAATTTCATAACTTTGAGAGTAATATAATGGTAATTAATTACCAGAAAAAGATTAATATTACATGCCAAGAATGATAAAGAAATACACAGAGGCCCTACAAATGGAGTCTGCAGGTGGCACGGAGAGAGAAATGCGGTGAAGCAAGCCTCTTTAATTCTACTTCCAGGCTTGTTTAGCAACAGGCTATCCCATCCCCTTCTGGGATCAGACAATTCCTTCATTTGAAGGCCTTATTGCACCTCTTCTCACCACTCGCCATGCCTCCATGTCCCTGAGTTTGTGTATCTCCTAAACTCTGGTCACAGGAAATTTTCTTTACAACTTACTGTCCCCAAGTAATTTCATAAAGCTTCAATTATCACAGTTCTCTGCTCAAACACCATCAATGGCTCCTCATGGCTTTCAGAACAGAGTCCAGTCCTTAAGAAAAACTTTGAGGTTCTTCATAAGCATGGACTTGACTAAATTTGCTCTCTCTTGGCCCAAGATGTCCACCCTCAACGAATTCACTATTCCTCAAATTTGGATTCTAAAAGGAATCACTGGGACACTTGTGAGAGAGAAATTCAGATCCTTAGGCCACTTCCCAGGAAAGGAGACTAGAAATCTCCATTGTAACAAGTGAACCATGTCTTTCAGGCAAGTTTAAAAATGCTGTCTTAAGCAGCCCATGCTATTTGTCATTCCCTAAACCTGATTTATTAGCCCTCTATCCAAGCACTTTGCTTGTTGAAGACCCACCCATAGTGGATGGTCTTAGTATGGGTATCTCCAAAAGTAGAGCTTAAGATATTTCTTTGAAGGCACGTCATTTATTTGTGGGGTGGTTCTAGGAAGCAAGCATGATGGAGTATGGGAAGTGAGTCAAGGCTTCTTTATTGGTGCAAAAGGTGGAAAGAAATACTGTGCATGATAGAGGTGGCATCTTGCCAATTAGAAGAGACTCTGAGGTCCCATGGGACCATTCACCATGGCTGCCACTGAAATCAGAGGTAAGCCATGGAATGGGGCACAGATTACAAAGGTATTCACTGCATGCATCTTCTACACAGTTGTATTAGTTATCTTTGCTCTGTAACAAGTTACCCCAAGGCTTAGCAGCTTATAACAACATATATTTATCATCTTATGGATTCTGTGGGTCAAGATTCCAGTTGTCTCCCACAAGCCTACACCTGAAGATTTGACTGGGAAGTAGTATCTTTTGGGCTTACTTGTGATTTTTGGCAGGATTCATTTCCTCACTGGTTGTTGGCCAGAAATGCTTAGAGTTCTTTGCCACGTGGCCCTCTCTATAGAACATTTCACAACATGGCATCCTATTTCATCAGAGACAACAAGTAAGAGGGCAAAAAAAAGAGTGATAGCCAAACAGAAGACCCACAGAAGAACCTAATCTTGGAAGGCAGGTCCCATTATTTCTGCTGTATTCTATTCATGAAAATTGAGTCACTAGGTGCAGGCCACATTCAATGGAAGGAACATAACCAGGAGGTGAATACTGGGAGGTGGGAATCATTTGGGGCCATGTCAGATGCTGCTGACTACAATGGTCTTCCAAATTTTTCCAGGATGATTTAATTCCTACTTTTTCATACATTGCATCTCTTTCATACATTGCAACCTCCCTCAGCCTCAGCTCTTCTCTAACACTCACTGTGGGGTAAAAAAAGACTGAGAGCCTATCTCTGTGCCTGGAGCTCATTTTAGTGCTCTCTAAAAGTGAGTCCTTGTTATTATAACCTTCCATTCAACAACTTCCTTGAGGGCAGGATTCATCATTTTCCAATCCTTATAGCAGCTCCCTGATCCATTATGAGTATCCAATAAATCACTCCTGAATTAATGTCAAAATGAAATTTTATATTAACTATTGTTTATCCTGTCAGCTTTTTAAATGTGCTTTTTCATACACTTGAAATTTCTGTAAATTTTGGGTAACATAGGACATAGTGAGAGACGATTTGAACAAGTCAACTTCTATCACAAAGAATGTCTTTTAAAAATGAATTCATATGAAACGCAGTCAAGAGATAAGTACTACAAAAATAAGACATTGTAGGCTTTTATTAATTTACCAAGCTACATACGCCTGAAAGGAAATATAAAGCATTGTAGTTAGAAAATGTTCAAAGCTTTTAGTGCTTTAACGTTAAAGCCTTTCTTTCATTAAAGTGTCTCCAAGTTCCATGGTGGAAAGGACATTGAACTTAAACTCCAAAGCTCTGGATCTGTCTCTTGTAAGTTCTTAATTCATCTGAGCTTCAGTTTCATCTCTTATGCAAAATGGGGATGTAATATGAACCTCAGAGGGTTCAACAAATATTGCTTAAGCACCTAGTAGGTGGAGTCCACAGTAGGCCTGTAATAAATACCTGCTGAATCTGACTTTGCACCTAAGAGGACAGGTATATATTATTGAGATAGAAATTCTGAAAGTTTTCTTGGGGTTGGGGAAGCTGTGTTGGACGGCATTTATATAAGGCAGACTGAAAGAATTTCTGTGAGTGAAAAATGAAGCTGAAATGTTTATTCTTTTTTTTATTATTAATTTAAAAAATTAACAAAACATTTAGAAATCATTCCATTCTACATGTACAATCAGTAATTCTTAATATCATCACATAGTTGCAT
Organism: Tamandua tetradactyla; assembly: GCF_023851605.1. Lineage (NCBI taxonomy): Eukaryota > Metazoa > Chordata > Mammalia > Pilosa > Myrmecophagidae > Tamandua > Tamandua tetradactyla. The sequence continues at coordinate 30,709,390 of NC_135327.1, read as the reverse complement.
ATTCATAATTTCTTAGTACATTTGCATCGATTTAGAAAAAGAAATAAAAAGACAACAGAATAAGAATTAAAATGATAATAGAGAGAAAAAAAAACCTATACCTCACATGCAGCTTCATTCAATGTTTTAACATAATTGCATTACAATTAGGTAGTACTGTGCTGTCCATTTCTGAGTTTTTATATCCAGCCCTGTTGCACAGTCTGTATCCCTTCAGCTCCAATTACCCCTTCGCTTTTTTTTTTTTTTAATTAACGGAAAAAAAAAATTAACCCAACATTTAGAAATCATACCATTCTACATATGCAATCAGTAATTCTTAACATCATCACATAGATGCATGATCATCGTTTCTTAATACCTTTCCATAGGTTTAGAAGAACTAGCAACACAACCGAAAAAGATATAGAATGTTAATATAGAGAAAAAAATAAAAGTAATAATAGTAAAAACAAAACAAAACAAAACAAAACAAAAACCTATAGCTCAGATGCAGCTTCATTCAGTGTTTTAACAAGATTACTTTACAATTAGGTATTACTGTGCTGTCCATTTTTGAGTTTTTGTATCTAGTCCTGTTGCACAGTCTGTATCCCTTCAGCTCCAATTGCCCATTATCTTACCCTGTTTCTACCTCCTGCTGGACTCTGTTGCCAATGACATATTCCAAATTTATTCTCGAATGTCCGTTCACATCAGTGGGACCATACAGTATTTGTCCTTTAGTTTTTGGCTAGACTCACTCAGCATAATGTTCTCTAGGTCCATCCATGTTATTACATGCTTCATAAGTTTATCCTGTCTTAAAGCTGCATAATATTCCATCGTATGTATATACCACAGTTTGTTTAGCCACTCTTCTGTTGATGGAGATTTTGGCTGTTTCCATCTCTTTGCAATTGTAAATAACGCTGCTATAAACATTGGTGTGCAAATGTCCGTTTGTGTCTTTGCCCTTAAGTCCTTTGAGTAGATTCCCAGCAATGGTATTGCTGGGTCATATGGCAATTCTATATTCAGCTTTTTGAGGAACCGCCAAACTGCCTTCCACAGTGGTTGCACCATTTGACATTCCCACCAACAGTGGATAAGTGTGCCTCTTTCTCCACATCCTCCCCAGCACTTGTCATTTTCTGTTTTGTTGATAATGGCCATTCTGGTGGGTGTGAGATGATATCTCATTGTGGTTTTGATTTGCATTTCTCTCATGGCCAGGGACATTGAGCATCTCTTCATGTGCCTTTTGGCCATTTGTATTTCCTCTTCTGAGAGGTGTCTGTTCAAGTCTTTTTCCCATTTTATAATTGGGTTGGCTGTCTTTTTGTTGTTGAGTTGAATAATCTCTTTATAAATTCTGGATGCTAGACCTTTATCTGATATGTCATTTCCAAATATTGTCTCCCATTGTGTAGGCTGTCTTTCTACTTTCTTGGTGAAGTTCTTTGATGCACAAAAGTGTTTAATTTTGAGGAGCTCCCATTTATTTATTTCCTTCTTCAGTGTTCTTGCTTTAGGTTTAAGGTCCATAAAACCGCCTCCAGTTGTAAGATTCATAAGATATCTCCCAACATTTTCCTCTAACTGTTTTATGGTCTTAGACCTAATGTTTAGATCTTTGATCCATTTTGAGTTGACTTTTGTATAGGGTGTGAGACATGGGTCTTCTTTCATTCTTTTGCATATGGATATCCAGTTCTCTAGGCACCATTTATTGAAGAGACTGTTCTGTCCCAGGTGAGTTGGCTTGACTGCCTTATCAAAGATCAAATGTCCATAGATGAGAGGGTCTATATCTGAGCACTCTATTTGATTCCATTGGTCGATATGTCTATCTTTATGCAATACCATGCTGTTTTGACCACTGTGGCTTCATAATATGCCTTAAAGTCAGGCAGTGCGAGACCTCCAGCTTCGTTTTTTTTCCTCAAGATGTTTTTAGCAATTCGGGGCACCCTGCCCTTCCAGATAAATTTGCTTATTGGTTTTTCTATTTCTGAAAAATAAGTTGTTGGGATTTTGATTGGTATTGCATTGAATCTGTAAATCAATTTAGGTAGGATTGACATCTTAACTATATTTAATCTTCCAATCCATGAACACGGTATGCCCTTCCATCTATTTAGGTCTTCTGTGATTTCTTTTAACAGTTTTTTGTAGTTTTCTTTATATAAGTTTTTTGTCTCTTTAGTTAAATTTATTCCTAGGTATTTTATTGTTTTAGTTGAAATTGTAAATAGGATTTGTTTCTTGATTTCCCCCTCTGCTTGTTCATTGCTAGTGTATAGAAATGCTACAGATTTTTGAATGTTGATCTTGTAACCTGCTACTTTGCTGTACTCATTTATTAGCTCTAGTAGTTTTGTTGTGGATTTTTCTGGGTTTTCAACATATAGTATCATATCGTCTGCAAACAGTGATAGTTTTACTTCTTCCTTTCCAATTTTGATGCCTTGTATTTCTTTTTTTTGTCTAATTGCTCTGGCTAGAACCTCCAACACAATGTTGAATAATAATGGTGATAGTGGACATCCTTGTCTTGTTCCTGATCTTAGGGGGAAAGTTTTCAATTTTTCCCCATTGAGGATGATATTAGCTGTGGGTTTTTCATATATTCCCTCTATCATTTTAAGGAAGTTCCCTTGTATTCCTATCTTTTGAAGTGCTTTCAACAGGAAAGGATGTTGAATCTTGTCAAATGCGTTCTCTGCATCAATTGAGATGATCATGTGATTTTTCTGCTTTGATTTGTTGATATGGTGTATTACATTAATTGATTTTCTTATGTTGAACCATCCTTGCATACCTGGGATGAATCCTACTTGGTCATGATGTATAATTCTTTTAATGTGTTTTTGGATACAATTTGCTAGAATTTTATTGAGGATTTTTGCATCTATATTCATTAGAGAGATTGGTCTGTAGTTTTCTTTTTTTGTAATATCTTTGCCTGGTTTTGGTATGAGGGTGATGTTGGCTTCATAGAATGAATTAGGTAGTTTTCGCTCCACTTTGATTTTTTTGAAGAATTTGAGGAGAGTTGGTACTAATTCTTTCTGGAATGTTTGGTAGAATTCACATGTGAAGCCATCTGGTCCTGGACTTTTCTTTTTAGGAAGCTTTTGAATGACTGATTCAATTTCTTTACTTGTGATTGGTTTGTTGAGGTCATCTATTTCTTCTTGAGTCAAAGTTGGTTGTTCATGTCTTTCCAGGAACCCGTCCATTTCATCTAAATTGTTGTATTTATTAGCGTAAAGTTGTTCATAGTATCCTGTTATTACCTCCTTTATTTCTGTGAGGTCAGTAGTTATGTCTCCTCTTCCATTTCTGATCTTATTTATTTGCATCCTCTCTCTTCTTCTTTTTGTCAATCTTGCTAAGGGCCCATCAATCTTATTGATTTTCTCATAGAACCAACTTCTGGTCTTATTGATTTTCTCTATTGTTTTCATGTTTTCAATTTCATTTATTTCTGCTCTGATCTTTGTTATTTCTTTCCTTTTGCTTGCGTTGGGATTAGTTTGCTGTTCTTTCTCCAGTTCTTCCAAGTGAACAGTTAATTCCTGCATTTTTGCCTTTTCTTCTTTTCTGATATAGGCATTTAGGGCAATAAATTTCCCTCTTAGCACTGCCTTTGCTGCATCCCATAAGTTTTGATATGTTGTGTTTTCATTTTCATTCACCTCGAGGTATTTACTAATTTCTCTTGCAATTTCTTCATTGACCCACTCGTTGTTTAAGAGTGTGTTGTTGAGCCTCCACGTATTTGTGAATTTTCTGGCACTCCGCCTATTATTGATTTCCAACTTCATTCCTTTATGATCCGAGAAAGTGTTGTGTATGATTTCAATCTTTTTAAATTTGTTAAGACTTGCTTTGTGACCCAGCATATGGTCTATCTTTGAAAATGATCCATGAACACTTGAGAAAAAGGTGTATCCTGCTGTTGTGGGATGTAATGTCCTATAAATGTCTGTTAAGTCTAGCTCATTTATAGTAATATTCAGATTCTCTATTTCTTTATTGATCCTCTGTCTAGATGTTCTGTCCATTGATGAGAGTGGGGAATTGAAGTCTCCAACTATTATGGTATATGTGTCTATTTCCCTTTTCAGTGTTTGCAGTGTATTCCTCATGTATTTTGGGGCATTCTGGTTCGGTGCGTAAATATTTATGATTGTTATGTCTTCTTGTTGAATTGTTCCTTTTATTAGTATATAGTGTCCTTCTTTGTCTCTTTTAACTGTTTTACATTTGAAGTCTAACTTGTTGGATATTAGTATAACCACTCCTGCTCTTTTCTGGTTGTCATTTGCATGAAATATCTTTTCCCAACCTTTCACTTTCAACCTATGTTTATCTTTGGGTCTAAGATGTGTTTCCTGTAGACAGCATATAGAAGGATCCTGTTTTTTAATCCATTCTGCCAGTCTATGTCTTTTGATTGGGGAATTCAGTCCATTAACATTTAGTGTTATTACTGTTTGGATAATATTTTCCTCTAACATTTTGCCTTTTGTATTATATATATCATATCTGACTTTCCTTCTTTCTACACTCTTCTCCATACCTCTCTCTTCTGTCTTTTCGGTTCTGACTCTAGTGCTCCCTTTAGTATTTCTTGCAGAGCTGGTCTCTTGGTCACAAATTCTCTCAGTGACTTTTTGTCTGAGAATGTTTTAATTTCTCCCTCATTTTTGAAGGACAATTTTGCTGGATACAGGAGTCTTGGTTGGCAGTTTTTCTCTTTTAGTAATTTATATATATCATCCCACTGTCTTCTAGCCTCCATGGTTTCTCCTGAGAAATCTACACATAGTCTTATTGGGTTTCCCTTGTATGTGATGGATTGTTTTTCTCTTGCTGCTTTCAAGATCCTCTCTTTCTCTTTGACCTCTGACATTCTAACTAGTAAGTGTCTTGGAGAACGCCTATTTGGGTCTAATCTCTTTGGGGTGCGCTGCACTTCTTGGATCTGTAATTTTAGGTCTTTCATAAGAGTTGGGAAATTTTCAGTGATAATTTCTTCCATTAGTTTTTCTCTTCCTTTTCCCTTCTCTTCTCCTTCTGGGACACCCACAACACATATATTTGTGCGCTTCATATTGTCATTCAGTTCCCTGATACCCTGTTCAAATTTTTCCATTCTTTTCCCAATAGTTTCTGTTTCTTTTTGGAATTCAGATGTTCCTTCCTCCAAATCACTAATTCTATCTTCTGTCTCTTTGAATCTATCATTGTAGGTATCCATTGTTTTTTCCATGTTTTCTACTTTGTCCTTCACTTCCATAAGTCCTGTGATGTTTTTTCAGTTTTTCTATTTCTTCTTTATGTTCAGCCCATGTCTTCTTCATGTCCTACCTCAATTTATCGATTTCATTTTTGAAGAGGTTTTCCATTTCTGTTCGTATATTCAGCATTAGTTGTCTCAGCTCCTGTATCTCATTTGAACTATTGGTTTGTTCCTTTGACTGGGCCATATTTTCAATTTTTTGGGTGTGATCCGTTATCTTCTGCTGGCATCTGCGCATTTAGACAGATTTCCCTGGGTGTTGGATCCAAAAGTTTGGAAGATTTTTCTGTGAAATCTCTGGGTTCTGTTTTTCTTATCCTGCCCAGTAGGTGGCGCTTGTGGCACACGTTTGTCTGCGGGTCCCACCAGTAAAAGGTGCTGTGGGTCCTTTAACTTTGGAAAACTCTCACCATCCAGGAATTTCGCTAGCTGAAGCGGCTTGGAAGAGTGCCAGCCAGCCCGGGGTCTGAACGCTGGGAGGGTCGCTGGCCGCCGCAGCCCGGGAAAGCACCCGTCCGAATTTCCTAGTTGGCCCGGGGCGCCAAGCGTGGTGGGAGGGCGCCAGCCGCAGCAGCCCACCCGGGCGAGTGCACCGTTCCCGGGGAGTCACGGGTTTGGAAGGGCCCCCCCCCCCCCGTCACCGTTCTCTGCAGCCTGGGGATTTCCGATCCAATTCTCTCAGTTGGTCCGGGGGGCCGCACGTGGTGTGGGCACCAGCCACCGCAGTTTGAGGGGACCGCCTGTCCAATTCTCCCAGCCGGCCCGGGAAGGGTAAGGGAGTGACTCCGGCTACTTGCCGCCCCGCCTGGTGAAGCCCGCGCCCCTCGGCGATCTCACCAGAACGGGTTCTCTCAGCCAGCCAGCCGTTCCAGGATGGGGTACACTGTCTTTTTTATCTCTAGCGTGGCTTTGGGAGCTGTTCTGTATCGTTTCTACTCCCCTAGTAGCTGTTCTGGAGGAGAAACTAAAATCTGCGCATCTTACTAAGCCACCATCTTCTCCGGAAGTCGAAATGTTTATTCTTGTAGGTTGAAGAACTAAAGAAGTTGGAGTTCTGAGTGATCATTTTCTCAACAGATATTTGTCAGATACCTTCCATGTGACAGGTTTTGCTTTAGGCCCTGAGACTACGAGGGGAATAAAACAGGCACAGCCCTGTCCCTCTTGGACTTGGGGTCAGTGGATTCAAATACTTCACACCCAGGGTGCTGCCATGTTGGGCCAGCCATGGGCAAACCAGTTGTGTGTTGGTAAGAGAAAAAGCAGAGACGTGGGATGAATGAAGGGAGATCCCATCTCCAGGGAACTGTAAGGAATGTTGTGACAGAGTAAGGACGTGTGGAAACGTGGTATTGGGTGTGACTGCAGAGGTAGGAATGACCTGGAAAGTGAACAGCAAGGCAAGCCATGCTCAGGAGTTGGACGAGGACTTTAAGCATAAGTGGAACATCATCTTCATTCATACGAATGCCATGATGGGCTAAGTTAGCAATGCTGATGCTAAGGTTGATAAGTTCTAGAAGATCAAAATGACCTGACAGTAAACTTTTATTTATCTGTGTACATGTGTGTGTTTGCACACGTAAGGACCACCAGATGCCACCTTAGAGAGCATTCCTTTATGGTTTCCATGCCTTTCATATTTCTTCTGAATATTTACTGCAGAAGACAAATGCATATGAACATATCAAAATGAACAAAAAGTTAACCAAGTATTTGAAAGCAAAATTACCTTCTTGCTAATAGTGGAATGTTTTTTAGAGGTTCATGCTAAGTAATTCTCCACATGCTTTTCCTTGACAAGAATGTGATTTAGAGTCAGGGTGGAGTAAATGCAACTAATAAGCTCCTCTTTCCCTCTCACTGACAGATTTTTAATACAAGTGTCAGAGGATGAATCTTCAAACCCATTCCACCACCACTCTAGTCAACCCTTTCCACTCCAGCACTTTAGAGGGGTTGGGAACATCAGCAGAGGGACATAGTTTTAATATCTGATGCTCGATTAAAACAAGTCAGGTAACTACCAAGTGAATGATTAGTGGGGACCAAAGTATGCCAGACAATAGGAGCGTGAAGGTGGATTGGCTCACCCAGTAAGTACAGTGATGGATACACAATTGAGTGCAAGTTGAGGGGGTGGGTTGTGGACTGAGTCTTTAAGAGTGCAGTGGGGAAGATGGGTAGGTGGCCAAGGGGTGCAGAGGGGAAGATAGGAAGGAAGCCTAGGGGTGCAGAGAGGAAGGTGAGTAGGAGGTTGAGGGGTGCAGAAGGGAAAGCAGTAGGAGGCTGAGGGGTGCACTGGGGAAGGGAGTAGGAGGCTGCTGCACTTGTCTTAGGCTAGGGGAGGTGAATGCCTGAATCCAGGCAGTGTCCTATAGAGAAGAGAATCCAGATTTCAGAGAAATGAGTGGATTGAGGGCTTGGTTGAATGTAGGAAGGTGAGGGTAAGGAAGATGCTGAGGTCAATGCCCAAGTTTCTGACTTTTGCTCATCTCAAAAAGTCATACAATAAATATCAATTTCTTAAACTGCATTACATTAAAGTTCAAAACAGCATATGAAAACAAGCAAACAAACACTCAAAAAACAGCATATGGCTTAAAATATGAACCAAGCTGCATCCATGTTGTTTATTGATGATTGAATCTGATTATCTTTATATCTATTATCTGTCTATTGGAACACTTTCAATACATATCAAATTACTGCTAAAATGTTCTGCAAGCAAACTGCGAATTAAGTTTCTTTGATTTTTTTCTTCCTTTTGGTCATTGAGGATATTTTATCCAGAAGCCACACATTTATTTCCTGAGCCCTTTATGGATGAGTCTGTGCCAGTATCAGCTAATCTTCCATCCATTTCTCTTACCTGAACTCCATGTAGTAAATGAGCTAATCCTGTAAAGGAAATAGCCCCCCTGCCAATATCACATGGACGATGGTTGATGCTCAGATCAGTTCTCCTTGTGGGTCAGCTCTTCACCTCAGGAAGGGCAAATGAGATGAAAAAGTCCCTCCTCTGGTAGGAACTGCCGCCTATCTCGCCATCTCCTGAGTGTTTATCTGCTCCTGTCTAGCCCATCGATACATCACACACTTCTAGTGAGAGGGAAAAAAAAATCTAGATATTCAACAACTTAAAAGTACTGAATTTCAACCAGTCCAGTCATTCAATTTAATTAAATACCTCGGTGGATCAATTTTCATGCACAATTAGTATCTATTTCTCAATGTTCTAATCACATTTCTTTCCTGCCCCTAATCTAAAAAGGTTGTTGCATTGTTTTATTTTCAGATGTCTTTTTAAATAATGATGGATCTGTGGATAACGATAAAACCAAACAAAGCTGAAAGAAGCGAAAAGTAAAAACAAAAGAGATTATCTCCTGAACAGGGCATGTTCTGAAGTGTTTTGTCAGAGTGGGCTTTTTATTTCTTCAAGGACAAGAGGCCAAACTGAAAATACCAATTAGATGCATTTCCCCCCTCCTTGTGTGATTCCTGAATGTGAATGAGTGTTGATCCTTTCAGGAAAATGGATTTACCATGTCGATTTTACCTTAAGAGCCACCAGAATTCTTCAAGGAAAAGCATTCCTTCCTTCTAGAAGCTCCAGAAGGAGGGAAAGAATCAAGAGAAAACAGTTTGTTTGAAAGTGTGTCAGTAGTGGAAATGGAAAGCACTAGGCAGAATGAGAGATGTTGCAGGGTCAACCTAATGTCAAGGACCTTTACCTGCTGTCATTTTATTTGTGTGATTGCTTGACTTGGTAGCACAAGCTGTGCTCTACTACATCAACATAACTAGTGAGAATGTGAATCCATCTTCAGATGTGGAAGAGAGGGTCACGACTGCTTCTGTTTTGTTAGCATTGTGATTGGCACTGGCAACTGCCTAGTCTTTTTGGTTTCACCTGGACAGAACAGAAGATGCTCAGCATGATTAAACACCAATCTAGCCTCCTGCATCTAAAATGACCTCTTTCCCTTTCAAGCGCCCGTTTCTCGATTTTATTGTTTCTGTTCTCACCCTTTCACCCTTATCATCTTTCTTCCGTGTAGTTGCCAACCCACCAGTGGCACTTCGGTTCCTTTTCCTGGAAACTTATAGCCTCTCAGTTGATTACATTTCAGATCTTTTGCTTGAAAGTTTTTCGCACTTTGCCTTTGCTATTCAATGAAGGAGGAGGTGCTCATAGCAGACTCATGTGCTGAAGTTGGAATCTGTCTTATTTTACATTTAAATACAATATGATACAACAGTGTATATACAACAAGGAATAAAATTCAACCACCAACATAAGCCATGGTATGTGATGTTGTGATGTGGATAAATATATCTTGAGTGAATTGTGCCTTTCTTGTTTTTTTGGTAACAGAATTTTGGAATATAGGATCTGGAGGAGGCTGTTTTCATTTCTCATTCCTAGTCTTGCTTTAAGAATGATGTATTCAGACAGGCCACGGTGGCTCAGTGGTAGAATTCTCGCTTGCCATGTCAGAGACCCGGGTTTGATTCCTGGTGCCTGCCCATGTTTAAAAAAAAAAAAAAGAAAGAACGACATATTCAAGTGAAAAATTCCGATGAACTCAATGATTTATGGCTGATGTAAACCTGCCATGAGAATAAGAGTCGATCTTAGTGTGCTGATGTTTTCTATGATATCACTATTCATCGAGTCTTCAGATTTATTAATGATCAATCACTTTTTGCAGGCCTAGTGTGTGCTAGATATGGGTATATTAATATTTGACCAATATTCTGTTTTCAAACTTCACTCAGTAGTTCAGTAGTAATTTCTTATTTAAACTGTGGTCCTCATCCAGTTTCACAAAATCACTGAACGATGATTCAGTGATGAGTTGAAGATGAATGAAATTAAAAATCTATGTCTGTTTCCATGTAGATGGCTGGCAGGTGTTTTACCGTTTTTTGAGGATGTGTTTAAGATGGATTTTAAATAGTCTAACTAGCACAGGTACAGTTCACTGTGGGTGGATGTGTCTTGTGGGGCTCCCCAATTTAGCAGGGATCTTTCAGAACAGCTGGAACCAAAATGGGAAATGTCAGAAAAGGCAGGTCATGCTTGTTAAGTTACTTTGGAAAAGGTAAAGGGTCACTAACATTTATATGAGACTCAATTCGATAGTCATGTGGGTGTTCGCTCCAAACTTGAAGTACTGAATTATCATTGAGTTTTTTCTCATTAGAAATTCTATATGCCTTCCCAAGGATAAATGGTAGCAGGTATTTGTGTAACTATACCTGTATTCAATGAATAATGGTTAATTTTCCTGAGGAACAGCAATAGGCAGGAGGCCGACCACTTTGGTCAAAATAGATAAAATCGTAGATTTTGTAATTGACTTCCATTGTTATAAATTAGTGTCAACCCAAGACTCTACTTCTAATAACAGTGCTGTCACTGTTTCCTGTCTGATAGGCTTTCTTGAGTGGATAAGAAATTTCAGCAAACCTCCAAGGAAATCAGGGGTTCCTGGGCATGCTTCAGAAAGGGCATCCCATGTACTTAGCACTCCTTATATGTAATATGGCAGAAGACAGGCTGATCATTAGCATTCTCTTTCCTTTTTCCTCAGGGACAGCACTGGATCCTCTGGGAGCCTGTTAGAAATGCAGAATCTTGGGCCCCATCCCAAACTTACTGCATCAGAATCTCCATTTTAACAAGATCCCCAGGTGATTTATACACACATTAATGTTTGAGAAGCACTTGTCTAAAAGACATTTTATGTTTTTTCCACTGTGCCTTCTATTTGCCAATTTGCCAATGCATTTATGACAACAACATAGCACACGCACCCCCCTCCCCCTGCCACTGCCAAATCAAAATAGTTTCTGAAGCAGAAATCATTTAACTCTTAAGTGGGAAAGTGCAGGGAAATGTGGTTGCATTTGGAACTCCGTGTTGGATAACCAGGACTTAAAATTATCCTAAATTTGTCATTTTTAAAAGTCTAAACACAGTCATGGTTTCCAGATGTCATAATTCAAGCAGACTACTTTATCTCTTTACCTATATTCAGAAGAAGTAGATGTGTATTTTTAAATGCATGTGTACATAACTTCCTTAATGAAAGTTTTACTGCAAAAGCACTTTGTTCCTAATGCATCCTTACGCGAAGTTTTGCATTCTTAATTTTCCACTCAAGTAATTTAGAAACCATTAGTTAAAGTGGAACTCTAAGATAAAGTAGGATCCTTGTAGTTTAGATGGTTTCCTCTGAAGATTGCTCTTATAATTGTCAGAGAAAGATAAATTCTTAATTGCATTTCACTGCATCTGGTAGCGGATACATATTTGCTTTCCAGATACCTGTCTGGCAAGAGTGGCAGAGAATGGGAGATTGAGTGATAACACATATATGGAGCTAACATATTCAGAGATTTGCACCTGTCCAGCAGACCCCTATGAGTTTCTCTCTTTGCTTACTAGGACAAAAGCATTTGTTTGCATCTATGTGCACCTCCTTTCTCAAGTAGTCAAGTCGGAGACCTTCTGTCCCTGATGTTCTCACATAGTTTACACATCACATAGTTGATGTTCTGTTCCCTGATTACTCACATAGTTTACCACGTAGCTGGACACAGGGAGATCCAATATAAAATATTTGTTTACAATATCTGATTTCTGTCTTTTCCATTAAGTTCATAAGAAATATTAGAAAATCGAGTTAGAAAGTCTACCATAGTCTCTAGTTTGAGATAAAAAATCGCTAGCTTATGTGATATTTTTGAGTACATTTGATCTGTTTCAACACTAGAGAGTTATAACAAATAAAATTCACAGACTCTGTCCAAGGTACTGGTGAGGGAAGGGTTTGCACTTTTAGCAATATCTTTCTAGTGAATTTGTGTTCTTTGGGGAAGGGAAATTCTGGCTAGAAGTTTCTACTTACAACATCTCTAGCCCAAGGGTTCTTAACCTTTAAGGGATCCAGACAGACTGAGCTTGGATGCTCAGTTAAGTGTATACATACATTTTTTTTCCTGGGCCAAAACTCCACAGTTTCATTAGATTGCAAGGGGGAGGGGTTCCATGTTAAAAAACTGCCTCAATGATTCACAGCTCATAAATCTCTTGTTTCCATTTTCTTTGAAAACTTTGAGAACCATATACAAACCTGATTTCTAGGTTTGTTTTCCATTTCCTAATTCCATTCTCTGCACCAGTCAAAATAATATTTGTTTAATGTATAGAGATATATATAGCTTGTGATTCTAAGAAAAGGTAAATATTTCTCCTTCACAGGTTATGAAAACCCTATCGTTACTGCCTATATCTATGTATACATACATACACACATGTATATGCGTACACATAAGTGCACATGTGTGTGTGTGTCTGTGTATATTTGTATGCATATAGTGTATTGGCATATATGTGTTTCCTTATAGCTATGCTTATGTGTATGCATGTATATATGTCTATCTGGATATGTAAATATATCTTTTATATGTGTGTACAGATGTTCATGTATAATATTGTATATATACCATCATTGCTCAGGCATAAGTGTATGTATGTACATAGGCAGTATGTGTATGATTTTGAAGTCATTTAGGTGTATGTGCTTAATTATTTTTACTTTTATTTATTTTTAAGCCAGAACCTGTGGTTGCCACCTGAGCATCAGTGTGAAGCTGTAGGAACCTAGGGAGATGGGCCAAGGTGTTCTGAAAAAGATCCCTCTTTCTTCTCCTAAGCAAACCTGAAAGAGAGCCAGGGGAAAGGACAGTATGATTTTGAAGAAAGCCTTGGTGAACTCTGCTCTGGAGATTGCTTCCCTAAGTCTCAAGTTGCTTATGTGATTCTTCCAATGGTAGCTTCCCAGTCACACACGAGAGGAGGTCAAATGAATTCTTTTTTTTTTTTTAGTGTTAAAAAGCTTAAATGCCAAGACCATTGTTATTTTGTTGATTAGAAAATGGAAGCCAGTGTATGATTATGGATGGCACATTTTTGTTTTTGCTCAGCCTTTCTTCAAATAAGAGAGAACAAAATTGGAGATGGTTTCAGTTACTTGGTCAATTTTTCTTGCTAGCGCACGTTGTTCTTTTTCCCTTGCCCAGACAATCTCATTACTCAGAAACTTTGAAGAAACATGTTATTAAGCAGCTGTGAAATGTACTTTTTCTTTGAGAGCAACCAACAGCAAAAAGGAAAAGCAGTTAAAACCTTTTTTTCCTTACCAATGGTTCATGGATGCTGATAAAAGAGTTGGTCAATTTTCTACATTGTTTTTTCTAACTCTTAATCAATTTTCTTTTTTTGAATTTAGAAATAAATGTTTTCTTTTTGATATTTCACAATGAATATACAGTAGATGGTTTCCCTGTTGCTTAATCATATGTCTATCCTCAACATTTAAGTTTTAAATGATTTTGTTTAATAGCTTGATAGGTTATTCAAGACATTTTAGACAAATCCACTATGAGTCGAGTGAGAATACTTTTTTCTTAGTATGTTGGTTTTTGGCAGTGTTTAAGCTTTTTTTCCCAACATAGTTGATGTTAGGTAATGTTTTAAAACTCTCTAATCTCCCTGAAGGCAGACTTAAAACTTACATAATTATATTGCCAAATAATATCCTTAAATTAGTTCTGTGTTTCAAGCAATATGATTTGAGGAGTTGAAACTTGAGACAGAAAGTGGTATTCAAAATGTCTAGATAATTGCCTTACAGTTTCATAACATAAAATTGGAAGAATCCTGTCTCTCTATTCTGTTACTTCTATAGTTTAGTTCAAGAGAAGCATAATTTGTAATGGAACAATTGTTGAAGGCTTTGAATATTTTTTAAACCTTCAAGGACACATGTGGGTACTTTCACATTTCGTGGTGTTGAGGATATCTAAAAGGTCTGGGAAATGGAGCTTCTTGTACACTGTGTGTTTTCAGATAGGATAAGCATTTGCTCTTCTGATGTTCTTTAGCGGGTGTGACATTTCATAGTGATTCTGTAAAAGAAGGTGTAGAGTTACTAATATTATTTGAGAGATAATGAAGTGGTCAAAATTGTAATCATCAATTACCCATTGCAAAGTTCTCTTGACCCCCATTGTGTCAATAGTATTGCCACTATCCTCATCGCCTTCGTCACCATGATGTCATTAGTCCCCAAGCCCCCCTACATCCAGTTCAATTTTACTTTTGCTTGGTATGCTGAATCCCTTGCCCATGATGCTAGTTTTCTTTTGCATATCACTTTCCCAATTGTAGCATCTTCCTTCCAACTGTGCTCTGTGCTTTTCTGGTTTCTCTTCTCTTTATCAACCACTCTGTAAACTACTAAGTTGAAAATATTGTCAATACTCAAATTGTGACCAGGTCATTCTCTTGGCCAGCAATTATAATTGGTGCCATGCAACCATCTCTAACTAATTCAGTTTGAGAAACAGTAGCTGAGTGTCTTTCCCTTTGCAGGCACTATGCTGGGCTTTGGGGGACATGCAGACGAAATAGACTTGATCCCTGCCTATGGAAAGCTTTTAGTCCAAAGGAGGAGGATGGTAAGGAAGAAATGACCACATCACATTAGAGCAATTGCTAGACCCAGCTCTTTGGATGCATTATTTCATTTAATCCTAACTGCTCTTTTAGAGATGAACAAATGGAGGCTCAGCACAGTTAGTCACTTCTTGAAGTTACTCAGCTGAATGATGGCAAAACCAAGCCTCCGCCAATGTCTTTGAAATGTTTACATCCCTGCTTTCCCCTCATCCTCTGCTTCACTTCACTTCTGCTTTGTACTTCAGGCCAGTGACTGTGACCCGAGTAGTGCTGAGCTTGAGTGCTGACATGCTAATCAGAGAAAGTAGATGTGACTGGAGATCAGAAAACACAGGTTCGATTTTGTCAACTTACTTCCTGAACATCTTTTGGCAACTTACTCTATCTTTCTGCATTTCAGTTTCTTCACTTCTAAATGATAATAATAATACATGACTCTCAGTTTCCTTGTTCAAATCAGATGAGATGACGTATAGGAAAGTACCTTATAAATAGAAAATATTCAACTTTCTTACTAGTAATATTATTAGCAATATTACTAATACTACCATTAATACTACCATGATGGAGAAATGACTTAATGGGTCATAAAAAAAAACCCCAAAACTATTATCCACAAATGAATTAAACATTTTTTAAGTTCTAGAAACCACCGTTTTGATTCATTTCTGACCAACAACTATTCAGAGACAACTGTCCCTAGCCATTGGGCAGTGAGTGCTGCCTACATTTTGTGTACATGCATTCTCCCTGTTTTCAGACATGGATGGATTTAGGGTGTTAGCTATAGTCTTAGCTGAAAAATAAAAGCCTATATAGAAATCAGTGGCTGATGAATGAAGGTGGTTCACATCTCTTTCGTATAACGCTGGGTGCATATTAAACGTGAAAGAATGTATGTGTAGCTAAGATTCTTATCAATCAAGCTGTTAGCATGTTTGAGAAAATAACTGTTGGTGTCAACATATATTGAGAAGTACCTCAAAATGTTTCACCTGCCATGAAATGATAGGATCATGTCACTGCAGAAGAGACAAATTGTTAATCTCCTTTAGGCAACCTCATCATTTTACCTTATGAAATAGGAAGGGTAGTTAGAAGGTTTTGTACTTTTTTATATAATGAATTTGATTTTTTGTTGTGATGGGTCTTCCTGGAACTTCTAAGTGTGCCTAGGAAACTGTAATTTTTCCAGAGATTGGCAGGTTCTGAAATGATAAAAAATTGTATATTTTAAGTTGAACAAAACTGAATGTATGTATTATATGCCAAGTAAAGGGATACAGAGAGTGAAAACAAGGCTATATTTGCTTTTAGGCTTAAATAAACCTGGAGCACTTATTAACTTTCTGCAGAGGTTCTATAGAGTCCTTTGTAAGGGACATTTGATAGCTTTTCAAAGTCACTTCATCTAATTCTCCAGGGAGAATTGATTTATGAAAAAAAAAAAGAAAGAAGTTCTTTCTTTTTATTTCTCCCAACTTAATTGATTAAATACGTTAATTTACTCTACTTAAAATTTTCTTGTGAGTCTGTGTTTGTTAAGGTGGATCGTTAGGGCAATTGATGAAAAATTGCTTCCTGCTAAGCCAGGATAATGAATATTGACATTCCTGGCTTTTACAGCCAATGGAAATCACAACTCCAAGTAAGTCCCATTTCCGCAGAGCCTGCTTAATAAATAACTTCCCCAACTCCAATCATATGAGCTATGGGGGCTGACTCTTGGGAAGTATGGAGTGGATAAAAATTTAAGAATTGCTTTTAGGTTAACATCATCTGTAAAGAGCAAACACTGAGGTTAGATGTTTGAATCTTTAGGACTGAGAATGACAAAGTGAGGCTAGAATTGGGAAATATGAGCAGGACTCGACTCAGGAGTCATTAACTCGAAATCTTTTCCTCCTGCTGTCTGCTACATCACAGCCAAGGAACATTACCACAATTACACGTGGCCAAAGCTCCTGATAAAGATTCTAATTGAAAGAGAACCCTTTTCAGTACCTTTTCACTTTCACTACAATCTCCTCAAGCACAAGAAGATAAAAAAAATTCAAATTTGATGAGAGATGGTAGCATGAGGAAAGCTGTTTATCATTTTTCTATGCCCTTTATGTAAACATTCTTTTGCTAAAACACATCTCTTAAAATAAGAAGCAGGGGAAAACAACACTGAAACACTTAAAAAATAAAATGATGCACTCCCAAGGAAATGAAAAGTTTCAATAACTAGACAGCAAAGCTCTCTTATGGGGCATTTTTCCACTAAGATCTTTAAATAACTCCTCTTTAAAACTTACCCGCTGTCTCTGCTTGACAGTTTTAGTTTGCCAAGCCATGATCACTTGTCGTATCTTGTTTAGTGTTAATATGTAGAATGATAGCATGCTGTTCCTTCTTACTGCTCTTATTTATTCTCTTTATGATGAGGTTTTGGGTATGTCTACATGTCCTTAAAATCTGCTATGAGCCCATCGAATTTAAGAGCTGGCAAGGCTCTTAGAATTCATCATTTCTAGCCCTCACATCCTGCAGGTTAGAAAGTAGAGGTCTAAGATTGAAGTGATTTAACAGAAACTTACTCTTAACTTCTGAGTAATTGTGCCAAGTTTAGCACGCATGTCACTTAACTGTACTGTTCTTCTGATGACCACAGAGTTTATTGACCCATTTTCTACATTCAGAAAAAATTTTTAAAGTCCCTTGACAGCTGGTTAACATTCTAGTTCACAAATGTCTGCTTTTCCTAAGCTGTTTTTGCAAAAGATATCTCTTTAAGAAATCCTGTGGCATTTTAGGACTTTTGCATTCTCTTGACTTCTTGCCTTCCTATTGTACTCACTGTGAAGTTACTTTTATTCAGGGGAAATACAGCCATTTTATCCAGTTTTTGCCTTTGTATGGGGAAAGAGGACTTCACATTTTTTAAGTCAGTATCAGCCCTATCGTGTGTGATAGAATCCCTTGGAACCACAGTTAGCCTTGGGGAGTAAGGGGACTTGCTACAGACTCTACAAGCTATGTACGGCCATTGCAATAGACTTTCCTGAGTTCCTGGGGGTGAGATTACTGCATTATAAACATAAAATTTTAGAAGTTTAATGGAGATACTTCTAATTACTTCCTTTAACTGACAAAAAAAGTCATTGGTTGTATCTGATAGGGCTTTGGTGGCAATTGACAGGAATCTAACTCAAACTGGCTAAAACAGAAAACCAAAAGGAAGTTTATGAAAGTCATGATAGGTTCAGGTAAGTCCAGGCGGTAGATTCAGGGGCTCAAATGATGTCATTGGTCTCTCCTCATCCCTTCACTCTCCCCCTCCTCTCCCCTGTCTCTCTCTCACTCCACTTAACTCACCACCTTAAATTCAGCTTTACACTTCTTTGACCTGTTTTTAATTGGAATAACTTGGGTCAAATTGACCCAACCTAGCTTTGTGTCTTTAGGGAAAAAACACACAGATCCCGCTTACTTTGGTCTTCTGCCTGCCTGCCTCCTCTGGAGCTGGGGAAAGAGCTGGGCTGGTGGCTTCACCCAAACTTCATGCACTGCAAGGGGTAAGAGGTGCTTTCTCTAAAAGAAAATGAGGGTGCCATTATTAGGACAATTGGAAGAAACTAGTAATAATAGTTACGATAATACCACCAATATCTGATAGTTATCTATGGTTAGACACACTTCTAATATCTAATAACTAATTTAATCTTGAAAACATCTGTATGGGGAAGGTATAAATACATTTTACAAATGGAGAAATTGAGTTACAGAGAGGTTAATTACCTGTGGTCAGGATTTAGAATTATTGCATCTTAAAGCCTGGTAACCTTTCAACCAGAATTCATTCAACCAATACTTGTTCAGCACCAACCTAGATTCTTTTTCGGACATTGGGTATCAGGAAAATTCTCCCTGTTACATAGGTCGTGGAATATCTCCATGCTACATAGGGTCTAGCGACAGGGCACAGAAATATCCTGTATCTAAATATACACCCTATGTAATTTGTAGAGGTGGGTGCTATAAAGCAAATATACAGGGTGCTAAGGATTATGACATGGAGATACCAAATTTATTCTCCTTTGGTTGTCTAAATATATATATATAAAGTTTTCAATGAACTACATAAAATGACTTTGCCACAGGAGAGTTAGTCCCAAATAACAGCATTTTTTTCATCAAAGAAGACCCAGTTGCAAATAGTTGAACTCTTTTCTCCCAGTGGAATTGGATCCTTCTGTGGCTGGGGGCAGAGGGTAGGGGTAGGGTGGGGGTGGTAAATTTTAAAGAATGTCAATGGAAAATATTCGGACTAGTTTACATTTTTATTTTTCCTGATTAAAAAATCTGCTGAAAGCACCAACAAAGGAAACAGTAAGATTTGATTTAACATAAACTGGAAGTGATGTTTGTTTCTTTGGTTTAGATTGGTTAAGTTATATAGGCATATTTTCTTTAATTTTAAATTAGAACTTTCTCAACATCAAATTTGAGATTTAACTCCTTCTGTAAGGATTTCATTTAAAATCTTAATATTGACCCTCCTTCAATTAAAATACCTGAACCCTTTAGGGCTCATCAACAAGAGCCATGCTCCTAAATGCTTCCATTTTGGTGCCCGTTGGCTAGTTCACACTTTTCAGGTCTCCCCCCCAAAATCAATGTCTATTAATCAAGTTTAAAGGGGGGGTGGTAATTCACAGATAATTTAAAAATCAGCTTTGATTCTACCAGGAAACCTGGATAGCACTGAAGATTTAGAAATCAAGAACATACCTGATGAATATCTGAAAATTATAATAAAATTCATATTGAAGGGTCTTCCAGATGATGGAAAATCCAGCTTATTCATATTTAACTCTATCAGAATGTCTGAATAATGTTGCTAATGCACTCCTTACCCAAGCTACATGGACAGTTTTCTTGCTGCAGAAAAGGCCATTAAATATATCTCATAGATCAGGAGAGATTACTTCAAAATTTCTCTGAAAAAATGAGTTTGAAGGCCATTGAAGCTAATGCACATGGGCAATTATATTGGGGTGGATGTTTGCAAAGCACTTGGGAGGTATGTTTTAACCAGATACCAGAGGGAATGAAACAAGAGGCTGCTTCATCTGTAGCCATGACTTCCCTAAGTTGTCTTTTTTCACAAATGATTACTGTGCCTGTGCATGTGTGTGTGAGTGTGTTTTCCATTTCATTCTTCCTGATGTAACCTGGAGATGCAGAAAACCTGAATAATTTCAGGAAGGCAGCAGTTGCTATTCATTTGGCTTAATCTGCCACATTAATTCTGATCAGATTTGAACCTTCTGAATAGACAGCAAATATTGAACAGAAGCGAATATTTTGTGTGTTTGTTTTGCTTTTCTCTTCCTCATTATATTTCCAGGGTTACAAGTCTGAAGATAATGCACAATAGAATTACAAAAATGTGTTCTGATAGGAGAAATTTAGAGCATATTTTTAAGGAATTCAGAGTCACTCATGTTTAGCGCCTAAAGATATAATTGCTACATATTTGAAATGCTGCAAGTGGGGAACACAAGGTCTGAAAGTTCAGAAGTTTTTCTTTCCTTTTTTCTTCATGCACGAGAAAGAATAATATTCAAGAGCTGGTCTTTTTATACTTCATTTGAACTTTGACTCTATTGTGCAGCAAGGATATAATAAAAATCACAATTATTTGGACACCCAAAGAATCCAACATTATAGAATACTGTTCTGGAATTACAATGAATATACAAATATGTGCATGCTGTTTACTGTGAGGCAGTCTTTGCTTTTGAAATTGAGGCCAGCTATGTGCTTATCTAGGGGAGGAAGAAGGCCACGTACTTCTCAAGGTCACCTTCTTCTCCCATGTCCTAAGTGCCTACAGCAGGCCTGAGCACATCAAATGTGATAACATGTGGTACTAATTTAGCATCTATTCTATGCCATACATGTACTTATTGTAGCAGGTGCTGCTTTCTAGTAGCCGCCGTACACCCATTGCTGCCCACCTGAGTTCACTGGCAGCTTTAATAAACAGTTTGTACCTCAACCACTGGCACCTGCAGCTCTTCTCTGTCTCACTGGTTTCCCTAGCACCATGGGAGCTGCTGGGCCAGCAACAGGCACAATCAGCAATTGTGGTGGAGTTAACATCCCTAGAGGCAGCCCTCAACCAGAGGGATGGAAGATGATGGATAAATGGCAGAGGCTCCCCAGCCTTCTAAGGTGTGTTCTATATGGTTTCTAAGAGGGTCTGTAGGAGATTGAGCTCCAGTTGTATAGCTGCAACTTGCTAATTACCTTAGGCTTGATTGCTTTTTTCCCTTCTTCCCGGATTCATTTTCTTCAGTTTCCTCATTCCTTTACTTGTGCTTCCTGGGATGATTTTCCAAATAATTTACCTGCTCTTAAGTTCTTGTCTCAGGGTCTACTTTTGGAGGTATCAAAAGTAAGTCATTCTAATACTATATGAGCATTGTTGCCCGCATTCAAAATTCAAGAATATGCAAAATCACTTAAGGAGTTAGGGAAAATAAAGATTTTACTGTAATCATTCAAGTCATGATCCCTTGAATTCTATACATAGAGCCCCAGAACTATTTCTCCAAAATAAAAAGTAAGTCATTCTAGCTTATATAATTTTTGTGGTATGGATAAACAATTGAATGAATGGATTTCAGAGGTATCTAGATTTTCCAGGCCAACCAGAAACCATTCAATTTTTCATAGATTCTTCCATTAAGTTAATGTACTTGGGCAGTGATACAGCTGTAGTTGATAATGAAGCAGTAGGGAGTTATGCTTAAGTAGAGACACAGGAAAGACTAAATTAGCTGAATGCAAAACAATCATTGGAAGGGTCTGGGTTAGTTTAACATAATTTGAGTAGTATTGAACTCCTGCTGAACATTTCCTAGAGATACCTTCCAACCATATTTTCTTATACATTCCTATTAGCAAGATTTGAACTATTATGCAAGACAAAGTAAGGCTTTTGCATAAAATGACAGATAATTGAGAGAAAACAAAAACAATAATATTTCAATTTCTATGAATTATAGTTTTAAAAATGACTTCTGAATTGCATATATTAATGAATCATTTATTTAATATTCATTTTACTTTTTGATTCTGTATGTATGACTGAGGCTGAGTAGGTTAATAGATACGTGTGTGTACAATTTTATATATTCAAAATTATTTTTGTTGTAGTGAGAATAGCTATAACCTTATTTATTTTATTCTGCTCCTGCAACTAAAGTGCAGATGTCATTAGTTGCTTTGATTCTATTAGTATATGAAAATAATAACAATAGTCATCAGAAATAATGTAGGCTGACTGAACTTGTCATTTGAGAACCTATGTGCCAGGTCCTATTCTAGTTCTTTACATATATTGCCTAATTTAATCACCATGGTAACACAAAGAGAAAGCATTATTTATCTTCATTTTACCAGTGAGGAAACAGAAGCTCAGAAAGAGATAAGGTAATATTTTCAAGTTTATACTGAAAGTAGAATTGAAATTCATGTCTGTCCAAATGCCAAGCTGTTTAGTTTCAGCTAAGATTTACAGTTCCCTCATGAGACAGATGGGTGTAGAAATGTTAGATTTCACTGGAAAGCACTAAGCATGCATTAATACTAAAAAAAGGTGAGAATTCAGAGACTAGGCATGGAACTGAAGTTTGGTAGCAGACTCAACAATAAGTAGTAGGATAATATCCTAACTTGATTAAAACTACCCTTTCTGTCCCTCACAATAAAACCCAGTTTCCTTAAGTTGGTTCATAAGTCCTGCTGACATCTAATATCTATTTACTTCTTCGACATTTCATCCTATGCCATCTTCACAGTAGTCAAAGTAGATTGAGTTCAGTTCTCAAAGTGGCACAATGCACATTCATCTCTGGACTTCGACCGTGCTGTTTTCTTCTTCCTTGAAACCTTCTTGCTTGTTCCACTTGTTTCCCTGGTTAACTTCTTTTTTTTTTAATTCAGGTCTCCAATAAGATTTCATTTTTTTCTGGGTAAGACCTCTATCTCAAATGTCCCACTCCTTCTTCCTTCTGCGGGTTTAAGTTCCTATCGTATGTATTTCCATAGCTCACTGATTTGTCTCTAAAATGTAAATGGATAGTTATGTAAATGTTTACCTTTTGCTAGGAAGTGAGCTTCATAAGGACAGAAACTTCAGTGATGCCAGCAGCTAGAAGATAGTGAAACCTCAATAAGTACTTATTGAGTACATGTACGAATGATTATATTGAGGACATAGAAACCAGTAGGTGGCCAGCAAGTCTTATTGATAGCCAGCCATTGGTGGGAAATCTGTCCTGGCAGGCTAGTGGACAACACAAGGTCTGGCATTAAGTAAGGAAACTGACCGTGGGGAGAATGGTGAAAGCCCAGTAGTTTCCTTAAAACAGATATAGTCCATGGCATCTGCTCCATATTTTCAGGCAAATAGGAAACGGACACGTAACTCATGACTGGTCAATCCATTGATGGATAATGATGAATCAGATTCCTCTGTTTGAAAATTTGAACTAAGATAGTCTGAATCAGTAATCAAGTAAAGGAGTCAGTAGTTCAATCAAGGGGTTGAAAAATTACAGTGACATGGGTTGCGTAGCTCTGTAGGACCACGTACAAAATGTATCAACAGAGGATACCAGTGGGGAGAAGAGGTGGGCTTGATATATGAACAGGAGCAGAGGAGAAAGATATCGTATAAGACCTGAAAGATGGAGAAGATATTATTAATTTCCATTATTCTAGTGACTTGGCAAAACCACTCTAATTTATTTACTTTGTTGGATATCCTTTGGACTTGCAATTATCTGAGAGTTAATAGAGCTTGCCCAAGGGGATTTTTATTACTTGCAATCAAAAGACCCTTAATTAAATTAATCTGTCTTGAAAGAACTTGGCTGCTGGACTAGGGTAGCTACAACTAGGTCTCTGGCCCTGGAATATAAGATAGGGATTCACATTTGCTCTCGAAGAAGGAGACTGGGGATGAGATTCAAAGTTGCATCAGTGATGAGGCTGACATGATGCTGATATAGGGCAGTGAGAAGAATGAGGCAAGCAAGGGACCTAGGGCACAAAATGTATTGAGACCCCCACTCTTCTCATGGGCTGACTCTGCACATGGCTGACTCTGAGGTGAGTACCACCTAGGTCCAGGTGACTTGTCAAGTCTCACTCTACTCCCTGACCTGCTGATTTACATATGAATTCAACAGATGCATACTGAGCACCTGCTGCATGTTAGGTAGTGCAAGAGGACCTGGCTATGTGTGCATGAGGAGGGGTATATATTTATGAGGTGACAGAAATCTTGCCTTGACCTCAAGGAGCTTATGTTCTAAAGAGAGAGATAAAGAGAAAAAAAATAAGCAAATACAAACTGTGGCTTGGGTAAGAGGAAAACAAAGAGGAACAGAATAAAATCTAGCTGGGGCAAGTTGGTATTTTGAGTAGAAATTTTGGGGATGCTTTCTCTGAGAAGGTAACTTCTAAATTGAGGCTTGAAGAATCAGAAGGGGCAAGGCTCAGGGACCATTCTAAGCAAAGAGCACAGGACATGAAAAAGCCAAATCCAAATAGAGCATGGCCTAATGGGAGTGCTGAGAGAAGATCAGCGTGGCTGATGCAAGGTAAATGGGGGAGAAGTGGACTGAGCTGGGTCACACAGGGCCTTGGATGCCACATTAGGGAGTGAACATTTTATTTTAAGGACATTAGAAGCTCTAATCTATGAATAGCCCAATGATATTCATGTAATAAAAAAGAAATAATATAAAGATCAGTATGGATATTTGTGGAGAATGGATTGAGTTGGTGGGGGATTATGGCAGTAGTCTGGTTCAGAAATGATGTCGACTTGAACTCAGTTGATGCTGGTAGACATGTTAAGAATTTTTGAATGATTTGTATGTACAGTCCAACAGTATTTGTGGATAGTTTAGATATGGAATGAACAGAAAAGGAAGAATGAGAGACACTCTTAGTAACAGGACCCTGAATGGAGCTATTTACTGAGATTCATCCATTAGTTCAGCAAGAAGAGGTTGAAACTTTGCTATGTGTTAGCCCTTGTTCTGAGCTCCGGGTATATGGTAAATAAATGTATGAAATCCTGATCCTCATGGAATTTTTACTGTAGATGGGGAGCCAGGCATAACCTAAAATGCACAAGAGTTCCTGAAAAGAGTACGATGAAGAATTCAAGACTCTTGGTGTAGACCTACTAAAATGGTCCTTTAGGTACAGGCTGGGCCCTGGAACCAGAATCCAGTCTGTGTGGAATTTATAAACTCCCCAGTATGGAATGGTAGTACAGAAACTAGCTTGTCAAGTCTCACTCTACTCCCTGACCTGCTGTATGTACTAAAACTAAACTAGCTTGTCATTAGAAAATCCATCTTCAAACTGTGAAGAGGAGGCATGGAAATAAATTTTTGAGGTTTACCCTAATCTATAGAATGAAAGGAATTTGCTGGCATTTTCTGATGAAGAATGAAAATTTTAGTCAGGATTTGAACCAGCAGCCCCAGGGACTTGCAATATCATTAAGTCGGAATTAAGTCTCATTAAGCCAGATGCTTAATCTGTTAAGTCCGGTCTTTAGTGAACTAAGCCACTTTCCTACTTCTGCTTAGGAAAATGATGTCTGTTCACTCCCAAAGGTTTTCTTGAAGTCAAAGTCAAATGCAGGTTAGAAGCCATCGCAACCTGCTAAAAAGGAGCCCAAATTCTTTAGTTCTTCCGGGATTGATTGTGACAAAAAGCGTGCAAGAAGCAAGCTATTGCCAGGAATTTGATTTGGTTGAGATTGTTGTTATTTTCATACAATACTATGGAGCTATAATATTCATTGGACTTAGAGTAGATGAAAAGAAAGAATCAAGGATACCCCTAGTTATTAGTTTTTTTAAAAATTGCGGTCAACATCATCCCCCGTCCTCTCTGTGCCAAGATTCTAGGTGTTTTTCAAGTTGGTTTACTAATATGTGGTGTGTATATGTTTAGATGACTAAGTGCAGAGAAGGATGGCCGCATGCTCAGATGCTTTCAAGGGATCATACAGTTAACATACGAAGCAGTTGGGTGAGTTGGGTGTAAGAAAACACATGCCAAATTATAAATTTACTTTCTCTGGTAGGAAGAAAATGCTTTATTAATTAGGATTCAACTGCCAGTAATACAAATGATAGAAATACAACTTAAAATGGCTTAAATTAAGGGAGGACTTCATGGGTACATGTGACTTTAAAAGAAAGGCTCAGTTAGTTGCAGGGGCTCATAGAATTTCAGCCTAGCAGAATCTCTCTCCTCTTCTCCAGCATGTCCTCTTCATCTCTCCCCTCTCCTTTGCTCTAGGGGTAATTTCCTTATCCAGACATTTGCCCTGTCTCCAATGGTGTGTTTAATAGCTACTCTATACTGTTTTCCTATGAGGGACCCAAAAAATTTTTGTGGAAGGAAGGAAAAATGTAGTGGAGGAAAGGGAGAAGGGGGGTTGGGAAGAGGGTGCCAAGCCAGAAGGGAGAAAATACTCATAGTAAATTCTCTAATAGATGTACAATACAAACATATGCACATCTGTGAGAAACTTCTCCCAAAAATCAGATTATAGATTAAAAAGTCTATAAAGGCCATTTTCCCCTTAGTTTTTTTAAAGACTTGTGCCTATAGATGGAACTTTTTCATATGGACTCTTCATTAGTAAGCTGGTCAGGAAGATACAATGATGCTCTAACATGTGTTGATCTTTTATTTAAGTATTGGTTGCCATGCTGACCTTCTACAATTAGCCTTGATTCTATATTTGCTCTCCTCCCTACAGAGGAGGGTTTTATTCCAAGAGTAACTGTTCTTACTCAGGGCTTCCAAGACCAAAAGACCTTATTTTCAAGGGGTGTCAATCTTTAGCAATTCCAGTTCATTTCCTATCCTACCACAAACGCTTGCCCAGAATACTCATTAGTGAATAATAAGTTAATACAAATGGCATCTAGTCAGACTATTCTACTCATAATTGATCTTATATTTGCAGGGACTATTCTTTATCTTTGAGGATGCTTTATAGCAAGGACTCTGCCTATCTGTTTGAATTAAATTCGAGAAGAGAAATATTAGCTGTAGATAACAATAGATACAAAATTGGAAATTTTATAAAATGCAAATGATTCCTTTTTAATTTGCTTCTTTGGAAAAAGATTTTTTATTATGGTGCAAACAAATGAAACTTGCATTTGCAATTAAGCACATCATGTAGAACTGTCCTCTCCTTTTCAAATTGTTTCCTCTTAATGAATTACAAACATGTATTTGCTTGAAGTTTTTGGTCTAGAAAGGTTAAAATAGAAGTTCTGCAATTTTTTCCTGGTTCTTTAGCATTCAATTCTAGTCCACGAAGGACTAGAAGCTTGGTTTAGACTTGCGTTCTTTTTATTAATTATTCTTTTCATTTAGGAAGTGATGAAACATTTTTTTACCACATTTATCTTCTAGGTGATAATCATGCCAGTGTTGTCCTTTCAAATTGTCTTTTTTTTTCCCCCTGTTATGTGGTGACAAGACTGTGGGATCAAGGCTGCTCGGTGACAATGGTTGCAGGTAAGGACAAACTGCTAATTATAGGTAGGTGGTAGACTCAGCTCAGGTAGATGGTCAACTTTCAGATTGGTCTCCTTTCCCTGTTTAACGATGCTCAGAGGACAGTGATTCTAGTTTACTTAAAAGAGGAAGAAGGAGGAGGCAAGCAGGGATCTGCACTTGCATACAGAATTATTTAGAGCAAAACAGAACATGAAAGATATGGGAAGGGAAAAAAGAAGTGGGGGAGGAGAAGAGGAGGAAGGATGGAGCGAAGGTGGAAGGGCGAAGAGAGAGAGAGAGAGAGAGGGAGAGGGGTATGGGGAAGAGAAGGAGAGTTTGAAGTGGTGAGTGACAGAGGAAAAGGAAAAGAGTGAAAAAGGGAGAGTGGGATGCTGAGGGTGGGAGGGCAAAGGTGAGCAGAAGAGGGAAGTGTTTGCAAGGTGAGGACAGTGAAACTGATAGAAAGAAAAAAGCAGAGTGCCTTTTTGAGGGAACTCAGGACTAGAAAGCATTTGGCAATTCCCATCTGAAAAGAATAAACCCAGTTGTCCATTAAGACAAACCAATGAAAAACTACTACTCAGACCTGTTTGTCTCTGAGCATTATAAATTGTGGCATAAAAACCATACGCATGGAGCTTTCTGTTAGGGTCCAGCATTAGCAGATGTGAATAAAGGGTTGCCCTTTGACTTTACCTTGTGCCTGTACCCACACCCTGAGAGCCCTCCAACACCCCTCTGTTCTGAGGCTGTCTTCAACTCCCTCATCCTGTATCGCTTCTCTGGTTCCTAAGCTGCAGTCTCAGCTGATTGAGCTTCAGCACATGATTTACTCTTTCTGAGAGTCACTTCTGTCATCAGTAAATGGGAACGATACTAGTACCTCACACGTGTGATGGGAGGATTAAATCAAATGACGAGTGTATCTAGCTCAGGGCTTTGTACATGGAAAACGTGTTGATCAGTAAATGTTCATTTCTTTCTCCATCTCTCCTACCTCTCTCCTATCTCCTGTTATATATCTTACTCCCTCATCTATCTTTTCTGTAATATTTAGCACCATTGTAGAATTTTAATGATTTAAAGATGCAGAGGGCCTAATGTTACCAAAGTTTAATATTAATCTTAAAAATGTCTTATATTCAAAGAGATTTGGAGCGAAGTGCAGACAATCTTTAAAACTACTTTCTTCCTTATTAAATAACAATTTCCCTATATGCAGAATAGCTTCTGGTGACTATATATCTACATAATGACCTTCCTGTTTTATCTTTCGCCATTCCTGTTGCCCCACCTAAGTGAATTCAAAATATTTTATCCCTACTCCCTAATTTCTTGTATGAAAATTCAGTCTTAATTCCACGTAAAGTTTAGAAAATTTAGGATTTCAAGGCATATCTGAGATTACTCATCAAATGAGAATGGGGCAAGGCTCTTGGGCTAATGCTTGTGGCCCCCTTTTCTTATTATCATAGAAAGGAGCATGACCTGAGAGAAGCTAAGAGAAGCTACTGACATGTTGTGGCTTAGACAGTCCTTGTGAATTGCCCCCTCAGATCAGTTTGAACCAGGCACTGCCTAACCCCATGATTTGGTTGCTGCTGAATTATTGATAAAATCTCTCTAGATTCTTCCTGCTGCAATCTGTGCTGTGATATCTCAGGACCCTAATGATCTGTAACAACAGGGCACTGAGCTCTGGGGCTGATAACCCCATAATATGGTTTTTAATTTATTGATTATGTTATATGTATTATCTCCCCCAAGCAATTTATAAGCTGTTTGTGAGTAGATGTCATTTATTTTTATTATTCCTGAAATTTTCCCAGAGTCTAGCAGGTTTGTAGGCACATATTAGGGATTTGATCAATACCTGCTAATTGACAGGTGATAAAACCCCTGCTTTGAAGTTCAGAAGCAATGCATAGGAATGGAATTTGGCGAATGATTCCTACTTTCCCCTTCTCCCCCATCTTTTCATATGATTGAAGAATTTATAAAATAGTGTCATTTCCACCTTGCCTTAAAAGTCCTTATGAGAAACCCATACTCTGTAGGCTTCCATATTCAGGATATATAGCAAGAAACTGAAGAAAAGGAGTTAGGCTTTTGTTCCAACCTCAAATTATCTGTTTGATGAAGTGAGGATGTAAATATCTATAGACAAAAAATGGCTCCCCAAATTCAACACTTTCAATGGCCAGGCCTTATTTTGTTCAGGTAATTTTCCAAGGATATTAAACTTGAAATAGTTTCCAAAGTTACCGGTATCTAAGCTATTTCAGAGGATTTAATATGAGTATGTTAGCGAGGGCAAAGTTTCCACTGTGAAGCCTGACTCTGTGTAATGCAAAATCAAATTTGAATATAAAAAAAATAATTCAGCTGTGGCAGAAGATGGAACTAGTTACTCAGCTGTGCTGTACTACTAACGCATATTGATAAGATTTGGGGCTGAGAAATAGTCTCTGCCCTGACTGGGTAATTCTTTTGTTGCTAAATAGAGAATTTGGGGAAGCAATACTTGTCTAACCATTCTTAGTACACAATGCATCTGTTGCAATACTTGCTACATAAACAGTTTGAGCGCATAACTTGTGTTGTCCCAATCAACAGTGTTTATGTATCTGAGGCATCTTATGATATGCACAGACTCAGAAATTGAATTTTACTGCCTGCATCTTATATTTTGCCATGTGGCAGTGACAAAGATCAGGGCCTGTTTTCTCATGAAAAGAATACTTCAGCTGGGCTAAACCATTATAATAAATATAGCAATTTAAGATGAATGAAGAAATCAGAGTTAATGAGGCTTGGAATCTTGGGGAAAACGCAATTGCTCATGTGGCAGGAAACACACACAAATAGGCGGACCTACAGACTTAGAGCCCCGCCCACCTCTACTTTCTTGATTCACCATCAAAAGATAAATTGAAGCTATAAGCTCAGTTATGTTCAGTTCATGTGGACCTGCCATTTGAAGTTTTATTTCACTTCTGAGAAATAAAAGCCTAACATTTTAGTTCCATGTTGCCAACACAATCAGCTAAGATTTTTTGCAAAAAATATTTATACAATTTGATACATTTACAATTTAATATATTCTTTTAAACAGTCCAGCAAACACATTGCTTTGACATCATCATGAAATGCCCATCTTCAAAAAAGTCGAGTTTAGCAATATCCATATAAATGTCCATGTCCTGTAAGAATCAGAACTTCAAGATATAACCTGTTGAACAATATAAGGAAAAAAAATCAATTTTGGTTGATTTTATATCAGGACCAGCAAAATACTGGTTTGATTTAAATTTTCAATAAATAGACTTACTGGCATCATGCAGAAATTTAATACCTTTACTAACTGTCTATGTTAACAGAATCATATTTCAGAGCCGTTTTTGGATCTAAGCTGATACACATGCATTCCTGGTCATTTTGACATTATCGAAGAGTTTTCTTACTTGTGACGTTGTAACTGTTCGGGTGTTTTAGCAGCATCCACAAAGGGTTAGCTGCTTTGATGGTACTTAGATCATGCCTGTGAAGGGAATGACTTCAACATCAACTTTCATTGATGGTTTAATCTGCTATTTCTAAATAGGATGCCCAGTAAAGTTTTCCAAAAGCACATATTTGGACTTTTTAATAGATGCTAGTGATATTAAGTACATATGGACAGAATTTCAGGGTCCTGATCTCAAGGAGCCATTAGGCTTCCTGCCAAAGTAATCAAAAGGATCCCGGGTCCAAAGGCTGTTTCAGGAATTAAATTCATCAATATCTGATGCTGCCAAAGCCAGAGAAGTGGGAAAGGAGGGCACTGATTGGACAATCTATGGGAAAATGTCATCAAGTAGACATGTCGTTTCCATGAGAGCACACATTTAATCCTCTATTTCATGGTTGTTCAGCCATGGCACTGCTGTCATTTTGACCCAGACAATCCTTTTTCTGGGGGCTGTCGTGTGTGGTGTAGGAGGGTTAGTCTTGACCTTCCAGATGCCGGGAGTACTTCCCCCCTGCCCCGGTTGCGGTGACCAAAAATGCCGCCAATAGTTCCAAACATCCCCTGACAGCCAGACCACCCCCAGCCAAGAACCCTGGCTCTGCGCCAATGGTAAGCGTAAACTGGGACTAATTTGAATCTACACAGCTATAGCACTCTCGAATGCATTAATAAAATTAGCTCCATATCACATGGCTCTCTTTGGGCAGATAATGAGGTTCATGCAGATGAAGTGTTTGAGCGACCACGGACCAGTTTACTCAATTCTTCATGGCAGAAAATCTAACCTGCTCTGTTTAGCACCAAAGAAACATGCATTACACTTTGAACAGTTTAAGATGCCAGTGACTGTGGATCCCTGGAAGGAGAGGATGGGGATAGAGGAGGAGTGATAAATTAATGGAGCTTCCAAAATTGTTAAAAAGAAAATAGCTGTACTGAAAGGTTGGAATTTTTAAGGTTAGAAAATTCTTTTAATTTCCTATGTATGGCAGAAGTAGTTAGGACAGGTAAAACCAAACCTAAAAAAAATTCTAAAAGAAAAATCAAAGAAACCTGACAAGTTTTAGCATCCATCCCCCCATTTCCACCTCCAAGAAGAAAGGCCAGGGGGTTGAGTCTAAAGCTCCACTGAGGGAAACTTACAGATGATGGCCCTTTATGGGGGGATGGAGGAAATTTCAGTTCCAGACCAAAAGAAACTTTCTTTCATTGATCTCAAAGAGCACATGTGGTTCTAAAATATAGACACTGTCTTCCTTACCTCTATGTTCTGAATTACTTTAATTCCAACCTGTTCAGCTTCGTTCTTATCGCTAAATCTCAGGCTTTATATATATATATATATATATATATATATAAAACAACCTCTCAAAATCCAGAAATAATAATCACCACTCTGGATTTAATGTGTCTGCTCTAAAAGCTGACAGTCTAGGCCCCTGTTTTCTTATGAGCATTTTCTAAAGGTGACCATACCATGTTGTTCTTTTGTGTCTGGCTTATTTTGTCTCACCAAATGTCCCACATGTTCATTCACATCATTGCATGCCTCATGACTTTATTCCTTTTTGTAGCAGCACAACCTTCATTCATTAGTATCGCTCACCAATCTACTTCTCAGTCAGTGCATCCTTCAGCCACCTGCATTCATCAGGAATCATGTATAGGGCCGAAAGTTCACCATCCATGAATACTCTCAGTTTTAGATAGTTTCATTGTTCCCAAGAGAAAGAAAACCAATAAACACGCCCTCACCAAATAGGAAATCTAAACCTCCCCTTAACTCTTGTCCCTCCCCCCGTTAGTTACCTCTGCTGTTGCTGTGGTAGTGCTGATCGTTTTCTTTTGAACATAGCTCATAGCATACAATAGCACTTTTCACCCTTACCCTGGATTCTTTATACACGAATCATATCTTTGAAGTCATTCTTGTAAGAACTAATTCATATTTCTAGTGTTAATCAGTGGGACACATAGGTCTATACAACCCCTTTCAATCTTGTTCATCTTCAACATGGTAATATTGCTTATAGACCCATTAGAGAACCACCTTCACTCCTATCCATTCCCTTACATTAGAGTTCAACCTCATTAGCTGACGGTTCACCCATCTCTAGCTTCTATGTATCTCTAAGTCCCCTATATTCTGTATTATAAGCCTCTGATTATACCTTTATGCTGGTCATAAAAGTGGAATCATACAATATCTACCCTTTTGTGTCTGGCTAATTTCACTCAGCATTATGTCCTCAAGTCCCATCCATCTTGTCATGTGGTTCAGGACATCATTTTGCCTTACTGCTGCATAATAGTCCATCTTAGGTATAAACACATTTTGTTGATCCACTTCTCTGTTGATGGGCATTTGATTTGTTTCCATCTTTTGGCAATTGTCAATAATGTGCTCTGAACACCAGTGTGCAAATGTCTGTTTGTGTCATTGCTTGCAGCTCTTCTAGATATATACCAAGTAGTACTATTGCTGGGTAATAGCGCAACTTGAATTTTTAATAGTGTCTGTATTTAACAACTAGCTTGCAAAATTCCCTGAAAATTTAACAGTGAGCTCTTGCAAGCTGTGCAAGCCAGCTGTGGTACACTGCTGCCTGGGCCCCTTTTATGTATATGCCATAGGCATACAGGGAACTTCATTGAGAATGGCTGAGTGGTACATCTAGGGAGTTATTTCAAAGTTAGGTCAAGTTCTTGTGCTGCTGTTTTGCTTTCATGTAGCAGAGCTCCCTACTACAACAGACAAGAGTAGACTGGAAAAAATGAACATAAATAGCACTGACAAGAATGGATGAAAACAAGTATCTTCTCAGTCCTGAATCTGGACTCTATATCACCCATTGTCTCCCACCCTCAATAATCACAGGATTGTTGATGGAGTAGTCCAGTAACTTCTTTCACTGAAATATTTATCAGCCCAACAAGTGAATACTTGGAATCAGACTGAATTCCATTAAAACAAAATAAAGACAATGTGTCCTTTCTTACACCAAGTACAGTAGACTAGAATTCATACCCACTAAACACTATGTCTCAGGTTGAGAAAAGCCATTGAAAGCAAAAGCATGTCCAGATAAAGGAAGCACAGCATCACAGGACTTTAAATAAATCAGCTGAGATTTCAGGTCCCTCTACCTGACTCTAAACAATTTCAACTAAGTTGACAAGATTTCATAGGAGATGTAATATTGTTTTTATGCCCTGTGTATACCTGCCAGCAGATAACGAACGAAACCCTAAAGCTATATTGAAATACAATTGACTAGGAAAGTAAAATGGTGGCAGAAAGGGGGAAATGCAAAAGGAAAGTGGTTACTATTACTTTTCAAAAGGATATAGTTCTTTTAATATAGGCAAGCAGATTAATTTGAATCTGAAGTATTTATTT
Source organism: Tamandua tetradactyla (assembly GCF_023851605.1). NCBI lineage: Eukaryota > Metazoa > Chordata > Mammalia > Pilosa > Myrmecophagidae > Tamandua > Tamandua tetradactyla. The sequence continues at coordinate 30,675,036 of NC_135327.1, read as the reverse complement.
CCCCTCAAATGTTATAAATTTTCCTGGATAGTTAAAAATTCTCCAAAAATTTTTAAAAGTTGTCTTAGGCTTTTAGTATATCAGGTCTTTAAATAAAACTTATTTAAAAATTTAAATATAAATAGCACTTCTAGTGTCCTAAAAACATTTCTGTGGCTCTCAGGGCTCTGCTATTTCTGCTGGAAGTCAGCACTGCTGAACAAAGAGCACTTTTTCATCGACACTTAAATGGCTAACCATTTTATTAAAGCACACTTTAAAATTCAGAGGCAATTTAATACCAAAACCAGAGGAGCATAAAAACTATAGAGAATGGAAATGTAATGCTAAAACAAGTTGAAAAATTAATCGAAATGTTTATTTACCACCAATATATCACAGATTATTTTAAAATATCATGATTACCTAATTGGGTTTATCACTAAAGATTTTAAAAATCTTAAACCAGGTCATGGTATGACTTTCTAACACCAGGTCATACATGTACCTGAGGTGAATTCAAGCATAAATCAGCCAAATAAAAGTTAATTTTTTACTCTTTTGCCCAGTTTTGATGCAATATGTTTAAGAGTTTATCCTGCCCTCAAATACACTCAAAACCTGACCTAAAGATTCCTACTATTTTAAGTCATTTTCCTTTTAAATAAGTGACTTAAATAATTTTTTTTAATTAAATGCTTTTATTTGGGAATAATTTTAAATTTGCAGAGAAGGTGCAAGGTAGAGCAGAGAGTTCTCATTTACCCCTCCCCCAGCTTCCCCTAATATTGCCATGTTACACAGCTAGTGTAACGTTGTTGAAAGTGACAGGTTGATTTTGGCACCACCCTATTAACTCAACACCAGACTTTAGTCTGATTTCACCAATTTTTCCCCTCATCTCCTTTCCCTGTTCCAGGATCCATCCAGGATAGCAGGCTACATTTAATTGACCTGTCTACTGAGTCTTCTCTGGGTTGTGACAGTCTCTCATTCCTCATGTGTCATGTCCTTGACAATCCAGATGTTCTATAGAATGCCCCTTGATTTGCATTTCTCTGATATTTCCCTCATGCTAAGCTGAGATTCTTCTGGAGAAGAATTCCATGGAAGCACAGTGCCCTCATCACACTGTATTTGGGTGTACATGATGTCAACATAGCTAATCGCTGGTGATATTAAACCTGACCCACTTGGTTAGAGTGGAACCTGCTGGGTTTCTCCAGTGTCAGTGAGTCTCTAAACCCATCCTACATTTGAGGATGTGGTTGGGGGTGGGGGTGGATTGAGCTCAGTCTCCTGAAGATTTTTTCCTTCTCCCTCTGGAGTAAGATTTCTCTGGAGGAATTGTTAAAAATAAGATTTCATGAAGTTGGCTGTGAACTGGTTAAAAGTGATTAAATCCACACTTAGTAATCAAACTATCCACAGTTTATGCATGCTAATTCATTTTAGAAATAAGTATAAGAGCATTTACTTCTAAAAGTAAATTTAGAAGAAGCAAAATGATCAGGCTTCAGTTAGAGAAAAGAATGAAGCCAGTTTGGTTGGGACTAAGGTAAATCAGAATACAGGATATTCTTTGTACTGTTTGAATTTTAAAACTTTATCTACTGTATGAGATCAAAGGAAGAGAAGTCTATTTTGTCCCAAACCTAAATTTTCTGTGACATGCAATCTAACTTAATGTGTCTGACCAGTTTAGTTAACCTAAACACATGGAGCTTAGAATTAGAAATGAGGTCTTGTAATTATATGTAGTTTAATGGAATACTCTGGATACATTCCAGAGTATGTTGGGCAGATAATTAAAAAGTATTGGCAAAGTTCCTCTAGGGAATAGAGAAAGTATATGGAACTATTAAACTTTCCCACCTGGGAAATTCCTGATACTCTCTCAAACATCAGGGACTCCCAAGTTAATAAGTCACACCCTTGATCTTGAGGCTTGCTCTCATGAAACTTATAGCTGTAATGGAGAAGCTAAGCCTACCTCTAATAATACCGAAAAGCTACTTCCAGAAAACCTCTTTTGTTGCTCAGATGTGGCCTCTCTCTCTAAGCCCAACTCTGCAAATAAAATCAATACTCTACCCACCTAGGTAGGACATGACATCCAAGGGTGTAAGTCTCTCTGGCAACATGGAATGTGACTCCTGGGGATGAACCTGGCCCTGGCACAATGGGATCGACAATGCCAAAGGGGGGAAAAGAAATGTAACAAAATAAGGTATTGGTGGCTAAGAGATTTTAAACAGAGTGAAGATGCTACCCTTGGGGTTACTCTTATTCAAGCTTCAGTGAGATATTGCTGATTGCCATGGTATGCCAATACTAAAGAATACCCAGGGCTGTATCTGAGACTCTATAAAAGTTTCACTCACTAAGTTTATTTTTCAGAAACCTAAAACCTCCAGATGGTTCCTAGGCCAGATAAGTCCTGAAAGCCAGAGTTACCAGTCTCTCCAAGAGCATCAACCAGATGCATTCTCCCTACCCCATAGTGTCGACATCCCTTTTCAACATGAAGAAGTTTGGAAAGGTCATTGCCCAAATATCCCTAGAGATTAGGAGAAGGTAGAAGGAGGGGTTGTGACAGAGAAGATAGGATTTAACAAATGTGTATGACTACTGAATCTTTATATTGATATTTCTTTTTACCTTCCAGTGTCCTAGAGTAGCTAGACAGTAATACTGAAATTGTGTAACTATAACACATACCATACTTTGAAATTTGTTTTATAACTATTTGTTAAAATGTACTTTGAAATGTGACACTTTTTGTGTATATGCTATATTTCACAATAAAAAATGCTTTTTAGAAAAAGTAAACTTAAAAATACTTCTAAAGTGAAGTAACAAAAACCATAAAATAATATAGTAGATCTGATATAAGTTTCTAGATTCTCCTTGTGAAGGTCCTCATAAAAAATGTCCTTCAACCTCTAAAGTCTATTGTGCGCATACTATTTAGATTGCACACCCAATAAAAGGTTTGTGTATATGCACGCACTACTGAATTAATGTGTCATATACGTTAGTAAATGTATACAACTGAAAGGATGTGCTAACAGTCAAAATGAAAGTATTGTGATCATAATTGCTAATATTTATTGAGTGCTTAATATATTTCCAGCATTGTCCTAAATGTTCTTGCAAGTTTAATACATTTGATCCCAGCGGAAACCCTATGACATATCAGAAGTGTTATTCACTTTTCACAGACAAGGAAAGTCAGACAAGAGACATTAAGCAGACCATGTCAGATCATGTGAACTTAATATTCACCTTTGCAGGAAGATTTTTGATTTCTCATCCCACCAGGCTTTGAAGACAAGGGTGCCTAATGTTTCTCGTCTCACTTTCTGTGAAGTGTGCATTCTGGTCTGGATTAGAGGCAACCTGTCCCGGACACCACTATTCAAAAGAATGTGCCCAAGGCATAATTCAGAACCTGTGATGATTTATTTTTATGTTTCTTGTGCTGGTTTAGTCTCCTCTGATCTGTGCTGCATTGCCCACTCTTCCTTTCAAGGTCCTCTGGAATAAAGCTAAATATTTTCTTGTGACCTTGATGAGGACACAGTCATTGTCAGTGAGGCTTACTTTTTATTTTCTAATTCTGGGAACAGCTGTCCATTGTTGCTGCGTGGTGAACAAGTGTGCGTGAGCCTTGGGTCACTCATTGGCAGCTGCTTTCTACTGCGCACTGATAGGCGGGGAGGAATTGTATCATTACTATGGTAGAAAAAATCTCTTTCTTTTTGGGATGTCAAGATGAAAATGATTGTGTCGAAAATCACCACTATGAATGTTCTTTCACTCTCTTTCCTATAAATATCTCCCAGGCAACAGTTACCTGCACTATGATTGCTAAATCACTGCATGGCCAACATTCTGTGGGTTGCACAGATGCATATTCTTTTCTTAAAAAAAAATTGTCTCTTGCTTTTATTTGTGAAAGACAAATGTAGCCATTGGGGATCATTTTGAAAACATAGAAAAACATAAAGAGGAAATAAAAAATAATCACCTATAACCCCTTTTACCCACAGATAATCCTTGTTTACGACTGGATACATTCCCTTTCCATCTGGTTTCTGTGTGTATGAAACAGGATATGTATATGTATGTGCAAAAGCATATGTATATTTATATGTGCTACCTAATTTGTAGTAAGGCAGATTTTATTTCCTATCCTTTTTAAATGACTTGCCAAGACTATTTTTTCTTTTGTGGATTTATTAAATCCACTATGTTTCCAGTTAATTTATTTTGCGCTTCTGTTTATGTATTTTCCATCCTTTTATTAGGTTTGTTTAATTGTCATCTCTCTAATTTCTCGAGTTGGATTGTCAGTTCATTTATATTCATTGTTTGCTATTAATAACATCCAGAGCCTTGGCTTTTATCTGATTTTAGTTTTGGCCCAAAGCCCTGCATTTTCATGTACTTATTTGTGTGTATGGTATGATGTTCTGAATGATCAGCAATTCCAGCTTTGATTTATTCTTTTAAATTAGTATTTCTTAGAAAAAGTTTTTTTGAATTCCAGGATTCTGGGATTTTTGAACTTAACCTTTTTGAAAATAAACTACATTTTAGAATAGCTTAAGATTTACAGAAAAGTTGTAAAGATAGTATAGAGTCCCCAAATACCCCAGACTCAATTTCCATATTATTAATATAATATATTAGAGTGTGCATTCATCACACTTAATGACCCAAAATTGATAGAGTATTATTAATTAGTCTATACTTTATTCACAAGTCCTTAGTTTTAACTTAATGTACTTTCCTTTTTCCAAGATCCCATCCAGGACACCATATTACATTAATTCTGTCATGTCTCCTTAGGTTCTTCTTGGCTGTGACAGTTTCTCAAACTTGCCTTATTTTAAATGACATTGAACCATTTTGATACCTGTTGGTCAAGCATTTTGTAGATTGTTTCTTATGGGATTTATCCAGTACTTTTCTCATGCTTAGACTTGGGTTATAAGTTTTGGGGAGTGTGCTGGTTTGAAATGATGTATGTACCCTAGAAAAGCCATGTTTTAAGCCTAATCCCATTTTGTAAAGGCAGCCGTTTGTTCTAATCCCTATTCAGTATTGTATGCTTGAAACTGTAATTAGATCATCTCCCTGTAGATGTGATTTAATCAAGAGTGGTTGTTAAACTGGATTAAATGGACGCATGTCTGCACCCATTTAGGTGGGTCTTAATTAGTTTCTGGAATCCTATAAAAGAGGAAACATTTTGGAGAATGAGATTCGAAGAGAGTAGAGAATGCTGTAGTACCACGAAGCAGAGTCCACCAGCCAGTGACCTTTGGAGATGAAGAACGAAAACCCTCCTGGGGAGCTTCATGAAACAGGAAGCTAGGAGAGAAAGCTAGCAGATGACACCGTGTTCGCCATGTGCCCTTCCAGATGAGAGAGAAACCCTGACTGTGTTTGCCATGTGCCTTCTCACTTGAGAAAGAGAGAGACCCTGAACTTCATCAGGCTCCTTGAACCAAGGTATCTTTCTTGGATGCCTTTGATTGTACATTTCTATGGACTTACTTTAATTGTGACATTATCTCAGCCTTAGAACTGTAAACTAGCAACTCATTAAATTCCCCTTTTTAAAAAGTCGTTCCATTCCTGGTGTATTACATTCCGGCAGCTAGCAAACTAGAACAGAGAGGAAGACCCCAGAGGTAAAGTGACATTCTCATCACATTCTACCAGAGGTAAAGTGGCATTCCCATCACATTCTATCAAAAGTGCAAACTCTCGACATGACCTGTTGGCAACATGATGTTGGCCTTGATTACCTGGGTGATGTAGTGTTGGTCAGGTTTTTTCATTGTAAAGATATTCTTTTTTCTCCTTTTCATACTGTACTCTTTAAAAGGAAGTCCTCATTTGCAGCCCACAGTTAAGAAATAGGTAGTTATTCTCTACCTCCTTAAGAATTGAGTATCTAAATGTTACATGAGATTATCCCATACAGGATAGCTGTCTATTTCCTCCTTTTATTTATCCAATCATTTTTATATAGATTTAACAATATTTATATAGCTTTAACAATAATATAATAAATTATATGATATATATATAATATTTATATGTGATGGATTATATTCCAATACTACTTTATTTTGTTGCTCAAACCTGTCAGCTTTGGTCATTAGGAACTCTTTCAGTTAGCTACTATGACCTTTTTACATATTTCTATCATTGTATGTGTGTGAATGTGTATATGCATGGGAGTGTTTAGTATTTCCTTACTTTCTGGTACAACAGGATTCTCCAGGCTTGTCTTATAAGTTTAAGTTTCCTACCCCAGTGCCAGAATCAACCATTTCTTCAAGGAGCACTAGTCCTTATATTGAAGAAAAGCATTAGAAAACAAGTTATCTGTGCTAGGTGTGCCCATTGATACTGGGAGTCCTTGTTTCTAGGCTCTCTCAGCTGACATAGAAAAGGAAATATATGTTTATATATTTATATATATATATATATATCTACAAATACTACGAATGTGTTCATCTATATCTCTATCTGTATTAAGCTAAACATGAGCTCATACTGAAGTCTCCAATTCTAATCTATTACTACATGGATAATTTTTGCTTATATGTTACCTCCCACCCCAAAAGTGAGAAACCTGATTTCCACCATCTGTCATCCATTTACTTAATTGTTCAATTCCAGTACACATGTATAGTGATCTCAGAATTGTCAGCCTATACCCTATGGCCACAACTTTATCAACTAGAGTACAGTGCTTGTGTACAGTCTCTTTTGCCTTACAGACTCTACTCATTTCCAAAGTTACCTAGGTCAGCACCTTTTGCCTTCACCTACTTCAGTGAAATTGTTTGGTGTCTTTGTAACAGATTATTTCTCCACCGTTGGTTTTCCACCTTAGATTCACTCCTCTCCTAAATGAGTTTTTAATTAAATGCATTGTCTCATCCTTTGTATGGTAGGGTTCACTAAGTTTTGAAAAATGCATTGAGTCAATTATCCAACATTTCTCTATTATTCAGAATAGTTTCCCCATTTATTTCATGAAGCCAATGCCCACATCCCCTCCTACCCTGAACTTCTGGAAACCACTGATTGTTTTATTGTCACTATTTGTGTAGTCATTCCATCTTAATTTCCCCCTGAGCTCTGCATGAATTTCACAAAAGTGCCTTTTTTCTTCAAAGATTTGTCTGTCTGTCACCTCTAATCTACTTTCTTGTAGATGGGAAATCATTATCTAAAGCAATTTGTATTTTAGCAGTTGCTGTGGGAGTAAAGCATAAAACTTTAGAGTATCACCTCAGGAATTAGAAAATGGATTTCCAATCCAAGGTCAGCCACTGACTATTTTATATTGAGCAAAATGACTAACTTCTACCTGCTTGTTTCCTCATTTGTAAAATGGGTATAATTATGGTAAGTCCTAATAGAATTTTGGGAGAATTCCCAAAATTCTCATTTTCCCAAATGAGAAACTACACAAATGTACCTAAGATAAATCTGGGTTCTCTCAAGTCCTACATACACATTTTTGTTCCTTATTATAATTCCCTAACCATTACTTTTTTGTACTTTTTAGTAGTAATTGGTAAGTTAAGAAAATCATAACACTTAATATCTCCCAAATAAACAGTTACTTTCTTCAGAAGAGATCAAATGTCCCAAATTCTGATTAAGAACATAAAAATACAATTATCATTTGGATGTTTCACTTTTCATGCCTAATTTTTCATTATCTACAGCTAATCAGTCTATGTAAATTAATCTATCATCATGAAAGGGATACTATGCCAAATTTACTTTGCATTTGAAGTCTTCACTATTCTCATATCCTTAGAGAGTTATTGAATACATGTTAAG